>NC_091394.1:25629875-26358000 GCF_032191515.1 Phaenicophaeus curvirostris | reverse complement strand
TGTTTTGTACTGGAACTTTGAAAAATGATGAGTTTAATGCAAGAGATGGCAGTCTGACAAAGAATAAAGATGTAATCCTGAATGCATTGAACATGACTTATACCATGATTCTATCTTAGAAGATGTAAAAGTTCACAAGTGACAAATATCTCTTTTAATACTCTTTTACTATGTTTATGTGAACTTCTACAAGCTGTCCAACATCCAATTATTTTTCACTGTTATTTCTGTAAAGCAAAGTGTTTTAGTTCACAAAAGAATTATGTCCCAGTGCAAGGCTGAATTTAGTCTTCTTTTTCTTTTTTTTTTAAGTGTGCATTTAGATGGAATTGGCATTCTGGAACATAGCTTAGTCACCCTGCAACTCTTCTGCCTCACAAGGATAGTAATAGAATGCAAGAGGGAAGGAAGCTAATTAGACATTATGTAGAGTTTCCTGTAAACTAAAAAGAAATACGATTTATAACCTAAAACACGATGACATTTCAAAAATGTGTGTGTATTGGGAATGAAGCTCAGAGGACTTTAAAGCTTACAGTATTTGCATATAACTTAATATTGCAGTTCTCTGTGGTGGTGTGTACACTGTTGTTTGTTCACTGTTCATGCCTATTTCATATTGGTTTTAAACCTAATCACTGAGAGACCCCAAATTAGGACCCCAAAAAGGTAATTAATACCTTTTGTATGGAAAAAAAACACAATACATACACAACTGCCCTGAATTATTTTTTTAAAAGCATAGAAATTTTGAAATACTGTTCAGGTATCATCACCATGGGACCCCTTGCAATAACAAACAAACAAAACCACAACAGAGGATGTTGATGATGATACATCCTGGTATCAGATTTCATGTTTCCCCTCTGCGAACTTGGAAGCATACACTGTTGATTGGTCATTTTCTTATTCTGAAACAAAGAAGGACAATTGTAATACCATTTTCCTGAACTCTCGTGATTGTAAGAAATTACTCCAGTTACTTGTCCTTTTTGAACTCAACTTCTCTTTCCAGCTATCAACAGAGAGATGTTCAGGACAATCTTTCTCAGAGAGAATTGTTTACTCAAATAGTGTATCAAAAGGCCAAACTGAAATCAGAAGATGATAGTAGCTTACGATCCGAGAATTATTTCCTAGGTTAGACTGGAAGATTCATATACTAAGAGGTCTACTTAAACTCCAGAAAATCATGTTTTATCTGTGATCAAAACCAACCTATCCCTCTTCCAAGTCTCCTCCTCAGTAAGCTCTAAAGCAGCCCTTATCAACCCTCCTATTTTAATTTTGTATTTGCCCATTTTGTAAGATTCTAGGTAGCCAAGTAACACAGTGCGTAAGTCCCATGCTTTCAGTTTAAATATCAAAATCTCAGTTTTGTAAACATCTCTATTAGTGATGACACTACAATTTCATTAGCAGGCAAATTTAGCTCTTAAAAACCTAAAACAGCATTTTATCTATCACATAGACTCATCTAGTTCCAAGTACATACTGATAATAAGAATACATATATTCATTATTGCTAACAAAAGGAAACTTCATGATCAAGTTTTACTCTAATTCCCTCCCTGTTTCTTTTATATTATTAAAACACATATTATTCAAGGCATGTGGGTGACTTTACATCTTTGTTACAGGGTGTCTTTCAAGATAGTAATCTTGGATGAGTCTCTGGCTTCAGTAAAAAGAGCTGGACATTTTCCATAACATTAGCTTTCATCTTTAGATAAGAGTCCTACAGAATTAAGCATAAGAAGAAGAATTGTCCAGCCTAGATGACCGACTTTTTTTTTTTTTTAAGGGAACAAAAAATGGCCCAAAGATACAAGTGCCCTAAACACAAAACAATAAGTGTGCCCATATATGTAAACAGACTTACGTAATCACAGAACTGTGAGGTTGGAAGAGACCTGTGGAAGACTGTTTAGACCAAGCGCTTGCTCAAATCTGGGCCAGCTACAGCAGGTTTCTCAGGGCTGTGTCCAATCAGATCTCAATAACTTCAAGCATAGATGCCACAAACTCTTTCGTTTCCTGCTTCAGTATTTTACCACCTTCAGAGTGGAAACATTTTTCATTATATCTAATGGGAATTTTCCATGTTGCAACTCATGTTTTTCCTTCAGCCCTGTTCTTAAACCAGGGCTGTTGTTAAAAGCTTATCTATGAAGTATCCATATGTAGGGCAATGGTGGCATATTTTTCAGTGGAGAGGTATGCATCCTATTTCATGGTTGGAGGAATAGCTTTTTTGTCATTTTTTTTTTCTTCAGTAAGAGGTAATGCACTTTAGTTTCTCTTCTAATAGCTTAAGGGTTATTCCACAGTACTGTGAAGTGTTTCTCACATATATGCAGAGCAATGTTTACACTGATTTTAAATTGTTTACAAGTATATTAAAAAAGGATTTATTTGTTTTTATACTGAAAGCAGGAGATGCTGCTGTATTCACAGTGCTTAATCATAGGCAGATGTGAACTAGGAAATAATGTGAAATGTGAATAACAAGCAAATGTCATTATTCTTTACAAGAAAAATTGAAAGGTTTCCTAGCATGTTTAAATATATTTAAGCACTGTATTTATTCAGTGAATTTATGTAAATAAAGTAATATTCATCTGCTATCATATTTCCATTGCCAGCGAAAACAAGAAAAAATGTTAAAGGGAAGCATGGATAATCACTGATAAGACATTATATTATAATAACGAACTAATTGTCTCTTCCCAGATTTGAGCTTACAGCTTCACATACTGACACAATATTGATAATGACTCAGAGGAACTGTACTCTATTTCATGAGGTCTCTAGCACTATTATCTTTTGTGACAAAAATTCTGTCTGGAATGGAGATTTTGTTTTTAAAAAGCAATTTGTAAATGGTAATGGGTTCAAAGAGATATAATTTTCTCCATATATTTTTCATAAGTAGAAGGATTTTTCAAAAAATAACATTACAAAGACTACTGTGCAGCTTAGCCAGACTCCAGGTTCATGGAAGAATGTTCTGCTGGCAGATGCCTCTACCCTAAGAGAAGATGCTTCAGGCTTTGCGTTCTCTATTGCTGCAAAGGAAGACAGAATGACAGCATAAACCAAGACTATTTCGTAATATACCTACATAACACAGCATGACCTCATTGCTCTCTATAACTCCCTGAAAGGAGGTTGTAGAGAGGAGGGTGCTGGCCTCTTCTCCCAGGTGACAGGGGACAGGACAAGAGGGAATGGCCTCAAGTTCCACCAGGGGAGATTTAGGCTGGACACTAGGAAAAAATTTTTCACAGAAAGGGTCATTGGGCACTGGAACAGGCTGCCCAGGGAGGTGGTTGATTCACCTTCCCTGGCGGTGTTTAAGGCATGGGTGGACGAGGTGCTAAGGGGCATGGTTTGATAGGAATGGTTGGACTCGATGATCCGGTGGGTCTCTTCCAACCTGATTATTCTATGATTCTATGAATAAAAATGTGGGCTGACAGTAAAATGCCCATCTTTCCTCTCCTGCAACAATGACCACTTAGCAGTTGGAAAACTCCTACTGAAGTCTCCTGCTCGAAAGTCTCATGAGGACCAAACTAGCCCATCTCTTCAAAAAGATCTAGCAGCAAGCATAGATAGACTTCCTTTGGATAATGGATTGAATTTATCAGGACTAGAGGAATGATTAGATTTTGAGGAGTTTGACAGTTGAGTTCCTGTGAAGGGCACATTGACTATTTGCTTTAATAACAGGTGCAGCTAATCTTTGGCTTTAAAAGCAGACTTTTTTTTTTTTTTACAGGTTTTGGTTATTATATTTTATTGTCTCTTGAATTTGATATACTTCAAGCTGACCTAGCAGAATTGTTTGAAAGCCCAGCAGTAAGTGGCTGGAACTGAATTACATGGCATCCCATTTACTCTTTACAAAAATCATTGCTAACCATGGTATTAATAGTGAATAAGGGTCATTTTGCTTCCTCCATTTTAGAGGGTCCTTTGTACAAGTTATTTGCAATGCCAGTAAATGAATTCTTACTGCAGTGAATTTTTTGCAGGAATATTCATAGAAGCAATGATTCGTAAATATCACAATTGCATCTATGGAATCACTTTTCAAAACAGAATTGTATTTTCATACTGTTAGAGAGAACTCAAGATCTGTGATCTACTAATTAAACTAGGGTGAGGATTTGACTGTTATTTGTATTGATACTCTGAATTTAGACAAATCACTTACAATCTTTGTCCTTCAGAATATCCACTTTGAAGATATGTATAAAAATTCATAGTTGCTTTACAAAGGTTTTGTAAACTTAATTCATGTTACTAAATCATTCTTAATGTCATTGCAAGAGAAATCGCAGTAATCATCATAAAAATTTGAAGTATTTTTAGCTGAAGTACACATATTTTCACAGGACATACCTGCATAAAAAGTGAACTTGATGAAATGAACTAACTATTTATACTCAGTAAAGCAGGAACTGCATATGAATATCTAGTGACAAAAATGTACTAGAGAAATCTTTGAAGCTGTTGATCTATCCAGGCAAGTTTAAAATCAACAAATAATCAACATGACAGAATATGAACCTTAGTAAAATGACAGCTCTCTTCTGGGAGAAGAAAAGAAACAGATCTATTTTAGTATACCTCATACTTTGCAATCGTATTAACTAAAGCTGAAATTAAAAGTATAGCTGCATTGGAACAAATTATGTAAGGAAAGATGACTTTTAAGTCATTGGCACAAAATCAGTCCATTTAATGAAAGAAGACCAGATAATTCAGAATTATACTTTTTATTACTTTGCAACCTTGTTAGCTTTTCTGAGGATAAAATGCATTGAACTTTCTGAAACCAGCTACTCAATTTCAGAAGACCCTAAGATTTTCTTTTAGCGGTCATTATAATTCAAGCTGCCAACCGTAAAATCTAAATAACCTCAGAAATTTTAAGGGCATTATCAGATGTCAAGTATTCCATAATTAATTGAGCTCAAATCCTTTATAAAACTTTGACCAGCAATATGTCTCCAACAATAAAATATATCCAAATATTTAATTAAGTCTGGATTTAATTAGACAAATACACTATATTTGGGAAAAAATCAATAATTCGACCACTGTGGCCTCAAAAGTATTTGATTAATTAGAATTTTTTGCCAGTGTTTAATATTGTCTTTAACTTAGGCAGAAATAATATTTCAGGCTTTTTTTCTTTTATTCAGAAGCCCAAAAGAACCTGTGCCTCCTGTCTCAGGTAAAGCAGAATTATAGTTTCAAAGATTTTCCAAATGACAAACTTGTTGCAGAGTTAGTGACAGGTACTTAGACAAGTACAAAAGAGAAGTGACTTCTGCCAGAGAAAAGCAATGTTAAGGTAATGATCAGGAGAGGGGCTGTGATACTTCTATAGGAAAGGTGAAAGGAAGAATGTTTGGCTGCAAGTCAAAAGCATTGGCTAGGGAAAGAGAATTGCTCTTTTATATCTTTCCTTCTGTAATTGAGTTTGGGATTGTAGCATTGTCTATCCACTTCTGACAACCTGCCAAAATGGTGATGGTGATGTCTATAATAAATTGCTACAGAAATCATCCTTCATCTACTCAGTTCAATGCCACAGCAATTTTCAGCATGCAGAATCTCTCTCTTCTATTTTTAAGTTTTCCTAAACAACTGAGACAGCCTTGATGATTTCCACAAACATGCAAGCAAGCCAAAGAAAAGCCAAGAAAGACAACCCAGCTTTTTCAGACCTTGAATAAGTATGGAATTGAAAGCTACAGGCAATCCACTGCCTGCAACCCTAAGTGTTGCCTTCTTACATGAAGAGAGCACAAAACACCTAGAAATCCTGTTATGCACATTAGAACAAAATACTGGTTTTTTTTTTAGAACATGCCATAGGCTACCGAAATAAAAGAAGTCCTGGTTGGAGACCTGTGGAAATTAACATCCAGTAATTGAGTAATTGAAGTGTCTAAAGAAACAATCTCCAAATCAAGCCTTAGCAGTAAGAATCTCAAAATTCTCTCAGTCAGGCTCTGGTCCAAAGTTTGGAAGTAGGACACATTTTTCTTGTTTGTTCTGTTTGTTTCTCACTGATAAGGGAAATGCATCCATTTTCATTCCTATTTTTAAGACCGTTGCTCATCTTATACTATTCCGTCTACAGGAAACTACAGTGATGATAAGAATCACCTTCCAGTGATATGGATTCTTCAGCCTGGATAAATTTTGCATTAAGCAAAAATGTTCCTTCCGATCCAGAAATCTTACTTAAAAGAGATTTTTCACACTTTCTATTATGACACTTGAAGCTGAAATATTTTCCTTATTACTTTGTCCCAAACCAGAGAACTTTCCTAGTTGCTGCTCCTCATTCTATGACTGTTCTTTGCTTCAAATTTTTAAATAAGCCTGTTCGCTTATGAACAGACTTGCATCTTCAAGATGCAGGTTGGAACATAGGGTGCATGCTACAGTCCTGGTTTTTAAGGATCATGATCCCCAAATATACCTGTTAAGTCTTCTTGAATGTATATGTGATTCAAAGTAGGTTATCATCATACTATTAAACTTAATTACTTATAACTTCTAAAATAATGACACAGTTATGAAATTTGTAAGAGATCAGGATGAGAACCTTTATTTACACAATAACTACACGTACGTACTGATTTCTTTCTCCCTCTATAGTTATCCAATCAGCTATGGACGCTACCTCAAAAACTGTGATTAGGGACTTTTACCATCCTGCATGCCTCTCAGTCTCCTTTCATAGCTGTCTATTAAGGCCTTCTCCACCCTCGAAAACTCATTCTCTCCTCTGTCCTCACTTAGTGTTTATCAATGCAAGCAAGAGGAGAATAACTCCTTCTTTCATAGACAAATGAAAGATACTTTCCATGCCTATTGATTCACTGCATAAATTGTAGCATGAAATATATCTTTCAACTGAAACTTTTATTTTATACTAACAAAATTCATTTGTGCCTATGTTAAATGAAATGTAATGAGTGGGACAGGAGAAGGTACAGAAGGGCAATTGAAACAATGAAAGAAAGAGTAGTTGTCTTACAGGGAGACACTGAAAAGGTTCAGACTCTTCAGTCTGTGAATGAGAAGGATGAGGTGAGATGGAGGCTGACAAAATCATGGGTACAATGGAAAAAGAATACAGAACTATTACCAAATCTCAATAAAACTACTGAGCAATTGGTTTAAAATGTAACAGTAGGGTTTGTTTGGTTTTTTTAAAGGAGGGAGTAGCTTTGGATTAACAACTGTCTGCCATAGGAAACAGAAACAGATTGTTTAAAAAATATAAAAGAAGTTGATGCGCAACGGATCCATTTAAAACCATAAGTGATCAACAGTTAAGGCACACTTAATTAAAATTATCTCAACAAAGAGCCTTAAATTAATGGATTCAGCATAGGAAGTCTAAGCCATTAGAGGCATTAAGAGAGCACTTACATATAGTAACCAAAACTGTTTATCTTCAGGCTGCAGCAAAAATATATGAAAGAGCTAACGTATATGACATGAATTGAAAAGTTCCACAACTTCGAAGTTATTCATCCTGTTATTCATCCTTTTGAAATTTATTATTTTTTCTTTGTCAATGTCAATATATAAAAAATTTCATTTGAAATTTACAGTATTAGCTGCTTTGCTCTATGTACAATATCAAAATACAGCAAGACAGAAAACAGTGTCAATTTTGTATTCCAAAACCAATTAATTAAATTCTCGGATTTTTATAAAACAAAAATACACCAAAATGAGCCTTAAGCCATGGAACAAGACTAGGAACTGAAAAAGGAAATATGTGTTACAATATCTTGATCAACTAGGAAAGCATTTGCATTGCGATGTGATGAAAGTTAGAACTTACAGAATACAATAAACCTGTGATTTTAAATCTATTAAAATAAATGGCATTGCCTCCAATGAAATCCACCAACACGTGGCTGGGTTATGGCATGAAGCAACTTTCCAGGTATAAAAGAGCACCTAAATCCCAAAGTCCAATGTAAGGCTTGTAATCAGATTTCATTTTTATGATTCAAGTAAGAAAATCACTATTTCATAATAGTACCAATACAGAAAGAATAGAAATTCCAGCATGCATTTTCACATTTTTTAACAAGTAACATCAGTTTTGTAACTATTATGAGAATTTATGTTTACACTAAAAGAGCCCATTAGCTTGGAGAAAAAAGGCATAAATTGAGAACTCGTTTTACAGGCAGCTCTTCCCAAGCTTTCTCAGCTCTGCTACAGATTATAACCTCATTATAAATATTTGTCAGTCCTGCAAGTCTTTGTGTTTGAGCCATTTGCAAATAATAAAATGCTGTGAAACTGCCTTTGTCTCTTGATACTTAATTATTCATTTGACCAACTCACCTTCCCTTCCCTCTATAAATTTTAAAGGAAAATGAGACTACCTATAACACAGTTGTTACAGAAGAGCACATTTGTTTAGTTTGCTTGTTTTAAATCGTCATTTACCCTCCAAGCCTTGGTTGTTGCCTGGTTTTGAAAATTTCACTGGAGCTGGAGCTTCTCATAAATTTAGAGCTAAGAAATGTCAACATTGCTTTAAAACACTCAGAAGAAGAGTCATTTTTTCAGCTTATCCTGATCAAATAAACCAGACTTTCAAAGCAAACAAACAAATCCAACATAACAGGATGTAAAAATAAACTTTCTATCATGATTATGCAATTGGAAAAGGAGACATAGGCAGCTGACGTCACATATTTAAAGTATTAATTACAGATACTCACATCTTATGTGCAGTCCCTTGATAGAAAGCTAAAGGTTCAAAGTGAAGTAGTCAGAGGGAAGTAAATTCAAAGCAAAGATACGCTTTAACAATTACATCAAAAATTTTAGCTGCATGTGTGATCCCATATTATCTTCTACAGTACCTTTGATCTATTTGGCTTATAATACTGAGTATACTTTCTGGTTTTTTTGGTTTGGTTTGGTTAGTTGTTTTTTTTTCTCCTCACTGCTGCAGGTACATCTACAGGTCTTATTATTCCGACTTACTGAAGCTGTGCTGTAAGGACAACACCATAAAGTCCCTTAGAGTAACCATTTCATTCCTATCTCCTCCCTTGTGCTCAGAACACCCTCAGTCCTTCTCACAACTTTCATTTTCGTTGTGTCATACTGTGTAGAGTGTAGATTTATATAAATCTTTGTTTTATGTTAATTCAAATCCAAATGTTAAAGATTTTGTTTTTTGTTTTTTTTTTTTAATGTTATGGCTTTGTTAGACTGCAAAAGGAAATCTAACACCTCTGAAGCAAGAAAGATTTTGGCTTATCAATGGTGCAGGGAGTTACTTCTTCAAGCCCCAGAGAACTCTGAACTCCTATCATTAAAAAAAAAAAATAAATCTGAGCTCTTGCTTTTCTTTTATACAGTAGAGTATTTGGACATTGATGCCCGGGCAAATATTGAGTCTCAAGATTCTCAAAAAATGTGAGAAAGAAACTACAATACCCAGGCGAAAAGTGATTTAAATTATGAATATATAATACTGAACCAATTCCTATTAAATAAAACAGTATGATCTTGAAAGTTAAGAAAAAAATGGAATTAGATTTGTTATAGCTGATTGGAAAAAGTCAAGACTGAGTTTTAGAACAAGCTAAGCATTATGCTTACTACAGAGGATCCCTGTTTCACAGGAGAATAGAAAGCAGAAAAAGAGCGCCTGTAGCCACAAATGAATATAAAGATAGAAAAAATAATAGAAAAAAATGAAAAAAAGTCATGAAACTAGTAAAAAATCAGATTTAGACAAATGGAAGAACTATACTGATACTGTTGGGGTGTGGACATTTCTGCCTTTCCTGTACAAGATGAACTTGTTCTTCCCGAAGTGGGAGCTGGTAGCCAGCAAACGAGTAATGCTCAGGAGGCTGATGGCTAGCAAGCTGTGAAAAATTGCATCTCACTCTGCACATAGTGTCTCACTACCTGTCACATAGACAGTAATTTATTGCAGAGGGTGAGGAAAAACATACAGGAGTAAGAGCTCAGTAATTTGGCATCCCGCCAAAGTCAAATGTCTGTCTGCAAGCATGTGCATGTGTGGGGATCCCAGAGACCAGGCACTTTCCTTTCACTGCTCCAGCCCCTATAAAGAGAGTTCTTCCCAGAGAAAGCCAAGAAAATATTTGTGCCTGGAGTAACGTCCATAGCCTGAACTCACAGAGGTTGTCTTGGAGGCCTCACCTCCCTGCTGAGTTCCAAATTTACCTTTAAACAGGCATTTCTAAAAGAAAGCAAATACCAACATTAAGATAGACAATGCCCTCTTGCTCAGTAAGATCTATCTCCCCTGGGTAGAAGTGGCACATGTTACTCTAGTGACGTGTATTTTGAGTAATGTGTTTTCTTTCTTGTTTCCCTTAGTCTAGCTAGTGGTCCGGCTGCTAAACATTGGTATCAGTACGTCTTGCCCAATGCTCATTTTAGTTGAAATCTGAGTCTCTTCAAGACAGAAATTTACAACATGAATAAAATCTGTCCTGTGGAAAGTATAAAATGACTCGTGTTCCATTACAACTGGGTTATCATACATGCTCAGCTGCTCGCAAAGCAGAGACCCTGTCTTGACTGACGTGGCCCTTGCAACAAAAAGCTGAAAAGCATGCTTGTTAAAAAGACTTCCAAGCCAGAAAGTGAAGTTAAATAGCAATTTCTTATATTTATTTTATGTTCTTATGATTTATAACCTTATTTCAGGACTTTGGATATTTCAGAGGCTCAGCTTCAGAGGCTCAGCTTTCTCACTCCAGGGAAATATTGTAGTAATCAGACTATCCAGGTCTTTCCACCCAGGAATTTTAAAGGAATGAAAGGTACAAATCTGACTTCAGTGAGAGGAAGGATGCAGCATGAGAAGCAGAGGAACAGAGGAAGAAAAGGAGAGCATATAACATCCATATATTTTCTTTCCATTCTTTTTTTTCTTTTTCCCCTTGCTGTTGCACAGGAAAGGCAGAGAAGAGGGGCTTCCTTACAAGTTGGGTTCTAAGAACACCAAGAAGACCATTGCAAAATAGCAATAACATCCTCATTGTGTATACCAACAGGGACATTACTTTTGCATGCAAATTGTCTAAAAGGTTTTGTTTGGACTTAAGCTCCAGGATGATATACATGCAAAGGTGAATGGATTTACTCAAGAAATCAAGCTGAGATGCATCTGTGCAAATTGCCCCTCAGGTGCTTGCCATGAGGGCTCCCACCTAGATGCCCCAGGAAAGAAGCTGACTTGCCTATAAGGAGCTTCCCAGGAGACAGGGAGAGTTATTTTGCTTATGCTGTAGTGTGGTGTGTGACAGATTGTAAGAGGCTGTTGTTGAACTGTTTTGTCTCAACATTGCTGACCACAGACATCCTGTTGCTGCTCCGAAGGAGACGAACTGTCCCCAGTGAAAACTATGACATCCGCCCAAAGTGGTGCCTACCAAGCTGCACCTGCGTGTGAACTCCTGGGCATGCACTCATGGAGGACAATGTCTTCCTGGAAATAGGTGGATTGTTCAGGGAAATTGTGGGGACTGGGGTGATAAATCGGGGGCCTCCTGCTTCTTGGTTGCTTCGGCCTTGTGTGTGTTCCTGCATGTGCCCCCCCCACCAGTCTTCCTGGATCTTGGAGCATCATCGTTGCTCGGTGGCCGTGTCTTCATCATTACCTGCACCGAGACTGATCCGATGGGACATTGCTTGGTTCGTGGTGGTGGTAATTAGCTGCCTCTCTACCTTTTTCTTGCTTCAGGATTCTAACTTTTCCTTTCTTTTCCTTTCTGTCCTATCACTGTTATGAGTTGTTCCAGAAAATAAAGCTCACAAGATTGTATGGTATCTGACCTCGTTTGTGTCTTAATCTTGGTCTTTTGGGATCATTTTAGAACCCTCCCTGATATTGGATCGGGACACAGATGAGAGGTGCTGGAAGGGCCCTCTGTGTGCTCAGAGCTAGGATTTCAGGAACAGGCAGATGCCATTACTGTGTGGAGACGCATGTGTGGGAGGAGACACCTTGGAGCACTAAGATTCTGTACCAGTTAGGGGGTAGAGGTGGGTTAGGTGTCACTGAAGGAGGCTGCGTGTGCCCCATTTGCCAGTGAGGAGAGTTAGGGTGTCCTATGTCTGGGTGGAAGGGGAGGAGCTGTTTTTGCCCTGCTTTGCCCATGCAGTTCTGCAACTTCTCCCTGCTGTGGGGTGGGGACAGGACACATGGTGTCTCCCACTGCTTCTAACCTACGAGCTGTTTAGAAGAGAAAGAAGGAAGGTCCCTTGGCTTTGGGATCTGCCTGCATCTGAGCCCATTTCCAGCACTAGCTGGAGCTCTGCTGTACCAAGTGATGAGTGAAGAAAGCTGAGCTTGGGGGTCTTGTTTGGGGTGTTGGGTAGGAGTTCAGCCAGTGGCCAGCAGTGGTGTGGGGAGCTTCCTTCAAGGTGTGTTTGGTGTGTCACTGTCCCTCAGGTGGAGGAGTTGGTGTTTGACTGTTCTGTGTCTTCCTTCCAAGGCAGCAGCCAGTGGGGAACAAAGAAGAGGCATCATGTGGAACTGTGAGGTACGAGTGAGACAAAAGAGTTGCTGAAGGGTACTCAATAAAATGCTTTTTCAGGCTGTGTTCTATATGTGGCAGCTTTCCTACTTCACTTGGCTGTACTTCCTGCCTATCAAATTGCAATGCATGTTATTTTACCTTTGCAACAACTGTTGAAGTTCTTGCAGTGGAGAGGCAGTTGTGTGTCTCACCTAAGGGCTACCACACGTAAGCTCAAGGATTGTGGGTTTGCTGTCCCCAAACTCCTCTCTGCAGTCTGGATAGGGGCTGGGTGACATTGCAGTCCTAGAGAGGAGGTAGGTAAGATTCTGGTGATATTGCAGTATTCCTGTGGAAAAAGAGACGTAGGGAAGTTTTCCAGTCCAGGTGGACGGGTTTTGCACTCCACTAGGCATGACTTTGAAAAGTCAGGATGTGGGTCTGTGGGCGAGTTTGGTTCTGTGGGGCTAAAAGCAAGGCAGTTTAGGAGCTAGACAGAGGCTCACAGGGGAGGGTCCTGTGTCGTGGAACCAGGATGAAAAGTTATGAATTTCCCCCATGCAAGATGCTATTGCAGTATTTTTCAAGCAAGTACAGAGTGCATTCTTGGGAATAGAGCCAGGATATTTAAAAGCTTATTAATGAGAATGTATAATTTAGAATAATTCCTCTTTTACCTCAGAGGTCAGCACCTACTGGACATTATCCATAACCACCTGAATGCAGCTAGACATTTCAGCTTCTGAATTTAGTCAGAACCTCAGTAAGGAAAAGGTCTGCCTATAAAAATTCCTGAAAATTAAAACAAAAGGAAGAGTAGGTTAACGAAACCTGAAAACAAAAGTTTACATGAATGAAGCCCTTTTCTGAGCTCAGGCTGCAATGCTTGTGTAAGTGGCAGTTGTTTTTATTTATCGTGTGCAACCTGTTACAGGAGGCACATTATTACCTCAGAAGAGAATTAGTGATGCAACTTGCAAAGATAATGGTTTGGTGTACTTTGGAAATACAGGGCTTTACACATTTATAATGACAAGACAGCAGCAACTGTGGCAGGGAATGAAGTACTTCCTCAGAAGTAAGGATGAATATAGATATCTGTACCACATCAAATTTTATATAGAGTGGCTAAAGGAGTTTGTGAAGTTGAATGTGATTCAGTGCTATGAAAGAAGCTGCTGTATAGTTTCAAATTTGTAGAAGAAGGAGATATGTAAATGAGCATTTGGCTTTTAAAAGCTTATATAACTGGTACTGGAAAAGACAACTGAGTAAGGTATGAGATGCAGGTGTATATGTAAACTATATGGCATAACATCTTTATACAGTTATGATTATTTTTTTTTCCATCTTGGTTATCATTGGTTTCTTTAAGGGTCTCACATGCTCAGCCATGCACTTCAAGAGGAATACAATAATGCCTGTGGAAATATCTGTTGATAAGTATAGTATTGAAGCAGGCAGCTAAAGTTATAACAATGTGGAAAATTACCAAAGCTTATCTTAGTATAAGTCAGCAAAGAGCTGCCAGTACTAGGCCTGTTGGATTGCAACTCCCCAACAAACACAAGACAGCCTGAAATATCCTATGGAACAGAGATTTGCCAGGGTCAGCTTAAGCAAAGACACTACTAAGAACTGATCTCACTGAACAACAGGACATTGTGGCTAACTACTTGGCCATGAGCCTACCGAATTTGGTAGCTGAACAGTGTTTGGAATGAAGCAAAGACCTCACAGCCTGGCAATGTGGCAATATAGCAATGTGGCTAGAAGCGCAGCTGGTGCTGTCTCAGCAAAATGGAAAGCCATTTTTCTGTAGCTAACAGTGGTCTCATCCTAATTCCCCCTTCCCTACCCTTGTCCCCTCACCCTTATTCCCCTCTCTTATGTCCTTGCACAACAGCCTTGGTATGATCAAAACCATACATGGAAATTTTAGATCAGGAGCCAATCACTGTATGATGTTTGATTTTGGTCCCACCTTGCCAAGAATCACTGGAGTTGTTGGTGATATAAGTATTGTCTCCTGGCAAAATCTGGTTGTGCAGAGTGTTGGGCAATAAACTGGTGTTGGGCAATTTCAGTGGATCCTGCTCTTCTCCACTCCTTTGGGAATGACACTTGGTATGAAACTGCAACTGCACCTTTGCTATATGGTAGATAGTGAACAAGTAACTTGCTGTTATATATACACTACATATTCTAGCTGGCTTTCTTTTACTGCATTGACACTAATTATTTAAGTACATTTGTCAATGGCATTGCTTTAAAAAATCTGTAGTATCTGTTGCTTCACTAAATTGTTGAGATTGGGCTTGTAAAACTATTTCAATGCAAATGGTTTGGTGGGCTTTTACAGGCTCAGTTAATATTCCATCCTTTCAGCAAAAGCCCCACTTGGGGCTCTGAAGTGTAAACACCTAGCATGGGTATTGAATTTGAGTGGCTGCATATATACTCCTTTGACATAAACTGTTGTCTAGGTCCAAGGCTAAGCTTGGATACAGCCACATCTACACCACTCTATATGGGGGAGTTCAGAAATAAAGGGGTCCTTACTGAAAACTCTTAACACCAGTGGGAGGGCTTCCTTAGCTATATTATAGACCCTTTACCCATTTTACACAACGCTATTTCTTCTTCACTAAATGAAAACTAAAGATAGAGTTAATTATCGTGAGACCAATAAGATGAGGTTTAACAAAGTCAAAGCGGGGTCCTGCACTTGGGTCAAAAGAACCCTGTACAGTGCTACAGGCTAGGGGAAGAGTGGCTAGAGAGCTGCCCAGAGGAGAAGGTGCTGGGGCTGTTGAATGACAGCCAACTGAACATGAGCCAGCAGTGTGCCCAGGTGGCCAAGAAGGCCAATGGCATCTTGGCTTGTATCAGAAATGGCATGACCAGCAGGTCCAGGGTCTCAGCACTGGTGAGACCACACCTTGAATCCTGTGTTCAGTTCTGGGCCCCTCACCACAAGAAGGATGTTGAGGCTCTGGAGCATGTCCAGAGAAGAGCAACAAAACCGATGAAGGGGCTGGAGAACAAGTCTTATGAGGAGTGTCTGAGGGAACTGGGGTTGTTTAGTCTGGAGAAGAGGAGGCTGAGGAGAGACCTCATTGCTCTCTATAACTACCTGAAAGGAGATTGTGCAGAGGAGGGAACTAGCTTCTTCTCCAAGTGACAGGGGACAGGACAAGAGGGAATGGCCTCAAGCTCTGCTAGGGGAGGTTCAGACTGGACATAAAAAAAAAAAATCACGGAAAGGGTCATCAGGCACTGGATAAGGCTGCCCAGGAAGATGGTTGAGTCACCTTCCCTGGAGGTGTTTAAAAGACAGGTGGATGATGTGCCGAGGGACATGGTTTAGTGGCAGATAAGAATGGTTGGACTCAATGATCCAAGAGGTCTTTTCCAACCTTGTGATTCTGTGCTTCTGTGAATTGTTATTTGTGTCTCAGTATCTTTCAATGATGGCAGGCAGTATGTTTGTCTACCTTGGATCTATAGCAGACTAGTAGCTTTCAAGAGCAGCTGCTGCAAGTATAGAGGGATAAGCTAGATTGGCAGAAACAGCATCAGACTTACATGTCTAGAAAACTGAAGATCACTGCATCCTAACTAAAAAGAATGTTTCACCTCATTACTTGTGTCTTTTGTCACTATCTAATTAACAAACAAACAAGCCTACTGTTTTCTGCAGTTGTAATAATACTTCCAGTTTTCTTTATTTTCTCTTTTCATCTTGGGCATCCTAAAATAAGGGTGAAAATAAGTTTTCAGTTGTAAAGATAGAAAAAAGGAGATAGTGCTGATCATTGAGAACCATCTGATCATTTAATAACAACTTAAAACTGTGGGCTACTGCAAGGGGAAGGCAGTAAGAAGGGCCACACCAAATTTGTTCAGTAACAATTTAACTTATGTTGTGCCTCAGGAGAAAAATCTGAGACTATATTTACCCTGAGTTTTATAGTCAAACAGTAGTAAATTAATTTTTAATATAAAATTAGTATTGCTCTTTCTAATGAGGAACTCCTAGAAATCCACTACATTAAATCTTACCAAGCTGACTTTTTCTAAAATACTCCTGAGAATGTGTGCAGAGTATCCTTTATTCATGTAGGAACTAAGTAGAAAATAAGCAACAAGAATTCAAGCATAATAATTTGTTCAGAAAGAGAGTCAGCAATTTTGACACTTTTTCTTCCTCCTGCATGGCATTTTGGTCCCAAACACATGATTGCGTATGAAGCAGCCACGGCTGGGGTTGTTTTGTCATTTACAGAGGGGTATCCCGTGATCCAAGAGGAGGTGGTCAGAGCCTTGCTAGCCTGACTAGACACCCACAAGTCTATGGGGCCGGACGGGATTCACCCAAGGGTATTGAAGGAGCTGGTGGATGTGCTGGCCAAACCCCTTTCCATCACCTTCCAACAGTCCTGGAAGACTGGGGAAGTCCCACTGGACTGGAGGCTGATGTTGTGCCCATCTACAAAAAGGTTCGGAGGGAGGACCCAGAAAACTACAGGCCTGTCAGTCTGACCTCAGTGCCAGGGAAAGTCATGGAGCAGGTGATCTTGAGTGCTATCATGAAGCACATGCAAGAGAACCCGGTGATCAGGCCCAGTCAACATGGGTTCACAAAAGGCAGGTCTTGCCAAACTAACCTGATCGCCTTCTATGACAAAGTGACTCGGCTGCTGGATGAGGGAAAGGCTGTGGATGTGGTCTTCCTGGACTTCAGTAAAGCCTTTGACACAGTTTCTCACAGCATTCTGCTTGAGAAACTGTCAGCTTCTGGCCTGGACAGGCGCACACTCTCCTGGGTGGAAAACTGGTTGGATGGCTGGGCCCAGAGAGTGGTGGGAAATGGTGTGAAATCCAGCTGGAGGCCAGTGACAAGTGGGGTTTCCCAGGGCTCAGTGCTGGGTCCAGCCCTGTTCAATGTCTTTAACAATGACCTGGATGAAGGCATTGAGTGCACCATTAGCAAGTTTGCGGACGACACTAAGCTGGGTGGAAGTGTTGATCTGCTGGAGGGTCGGGAGGCTCTGCAAAGGGATCTGAACAGGCTGGACCACTGGGCTGAGACCAATGGCATGAGGTTTAACAAGGCCAAATGCCAGGTCCTGCACTTGGGGCACAACAACCCTATGCAGTGCTACAGACTAGGAGAAGTCTGTCTAGAAAGCTGCCTGGAGGAGAGGGACCTGGGGGTGTTGGTTGACAGTGACTGAACCTGAGCCAGCAGTGTGCCCAGGTGGCCAAGAAGGCCAATGGCGTCTTGGCTTGTATCAGAAACGACGTGACCAGCAGGTCCAGGGAGGTTATTCTCCCTCTGTACTCGGCACTGGTGAGACCGCTCCTTGAATACTGTGTTCAGTTCTGGGCCCCTCACCACAAGAAGGATGTTGAGGCTCTGGAATGAGTCCAGAGAAGAGCAACCAAGCTGGTGATGGGGCTGGAGAGCAGGTCTTACGAGGAGCGACTGAAAGAGCTGGGGTTGTTTAGCCTGGAGAAGAGGAGGCTGAGGGGAGACCTCATTGCTCTCTATAACTACCTGAAAGGAGCTTGTAGAGAGGAGGGTGCTGGCCTCTTCTCCCAGGTGACAGGGGACAGGACAAGAGGGAATGGCCTCAAGCTCCACCAGGGGAGATTTAGGCTGGACATTAGGAAAAAAATTCTTCACAGAAAGGGTCATTGGGCACTGGAACAGGCTGCCCAGGGAGGTGGTTGATTCACCTTCCCTGGAGGTGTTTAAGGCAGGGGTGGACGAGGTGCTGAGGGGCATGGTTTAGTGTTTGATAGCAATGGTTGGACTCGATGATCCGGTGGGTCTCTTCCAACCTGGTTATTCTATGATTCTATGATTCCTGCACCAAAACAAGCGAACAAAATCAGTGTATCTACCCTAAATATTGCAGGAAAGCAGCAGGAACCAAAGGAGGATCCCAGGCCCTGGGGAAAGAAGAGTGGAGCCATTTCCCAGCATGCTATCACTGGACTCATAGAGGACTTTCCATGCTGTTTGCAGCCACCTTTTTGTAACAACAGTGGCTTTGAGAACACTAGTACCTCTTAGGACACAAACGTGCTACTACTGCCTAGTAGCATGCCCGAGTTCAGGAGAGGCAATGATGTGCCAGGCACTGGAGCAGTCAGACTGAGGTCTGGCTGGTGTGGTGGTGTGGGACCAGCATTAGGAGGTGGCTCCCATGCGCGGGGCAGGGTGGTCCCAACTAAAGCCCACCCCGGCTGCCTCTCAGCCAACACTGACAGCCCCTGGCTGAAGTCTTACTGCTCAGCCTTTGGTCCACATGGAATTCCTTTTACACATTATCCTAACAGTCTACTTTTTGTTTTGTTTTGGGATTGAGTTCTATCTCCCCCTTTAGTTCCCAGCTGAAGTTTGACTGTGCTCATCCACTAGCTATTATTTAAAGTTACACTTTCCCCTGACCCCAATAAGTATTAGGCCCTAATAAGTATTAGGGATACTGTTGTTTTTCTCCATTTTTTTTTGTCTATAGTGCTATAGGAGTTTTATTTTCAAAATTATCTTAATACACCTGTTATTTCCTTTATCACAAATGAATAATGTGTTTTATCCAAACTCCAAATGAAATTAGTCTATTACAGTGTGTTGAACAGTGCCAAATGGGCACAGCAAATTGCATAGCCCATCCCCTTGAATCTGAATTACTTAGGTCACTTTGAAAATGTGACTTGAAAACACAGGAAAGGCTGTACATCCTTTCCAAAAACTTGTAAACTGTAAAATGAAAAAGTCCACATTATATACAATTAATGGCATGGAAATTTCTAGCACCTTAAAATTAAGCCTCTTTTTGAAAGTATTTTTCACCAATTTTTGGCACATTTTGCCCCCACTTTCAGTAGCTTTATGCTCCAGAGATCTATAAAGGAGACACTCCTGCTTATGCATGGAGAGAAAGAGATTTTTTATGAATATCAAATAAGCATAATTTATTCAGAAACTCTATTAAAAACTCTGTTTGGCACTTTTACTTGCATTAGTAATATGAGAACTCCATTAAAATGAATTTTCCAAAAAAGTGTTGGACCCCAATTCTCTCAACTCATTCCCATAGTTAATCTTAGTTTTCATTGCCCAAGGACTGCTAATATATTAGTATTAACAATATCCTTTTTATTGCCTTTCATCTTACATCTTCTCTTGTGTGAATATATTTACATTTATTTATTCACATATATACTTACAAACATATCATGTGAAATCCTGGCCCCTCTGAAATCAACTGTAAAAATCCTACCAACTTCAGCAAGAATCAGAATCTTATTCTATGATTCCTGTAGTTTAACCTCAGTGCTATTAGCCTCAGAACAGCAGATTAACCTCTTCAGGTTTGTAGGTAGCCTTTATGCACTTTGGGTCCTCTTCCTGCATAGAGCCATGCTAACTAGAATTTGTCCATGTTGTTTATTTTTTTTTCCATTCACTCCTCATTATTCACTGCATTTCCATTTGTTTACTACTATGTTTTGTACATTATATTGCTGTGTCACATATTCCTCATTGGCTTTATTCACAGGAATCATACTTCTATTTTTATCAATTTTTCATATTTTCCTATTCTGGAGAGGCACTTAAAAGAAGCTTTTACGTCTTCTTAGCCTACACAAATGGTTGCTAACAAGGATGCTATACTTACTGAAACATTCCAGAGCTACTCCATATTGAAAACAGACTGCCAGTGTATTTTACTACCATATAAAGGAACATTAGTTATCTTATATCTTATATCTTATATCGTCTTGTACCTTAACAGCAGTTTGATCTTACCGATTATCCTATTATCCATAATTTCAGATGCATTACTGAGGTATTTGCATTCCCACCATTTAAACCTATTACCAAAAATGCTTAAAACGAAATGAAATCAAGTACATGAAGCAGTAAAGGTCATTTCATATAGGGAAACCTTAGAATAATTTAAGGATGGGTTTATGAAATGCCCCATACATATTTGGTTAGATATTGAACAGTTCCCATTGTGTATGATTCATAACTCATAGGAGGCAGATGCTGAACTGAATTATATTCTCTACTGTCTCCTTATTTTTACTAGAGCAAGTTAGGAGCTCAGTTTTTCTTTGTGAAAATTCTAGTCCTGACACTAATCTGTATCTTCAGCTTCCAAAGCTTAGAAGATTTCTGTGTCTACTTTTATAGTGAAATTGTAACATCATTATTCATTACTTACCAATTATAATTACAATTATACATTACATATTCAGCTCACTGTTATTGGTCAAACATTTATTGTAGTCAAAGCAGTTACTTTGAAACACATACTTCAAGGGCTCTGTACAATACCAAAAAGACAAAATTTCTTTCTCTTTGTTCCCTGTTTATTGTGCCAAATATCTTTCTTGGGTAAGCAAAGTCGTTTTCTAAATAGACACTGTATTACTCATTGACTTACTTATTTTGAAATGCACAAGCAATGGAATAAACAGAAAGCAAAGAGGGATGTTTGCTGCTAAGTAATGAATTATTCAAACTGTTAATGATGGAAACAATGAGCTCATTGAAGCTGCAGCTCTCTAGGGCAACACCATGAAAAAAAATGTGCTGAAACAGAACCATCCTTTAAGTTAAGAATCAGAGCAGGTGCAGGCCTATTGTCTGAGGGTTGTCAGTACCAGCTGAATGAACTGTGTCTCAGCTTTGACTGGCATGAGTAGGCAAAATTATTCATTCACACCCCAGAAAAGGGCAGTGGTGAAATGAGTTAGTCCACATATCACAAAGCCTGGGACTTGGATTTGGTTCTGCTGATACAATCAGAGGCAAAGGACTGCCCAAGCATGCATGTGGAATCATTTCTAAAACACTCACGTGAAAGGCTGTCCATAGTGAATGACACACAAAAAGGGAATCCACACAGCCTTTTAAGACACTGTTTGTATTAGTTATAAAAAGCCAGATCCAGCATGATGCTAATGTTACAGGGAGAACTAAGTGATGTGCATAGGCACTATTTCTTCCTTACTAATTATTTTTAAGTAAGAGAAACATTCCCATGAATTAATTTAATTCTTTTTGTAAATGTGCATATTTTCACCAAAAAAAGTACCCCAGAACAGCCAACAGCCAATTGATTAGGGTATTTCTCTGACAAATGATATGTGATTTTGTATCATGCTGACAGTTGCTCTAAACTGAACTGTGTTGCGAGTGAGTGCTGTAATAGCCAGGGTGTTGCCTTAAGTAACTGTTGCCCAGAAAAAAAAAATACTTAGGCACTTAACTTGAGCTGAAAGTGTCAACGCAGAATCCTTCTCTGACACAGGCATGCTTAGAGTTCTGGGGATCATATCTCAAAAGCAGCAGTATTTAAGCTACAACCTTTTATAGATATTCTATTAGTTAATTTAGTCTGGTCCTGTCCTGATAAAGAGAGACTGTTTACATCACCTGACTGTGGAATTTAACTTAGTCAATGTAAATCAGACACACCCAATGAAAAGGGCTAACTCCTTCATAGAATGATTAGGTCCTCTAAAGTCTTCTTATTTTCTTTACTGTATTTCAATAAAGGCTGTCTCTTGCAGTTGGCAATGTATAAGAAGCCTACCTTGGCGGCTTAATTATGTGATTACTACCCTATCATTTTCCATTCAATACAGGGAAATTATGCATTCAGTTTAGACTCTGTGTTTTGTTTCAGGATCTATGGTTTGATGCTAGCCATTGAGTCTTGGGAAGACTTGTGGTAAGCTTGGTGAAGAATGGCTACAAAACCGCCTGGCAGAGAAGGACCTGAGGTTGTTGTTTGACAGCCGGCTGAATATGAGTTAGCAGTGTGCCCAGATGGCCAAGAAGGCCAATGGCATCTTGTCCTGTATTGGAAACACATGGCCAGCAGGACCAGGGAACTGATTGTGCCCCTGTACTCAACATTATTGAGTCTGAACCTCAAATACTGTGTTTGGTTTTGGGCTCCTCATTACAAGAAAGACATTGAGATCCTTGAGCATGTCCAGAGAAAAACAATGAAGCTGATGAAGTGGCTGGAGAACAAGTCTCATGAGGAGCAGCTGAGGGAACTGAGGCTGTTTAACCTGGAGTAGAGGAGGCTGAGAGGAGACCTTTTCACTGTCTACAACTACCTGAAAGGAGATTGTGGTGAGGTGGGTGTTAATCTCTTCTCCCAAGTGACAGGTGATAGGATGAGAGGGAATGGCCTTAAATTGCACCAGGGGAGGTTCATATTGGGCATTAGGAAAAATTTCTTTATCAGAAGGGTTATCAGGCACCGGAACAGGCTGCCCAGGGAGTTGGTTTAGACATTATCCCTGGAGGTATTTAAAAGACGGGTAGATTAAGTGCTTTGGCATATGGTTTAGTAGCAGACTAATGATCTCCAAGGTCTTTTCCAGCCTAGTGATTCTATGATTCTCATCTTCATATTAATTTTGACACCCAACTTTCTAACGTTAAGCAAATGAAGCCATAGTATTCTTCCCAGGTAGACACACATCTCTATCTAATTACAGAACCTTCCTATACTTTCTTAAGGCTTATACCATGGAGTTCTTCCAGACATTTGCTTCCATACATTAAGTTCTGTTTGTGCAGAACTCAACAGCTATGGTACTCTGTAAATGCAACCTGTATAAACAGTGAACTGGTACTACAACTTGAACAATACTTCCTCTCAAATGCTGAGCTGATTTAAAGATACTTGAAGTGTACAGGCTTATAAAATTGAAATGGTTGTGCCCTACACATTGAACTGTTGATTGTAATACCTGTTACACTTACTTGTGATTTAACAGCTAAAGCTTCAGGATGTCTTTGTGCTATGACTACAGATATTTACTGATAGCACTAAAATATTTTCTTGGAGCCTTAAGCTTTTTCTTTTCCAAAATGCAGAAAACTTGAGATTCTTTAGAGATTTCAGTCATTATTAGTAGCTGCATTAAATCTACATTGTGTTACTCTTGTGGTTTAAAGCAGCCCTAAAGCTGCTAAAGAATTCTCCAGTGAGTTTGGGCTGAATAATTTTTTGACACCCCGTTTTATAGAGATTACATTCCCCTCTGTACTGTGATAGTTTCAGCTTGTCCTAGGAGACCCTCAGGGCAATAAATACCTGGAATGAACTTATATAAAACAAATTCCATGTTTTTCCAATGTTTGCTGAAGTTCTTGACCAGTGTACCTAATATCTTACTATGTAAGACTGCACTGATTATCCCGGAAAATTCATGCTACAAAATTTTTAACTTTATTCATTAGCTTAAGGTAGGATGAGGGGCTACTTGTTTGGATGACCTTTTGTAGTGGATCTGGCTGAGATGGAGGTTTTTTTGTGTTTTTTTTTTTCCCTGAAGCTAGTATGGTGACGTGTTTTGCATTTATGATGTTTTGTCTGTTGCTGGAAAATATTTGCATAGCATGGGGGCCTTCCTACTTTTCCAGCTTTGCTTCCCCAGTGAGTACATTGGGACTGTGCAAGAAGCTGGGAGAGGACACAACCGGGACAGCTGATTCAAGCTAACCAATGGGATTTCCCATGCTATATAACATCATGCTTGGCAATTAAAGGTAGCAGGGGGTTTGGCATGGGAAGATGAGTAGTCATTGCTCAGAGACTGGCTGGGAGGTGGTGAGTGATTACTTTTGCATAACTTGATTTCAATTTGTTGTTGGTTTGTTTTGTTTTGGGTTTTTTTCTGTATTTTCCCTCATTCCTTTGCTTATTAAACTATCTTTATCTTAACACATGAATTTCCTTGCTTTTGCTCTTCCTGTTCTGTCCTCCAACCTGCTAGGGTGTGGGGGTGGATGAGCAAGTAACTGTGCGGTGCTTAGCTGCAGGTTAACCCACAGAACCTCTACAAAATTACCTAGCTAAAAAAAGACCAGTTGAAGATTCAACGATTGGTATAACTCCCTCTGAAGCAGTAAAGGAAGACTGTACTAATGAAAAAAATCTACATATGAGGACTTTTTCTAACATTTTTTCTGTAGCTTCCCTGTGGGAAGTATAAAATGTTCCATTGATTAGGACATTTAAAACCAGACTGGATTTAACAAGAAAATATCATTGCAGTGAAATGTTTGGCAGTTTGACAATATGATTTTATATTTGTGTTTCTGTGACAGTTCTGATTCTGGAGTTCTACTGCACCATTGACAGCCACGGCGACATGATGGGAAAGGAGACAGGAGTACCCTGCTGTTGGAGCTGTGAAGCAGAGAGGCTGCTGCTGCATGAGTTGATTATAGCCGGTAAGAAAAATGTTGTCACAATAAAAATATGCTGACAACCAGAAACAAACCATCACCTTAGTCCCTTCGGGCTAGTTACATTTCTCATGACTAAAACACATTGACTGTCTTGAAAGAAGCAGCACTGTTAACTTCAGTATTTTGGACTAATTCTAACCAGTTTTGTTATTTTCTTTCCTTAATAACTGCCTCTGAAGTTTCATTTGGATGCCATATCTTTTTTGCTTTTAAACTGTGTCTGTCTTCATGATGACTGAGGGCTTCACTTTACATTATATTGGATTATGTTTGTAATATATTTCAGAATCCTTCAAAATGAGAAATTTTACAGATAGAAAGCTATTGTTTATCCCAGTCTTAATGGATGTACTATTATTAAAACAACAAAGCAAAACCAAACCACAATCCAGGAGTTTTATTTGAAAAAAACATGCAACATTAAAAAAACCCCAAAAAATCGAGCAGCTGCTTCTGAACTTTACTGTATGTATTTGCTTTTTGTATAATCCCCTTTTTTGATTTTCAGTCATTATAATCTAGTTACTAGTGATTCATTCTTAATTTTATAATTTTTTTTTTTTAATAAACTTCCTCTGCAGTTTGGTCTTTTCCGAGATTTGTATGTTCCATATGCTTTGTTTTGAACTTGGAAAAAAACTCCAACACACCACTACCAAAAAACTCAGCATATGCATATACAAAGGTTCCTTTCAACCTGTCTTTCTCACTTAAAGTTTCTGTTACAGATAGAATATCAAATCTATACTTTAAAAAGAACATTTCCCACATCCCAGTAGAATGTGTTTGGTTTATTGTTCTAGGATTCGCCCCCCCACCCCCGCTTTAACAGACAGGAGAATGTTTCTTTTAGATCTTTCTACCTTTTCTGTGACATTTTTTTTTTGTGTGTGTATGCTTTGTCTTCAGTATTAGCTAATGAATCTATCGTATGTATTCTTTCATCTGACAAGTGCCTTTTTTTTCCTGCTCTCTATGCAGTATAGTAAGGTTACCCACAAACATCTATTTAAAATATGTATTTGTATCTACCTACAAATCTGTCTGCATCCCTCAAATCTGTAGGAACTGAAGGAGGCTGAAAATTCCTGTAAGAAGACAGCAACATTTCATAGGGACAGTCTCATCTTCCAAAATAACATTCTGCAGAACCTTACAATTAGCTAAAATTAACTCAGAGCTCTAATCTCCAGCACAAAATATTTAAGCATAATTGAGACCTGCACTCTGAGAAGATGGAACAGATATTAAATACATTATCAGATAAAGATATATCTTGAAAAATAGCAAGAACAAGTAGCCTGTTAAAATTTGATTTAAAATCTGTGCAAGGTTCTGACAATGCTCAGATGCTGTGTCTATGAACATCACTATGGTCTCAGGCCCATCCTGCAATGGGTAACAAAATCTTCGAAAGTGCTTTAGTGTGTATCTCCTACACTACCTGCAAAGAAATTCCTAACAGAACGTTAATTCTACTGATATGTACAGATTTTTTTTGTGCCTGTTATACATGCTTAGTTATGTAAATTATAAAAATAGAGTAAGTAGAGCTCAATAAGTATGAATTTTATGCTAAGATGTAGAAGTGAGTGAAAACACTCCAGAATCAGATTGGAGACTTACATGGCTGGGCATCATAATAGTTTCATCTCTGCTACACATTGGATGGCCTGGAGAGTGGTAGAGAGTCAGAATAGAAAATGGTCAGAACATGTGAGAAAGACCAATACATGTTCTGAGATTTTTACAGTGTAAAACTGATGTAAGAAATGGGATTTCAAAACATTACCAAGAATGAAATAATGAGATCTGAGAAGGCTTAGGGAAAGAAAAGCAGAAAGCAAAAAATAACCGCAAAATTGTGAGGTGAATAACAGGGTGACTGATTAGTTATGTGAGGTAATATAGAGGTGTCAAAGAAGATTTCTATTGCAAAAAAGATTTAAGACAAAAGAACAGACTAGCAGCAGGATTTCCCTGAGGATATATCATAGCAGGTGGAAATAGGGTACTGGGCAGACTAGATAGTGAGTGCTAAGGAAGTATAACAGAGACTTGTTAGCAGAGATAATTCTAACAGGCACAAAACCCTTCAGTCAAGACCATGAGAGAAGGATAACGGGAAGAGGACTCCAGAAGTTGCAATCAAAGGGATAATCATCAGGATATAAATTACATAGTAGATTTTAAAGGAGGAAAGCTCTCCAGACAAAGTGGATTGTAAAAGATAAAGAAAGATCAAGAGTGTGTGTCTGTCTGGAGAACAGACTCTTCGTGTTTAAAACAAAGAGGCGATTAGCAACTCTTGTAGGGACAATGTCATTGATGAAGCTGTTTCAGGCAAGAGTGCATACTACAGAATACCAAAGGCAGTGAAAAAAAAGACATCTTGAAAATATAATATGCCTGTAAGAAATAATTTAACATTTAATGTTAAATAAAACATTTACTGGCTGGGCTGATGGAAAAATCAATTGAGCAGGTGGTCATTTCAGGATGAGAAGTTGCAACTCATCTGAATTTAATGCCTACATTTAGCAAGAAAATTTCACCTGAGTACATAGAAAACAAAAACCAGAAGTCTTACTTACCAGTAAGTTTTCTTCTAAAAAAGTCTGGCAGCACAGTGGTTATATTGTTGATGGACTTCCCCAAAGCATTTTAACAATAGTGTTTGAAGTTGTCCTTGTAACAGTGAGCAACAGTGTGGAAATGAAAAGCAAATGTAATTGGAATAAACCAATAGAATAGAATTAGCTAGATTTGACCCACACTGCCAAAGCAAAATTCAATGAGCTGCAGTACTATGCAGGAGAAAAAGCTAGGTAAAAGTCAGCTCTGGTGTTTAAAAAAACTTTTAGTAAAGGGACTAAAGAAGAAAAAAAAAAGAAGAAGAAGAAGAAAGAGGTTTTCAAGATTCCAAGAAATGTAAATTTTAAAAGGGAACGAGAAAATCACAGAGAACCAGAACATCTCCCAACTCAGTTAAGAGAAAGGAAAAGAAAATAAACTGCTAAGGAAATCATTCTACAAGGATGAAGTACGCTTGGTTTTAAGTATGGTCTTAAGTATAGGTTAAAATAACAGATCATAATGATATGTTTGGTAGGGTCACCTAAAAGTGCATGCCCATGTTTGATTTCAGTCATTTAGCTCTGAAATGTTACTTCCTTTGTACATGACATGCCAGTATGAGTGGTAAAAACACAGGAAAATATCTCCTTTGTCACAGGATTTAATACATGTCACTGTTATATTCAGATAGAGCACAACTCTAAGAAAGGAAACTTCGCTGCTTATTATCTATAATGCAAATTTTGGTGCCTGTCATGAACCTTCCTCTTCCCTGGGCTGCAATAAATAGTTTTTGTCCTGTGTGAGGATTCTGCCCTCTGAGGGCATACATCGGGTAAATTTTTATCTTCTGTGTTTCAGTTCTCAGTCATATGCAGCCAGGCTCTGAAAAATAAATTTATAGATTAATAATCTAATGAAATCTGTGTTGTAAGAGCTGTAGGTGTAAATAGGATGAGAATTCAGGGTTAGTTTTCAGCTTCATAATAGTTGTGTTGTGTAGCCTTTAGGAATTATTCTTTTGCCCTTTATTTTATCTTACTTAATTTTCCACATATCCCATCTTGCCTATTTATACTACAAATGGCTTGGGGCAAGGACTATCTTTTATTATGTTTGTACAGATCCTAATAAAATGTGTTCCAAATATCACTGTGAGTTTCTGGTTACTACTTTGTCATCAGTAACCACTATAAGAATTATTGATAATATTCTGACATTATAAAATGTGAATATGAATTCTGATTCAATACTAGCCTCAAACCTTAACTTCTATTCACTGTGGATATTTTGCTGCTATTTCAGTCATTCCTTACTATGAGCAGGAACTTGAAATAGAAACAGATGCAAAATAAATGTCATTATTTTTATTAGGTTTTTATTTTCTTCTAGGCTGAAGGACCTTTAAGAAAAATAATAATTTTCAATTTCTTAAAGATAAAAAGTTAACTAGGTAGTTCTTTCTCCCTCCTCCCCCAACTAATGCCTGTAAGAAACAGAAAGGGTCACACCACCTGGCAAATAGAGTCTTAGATGACTGGTTTACTGGCCTTTTGCCTGATTGTAAGCACCTAGGTTGTTCTTTGTAAACTGAGTGTATGTAAGAAGCACATCTTTATGTTGTTCATTAAAATCGTGTTTTCATTGTTATAATACACATCAATAGAACCCTGCCCTGCCTGCAAAAAGAAAGGATATAAAGGAGGAAGTATTTCCTATTGTCACTGTCAAAGCTGAAACACTGACCCTTAAATTACCCCAAAGAAAACCATGCCATACTTAAAAAAGCCCAGTGCTAGTCACACACCACCATGACAACTATATACCAACTATTAGCTTATGATTAATTCTGATTTTAGTTACTAATAACTCGGTAACAGAGGTACCCTGTAATCCCTCTGCAGAGCTGTACAAACTTGCATTGTTAGGACAGAGAAATGCATTCAGACATCTGCAGTTTGAGAAACACTTTTAGTGGGATATGTTCACATGTATGTGTCCCTGAGAGTGTTTCATATGGGTTGTTTGTTCCCCTTTCTAGTGAGAATTGGGAGCCAGTGGCAGGGGTGAGGTGGGCACAGGTTGCTCACTGGGGAGCTGAGGGTTTTGAAGACTGTTGGTAATGACAGTGAGGTGCCTCAGACAAGTACATGGGAGGTTTCCAGGCTCTGTTAGGAAACTTATCCCCCCAGTGAGGTGCTACCATTACATGACTGCTTTACACTTATGTGGCAAACCAGCTAAGAATGAGTGCTAATTTGTGGAAAGTCTGTGAGAGGAACATTTCCATTGGCGCTACTTTTTCACCTGCACCTCATCCACCTGTTGAGGTACTGAGGTTTTCTTATTCACACAAGAGAAAAGAGATGTCTTTCAGCCCCTCATCTGCTGCAAGTCACTGAAGTAGTGCCTAGATAATAAAACTGGTGGAACATTCGTGACAAGAGCCAGCAATCTGATTGCTAATTTAATTCTTGGCCGTTACTCACTTTTCTTTAACCATAGTTGCAGCATAATGATACATCTCCATTGCTGTCTTGCTGCTTGATGAAAGGAGGCCAGAAGAAAGTGCATAAATGAATAAGAATTTTAGAGTACTCTATCATGGAGAGTATTGAAGCATAACATAAATATGGGCTGATAGGAGGACTGAATAAATAAAACCACATAATCCTGCCCTATACCGAAGTGGTCCAAAGCCACATTTTCTTCATGCATTTTCTTCATTATTAAAAATCAGGAAGAACAAATCCTTCTTTCATGTATATGCTTTTAATTTTTACAAAGCCTATGCTACATTCTAATTTAGTTTGGAAACTTGTCTATTCTTTTTTAAAGATATTTAGCCTGAAAAATTGTGTGACTAAATGAAAATCTTACATTTAAAGGCCTCAAAAAAACCAATACAGATGAAACATCCATTTGAAGCCTCAAGAAACAGGTACAGATGCAACATCTAAATTGCATTTTCAAATAAAACTCCTCTTGTTACAACACTGAAGAGTGAAACAGATTTGTCTGGTAAAACCTTCTCAAGGGAATTTTCTTTATAGTATTGTCTTAAGATAAAATGTTGTATTACATTAATTTTGTTGGGTGGGTTTTTTGGTAGTTTCTAATGGTAATTTTTGTGATTCTTTTCTGGTTAAATTATTGCAGTTTAAATTATTCAATTGTAGTTGTACATTTATTTAAGAGATTAAAAAGGAATCAGTGATTGAGCACTGTGTAAAGAAGAATCAGTTGTGAGTAGTCAGGGGCAGTTGTATGTATATAGTTTTTTGGCCAAAAGGCTAAGGAGAAGAAGAAAATAATAAATAACACCCACAGACAAAAAAGCCTTACAATTATCACAGACTATCATTGACTCTACATTAGTTCTAGATTTATCAGTAGCTTTCAGCTAGAGAAACTGTATTTAATGTATTTAAATTTATTTAATTAAATGACTTTGTGTGTTACAAGTAAAGCAATTTTTTTCACTTTATTTTTTGTCCATCAGAAAGTAAAGTCAGTGTTCCATATTATTAGCTAACAAACTGAATATCAACTGGCACTGAATATTTATCAGTACATGAGACCATCAACTTATCAGATTGCTAATATGTGTAGTTACCAGCAAGAAATCTGTTTTACCTGCCTTCCTTGCATTCTGTAGTAATGGCACACCTTAGCAAACTTGCAGTATAAATAGCTTATTCCAAAGGTTGCCAAAGGTTTCTATATGGTCATTTAATTTGATTTGACTAATTCATCACACTCCAAATCTATAAATATGCTTGTGGAGTTAGTGAGGCTGACCTCACTTCCTGACTCCAAACCTGTATAAAATTCAGCTTGAAAAAAACAGCACTTCTACTGCAGCCAGTCAGTGGTGCCCTAGCTGCATTTGTACAAATCGTGAGATTTTCATCTTCCCATCCTAACAGAACAAGTTACCTTGAACATAAATAAATGAATAAATAAAAGGGAAAAAGGTGTTTACACAGAATTGCAAAATTGCCTTTTGTCTTGTCACCAGGCACCACTGAAAAGAGCTTGTCTCTTTCCTCATTGCAACATCTTTTCAGGTGTTCATATACTTTCCTAAGATTCTCCACTGAGCTGCATCTAGCCTAAACAGTTCCAGCTCTTTCAGACTTTTCCTCATCTGTGAGGTGTTTCTGGTTTGGTGTGGTCTGCAAACTTGCTGAGGGTAAACTCTGCCCTGCCATCCAGATCATTAAAGAGATCTTTAAAGAAGATATTAAGCAGGACTGGTCCCAGTATTGAGCCCCAATACACAACTAATTAGTGATTTCCAGCTAGACTTTCCTTTTTTACTACTCTTTACTTTTGCTAAGCAGAATCGTTCCTTTTCCCCTTGGAGAGTTTTATGTGTCCAATAGTTTCTTCTGAAGGAATAAAATTGGGTGTGCCTCTAAGAATAATAGAAAGGAATAAACCAAAACAGATGACCAGTAATTATGAAGCTCAGGCACACCACCTTCTTGTGGTAAAATGATGCACGTCAGTGACAAGAAGTAATTGGCTTAATGGCACAATGTCAGAGCCAAGCTAACTGTAGCTCTCATCTGTACTTCTAGAAGTACAGAGCCTGTGTCTCTAAACCCTCATGGCTTTCACATTGTTTGCTCTGGGCTCAGTTCTCTATCTTTGACCAGTTTTTATGTTCTGGAATTATGTGGTTATTTTGTTCTTGGCTTAGATGGGGAACTGTAGCCATCTAAAGCAATGGTACTAACAGTTAGCCACTAAAACTTCTCCAAGAAATGTGCTGCTGTTTTAGAAAAATATTTAATTTATAATTTAAGAAGATAATCTTAAAAAACAATAATGCATGCAACAAAATAACTAACTCATCTTTCAGGTTTACTATTCCAAGTTTCTTGAAAAGCCCAACTTTTATATTTTTTTCCTCAAAGCCCTATGAAATCCATCCTCTTGTGCTAGGTAGAACTGTGCTACTTGATTTTTAAACTGTTTTGATACTTTTGAATGCTAGCCTTGTAAATGAGCAAGGATGTAAAGGTATTACAACTACATAAATATAAATACCAAAGAGCCCCTTCTTTAAATTAAAAAAGCTAATGGTAGACTCCTGGCAATGAAGACTCAAGACAACTGAATGAAAGAAGGCAAAAGGTAAGCTGATAGAATGTATTTTATGGTTTTGTAAATCCAGTCTTCACTGAAGGGTATTAAAAGTAGTATTTACAGTAATTTGAGTAAAGAAAAGGCACTTAGAATTGAGGATGGAAAGATTAAAGGAAAGTATCAAGAACTTCCATTTGGAGCTGGAATTTTGCTTGCATGTTGCCGGGTTTACTCCCTCCCGCTTCCCCTTCGATTGCATTGCTATATCAAAATTATTATTTTATGTGATTCCAGTTATCAGATGTTATTTAACAGAAATGGATGTTCATGACATTAATTTGATATCAAATGAGTAGTTAAAGGTTGAAAAAATGCATGCATTGCTGTCTATAGTACAAGATGGTAACTTCTAATAGACATACTGGTTCTGTTGTAGCTTATTTGTCTAGAAAGAAATGGTGATTTTTATTTTTATCTTTTAGCCCTGCAGCATTTCATGAAAACAAATGTGTTTATTTTTCTATCACAGAACCAAATTACTATGAAAAAATTCAGAGTTCAAAGGTGAATTCTCAGGGATATACAATGGAGCACACAGACACCACTTCTTATCCTCTTGAGGCAGAAACTGTAAATTAGATTTTAACAAGCCAGATGTTGGCAATATAAATTTGTATAACAAATCCTAGCAATAAAAAAGAAAAAAAAATCCTGATCATATGTAGCGTGGAATCAGTGGTAGTTCATACTGAAGTGAATTTAGATTTGTTGCGGTAGTTTATGGAAAAAACACTATTGCATAACTTGCACTGTATGGACAATTTTGGTATTATTAAGTAATGAATGAATACTAATGATGATGGAAATATTTCTTTCCGGAGATTAAGTATTGTGTTAAGTCTCACATGAAGTCTTCAATAAAGGAAAGAGATGTTTGTCACACTGGGAGGGGTATGGTGCACTTTCAAAAACTATTTCCAAAGAAAATTTGCACCCTAGAGTCACTGCCATGGGATGTCAGTCAGAGTACATTCCTTCAGACACATCTTAGGGAGCATCAAGGCCCAGGTGCTCTCAAAGGGCCTGGGAGCAGAAAGCCAAGGGTGACCCCAAGCCTGGTAGTGCTTTCAGCAATGGGCACCATGACTCAGGATCTGACCACAATGGGCAGAGACGGCTGCTATAATGGGGTCTATCAGCAGTCCCAGACAGACAAGTGACAAGCTGATGTCAGAATCCATCCAGCAGCAGGAGAAAGGGACAGAAATGGGTCTGGAGACAAGGCTACTGGTGTGGGACTGAGGTCCATTCTTGGGACAGGGCTGGAGACCAGCACTCCTGTGAGGCAGGGGATTGAGTGCCCCATTCGGAGCTGAAATTAGGCTCCTGGGTCCTTATGTAGGGGTGGGACAAGTTCTCAGGGGAGGCTAGTCAGGGTCAGAAAGGGCTGTAGTGCCCTCAGATCCCTGACAATGTGCCAACTCTGTTTTCTTATGTGAAACAGCTCATGACAATAACATTTTAGGAATTACTACTTATCACCTAAGTTAACCAGCAAATTAATTATTAATCAAAGTGGTTATTAAATGCTTCAATATTATCTTACTCATTCTAGGGTGTTTTTGCAACTTATTTCTGTTTTTAAGGCTGTCTGCTGAAATCTGAAAGACACCAATAAATAAATAAATCAAGCAAAAGTAAACACAGCTTAGAAGAAAACAAGAAACTCATACCCATGATATGATCATGTAGTAGCGAAATGTAGCTTCACAGATGTTGTGCAGGCATGTAAGTCAGTATGACACATACCTAGCTTGACTGTTTAGAACACATTAGAGAAGTAGGAAACAGACTTTTTTGTCACAACTGAGAAAGAAGCTATGGTTCAAACCTAAATAACAGAAAGTTGCCAAAAGCTGAAATGTTCATGGCCCTGCTGATTTTACTGTTTACTACCTTTCACTGTTAGCTTTAGAGATTTTTCAAATTGATGTTCTCCAAACCCTTTCTGTATGTATGAACTAATTAAGACTTTTCAACTCATTAAGGCCTATTTTTTCAATGTTATAGATCTAAAAGTCAGGTCTTTCTCATCAGTGTAAATATTTTTACAAGACAGTTAGCTACTTAAAAGCATTGTATGGTTTCTTTCAGTCCTGCTCCCAGTGTAACAGTAGTGTGTCTGATAAAGAGATGAAGAGCCTATCTAGTTCCCAGGTATGAAGAAAGAGCTTGTGGAGGCCTGTGATCACTTAGACTTGTCCCAGAAAAATTAATTTACACTGATTTACTTAGACTGGGAGGCACCACATGGCTTAAAGTAAAAGGGAATTATAAGGGCTGCGTGATCTTAAAGAAAGCTAGGGTATTTCTGACTGTTCCAATTAAAGAAATAATATTTTATTTCATCATTCTATCCTCACTTTGCAAATTTGCTGATGCAGTGAAAAGCTGATACAGGGACACATCAAAACAGTTGCACAGTGTTACAATAATTTCAAAAGCTTTGCTGAATTTTTTATTCAATTTAATAAGTCAATAAAATAATACTTTATCACTATAACTAGCATGCTGTTACTATTCATGGATACAATCTTTGCATCATATGGAAGGACACTGAAGATCCTGAGTAATAGTCAAACGTGTCTTATGGTGCTCATTACTCTGCAGTAGTAATCACCAGCCAGAAATCAAAAAAGAGAAATGATCACATCAAGGATAAAGTATCCCAGGGTGAGAATTAATGTCACAATAATTACATGGTTCACAGTAGAGGATGTGCGGTTATTAGCAGATCTAGAGAAGCTAATTAAGGAAGTCAAAATTCTTTTTAAACCAGCTTAATCAAGAGAAAAGGTGTTCCCTGGGCTCTGAACAACTAACTAACATACAAGGATTGAGAATTCATGGGTACATCAAAAAGAGGAAAGCTAGTAATTGTACTGTACTGAGCTGAGCTACCTACAATTAAAAAAGTGCTAGCTAATGGAAATAGAATTCATCAAATTCTCTTCAGCAAAACACAGCAAAGCAAGACTACCATTCATTAAGCCTCAGAGCTTTGTTAGATAGTGTGCACATATTTCTTTATCTTGATTGACTACACTGTGCTTTTCTGTCATACTAACAAAGTTATTTTGAGGCAACCTGTCTCTTTGCCTGATTCACTCAGAGATATCAAACTAAAGCACAGGAGAATGTCTCACAGAATGGGGAGGAAAAAGGCTCTTACACTCACACCAGTCACCAGAACCAAATTCAAAATGATCATGTTGAAGTAAACAAAAGCTTCTCAAATATTTTCAGATTGTCTTGTCATGTTCTACCCGCCTCCCCTCCGGGATACTGGTGCTTTGCTACTGGGACCAGAAGAACACTGGCTGGCTCATGAATATCTGTCTGAATGCCAGCATTGATGGTACTTCATTGTGATTCAGGAAGTATAATGGAGTAACTGGATTTTCTTTTTGCCCTAGTCTCTTACCACACACAGTGATTGTATCTTTGGAGACGTTAGGCTTCTCAGCTATCTTACTCTGTTTATTGTAAAAACATAATCTGACTGGAATAATAACTTTAATCTGCTTCTTTTTAAAACTGGACAGTAGTTTTCGTACCATGCAATTTGTTGTTAGATTCCATTACATAACTTTGTGATCATAGCGTACCACGATAAAATAAATTCACCGTTCTAAGAAATTACATTCTAGAATGTGATATAGGCAGCACTCAGATTTCTGTTATTCTATTCCCTTAATGTCAGCCAATGTCTCATTAGAACAGTTGTGGCAGTTCAGTTCTGAAATTTGTCACAAACACTTTGCAGTTCTAATGCCTTAAATGGTATTTCAGAGTTGAAGTGAGTTCTGTCTTTACTGAATGTCAAAACCTTACAAATGAAAACTGATCATTGATAAAGAATAAACATTGAAAGAGCTTAATGCGTGAAGAATATATTTAAGATTATACACTTTTTCAAGAACCATATATAATGACATTTAATTGATAAAATATGCTTCATGAATGTACATCTTCTTACATATAGTCTAAAATGCATGAAATTGTCAGAATATTACACATATTTAAAAATTCTCCTAAGCTTAGCAGTAAAGAAAAATGATAAATCAGAAAGTCTGAAGCTAATAAAAGGAAGAAAACAAAGACCACCATTAAAGTGATACCCCTATCTACATGATAAGTTATCACGGGTTCACAAAAGTCAGGTCTTACCAAACTACTATGATAAAGTGACTACTGAATGAGGGAAAGGCTGTGGATGTGGTCTTCCTGGACTTCAGTAAAGCCTTTGACACAGTTTCTCATAGCATTCTGCTTAGGAAACTGTCAGCCTCTGGCCTGGACAGGCACACACTCTCCTGGGTGGAAAACTGGTTGGATGGCCGGGCCCAGAGGGTGGTGGTAAATGGGGTTAACTCCAGCTGGAAGCCAGTTGCAAGTGGTGTTCCCCAGGGCTCAGTGCTGGGTCCAGCCCTGTTCAACGTCTTTATCAATGACCTGGATGAAGGCATTGAGTGGACCCTTAGCAAATTTGCGGATGATGCTAAGCTGGGTGGAAGTGCGGACCTGCTGGAAGGTAGGGAGGCTCTGCAAAGGGATCTGAACAGGCTGGACCGCTGGGCAGAGACCAATGGCATGAGGTTTAACAAGGCCAAATGCTTTTAATGTTCTTTAACTCATAAATAAATTTCAAACCGCAATAACATTGCAAAGCCCTCTCAAACAAAACTTGGTTCCAAAGAGGTCAGTGTTTGCCCACAGGTAATATACTGGTGTTACTAAAAATTTTCAGCTTCATAATAAATTCTAATAATGAAATAATTTTCTATCTTCATAAACTTCATCCTGATCCTACCATATGTCTACAAAAAATAAATAAATGTATTATCACTGTTTATAATCAATTCTAAGGGAAATTAATGAAAGAAAATTGATTTTTTTTAAAAAAATTCTTAAGATTGTGTGCAATGAAAATTATTCTGATTAGCCTTGAACCAACAATCTGAACTTTTATGGCATGTTTCCCTGTGGATTGTTGTTTAAGGGTCTATGTAAACTGATTAAATTTTTTGCCAGCAATATGGTATTATAATATTTAATTATATTTTAGTTAATTGTGTTAATTATATTGAAGTATAATAGCATACTTATAATTATTTAATTATATCTAATTAATGTATTTATAATTATTATAATTATTATCATTGTTAATTAGAGAGGTGATGGTTCAGCAATATGCATTATTTACCCACTTTTTATAGCTAATGAAATTCCCCATCCATTTCACATACTTCTTTACTCCCTTTTAATATAAACCAGCAGTGTTTCAAAGTGCTTACTATTTATCAGTTTTCTAGTCAACAGAAGACAAAACAAGCAATACACTGAGAAGAAAACAACACCAAACCCAAAACCACTGGAGAACTTAGCAACTTTTCTACTTTATTTCTTTATTTCTTTTTCTTTCCAGTAAAAGCTACTCCTGCTGTACATGAGAAAAGTCTTAAGAGAAAAAGAACACATGTGATTCCTAAAGCCTATCTCTCTTATTCCTCTATCAACAGATAACAAGATGGATAATATGTGAACTGTGTTATGAAGTTCTGTCAAAAGCTTCCATAAGAGTTTTTGCAATTTAACTGATAAACTCTTGGAAATTGTAATAAATGATAGGGAGGATGAGACCTGATCTGAATGGAGCACGTCACAAATTTACTGCCTTCATACCTATCATGCCCACAGACATAAATCTCTCTGCATTGGTTAATACAACATATCCTTTATTTGCAAATAAATTCCTCAAGGTAAGAGCTACTAGACAAAGCAGACAGGAATATCTCATCAAAGGAACATACAGTCATCCTCAAGTAAATAACAATGTAGAACACACAGTACGAGAGACAGAAAACTAATACACAAAAAAATTCATTCATTCAATGAATAGAGTAAGGCTTGGCTTAGACTGTTTAGAAATGTTGAAGATACATAACTGAGTACAGCAAAGGAAAGACTGAAAAATAAAATAAATAAAACAAATGCAACAGAACAGAGGAAAAAAACAGCAAACAAAAAAATATCACTACCACCACAAGAAAAAAAAGCCAGAGTGAAGGAAGCATGACCAAAGAAGTAGAATAACTGAAAGTGTTTTTAAAGAGACAACTGAAATTACAATTTTGAAAGGGAAAGGGCCAATGATATTACAAACAGAAGGCTAGTCTGTTGGATATTAGCTATTACAAGAAAGAAAACCAGCATACTATCTTTCTGTTGGCAACATGGTCATGATGGCTACTTCCAAGTACAATGCCTGCTAAGAAGCAGCTCTCAGATCTTTCTGAGTATTTTGTTGATATTTCGTTAGGCTTTAATAGTGCACAATTCATTACTACTAATGAAAGAAGCTGCTGGAGAGTGAGAGTAAGCTTGTGGACAACAATTTCAGCTGGGACACAGAAGACCCGTGGTCAATTTCTAAGTGTGACTTACTCCATCTGGGTCTGCCAATGTTCTTTATCTCTGGAATATGAAAGTAAGAATGAGCATAGGACTCCCGGATATTATAATGACAGATGCAGTGATGTTTCTGAGAATTTTTTGTAGTGTATTCAGTCCTGTAAAAGTATGAATGCATCAGTTTTATATTTATGAAATAAAAATAAAGGGATTTTTTAAAAGGGAAGGAAGGAAGGTTATGAGACAAAAGTTCCTTTTCAGGAGGTACCAAGTAGCAAGCCTCTTGACTATTTCTGTGAGATTCTGTCAATTTCTGCCTTATCTCTCTCCTTCCCTTCTTTCCTTCCTTCATATTACTTCCATAATACGAAAATATCCACGCGTCTTTTCAAATTTAGGAAAGACACCTTTGTAGAAGTTAAAGGAACTGGCCCTCATATTGAACTGTAATTCATAAAATCTTGACAAATTGCATGAACTCTGGTTAGAAATTAGGAAAATCTTTCTCAACTTACTTGCAATGAAACTGTAGCATGTTTTGCTCAGGATTTGATGGAATCCCCTTTCTTGAATATTTTCCAAGTTAAGTTACACATTCTCTTGGGAATGAATAAAATTCCTGCATTTTTATCTTTATCTTGAGCAAGGTGATTTTTCAAGATTATCTCCCATTTATGATATTTTGTTTATTTGTTTGTTTCATATCTAGCACAGAGGGGAAAAACAGTGGAAGTAAATAGAGATAATGTAGTGTTGGCAAAGGTTTCTCATTATTTTTGTCTGCATATCTGCAGATAAAGTTAGATTGCATTGTCGATACAGTTTCAATTATTATTGACCAAAAGTAAAAGATTCTGCAGACCTTTTAAAATAATCTATAATAACATAAGAGAAAATTATATAGCAGAGACAGTAATAAGCAAAGACAGTTTTGTAATATTTTCCAATACGATGAGTAAGCTTAAAAAGTTTAGAAGAAAAAAAAATAACCCAGTTACTTAAGTTCATAGTTATTACACCTCCTTCCCAAAACTAATCAAGGAAATGTAAAAACTGTATAGTGCTAATCTAACCATGGAACAGAGAAAAAAAGTGTACTTGCTGAAATTAATTGGATGAATAAATCAAATATCAGATTTGTTTTAGTGATTTTTCTTCTGGAATAAAAGTAATGACATTTTTTTCAGATATGAATTCTTCAAAACATCCAAAGGTTACACAAATTTCTATGACAGAGAACAAAGAAACCTCCATTGAGGAAGCAGGTGATATGTCACTTCCACTTCCTTAGAATAAATAATTACAAGAGTAATACGGGTTCAGTAATTCATATAATTTCCTCTTTCAGCTTCCTGAACATTTTAGTTGCTGTTTGGGGATGGACTGCATCAAAATTACAAAATAGAAGATGCGTGAGCTGGTAGAACACAAATTGACAAAGTAATATTGAATACATGTACATGAAGACAGACGAAAACCAATTCAGTCTTAATATTGAATAAAAATACAACCACAGATAAATAACTTTCAGAAGGCTAAATGGATTAATAATAATTTGATCTTTTCTGCTGTTTGGAAATTCTATTCAGAAGAGGAGGGGGGAGACATTAAATGGTGAACAATCTGAAACGTGTTCTTTCACAGTCCAGTGGAGAAGTCAGGGACTCCTACTGATTATTCATCAGGAAATAACATAGAATACATGGCTATTAAAATGGATTTTTTTGTGTGATGATGATTAAGTACTGTGTACTTTTATTGTTTTGTCTATCATAAAGAAATTCACTGAAATTTTCAACTAGAGTAATTTATTTGGTAAATTAATTAAAACTTTTATGCATTGTACTTTAGAGGATTCATAATTCCTTTAAGAATCATAAAAAGAAGACATTCAATAGGATACATGTACCTAGTAGCATTGTGCTGAAAAACCCAGAGGCAAAAGAGGTCAAAAAGGAAACTCAGGTGTATGTTTTTTAAAAAAGAATTTTTGTTGGATTATTTTCTAGTGTTATAATCTCTGTTAAATTCTGAGCTGTACAATCCTCAGAATGAAACCCAGCTGACAAAAAGAATGCAAGATGTTGGATTTAAATACTTCTAAATACAAAACAAATGTATTAAATAGCTAGGCAAGAATTCACTCTAATTTATTAAACACCTTTATCTTACATAATATTAATGGCTTATGGATTCCTATCACCTTCAGGAACAAAATCAGAATCCTCTCAATTTAAGAGCTTTTATAATAGCTATCTTAAGGAAATATAAATAAAGTGTTTGTTTGTTTTTTTAAATAATCAAATCTATTTTTTTGTTATATACTTTATCAAGGCAGCAGGAAAACCTGAATGTGGAAATATTCTTTCTAGTTTTTTTTTTTTAAATAGTATTAAGTACTCAAAATTTAGGCTTCTGTTTTTTGCTTTACCAATGCCTAAAAATAGCTACAGCCACAGAAATTGTTGGTCAGTCAACTATGTCCTTTAGACAAAAAAAATATATTGATGTTGGGTCATTTTGTACAGTTATACACTAAAAAGGGTAACTTCTTCAGTTGTCTAGAAATTTCTTTCATGATTATAGTGGAAAAAATAAGTATTTTCAGAAATTACAAATTTTACTTTATATATTTGATTCTAGTTTCTCTCCTTTCTTCTCTTCTACTTTTTCTATAACACTATCCTGTGCTGCAAAATTGCGTATTTTTCCATTTCCAGTAATTTATTTAAAACTGATCAGTATTCATCACAAATTATTATCTGTGCTTGGTAACCTATGTCAACAATTAGAAGACCACAGCTAGTTAAGAGTGAATAATTGGACATCCTCATTTATGACAGAAAGCATCAGCAAAAAGGAAACTTAACTTCCAAAAGAGATGAAAGCTTTTTTTGACTATTCAAGGTGATTGCTTCCTTCACAACTTACTAAAGATCTTCACAGATCAAGGTAAACTATTGTAAACAAGGCACTGTAGGTATCCTGTCTTGCCAGTAATGAGATCTTTGACCTCAAGAACTCCAAAACATATATTATAAAGTAAAAACAAAATTTTAATACAAACTAAAATGGAGAATGACTTCCCTTCACTCACTATTATTTTTAATCTTCTATGTAACAGTTTTTTTCTGAAAGTTTAAGCATGCAAACTAATCCAGCTGTGCCATTACCACAGTCTGTCTTTATCATACTTCATATTTGCTTTGATAAATGCAATATTCACTCATTTATTCTGGTAGGAGCAACTGGCCTCCAGAAAACTGCAAATGTCAGTTGTGATTTAGTTATTCATGAGGAGGGTGTCATGGTTGTCCATGATGCTCCAAGAATGCAGTGGAATTTAGATCTATTGCAGGTATTCCCAAAAGTTCTGTGAAATTCTTTTTTGCCTGAAATTTTAGAAACACATTAAAGAAAAATTATTAAGTATTCTTATCATCTAGGGCATGGAAATTTCCGTGGCTTTTCTGAGAAATGGCAGTCGAACTAAAGCACTGCAGTAGAAGAGCAGGACACTCTGTTTTAACACCTGTATAAGATCATGTGAACATCAGCTCATGAACTGCCTTTTGTTTTAAGTTGGTTTGGCTTTTGTTCAGTTTTCTGTTTGTTTTTCCTTTAGCTCACATTTTGATAAAGATAGGGTAGAGATTACTCTCTTACTTTTCTCATTTCTTTTTTCACAGATGACATAAACTATTTCATTAAAGACACAGATTAGTCATAAATTTTGACTTGGTGTCCTTTGTAGTGCTCAAGAAGATCCAGAGTGCTGCTGCGCAATTTATTATTGTAGCTTGTTCCCCTTTTGACATCAGTCTCTATTTTCTCTCTCTTTTCTGATTCCTTTTCTTCTGTCACATCAAATATAAGCTGGTAGTACTTACTGTCTCCGAGTATGATGCTAGCTAAAAAAAAAACCAACAAAAACCACTTGGCAGTCATTATCATGTTGTTGTGCTAAGTCTACTGCTTAGCACACTGGCACTATTAGCTCATCACTTCCTTTAACTCTATGCCTATTTGCTTATATCCACCTAGTTGCCTTTTGCCCTGCACTTAATTAGAAAGCCCTTTGGAGTCATTTAAAGATCAATGAAGTTCAGCCATGGGTATTACAGCAATGAAATTAATAACTGTTACTCTTAATCTCTAGAATCAGATAGATAGCATGAGACGATAATAGAAGCTTTTAGATATAGATAGAATTGCAGTGCTTCTCATACAGCTGATAAAGCAATATTGAATGTATAAAAGCTGAGAAGACTGTACAGATTTTATAGAAAAGTACATAAAAATAAAATTAATTCCACTCTTCTTTCTCATTTTTGGACCTATGTCAGCAGTAATGTCATAAGTAGAAAAAGAAAAAACTTGAAATTAAGGCAGTTAAACACGTGCTAAACTTCAGACTCCTAGCTGAAATAGTGCTTAAATCATCATGAAACTAAACATGTGCTTAAGCAAGCTCACTGTGCAACAGTGAGATTTAACCAGTTAGAACTATTCAAGCACACAAAATTACACACAATCACGGCAGATTTGAGGTATTTCTCAAAAAAAGTAATGTCCTAAAGTTCTCTATTTCAAAATATTTATTAACATTGATACATTTAATAAACATATACCAAAAACACATGTGGATTTGCATAGCCATGTGGTTGAAATTTACAAATCTGCATGGGCAATGTTCCCAAATGGCTGAGGTTACTTTTTAACATCTTTCAACACCTTTCTGAGTCTGTCTTCGGTGAGGTAGTAATCTTTACAATGAAAACATGCTGTCTCAGCATATTTGATGAAAAATAGTTACTCATCTGTAACTCATATTTTACATGTTTTATGCCTGAAAATGGATACAGCCTTTTCTCGATTTGTGGCTTGTTTTTAAGAATAATTAACTTTACAAGGGAAAGAACTATTCAGTCATCAAACTGTTCCTCATAAATCATTTCATAGGCATAACAGCTCCTTTCTGAATATAATTCTTCAATGATACTTCAGTGAAGTTGAATATTGTAACTTGGAAAAGTTTCATTTTTATACAAGAAGGCCTAACTGCAATTTGGACTTATTCGTTATTGATTATAACGTGTTATCTGGAAAGTTTGTTCTGTGAAGCTTAAATGTGTACAGTATTAATCTTTTCCACATGTTTCCAAGGCTGTCACAATATCATTGTGGTTCAAAAAGCTGTGCTCCATTTTTCTTTAATATAAGTAACAAAATTTGAAGATTTGAGATAATTCTATATTATATCCTTTCTTATCTGCCAAAAACTAATGTACTGATGAAAGTGTATTTTAATGACTATACAGAGCTGAATGAGTTTGATTTTTTGATATTTGGGTACAGCAAAAGACAGGAAGAATATTTTCATGCTTTCCAGTCAATGAACTGGACATTAAAAAAACCCCACAGAATATTAACAACCACTAAAGAAACTGAGATTAAACTGCTTAATCCCATAGGAATTACCAACAGTCATCAGATTGATTTTCTATTTGCATCCCTTTCTTTTTATTCATTCTGAAGTTACTGCTCAATGAATACCTGACCTTCTTTTGGCATTTCATAAACCACTTCTTCAAAAATTAGTATAAAACATCTCCTACTTCCTCAGATTAATGTAGTTCAAGCAATTCTTCGATAAAAATAAACAACTACATTCTCATTAAAGAAACTAAAAAAGTCTTCAGTTATGTTCCTTCTAAATTCAGAAAAGAATTTTCCCCTTCATTTATCGAAAGTTCAAACTTAATATAAGCCTTGAGTAAATTATTTTAAATACGTTACTTACACTTCTACTGTATTCCATTTCACTACTTTTTATCCTAACCTAGCATTTTTAATATAATCCATGACCTTTCTAGCCAATGTTTTCCTTGATAGAAACAAAATATACATATAGTGAAACATTTACAGTGGGCCGTATAATCACAGAATCATAGAATCACTAGGTTGGAAAGGACCCACGGAATCATCAAGCCCAACCATTCCTATAAATCACTAAACCATGCTCCTCAGCATCTCATCCACCGTCCTTTAAACACCTCCAGGGAAGGTGACTCAATCACTTCCCTTGACAGCCTGTTCCAGTGTCCAATGACACTTTCTGTGAAAAAATTTTTCACGATGTCAAGCCTGAACCTCCCCTGGTGGAGCGTGAGGCCATTCCCCTTGTCCTGTCCCCTATCACTTGGGAGAAGAGGCCAGCTCCCTCCTCTACACAACTTCCTTTCAGGTAGTTGTAGAGATTAATAAGGTCTCCCCTCAGCCTCCTCTTCTCCAGGCTAAACAACCCCAGCTTTCCCAGCCGCTCCTCACAAGACATGTTCTCCAGCTCCTTCACCAGCTTCGTAGCTCATCTCTGGACTCACCTCAGGTCCTCAACATTCTTCTTGTGGTGAAGGGCCCAGAACCGAACACAGGATTAGAGGTGCAGTCTCACCAGTGCCAAGTGCCAGGGGCAGAATAACCTCCCTGGACATGCTGGTCATGCCGTTTCTGGTAAAAGCCAAGATGCCACTGCCCTTCTTGGCCACCTGGGCACACTGCTGGCTCATGTTCAGACGGATGTCAGTCAACAACCCCAGGTCTTTCTCCTCCAGGCAGCTTTCTAGACAGATTTCTTCTAGTCTGCAGCACTTCATAGGGTTGTTGTGCCCCAAGTGCAGGACCCGGCATTTGGCCTTGTTAAACCTCATGCCATTGGTCTCAGCCCAGTGGTCCAGCCTGTTCAGATCCCTTTGCAGAGCCTCCCGACCCTCCAGCAGATTGACACTTCCACACAGCTTAGTATCATCCACAAGCTTGCTAATGGTGCACTCAATGCCTTCATCCAGGTCATTGATGAAGACATTGAACAGGGCTGGACCCAGCACTGAGCCCTGAGGAACTCCACTTGTAACTGGCCTCCAGCTGGAGTTAACACCATTTCCCACCACTCTCTGGGCCCGGCCATCCAAACAGTTTTCTACCCAGGAGACTGTATGTCTGTCCAGGCCAGAGGCAGCCCGTTTCCTAAGCAGAATGCTGTGAGAAACTGTGTCAAAGGCTTTACTGAAGTCCAGGAAGACCACATCCACAGCCTTTCCCTCATCCAGTAGGTGGGTCACTTTATCATAGAAGGCGATCAGGTTAGTTTGGGAAGACCTGTCTTTCATGAACCTGTGTTGACTGGGCCTGATCACCCAGTTCTCTTGCATGTGTTCCATGATAGCAGCCAAGATCACCTGTTCTGTGACTTTACCTGGCACTGAGGTCAGACTGACAGGCTTGTAGTTTCTTGAATCCTCCCTGCAACCCTTCTTGTAGATGGGCACAACATCAGCCAGCCTCCAGTCCAGTGGAACTTCCCCAGTCAGCCAGGACTGCTGGAAAATGATGGAAAGGGGTTTGGCAAGCACGTCTGCCAGCTCCTTCAATACTCTTGGGTGAATAAATCTCTATGAGGAAATGCATAGACTTCAAACACTTTATGTTTGGTGATTATATGGCATTGTGCTATGTTTGTTCTGTTTACAGGACACCAGAAATGAAAGAGAACAGCAGTTATTCCCAGCTTTATTAAAAAGAATGATTTTTTTGGGGGGATGTAAGTAGGAAGAGAGAGTATTCATATAATATTCATTGGGATTTGATAATCTAAAATTGTTGAGAACATTGCAATTTGTTTTCCTTTCCTGCTTCTATTAATTTCTCATTTATATTGCAAATTTACACATTTGTTGCTCAGATGATGAGAGTGTAATGTGTAAAGACAGAATGCAGTTTCAGCGGAGTGCTCATGTGGGAAAAAATAAACCAAAGAGAATATTTTATGATGAAGGAGGAGTATCATTGTTTCAAAGCTAGAACAACTGGGATGTAATAAATACATTTTAAAGAGACCATTCTCACTAACAAGAAGAAAAAAAGTGAACAGTAATAGCAACTCTTTGAAAAGCATACCTGAAAAATATAACCATAAACTGTTTTGCATATGTTTACAAATCAATTCATAATGAAATTAATCAAAACACACTTTCTGAGAATAACTTAAATTAGTGTAAGAGAAATGAACATGAAAATCAGACCTCAAATGAGATTTAAAATATAATGAGTCCATCTAGTAGTAAGTTCTTCAGAGTAATTTTAGGACATCAGGGAGTATACCTGTTGGATTCTTTGTGGAAACTATTTCCCTGATGTTATTATATTTCTAAAATTGCTGCTAATTACCTGAGAAAATTTATGTAACAAACCCTGACTTAATAATCAGGACTATTAGCTTTCCTCACTTTATGCCATTTCAGGAGTCTTGAGAATAACAAACCCACATGAAAATCAATTTGTTCTCCTGTCATTTTCCTCAAAACATTTAAAAACATATAGATACTCTTCTGCATCAGAAAAATATATCCTTTTCTATATTACTGTCACTAAGAATGCATTTTACACATCAAATCAAAATATAAACACATTTTCCTGATTCCAAAGAATCCAGATGCTGAAAAATAAAACTGTTGGTCAGACTATTAAAGAAATCTGTTAACCCAAAGCCTTTCAAATACTAATTAGTGAAATAAGAAGGATTAAAGAAATCCTAAAATACCTACACACATTCACACATTCCTTCCAATCAAGAAAGCCCTGGTCTTCGTATGTGGTCTGTGTCCTGTGAGGCATCTCTGACATTGCAAAAATACTTCAAAAACTTGTCATGAACCATACTGATAATTCTAGAAATACATACGAACTTGAAAAAATCAGACCTATCATCCCCATAGACCCTAAATTATTTATAAGCTACAATTAATGCATAAGGAAAAAATATTATCCATCTCTTTTGTTTTGCAAAGACATTATACAAATGTTGTTCACTTCATCTGTAATGCAACATCTAGTCACTAAACCCTGAACATATACAAATTAAACTGGCCTTTTTTTTTTTTAACTTTGTAAAAAGAAAAGGAATCTATATCTTTTTACAACAGTACAACTCATTGTATCAAGTTTAGATATTTTTAGCTTCTTCAAATACACAGTATAATTTAGGCAGAAATAAGAGACATTCATGGAGATACATCACATAGGAAGGATTACATGGCAGTTTCTTTTGTCTAACACTGATTGAAATGTTTGAAATTTCAAACTGTCACTGAAAACTCTTTTATCTTGGTGGAAAAGTGATATACTTACAATGTGAAATTTTAAAAATGTCAATTTCAATAAAATATTTATATTTTAAAAATTATTTCAATTTTACAGAAGAAGTATTTTTTAACTTCAAAAATTTGTATTACTTTGTGTTTGTACTTTAATACTTATCTATAGAAGGAACAAGGCGAGGACATGAGTTGCTATAATTTTTTACGTGTATCTGAAGATCTCTTATTCCTGGTCAAAAGTTGTTTTACTAATCATTCCACACAATTCCTGTGTGCTCAAAGGAACATCAGGTCTCCAGACAAGATTGTAGTGCAAGCTCAGAATCTTACGTTGCTCCCACTGTGTTTTAAGTTTTGCTTTTTAATTACAGAGTTCAAGCCCACTCCATTTTCTCTAGTTTTACACCCTTAGTTCTCCTTGTGATCTGTCCCCTGTAATTTGATATAGTCTTTTCAATCTAACAGAAGTGAATTCAGAAAATTCATTTTAAACTCTATAATATTTCAAATAATTTTCTCTAGCTTACCCTTTCATTTCTGGGCACAGCAGGTATCTCCTTTAATGTGCTGGACTTCTCTCCCAGCTTGTGGCTATGGACTGTTTCAGTGTCAATGGAACCTTGGTTTACTGTATTTCCCACATCACATCTCTCACTGGTGGTCTCTCTCAAAGTATCTGTTCTTGTTACATTGCAAGGGCAATATTGCAGCTATAGTACTTCTATGTTAGAGACTTCCATTGTCTTAGGAAAGGTCTGTATTGGAGAAACTTTTCCAAAACATTTCTCTTGAATTATGAGTTTGCAATAAAAAGGCACTGAAACATCCTGACATACCTGCTACTCTGTGCAGCCCATGGTTTATTTTTTCTTTCCTCTAGAAATGGGTTCTCAGTTCTGAATAAAGATGCATTTGATTTATAGGACAATTCAGGCCAAAAGGGACCTCAAGACATCTCTAGTCTAACCTACTCAGAACAGGGTCAAGTTGCACAACTTCAGTCTACATAGCCAGCTTGACCATCCTGATGGTAAAAATTTTTTTTAGAAACTGCTTCTTAAGTTGAATTATTTTTATCTGTATTGGGTCTAGCTGAGATGGAGTTATTTTGCCCATAGAAGCCCTCATAGTTCTTTGGTTTGGATTGGTAGCTAGAAAAGTGTTGATAATACACCAGTGTCTTGGCTCCTGCTGAACAGTGCTTGCACAGCATCAAGGCTGGCTCTCCAATGTTCCCCTGCCTAACCCTAAAGGCCAGTAGGTTGGAAGTGGGCAAGGTCTTGGCAGGAAACATAGTCAGGACAGCTGGCCCAAACTGACCAACTTATATGCCATAGCATATAATGTTTGCTTAGCAATAAAAGCTAAAAGGAAGGAGGAGGATGAGGGGCATTTATTATTATGATGTTTGTCTTCCAAAGTAGCCACTATGTGTACTGAAGTCCTAGGCCCTGTAAGTAGCTGGACATTGCCTCCTGATGGGAAATAAAGGAGGAGTCTTTTGTTTTCCTTTCTTTTCACACATGGCCTTTGTTTTTGCTTTACTAAACTGTTTTTATTTTGACCCATGACTTCTTTTCCATCATATTTTCTCCCCCTCTGTCTAGCTGAGGAGGGGGAGTGATAGAGACATTTTGGTGGGCACCTGGCATTCGGCCAGGGTCAACCCACCACACTGTCCTGCTTAGTTTTCCCTGCAATTGACTGACTATTCCTAGAACCACTTATTTCTGGAGTCGCCACAGAATTTCTGGAGTTCGTTGGTCTTCGGTACTAGGTACTGATTCCAAAGGAAGAAACTCAAGCCTACATTAGCAGTCTGAAAGAGAAAATGTAGAAGAGATCAATTTCCTCCTTTTCAATAATAACACAGTAAAATTAAGCTTTTTGACATTATATGAACTCCTTGTGTCAGTATCTGAATCAATACTTGTTTTCTTTTCAGCACCAGAGGAAGATTATTAATTATACTTGTCAATAATTGTGGGAATCAGGGAAACATTATCTCCATGAATTCTTGTCACTGTGGATAGTAGGTCATGTCAAGACACACAAGAAAAACAACACAGAATTTCCATCTGTGAGTGAGGGTAACCCCACAGAGCTCAAAATGTGTCACTGAACGCAGGATATTCAGATTTTTTTTTTTTTCCTCATAGCTGCAAAGCTCTGAACCTTCATTTAGAGGTATTTGGAGTTTAAGTTTTTTGATAATCTATGTTTATTCAGAAAAGTATAAGATCTGTCACCACAAAGCTAATTTATATCAGATACTGTTCCAAGGCACCCACAATATAAGGCTATTCACACAAATATCATTTGGGTTAAAAATACCACCTCACTTAAGGGAGTGCATCTTCAGAATTAAAAGATAAACTCAGATTAGGTAACATAAAGATATCTAAGTACTGGTAAAAGAGATATTTTCTAATTCGCATTTTTCGGGTTTTCATCTAAATTACTTTTCATCTATCCTTTTCTCTTTTCCCACCTTGATAACAGAAATCTTATGCACAAATACAAGTTAAATCATCATCACCTACCAGATTTTCCAACAAGTATGTATACGTGAGCATATATATGTGTACATACATATATTGTCAATTTCCTTACCCAGTTAAGAAGGTACAGTTATGATACACAGCTTAGGGATGCCCTCCCATTGAATCACTAGGTTCAGGATGGACCCCTTGCTGGATCCTTTCCTAGTCCCAGACTTGGTCAACAGTTTATGAAATAAAGGATTATTTGGAAGTATGTATATGAGTTAGCCACTAATCAGAAGTAGTGTGACCTGTGCCAGTACTGTCACTCACAGGATTAATACTTGCTTACCAGAGAGCCAAAAGAGCTGTTAGCAGAGTGGTTTAGACAGTTTTGCAATGCCTATCACAGTCCCTCACAGGACTCTCACTGAGATAATTTTGCAATGCTGAAACAGTAAGAAATTACTGGTAATTAAAGTGACAGATAAAACAAATTTGGAAATATTGTTGATAAATTCACTTGCTGCATGAGCGCTAGATGATTACAACAAGTTAACAATGATCATATATATATACACCAATTAAAACTCAAGTTAGTAGTTATTTTCCCAGGTAACACCTGAAAAAAATGGAGGTGCGTGACTCTTACCAGAAAGGCAGCCCTTCTTGGTGAGGAAGATATGTGCAGGTCTGTTGATGCATCTGTCAGGTAAAGTGGTCCTCCCCCTGAGAAAGGGGGGTTGGGTGCCCATTTTATACTTTTGAAAACTCTGTGGTGGGACTAAGTCAATTAGTACGTGTTGGTTGGCAAGGTCTAGTGTCTACTGTGTCATCAGAAGCAGGACTCGATGGGTGGGACAGGGAACTCAGTATGTGGTTTTGGGGGTCTTTTTGTTGTTAACTGAAGCAACATCAGGCTATGAGGCCTGCATCTCACCACAGTTGTTTCTCAGATTATTTGAATGTTAGATCACCACTTGATCCATCTGTCTTACAAGACAAAATCATTCAATATGAACCGGACCCTTCTGCAAAGTCACAGAAGCTTCAGTGTCTGCCCTCTCTTGCAAGACTAGCCTTGGCAAGTCAAATAAGTCTGTTGTACCACAGCCTCTGTAGACACCTTCAGATCCTCGTTATAAGTCCTCAGAACCCCAATTAAAATTCTGTTTTTTCCCACGGTCTTCAAAGCATCTGACAATTGTTAAATTCATAGAGTTTTAAAACCACTGCCTAATATTGTCTCTGGACTTTATTTTACCAGCCTCAGCCTCCAACCATCTGTCTCATTCCATCTGTTGTCTCATCTTGTACTTAGTTTGAAAATTCTTTGGATGGGAATTGTCCTCTTGGCTCAGAGTTGTGCATAAGGATCCTTTAACTGACTTCTAACTATTATGTTAATAAAAACAATAGTAAGCAACAACTTCAGTTGCTCAGTCAAAGAACTATATTGTAATACAGTTTGGCCAAACAGAATGCAATGGAACATTTTCAGTAACTGAAAGACTTTTTCATGGGGCAATTTTTAATGCCTTATATTCAACATATATCTGTAACAGCCATTTTGAAATGTCTGTATATAAGCAGCAAATATTATTAAAACTGACTGTGCTGAAACCCTAATTTAGATAGTGGGGCAATGTAAATTAAATCATCAGTTTTCTGAGTTTTTAAAGGTTTATCTGTTTCTTTAAGTTTAGAGCTGCTGATTCTTCTGGAAATTCTGTTTGAGAGAGTGTTAATAGCATAGTTTGTGGGAGTATCCTACACTGTTATCCTGAATTAATCACTGGAAAAATATGTGGACTGAAGTTTGCTTTATATTTAACTTACCCTACTTACTTTGATGGCAAAGTAGCACGGCAAGCTGTAGGCAATCCTGGAGACTCATAGAGTGCACTGAAGATAATTTCTTAACCCAGGTAACAGAGACCCTCACCTGAGGGTATGCAATACTTGACCTGATCATCACTAGTACAAGTGAGCTCATCAGCGACATCAAGATTGAAGACAGCCTGGGCTGCAGTGATCATGCACTAGTTGAGTTCAAAGTCCTGAGGGACATCAAGCAAGCAAGAAGTATAGTTAGGGCCCTAAATTTCAGGAAAGCAGAATTCCAGCTCTTCAAGGAATTACTCAGTAGGACTCCCTGGGACATATGATTCTTGAGGACAAGGGAGCGGAACAGAGCTGGCAAATATTTAAGGATGCTTTCCATAAAGCACAAGAGCGTTCAGTCCCCATATGTAGGAAATCAGGCAGGAAAGGTAAGAGACCAGTGTGACAGAGTTGAGACCTTCTGGTCAAACTCTAGAAGAGGGAACTGCACAAGCAGTGCAAGCAAGGACAGGGAACCTAGGAAGTGTACAGGGACACTTCCCTGTTGTGTAGGGATGAGGTCAGGAAGGCCAAAGCACAGCTGGAGCTGAACTTGGCAAGTTAAGTGAAGACTAGAAAGAAGGGCTTCTACATGTAAGTCAGTCAGAAAAGGAAGGCTGAAGAGAGTGCACCCCCACAGATAGACGAAAATGGTGACCTTGTATCAACATATGAGGAAAAACTTTGAGGTACTCAACAATTTTTTTCCTCAGTCTTCACTGACAACCGCTCTCCTCACCCCTCCTGGGTCAATAGACAACAAGATGGGGGTCAGGGGGTTAGCCTTCTCACACTGGAGAGGAGGATCAGGTTTGTGACCACCTGAAGAATCTGGACATATATAAGTCTATGGGACCTGATGAGACGCATCTGAGAGTCCTAAGGGAACTGGCCAATGGGGTTGCCGAGCCATTCTCCATAATATTTAAAAATTCGTGGCAATCAGGAGAAGTCTCTGGTGACTGGAAGAAGGGCAACATTGTCCCCATTTTTAAAAAGTGTGGAAAAGATGACCCTGAGAACTACCAACCTGTCAGTGCCTCAGAAGATCATGAAAGAGATCATCTTAGAAGCTATGTTAAAGCACATGGAGGATTGGGGAGATGATTAGTAGCCAGCATGGCTTCACCAAGAGCAAGTCCTGCCTGACCAGCCTAGTGGCTGACTGCGATGGGGTAACCACAGCAGCAGACACAGGAAGACCAATGGATGTAATCTATCTGGACTTCTGTAAAACCTTTGACACAGTCCCCCACAATGTCCTTCTCTATAAATTCGAGAGAGATGAATTTGATGGGTGAATAGTTTGTTGGATAAGAAACTGATTGGATGGTCATATTCAGAAAGTAGTGGTCAATGGCTCAAAGTCCAGATGGAGATCCATGACAAGTGGTGTCCCTCAGGGATCCATACAGGGACCAGTGCTATTTAATATCTTCATCAATGATATTGACAGTGGTATTGAGTGCACCCTCAGCAAGTTTTCAGATGACACCAAGATGAGTGGTACAGTTGCCACACCGGAAGGATGGGATATCACCCAGAGGGACCTGGACAGGCTGGAGAAGTGGGGCTGTGAGAACATCATAAGGCCAAGTGCAAGGTCCTGCACCTGGGTTGGGGCAATCCCCATTTTCAGTACAGAATAAGGGATGATGTGATTGAACAGATTAGGTACTGTTTACAAAGGCATGTAGTGCTAGGACTAGTGGCAATGGCTATAAACTGGAGAAGGGCCATTTTAGACTAGACATAAAGATTAATTTCTTCACAGTGAGGGTGGTGTGGCACTGGAAGAGGTGGCCCAGGGAAGTTGTGGATGCCCCATCCCTGGAAGTGTTCAAGGCCAGGTTGGATGGGGCCTTGGGCAGCCTGATCTAGTGAGAATTGTCCCTGCCCATGGCAGGGAGTTTGGAACTAGATGATCTTTAAGGTCCCTTCCAACTCAAACCATTCTATGATTCTACTTATACTGGCTGTTTTTATGGTTTCTTCTGATTTTTTGTCAGAAAAAGCTAGTAATCATTAAGAAAACTGAGTACTGCATCCCTCCAGAATTAAAGCCTGGTCAAATGTATCTCCTTTGTCATTTTCTCGAGAGAGAGGCTGTCAGATTTCACTTTAATTCCAAGACTTCTATGAAAGATCACCTTAATTATAGGATTCTTGGCATGGCATTTATGTTGTCATTCAGATTGATTGATGCATATTGCTGACTTGTCAGTCTAAACTTGTATTAAATTTACTTTCAAAAGATATTTTCATTAACTATTTACTTGTTATGCAACTGGAATATGAGATATGCCTATATGCTTTTTAAAAAACTTTCATAAAAATAACCATACATTTTTCATTACAGATTTTTAGCTTAGCTGTCATTGAGAAGCTTTCCATGTCAGAATGCTGAACCTAAGGAAATTGCTGCAAATTTATTCTTAGGTTTAGCCTCACAATTACTGCATATATTCCTAGCTCAGTCTTCAAAAGCAGGAACCACAGGCTATGCAAAAATTTTAAGAACAAATAGAGTGCATTGTCATCTGAAGACCTTCTGAAGTATATTCTTATGTTCTAACTCATTAGAAAATATTAAGCTTTGGAATAGGGTAGGAAGTTTCCCTTTACCATATGACACTACTGTTTTAGAAAAGTATTTTAGATCTACATATGAAAGTATCAGCAATCAGGATCTTTAATAAATAATGAAAAGAAAATAAATAATGAAACAATGCAAACAAATAATATTTTGAGTTGAAAAAAAAAACCCAAAAAACCTTTTGCTGCATTCTGATGACAGATTCAGATGATAATATAATGATCTTTGATGTTACCATGAAACTCAAAAAATGATTATGAACATTTTATTTCCTCTCCTGTCAGAAATATTCATGCATAAAACCTGGTAAAAATACCCAATAGACTGTTGGAAAGAAATAAAATGGAAAGGAAAACTACTGCACTAATATATATTATAGAAATATAAAACATATTTTCAATACATAATGTGTTGAAATAGCACATCCCGACAACAGTCATACTGGTAATGTAACAAAGTTGACTAGACCATCATCTTTCTGAAAAATTTGCACTGCTTTCAAAATCTGTGCTAAACCTGCAACCTGCAATAATATGCTGTTGATGGAATTCTTCCTGTTTCATGGATTGAACATTTGACTCACAATATTGACTCTTTCTCTTTCAGAAAGCTGGTGCAATGATGAAGATGGCAATGAATACCAGCAAATAGAATTTACATAGCCCTGACTTCAAATAAACTAGTGAGTTTGTGGCTACTTAATTTCTAATACTCTGAGGTAAAGGAGGGAAGGTGGAATAACAAATGATTAAAAAGTTTTCATAATGTAATGAAACGCTAGCCACAGCTGAGTGTAAGACAAGTATACAAACACTATGAATGAGTGCCACAGTATTGGCTTTGCTATCCTTCAATTCACAGTACTGCATCTGATTTTATTTTTCTGTTTCCTTGGTTTAATAAATGCCATGTCAAAACACTTAAGAAGACAGTAAAAAATATTTACAGACTTCTGAGTGCCAACAGTATTACTGTAGTTATCATAGAAGTGATGTACAGAATTTAAAAAGCAGTCTTATTTAAGAATTTATTATTCAGATACTGCAGTTGAAAGGCACAGTCAAGTAACTTCATAACAAGGTCAAGGGACACAGACAATCCACTTCATTGTGTAGGACAGTTAATTTCTCTTTACTCTGGAATTCTGTTTGCCACATGAGACTATGAGGGCAGAGCTGAAGCTCAGTAACACAGGCTTATTAAAAAGTAAAATAAATTTCAACCTCACTTTTAAAGTGGTAAAATACAAATTGATTAGGATGTTTCCAAATGAATTATGCACCTTATACTTCAGGAGTACTCAACAATTTTATGTGGACTGAGTTTTAAGTATCCAGCTTGAAGTGAAAATGCAGTTTACAGTAACTATTTCTACAGGAACAGTACACAAATTCAGTCAAAGGACACAGAACTAAATGAAGAATTTGCATCCAGAGGGTAGATATTTTAACCCCTCTAGCATCTTAAAAGTTCAGAGACACACAAAGTATTGGATCACCTGTTCTTTCTTCAAGTATCTATAGTTCATATAGTCATTGTGACTTCCTTTGCAGTGGAGAAAACCAAGTTATCTTTAGAGCAATCTTTAGGTCTCCTTAACCTAAGAAATATGGGAGAGTTAATGTTATTTCTCTATGATACAAGGAAAGACAGTCTAATTGGCTACTCTGATGTGAACTTTTAAGTAATCTTACCCAAGATATTTCAAAATATGACACTCCAAAACAATTCATAAAAGATGAGGAAATATTCCTGAAAATCCTTGTAATAAGATAATTTATCTTAAAGCTGTAAATCAAATTATCATCTGAAGCAGTTTATTATTAATTATTAAAGGAACTTGCAATCTAGTCAGAAGATTTTTTTTTTAACTTTTTAATTTTTTTGTAGGTTATTACAGGGGTAATGAATTTTCAGGCTACCTTCCTGCACCTCCAGTCAAGTCCAACTGAGAGTGAGCTGATCAAAGCAAAAAAGCCTCCTGTTTCTTTGCAACTCAATATTTGTTTAAGATAAATTCCCTAGTTGTATTAATGTATATTATAGAATATTAATCTTCAGTGACAATGATCTTCAGCTTCTGAACAAGATTAAATGAAGTCTCTTATTTGTTCTTCTAATTACGTATTCCCAAAACATTTAGAGGTGTAGGTAAGCATGTATACAAGATTTTGAGGTATGTTTTTTTCCCCTTCCCTTTAGGTAACAAAGTGTTGTCAGTTTTCATTGGTATGTATGTCAGTCTTCGTCCTGTCATCTAAGTACTCTTCTGTTAGGTTTATGTTAATCATGTTAAATGTTGATGACATTATTTAGTTTTATAGATCATTTAAGAGGAAATATTGTCATTTTTCCTAATGGATGAGGAATAAAAAGTCTTTCTAGGGTGCTCACTGCCCTTGTGCTCCGGAAAGTTAGAGAGGAGTTATACTGCTAAATGTTATAAAAAATTTCATGTTACAAATTAAATTTCATTTTAAACAAAACTTCTATGTAGAGTTATTTGGCTACCAAGCTATGTTACTGAGTGATACATAAAGAACAGAAGATCTTTATGTAACAACACGTAGGGGACTATGGAAGAAGGAGTTACAGATCTGGTAGCTTATACTGTCAATCTGCAGACCCCTGACGTTAATAGCTCTCCTTTGACCCAGAAATACAACTGAGAGATGACTGAAACAAAAGCTTCTGAGAGGCTGGACTGCTCCATTCTTCTCCATTTCAGAAGAAACAGGAGACAGAGGCAGGCATGACAGTGTACCCATTTTGAACTTTCCACTTCTTTAAGAATTAAATATACCTAACGATATTTTTTTACTATATAGATAAATATTTTCTCTGTTAGTTTATCTGATTCAAGTTTAATTTATGATAGAAGCTGGTTTTAGAGGACAGAGGCTGTGGACATGTGGGTTGTATCTTGTTGTTGATCTGAGTTTTAAGTTTGATTTAGGTATTCATTCTTTCCGCAGTCCCATGAGCTGGCACCTTATTATCTATCGTGGTAAAAAAGAAATGCCTCAGAAGAGATTCTAGAATGATAGTGTTTTTCTTTGAAGATAGTGTGCAAGGGAAGAACTCTGAAAGTTAATAGATGCAACATGCTTCTCAGAGTGATGCCTGATGCCTCATTGACCATGAAGCCAGCTGTTTATCTTAAAATGATATTGATGCTTTGTGCATTCAGGACACTGAAAAATATAATGGGGAGTACTATGATCCAAAATGTACTGAAGTATTTATGACATATTTGTGTTGCAGGTTTTACATGAAATTGTGAAATTGCTTCTCTACTTTAATAGTTAAGACAGGACTCTTAAAGAAGAAGGAATTGATTGTTCCTGTTAAGCATTGTTCTTTCACAATTTTTCAACTACTTCCTTGGATGACAAGAGCCCAAATTGTACACCAAAGGACATTCTCAGGAACAGAAATTGATCAGAAACCTTCAATCTCTTCTCTTGTTCCAGTCACTTATAATTAACAGTAAAAAATCATAACTTTATTTCCAAGTGTCCCAACAACTCTAGACAAAAACACAGTTTCAAAACTAAATATCATAATAAGTAGATTTTAATTTTAGAAGATTACTTGATTTTTCTTTATACAATAATCATATGACAAGGATCTCTGCATCAATCTTTTGCCCTAGTTTGGACATTATAATATCATTTGGGTTCTAAACTTTGCTTTTTCCATTTGAGTGAACTGTTAAATTATTCTGTTAGTTATGGCATTTCTCATTAATCTGGAAAATGATATGTCTGTTTCAGTGCAGGGTGAGCTAAACTTGATTTCAAAAAGAAATCTAGATCTTTACTTAATGTGTAAATTTTGAATTTGCAAATAAAATCTTAGATTATACAAAGAATTGAAATGGAAGTTCATACTAAAACATGAAAGCTTGTTGTGATTTACTGTGGTTACCTTAGCACAAATAAGACTATTGCAAAAATGTAATTTCTTTGAATTGTTAAATAAAAGTTTTAGAGGAGATAAAAATGCATGGAAGAAGATAATCAAAAGATCTGGACAGGCAACAAAAAGAGGCATATAAGAGATTGAGTCTTAATTGAATATCATAGAAATATAGAAGTCAATTATTATTAAAAATGGAGACAGCAAAAAATAGAACAGATAAAGAGAATAGGTTTTTTCTGTATCAAAATACATCCTTTGGAATTCACTATTACAAGACATTAGAACACTATTGCTTCCAAGACTTAGAAAACAATAATTCTATACTGTACTGTTCTGTAAAATTCTAGCTGATAGCAACTCAAGCAAAATTAGATATGAAATAAAATTTCCACAGTGTTTAGAAGGAAACACTGAGGCAGAGGATAAAAAGAAAGGGGCTATTACAATATATTTCCATAGTTCAGGTCTCAGGTAAGAAGAGATGACATGAATACAATGGATTTCATTGTAATGGAGCTTTTTTTTCCTAAGATTACATTTAAATAGTCACTTTTTTAGGTAATAAGAAAGGGAAAAATCCATGTTTTACGAAAGCTAATTAAACTTTTGTCATTGCCTGTACTGGAGGCAGACTTTCGTATTCATTACTTTTACTGGATGCTTTCATGACAGTTAAACCATAATGGCAGTGAAAGGCTAAAAATATAATGAGAAGAAAGGGATTCTCTTCTATTTTCCATATATTATTTAGTTATTAGACTTTAATTAGAATGTTCTAGTTTACCCATTTGACATGTTTATGTACTAATTAACTTTAGAAAAAGAGGAAAGATTGTTATATTTAAGTTTGCTTGCAACTTTTTTTTTTTTTTTTAAGATCAAACATATATGTACTCCAATGAACTAATGGGAAGAACCTATTTAGAAGGCTGGATCAGCATTACAGTTCTAAGAAAACAGTGCCTTGTTGTGGAATAGTAGAATGTTGGCTCCTGAAGGCTGGGTAAACAGGGTCTCCTAAATATAATTTAATTTTTAAAGGTTTTCTGAAAGTCCAGTTTAAATTTAAGCTGAAGAATTTCAAGCTTGTATGGAACATAAATAAAGTTATTTAATGCTTGCTCCAAGCATATTTTTCCTTGCTATCAGAAAGAAATTTATTGTGATCAAAAAAAAAAAAAAAGATTGACAATTTCAAACCAGTCTTCATTGAAATCATACTGTTTTATCACCACAATTCAGAGTATTTACTGCATTTCTATACCTCATTTTTGCTTTTATAGGAGATTATCTGACACTGATTAAGCAGTTTCATTTACAAATTCTGTTTGGAATCTGATATATAGTGGCAGCTTCCTTAAGTAGTTGCAATTTTAATGTGTCACTTTTCAAGCTCTTGTGTTTCTTTTGAGCTCAAAATTGAATTATTTGAAAAGAGCTATTGATGCATAGCATCAAGTTTAATTCTATATAATCAAGTAAAATCATACAAATATGGAAAGGAAATAAAAGAACAACACTTAGGAGGTGAGAAAAGAATACGCGTGAAATGAAATAGTGGCCAAATATTTAAAGTCACACTCTGGAACTGAAAAGGAACAGAGAATCACACACAAAATTGCCAATCCGTAAATAAGGATTCAATTTATTGGCTTTGGGAGAAGAAGTTTCATGCTTTCTTGTTCACTTGTGTAGATACAGACTACAGAGTTTTATCCTGAGTGAATACGTCTAAGTAAAGAGTGCAATAAGTTAAAGCAGTATTGAAATACAAGCTAAAAAGAGCTAAACCTTGAATGAATCTGAGGAATTCTTTTTTTTCTTCCAAAAAGCATCTATTTCATACTAGTTACGTTTCTTTGTTTTAAAAAAACAAACAACCATGGTTTCAGAGATGAAGATCATCCTAGAAAGAAAACTTCTCTTCTATAGAGTATTATTTTAAAATTAACTCCATTCTTGCCCCATACAGTATTTGACCTTGTCTGGTTTAATAGTTTTGAACATTTATTCAACTGCCATATTCTTATATCTCTTTTTTTTTTTTTGCTAAAAAATTGCCATCTGTCTGAATCAACTATATTTTCATTCTTAAGTCATCTTCTCCCACAACATATGTCTTCAATTTCTAATGTGAATCAGAATTGTTGTCAACAATCATGCCACCATCCTTATTGAATCAGTCTTGACATTTTGCCAGTAAAGCCCTGTGCTCAAAAGAAAAATATACATAGAACTTACTTTGTTGCAAAATTCAGTAAGGTTTGCTAGGACAAAGAAACATAAAATTTCCTACATATTTGAGAGATTCATGGATTAACAGGAAATAGAATTTGTGGCACACTTATTAAGTTATTTTTTTGTTGTAGTAACTTTTTAAAACATTAGATGTATTGATAGATGGGCTTTTTTACATCAAAAAGATAGAGTGAATTAAACCAATAAAGCATGCATTTGCACAGTTTGGGAAGTATGTCATAGCATAAAAAAAATGTCCAGACTATGGAAACTACATCAAATTATATTGTTGCCTACACAATAATTGCTGATAATAATGTATTCACAATATTTTATTGCCTTCACAGATATATTAATTTTACTTTTTTTTCAGCACTAACTGAATTTCTTAAGTATATTTTATGATTAGAAAACAGAACTTTTAAGGACTTAAAGGGAAGTGGAAGATAACAGAAAGTTCAAATGTGGATGGAAAGAGTATTGATGTTTACTTTAGAGAATATGTTCTAGGGAAAACTGGTTTCAGTTGGAAGAAATGAGGAGCCTTTAGAGACTTAATATTACTGCCCGTAAACATCATATTCTGCACTATTTTTTTTTTTCATAGAACTTTGAACAGTTTACTCCTGCAAGGTACTATATATCTTGTCTTTTCCATATTCCATTTTCTGTAAGGCTAGTTGAAAGTTTTCCCTCAGAGTTATTCTGCAGTGTATAATGTCTTGACCACACATGTTTCATCCTAAGAAAAGGCCTACATTTCAGAATATTCCTTTGCTCTTGTTTGGTTTTTGGATTTTGTGGTCTTTTGGGGGGGGAGTGTTTGTCCTTAAAACCCACATGGTTCAACCTTGGTAACCCCCAAATGTCAAAGGAAAAAGAAATTATGATTGCCTAACAACTCTGTTTTTACAATTTACCACATATAGTTACATCACATAAAGAGGTCACATCATCTTGATATGCAGCAGAATGTCAGATTCAATATGCACATCTCAGTATGCAGAAAGAAGTATAAATGGACCTTACACACACTGAAAGCCTGAATGTATGAAGTTTTAATTACTGACAAAGACTAGTGTAATCTTCTCCACCCAGAACCTTCCTACTCATCAGTTACTCTAGGCAACTGATAATTTCTCTGTAAAATCTTATTACCAGCTCACAGCAGAACTTGGTTAACTGACTTTATGAAGCTATTTTTCTTCTTTAAACCTGAACTTTGTTTTCTCTCAGTTTCAAATCTGCTTTGGACTGTTCCATTACTTATTCTCTGTATTTCCATTTAAAAAAAAAAAATGTGGAACCTCTGATTTACATTGTAAAAGAGAGAGATTTGCTTTCAGAAAGGGTAAACATCTTTAAATGTGCAGCAAAGCTCCTATGTACACTTCCAGGAAAAGAATCTATATCTTGCAAAATATTTGCACACATATATTTACAGTGGGGAACCATTGAGTAGGGTCATGGAAAATTAACACAAGGTTATCTTATACTGTTTGAGACAATAAATGCAGTTGTGATTCTGTGATTCTGTGTTACTGAACTACTGTTGTAGTTCCATTCATGAGATAGTGCAGTAGACCTGACCTATCTATCACACAAGCCTCCATTTGCTTCAAAGCTGTAATTTTATTACATTACTAAAAGCCTTGTACAATGTCCTGAGCATTGCAGTGGTGTAGTAATTAATAATAAGTGGAGGATGATTACAGTACTTCTGCATATACATACAAAGGCTTTCCACAAAGGTAAAGGGGTAAAACTGAAAAGGAAAACAAAAAATAAATCACAAATAGACACAGAAAAAGAAGACAGTCTTAGTATAGATGGAAAAATAATGCGAATATATTTTTATTTCCATTTTCCAGGGACAAATTGGTCTTTGATTCCTGTAGTTGGCACACAGAATATCTGTATTTCACGAGAAAGTAAAAATTTGAGTCCATGACCTGTGTAACAAGTATTTGTTAAGATCTTACATTCTTTAAATCTCAGTCTCATCTGTTTTAAGATCATACTAATTTTGACACAATTGTTGAGCAAGGACACATCATTTCACAGAACATTTCTAAATCTCAACAGTAGCTTACATGAGGAAACCTTTATTTCTTGTGTCTCTGTTTACAAAACTTGAGGTTATCATCAGTCATCTATGCCCTTTCTTACATTTTAAGACAGATAGATACCATAAAAGAAAAAAAAACAAACCAGCAGATTATGGTAAGATACTTTATCCCATGGTGAGAATAACAACCAATATGAGACTTTTGTAGAATGAAATTTGCATTCCAGTCAACGTTTGTGTGTATAATCAAGTACTGTGTGCAGTTAAATGAGTCTGTTGTCTTGCCATAATGAATATCTACATCCATCCTAACAGTTAATGAGGAATAAATGACTTATTATCAATGAATGGCAGTATCTAAATAGCTCTGCAACAAAAACAGAATATTAATATGTGTAGCTAAAATAGATCTTAAATGATAATGAACTTACACAGACTACTAATTATTTTTAAAAAAACTCTAGTAAGGTTTACAGTTTCTGGATGGAATTGGAACTCAGCTAGTTGAAGCATCTTTGTATATTTGCACACAGAGTTAACAAATGACCCTTTAAAATTGTATCTCAGAACAGAATGGAAAGGGTCTTTTTTGAAATACAGGGGCTTCCATGAAAGACCAGACCATGGATCTGTCTAGTTCAGTATTTTATTCCCACCAGAAATTAGGCCTATTCTCTTCAGTGGAATCAGCAAGAATTGTCTCTATACCTGATTGTGCATTAAACAACTCACTTCCTAATAATCAGCTGAGGATGAACCTGTGCCCTAAAGTACAAATGCTTATGACTTCTACTTTCTTGTAAAAAAAATATATAGTTTTCTTGTACAATGGAAAGATCTCATTGCCACATGAATGTCAAATTAATTTCTGATTATTTCTAAGCTCTTGATCTCAGTGATTCCACGTTCAAACCATGAAATTACAATTATTGCTGAAATTTGGCTTGTTCAAGTATTCCTAGGAGTGAGTACAGGAAATGACTGCTTATCTGCATGGACTAACAAATTCTGGATTAAGAATTAGCTGTGCATGTTCATTTAATTCTTCTTAACTTTAGGGAAGTTCCCAGCTATTATTACATCTAGGAAGCTATTCCTAGAGTTTTGCTCCAATTAAGGAAAAGCAAAGATCTCAGGTAGCCTTAGTAAAACAGTAGAACATTAAGCAAGATTAGATTTTACCATCTGGCACCACATAATTTGCACAAAACTTTGCCTGGATTTCATAATCTCCAGGATACAATTATAGGCATGTTTGCTTCACACACTTCCACTGAGGCTTGACATAAGGAAGGAAAAAATTCTTCACTGAAAGGGTCATTAGGCAATGGAATGGTCTGCCCAGGGAGGTGGTTGACTCGCCTTCCCTGGAGGTGTTTAAGGTGCAGGTGGATGAGATACTGAGGGGCATGGTTTAGAGATTGGTGGGAATGGCTGGACTCAATGATCCGGTGGGTCTCTTCCAGCCTGGTGATTCTATGATTCTATGACTGAAAATGAACATGGTGAAAATTGTTTAAGAGGAATTATTTTGGGGTGGTCATCATTAATGTAGGTATTTTTAATGGGTTCTCCCTTTTCCCTTAGATATTATGAAAGCAATATATATTAAAATAGTGGTGTTTCTAGAAGAAAAGACATGTTCCCCTCTGATGCTGTAATACAGCAACACAAGAAAGACACTAAGCTTCACTGTGAATTCATTTAAGTACACAGGCTAAGTAGCCTAAATGTAAATTGCTACATAACAAATATCACTCTCTGTAATCTGATCTAAACACACAATATTAGGTATCTATGCATCTAATGTCTATGTTTCTGTGCTATACTGATCTTGGAGGAATAAATATTTGAATTTCAATTAATAAATACTGCCAAATCTAACTAATTTGTATAAGAGATTTTCAGATCATTTCCAGCATAATTTTTTTAATACTTTTCCCAATTCAGAGAAACTCTCTGAAAAAAAAATGAACACAGAAAAGAACAAGAAATATAAGAAATATGTTGTTTCTCCTCTATATATTCTTTCATTCTTTAATTTCATCTAGAATTAAATCTTCTTAATACTATGTTGCTTTAAGATAGGCCTGCTTACAGATATTATACAGACAAAGCACAAAGACTGATCTTAAGCCTAAACAAAGGTCATCTAAGTCTGTTTTAGCTGCAGTTTTATCTCAGCTCTGTGCTCATTCTTGTGTCAGTAGCAGAAAAAAAGCCTCTCTATTACTGATTTTGTATGATCTCTTCAAAGATTCTGTGTTTCTGTGACACATATTGGCAGTTACATTAACAAATACACTCTTACTTTAGCATATTTCCCTTTTGGATTTTCTCCTTAACTGACCTAAACCAAACTGATATTTCTACTTCAAAGTACCTGATTACTTAAATGCCATTAAAAAATCAGTAAGGTGAATTAAAAAGCAACTAGACACTTGTGTCAAGATATTTGAATAGTTTCTGTTGCACTCAAAATCTCCTTATAGGTGAAAGGAAATACCTGAAATGTAAAGACAGTAATTTATTAGTGTAATTGAAATTTTAACAGTCTAATTGAAGACTTTTATTATAAATTTAGAAATTATTATAACAAAAAAGAAAAATTAAATTGATTAGCATATATTTATTGATACATTTATGTACATTCTGTAATATATTAATATATCATAACTACTATTGATATGATATGATATGATATGATATGATATGATATGATATGATATGATATGATATGACATGACATGACATGACATGCCATGCCATTTATTTTACACAGCAAAAGTCTTGAAAAACAACAATGCAGTCCAAAATAGCATACTATTTGATTAAGGTCTTTATTTGTCTGGGCTTAAGAACAGAAACTTATATCCAGGGTAGTGAAACACCAAACCTTTCCTAAGATGCATCAGTCACGTACAATTCATGCGTTCTTCCTTATGCTTTCCTTTTAGTTATAAATTACACAGAAATTGCAGAGATAACTGGCAAATGGCGTGAGTTCATACAAGGTAACAGTGAAATGAAGTTCTGATTCAACAAATCTGTTATTTGCTCAGGTATGGCACTACTACACTGGTACTCATGCAAGGCTTTCTTTGAAACATCAAGGATCAGGGCATTTGTTAGAAAATGGAAATCCTAATACATTTCATGAGGAGACGATGCATTCCCAAGATTTGAGGATTTTCTGAGAAGAATGCTTACGCTGTTCAGAAAATATTCTGCATTTAAGAGAATTTCACCTTTAACAAAACACCTTTTTACCAATGTGACCACTTAATCATAAAGTAAAATAATGTGAATTGATCTCCAGGCAGTGTGTGGGAGCATATGATTTTCAAAACAAACTGCAAGTGCAGCAGTGCTTTGGCTTTAGCTTGAAAGCAATTTTCCATGGAAGTGTTAAGGTATATTATTTAAGTAGTGATTTAAATATAAAGATACGCTTCTGTGTTTGTTTAAGTTAAAGAATAATATGCAGAGTTGGTTTTGTTATATAAAGTGTTCAAGATGCTGTGTCCATTTGTTAGCAGCAGGTAAATTATACTAATGTTATCATACTGAATTTCATAGATAAAGCCACCAGAATGTTGCTGAAACATTAAGGAGAAAATGCTTGGTACAATAATAGTGCTGTTCAATCATATCTTTGCTATGTAATAGTAAAAAACTTATTTTATTTATAATTTATAGTAGCACTAGGGAATCTGACTTGCTTAAACTGACTTGCTTAAATAAAGAAATAGATATCTTTTTGATTTTTATGATAAAATAAATTTTTAAGTTTAAAATCTAGTTGTCAGTTGCTATCCATCAGTTATTCTTTTCTACTCCAAAAAGGATTTCCCTTGTACACTCTGTTTCATAGCTTTTTTTAAAGAAATTAAGTGAAAATTGTGAATGCATTCAATGAACCATAAATTCATACATAAAGCTAAACATACTTTTTATCTCAGCTGCATATTTATTTTATGCAGAATGTCACTTGATTTGCAGTGAGTTGAAAATTTGAGTGTTGCTTTTCATATCAAGTCACATATTATAAATATTATCTGGCAGCTAGGACTATTCTACTGTGATTGAAGCCATCCCTAGCCCCTTTAGGTTTGCATTTTCCTACTGCAGGTATACTGTGCAATGTGTTTAGCATCAAAACAGTTATTCACACCTTCTGTAGCAAACTAGAACCCACCATTCCTTATGTTTCATTGATGGAGCACATCCATTTTCTAAATTGTTTTGAGGCTATGCACTATTATTAAGACCATCAAGTAATATTGCACTTGTAGGAAACTTTGAAGTCATTAAGATCTTTTATGAGCAAGAGTCTTGGTGAGATTGTACACATTTGTTCACAGAAGTACAGTGAGTTCTGTGTTTTAGGGGCAAGTGAATGATAAACTGCGGGTCAAATCCTCTCACCCATGTTGAGGGCAACATAGCTACCATGACACAGCACAAGCTTTACTGGATTACACTACGTAGTCTTGAATCTTTCATAATAGTTGTAGAGAGGACACTGACTTTACTGAAGGTGAAGCAAATATGAGGGGCAAATTACAGAATGGGAGTGGAGGTTTTAAAAAAAAAAAAATTGCTTTTGAATGGAAGATATTCTCCTAAAGGAAAATTTCTTAAAAGATTTAATTGAAGTAAAAAGTTAATAATTGACAGCAAAGCAAACTTTGGAATAAGTGAGCTGCTTTCAAAAACTGGATTTACATGTATTGGAAAAAAAATATTTCATGTTAAAATTGTTGAACTATTTGACAAATGGCAAAAGCTATCTGAAATAAAGTAAACAGATGGTTTCTGAATCTATAAGAGGCAAAATGTTAATGACTTTCCCACAGTCAGGATTCCAGCACAATCTTCTTTACTTATTTCCTTGCATAACTTTCACTGTGTCACAAGAAGCAAGAAGAAAAATGTTCAATCCAGAAATAGTTTTGATTCTAGCAAGCTGGGAAGTTAGGCAAATATGGTGTTTAACTGGGCATTCCAGGGGTCATTGTTTCTGATTCATTTTTTTCAAGAGACATCCAACTTCCAGCACAATTAAATACAAGCTACCTCCAAGTAGCTGTATCCTTTTATAAAAATATGAATACCTACTACTTATAGCTGAGACTCTAACTCATGTTCAGTGACCAAAACTCATAAGCTCACAGCATTTGTTATCAAGTGGCTAATCAATCTGAAACAAAAGATCAGTTTTGCTTCATTTTTCAATGTGCGTAAATAGTCTTGAATTATTTCTTTGAAATGAATAGGAAAGCATGTCATTTGGAGATAAAGATTTTGATTTTCAATTTTTCTTCTTTTCAGAACAGATTTACACAAAAGTCAGAGTATCACTTGTATTTTTTTCATATATAACTTCACAACACTTCAAAATGCACTTTAAATTTTAATTAAATTAAGGCAGTTCATCATAACTTGGTAACATAAGTCTTTGTTTATAAAATCATACCATATTTACAAGTCAGGAAAGTATGTTCAAGTGGAGTTTTTTTAGTCAGCTTCTCAATATAAAATAATTGTTAAATGTATCTGTGATAAAACCTTGAGTCAGCAAGAGCTTCAAGGTAGGTCTAATATTGCTGTTTTGCTTAAAACAAACACAATAGCAGTCACTTGGGAAGCCTACAAACTCTAAAGACAGATTTAGTAAAACAAAGAATCAAAATTGGAGCTCTTTTTAAGTGGAGCAGTCCTGCTAAGGTGGGTGATAAAAATGTAAGTAAAAAATTTTCTTAAAGAAAATCTACAGTCCTTATAGGACTGGTTCTCTCTTCCTGTCTGACTCATGGTTTAGAACTTAGAATTTAGTGCCCATGACAAGTATTTTTTTGTGCTATCACCTTTGAGTCCTGGCTACACATCTGCTTCCTACTTGTTATCACAGGGATCATAGGAATTTTTGCTGTTTGTTTGTATTCTTACTTATTTAGCCTCTTCCATGCTGCTTGTCCAATAGATCATTTGTCTGCTCACATGTTGTAATCAATCTTCTTCATTCTATAAAATAAAAAGTCTGAAGGAAGATATTTTTTCAAAATTGCTTATGGAAACTATCTAAGAAGTTGAGAAATATGTAATTATTAAAAATTCATATTGTTTATTAGATATAGTAGAATGCAATCAACAGTTGCATTGTATGACTGGTTTGGGTTTTTTCCAACTTAATTACTCAAGTATAGTCAAATCACTTATATCATCATATGATGAAGTAGAATAGTAGAATAGAATGATATAAAAACTAAGCTCAAAACTAATTTAATGAGTATTGTAGTTAAACTTTTTTCCTTTACACAGTCTCTTTTGCTGCACCTTGAGTAGCTGGCAGTGTTATAACTTAAACAAATTAAAAGGATAAATAGTAATAGCAGTGTATACCTATAAACAAAACAAAACCTGAGAAAACAACCTCAGCTAATCTGAAACAGGACTGAAATTCCTATCTTTATCTAGTCAGGGTTAAAGGAACAGGATTCACAAACATTCAGTCTTATTGGAAAATTCATGTTCATGCTGTGAACAAGTGGGTCCAATTTCATTTATTTTGGCTTGTTGTCTCTAACTCACTGAAGCTGTTTCTGTGAATGTCGTCTTATTATTTTATGTTTCACTATAGACAATTTTGAGGTAATTTACATGAAAGATGCTTTATGGAAGTAAATTGACTTCACTTTTGCATGGAAAAGTAGGGAAGACCTTACCTTTCAACTGTCGTGTTTTTCCCAGTAAAATGTTATCACAGTAGCTTTCCAATGCTTTGATACTCCTTAGTATATGCTACAAAGATAAAAAAAAAAGGAAAACAGTAACAATTCATGCATAAAAAGTTCATATTTCTCTGGTATGTTTATTTTACAGCAGCCACTTTTTACTTTATTTCTACCCACACTTTTCCAGATGATGGTTATGCACAAAAGTGACTATACAATGAACAAATGTTGCAAAGGTATTAATAACTAATAGTGAGACATGTTAAGGTGGATGGAATGTTAATCAAACTTATGTACAATACATTAGTTTCTTATAAGGTTTCAAACTTAACAGCTTTATTTCAAACAATATTTTAAACTTACTAGCTTAATCTCTCATGCTTCTGCTGTGGTATTTGGTTTTGGAGTATTTTGAGAGGAGAAGATATTGCCTGGTTTTGCAAAAGACCAGCGACTACCTGGAGCTAATGGTTTTCAGCCGTGCCTTCTTCTTCAGTACCTTCCAGTTAATCATTAGTCCTTAAGCACTGACCTGGACCTTGATCATTATTTCTTAAGAAGTTACAAAGGATGTTAACGAAATCTAATAAATATCTAGGTTATCCATGGAAATTCCAGTCCCTGGAATAGATGAAGACTAATCATTGACAGTCTACAATAATGCATATTTATGAATGAAAAAGAATTGAGGAGACGACTGGCATGAGACTTTACAGGTAATGTCATTAAAAGCCTGTGAGAAAATATTTTTTTCTGTGATACCTGCTGATGTAAATACTATGAAAGAAGGAAAAGAACAGTTTTGAGAGAAATTTTTGTATCAAAAATCTATTCAGGAAAGGTACAGGTCAACAAAGGGGAAATAGTAAAATTTGTGAAATTGGTGCCAGAAATAAAGGACTGCCAGTTTGTACAGATATTTAGCTTCACCAGCACCACAGCATTGATGAAATCTCCTTAGGCCAATGACAGCTTTATTTGCTCCTTCTGCATGACATCTGCCCTTAAATTTTCAAAGGAATGCTCAGAAATTCAGCTTTGTAACAGTCAAAAGAAACTGATGCAGATCTGACACACATTTTTTTAAAAAAATTACCTAGAAACTATTGGGTGTCTTTTGTAAGTGCTTCAAATCAGAATTAAGAACCTTGTTACCAAACCAATAACTTTATCTGTGAAACATGTGGCGTATTATCATCTGTTATAATGTGCAGTTGAAGGAGAAACATTATGCCTGCTTCAGTTATAGGTCCAGGTTATGGCTCACAGGATAAAATGTTTACCTTGGACAGCCATAATTGTTACCATTGAGAAATGACCTGCAGTATGGCAGTATGGTGTATACATTGTGCCATATACCACAAAATAGTCACCTCATTTCTTTATTCTTTCTCCAGTAAAAAGAGATTTTAGCATCAAAATTATTGACTGCGACAAGTTGAAGATACAAAGAATACACATAAATACATACATACGTACACTTCTTAGATTGCAGACTTAACGATAGTGGTGATGGGAACAGACAACAAAAAAGGCAAGAGTGGCAACAGAAGACAAACCATTCTGGAAGAACAGGAGGATCCTGGTGTTGGCATGTGCATGCCAGCCTTCTCCTGTCTGTACAACAGAAAGTAGTACTGATACTGGTTCAGTAGAGTTTAAGTCCCAAAGGATGAAGACAAATCTGGATCCACTTGCTTAGCTCCAGGTGCTTACACAAAGTCTCCAGGTGACAAATCTTATCACTCTGGGCTCAACTACTTCTTGTTAGGAAAAGTGCCATACCCATGTCCTGTGACGTGGGACAACTTGGCACCTAGGAGATGCTGTTTCTTTCCATCGATGGTGGGTTCAATAACTTGACTGTCACAAACTTTCTTGCCTCAGGAAGGTGGAAATAGTTGGGGCACATCTTCAGACATCTAAACACAATTGAAAACGCAATATTCCTAACTTGTTCTACAGTCACCTGTAAGTCATTGGTACATATTTATGACCTTAATAAAATTAATGGGCTTTGAATGTCACTGATGGTCATTGCTGTGAAATTCTACATATAGAAATCATCACAAGTATAAAACCAAAAGACAGGCTTAGCTACTCTTAATAGAATCATCTTTAGGAAGCCATTCTCAGCGCAGAGAGCAAGGTGTTTGGACAAATGACAATGTAGCATCCTATAATTTCCCTTTGTTATTCTTCTCAACAAGCTTTTTTCTCCAGGGTGACTTGGTTCTCCCATAAGAGGTTTTTGAAACAGCATCATCACACTTTTATTTGCCTTTGAAAAAAGAAGACAAAGAAGAGGAAAGGAAAGGTACAATGAACTTTCAAATAATTTGATTTTCATTCCAGAAGTTCATACTTCCAACTATAAGTGAATAACATAGTTTCAGATTAAATTGCATTTTTGTCACTGCACATTGTGTTATTCTGGTTTGATGTAACATGATGTGATCAAAATAAACATGAATTAATCAGACATCTACATTTACATTTTTTAATCTGACAGAGCTACTCTAATGCTATATTAAAAGCAAAGCTACAAAAGCATGAAAACTAAAGCCACTTGACAGATTTTTAGAATTCTGAATCATTATTTTAAAGTTTTATAAACTACATTTAAAGTATGATTTTACCAAGTCAAAGCTGTTGCTTGTTCGTGTCATTGCATATTTTCTCAGAAAAACTAATGAAAAAATGGATTAATTGCATTCACTGTCACATAAACTTTGAAATCAGAAGAGGATTAACAGTAACATTTTCTGCTCTTAACATTTTATAGTTGAGAGAATTAAAAGCAGAAGCTGTAGACTGAAGGCATTTGGTTTTTTCTGCAATTAATATTTCAAAACTATAACTATTATTCATTCTTCAAGAATTCACAGAATCACAGAATCACAGAATAACCAGGTTGGAAGAGACCCACCGGATCATCGAGTCCAACCGTTCCTATCAAACACTAAACCATATCCCTCAGCACCTCGTCCACCCGTGCCTTAAACACCTCCAGGGAAGGTGACTCAACCACCTCCCTGGGCAGCCTGTTCCAGTGCCCAATGACCCTTTCTGTAAAGAATTTTTTCCTAATGTCCAGCCTAAACCTCCCCTGGCAGAGCTTGAGGCCATTAATTGTTCACATTAAATCTTATAGTAAACCAAGGATACATAACGCTAAGTTTAATACTATGAAAATGATGTGGTTACTGGGAGAACTAGAGGATTACCTTTGTCCACTCAAATGCAGATTAATCAATACTAATTACATTTATGCCTATCTTTATATTTCATTCAGCTGTATGAAGATATCCATGGAACATATTATTCTTGCATTCTTCACACCAAGAAGGAAGCTATCTGACAGACAGAAAGGGAGACAAACTGCAGTCCAGTGCCATTGTTTCCTCTGAAAAGAATATGTTTGTCTTTAACTAGTTGGGCAAGAGATCATATTGCCTTCCCATGCACTGCACTTCTCCAGTTCAAGGACTCTTGCCTATTACAACTCAAATTGACAAATTTTTTTGACTGACAATATACTGATCTTCTAGGTTTTCTTTCTTTTTCTCTTGAAACATTCCATGAGCTTTATATATATGTCCAGCCATAAATAAATACACACATCTGTATGTGTGTGTTTAAACAAGTCTAAGCACAGCAATAATGCATTTAACTATGTACTCACTTAAAAAAAAAATAAAGGATGACATTTATACACTACTTAAATAAACACAACACTCCCTAGTCAGCCTGCAAAAATTCAAAGCACAACACGGTTCTTGAAAAAGCCAGTTTAGTTGGAAAAAAATTGGATACTCAATGATAATACAGAGAGGCTGCCACTTTTATAAATTAACAAGAATCTTGTATGGCTGATCCCAAGTAGGATGCATTTGTGCAATAAGCATGTTGCCATTCAGATATCTGTGGTTTCAATACCTGTACTCAAGTGAATATTTTATAGGCACAGAACCTAAGTTGTTGGGGTTTTTTTACCTTTCTGTCTAAAATGTTCATCTGCAGTTCTGCTAAATTGAACTGAATGTAGAAACAAGTAATTACAAATTACACTATAATTTAGTTGATATGTGGGAAATATAGACCTGAAGAAAATTTTCTAATCAAAATACTACATTCTGAACAGGGAAAAATAAAGTGATTAGTTGTTGTGCAAATTATTGGCTTAAGAAGCCATCTGAAAATGAAGACAATTGGAAAAATATTGGAGAGTCTGAACAGCTGTAATACTAACTATCTTTTGCATTTCCTCGCCATGTATTCTCAACGTGACTCCGAAGAATCTGCATAGTAACAGTGTAGTATGAATATGTAAATATGCCAAATATGCTTTAAGCTCCAGTCTGGCTTGTTGATAAAACACAAAGTTATTGCATACTCTGAAACTAAGCATTAAGCTCTCCACATTTACTAACATTAATCCAAACTATTCCATGTACTGCAGCTTGAAAGATGTTCAATTAAAATTCATTCTGCCTGGTATAAATTACTATTATTATGTCGTAAAAGGAAACCTGGAAATATCTGCTAACTTGTTATATGTGCACTGCCCTTACTCTCACCTCACCTCCCAGACAGTGATTTCAGAAAATTGCCTTTAGTTATTTAAAATTCTGTCATGAGCAGGTTTAAGAAAAACAACGAAGAGTTGAGTACATGCATAATTTTGAGAATCTTGTACTTTAGTCTACTGCATAATAACTACTGGCAACAGCTGTATTTTGAACATTTGTTATTATTTTCAGGGTGGAAAAGTTTGCTTATATACACACATACATTATTACGCCTATATTCATTGCTTTGTTCATTGCTTTGTCTTAAACTATACTAAGAGAAGTTGGATGCAAAGCAACTTTCAAGTCTCAAGTCATAGAAACACAACTCATTCCTCTATTGCTTTTGTTTCATTTTGCAATAATACTTATTAATTTGAATGGTTTAGATTAGCTATCCAAATAAATTCTGTGATTCTCAGACAAGAAAGGACACATGTAAGTATCTAAATTATAGTCTAATCACAGTGGTTATTTGATTGCTAAAAATGTCATATTAATCACATGGAAAGTTTAAGCTTTATATTAGCACAGTTAAGGCAAATTTGAAAACATTATTTTTGAAGAGTTGTCATAAATACAGGTAAAACCAGGTAAGTGTCACTATATTTTATTTCCTTAAAAATTACTGTAACCCCCCTGTATATCCAAATTAGAAAGGTACTTAAACATGTGTCTAAGGGATATATAGGCAATTCTACTAGCATCAGCCTGCACTTAATAGCAAGCATATGCCACCCAACCTTTTCTAAAATATAGCTGACTCCTGGGAGTTTTGTATAGCCAAAGAGAGAGAATATTAGAATGAACACATTTAAGAACTCGGCAATATTTTCAATACCATCACTCCCTATGATAGTTATAAATTCAAGCAGATTTTGTAAAGGTGTATGAGGACAGCAGGGTCTTGCATACTCGATAAGATCTTTCATATTTTTGAGTGGCATCTAATAGGGTTTGTGAAGCCTTCAGGGATCTCCATTACTCATCTCCTTCACTGTCCCATGGCAGTTCACATGGCTTTTCCAGTACAGCTAGAGAAATACCTGGTAGGAAAAGCCTCAACAAAGGGACTGTAGGCCCTAGAAACTTGGGTAACTGTCTAATAAAGTGATCGTGTACACATGGGGTTATCGAGACCTCAGGGGTGGCACTGCAGAAGAGCTGTAGCTCAGATCTCAATGTGGTTTTGCAGTGAATCTCCTGATCATCTCTGCTTTACTAGAAGATGCAACCTAGGATCACAGTTCCTGCACTCAGCTTGTTATGGGAGGAGTCCCATTGAACCAGACTGTTCATGGTAAACCCTCCCAAGAAAGATAAACTGTGATCATCAACTCCTTAATGCCAATCTTTGTGCCCTATTGATGCTCTCTCTCTTTTTGTGCCACTATAATTTCTCATACAGGCATAGCCTAAAAGCTTCTAAGAATCTGATGGCATTTAGAGTTGCAGGCAGGCATCTTGATAGTTATTTTAATATTAATTTGTATGTGTCCTTAAATGTAATAATTTTTAAAGAGATAAGCAATGCACTACATCTGTTCTGTAATCACTTTTCAACTTGGCATAAATTTTGTTACAGTTTGGTTGACTGACTTCATACTAATTGAAATATGACTCACTTAAAAAATGAAGTTAGCAAACTGGAAATTATGTAAATTATCATTTTAATGCAGAAGTTGATATATCTGTATTATAAATGAATGAACTTACTGAATTTATTTCCCTAACTGATTTCCACCATCTTGATGTTTTTAGTGCCATCCATGCTAATCACAAAACTTATTTTGTCCAGAAAAGCTCACTGATACAAGTTCTTGAAAATTACAGTTCTAAAGACAAAAAAAACTTAGTTATCCAGTGGCCCTGCAGTTCTCGCCATCAAAGATAGTAATTCACTTAATTTATATTTTAAATCCTTCAAAATCATTTAGTCATTTGCAAATATCACATTAGACGACTAAGAAAGAAAAGCAGGAGAAATTTTACAACATGCCAACCTAGCAGAAAGAAGATCTAACTTCACAGGTCTAAGCCTTGTTGTCAACCGGCATTATCTGGTTCACAAGATGTTTGGAATTTTAAAGAACAGCCACTCTGCCATTATTTTCTTTACTTTGATAAATATACTCATACATCACCTAACAGTCAGACAGAGGAGCTAGGTCATGAAAAATATTCATAGCTAGATCTTTTTTGAGTATGATTCCATCAGAAAATAGGAAAAGAAAATGACATAAGCAAAATTTTTCTCTATAAATATGGAAAAAGATGTCATTAGGCCATTCATCACAAAGTAGTGATATTCTTTATATATTACCCTTTATTTCATTACTCAAACTTTCCTTTTTTAATACAGGATTGTGTCCATTAATCTTAAGCAATTAAAATAGTGTCAGGCAAATGTGCTCGCTATATGCCAGATCACTTCTAACTTAATTACTGTGGGTAACGTTTTGAAATATGTCTAAGTTGCTTAGGAACCATTTGAATCATGGCCTGTACTTTTAAGACTTTGGCAAATTTCGTCCTTTTGTATGAACTCATTTGTGAGGTGAAGAACCAAAAGTCCGTAACTTCGATATCTGAGAAGTATGGACAGAATTTTGGAGATTCTAAAGCTTAAATTTTCTAGATTTTTTCTTAACTATGGTACCAAGAAGGAGAAAGTAGACATTCATGAACATGTAACAAAGCTGCTGAGAAAACTAAACTACACCTGTAAGCTTTGTATCTATTTATAATGCAATGCATTTAATTGTTCTAAGTATCTATCAATTTAATTAAAATATGGTGATTAACTTTGTTGGCATAATATGTTATAGTAACTCTAGAGAAATTTAACAGCAGTGGACACAGGAAAACCAATGGATGTGATCTATCAGGACTTCTGTAAAGCCTTTGACAGAGTCCCCGACAACATCCTCCACTCTATATTGGAGACATATGGATTTGATGGGTTGACTGTTTGGTGGATAAGAAATTGGGTGGATGGTCGTATTCAGAGAGTAGTAGTCAATGGCTCAAAGTCCAGACGGAGATCCGTGACAAGTGGTGTCCCTCAGGGGTCCATACTGGGACAGGTGCTGTTTAAGATTTTCATCATTGATATTGACAGCGAGATCAAGTGCACCCTCAGCAAGTTTTCAGATGACACCAAGCTGGGTGATGTAGTTACAACCCCAGAAGGACGGGATGTCATCCAGGGGGACCTGGACAGGCTGGAGAAGTGGGCCTGTGAGAACCTCTTAAGGTTCAACAAGGCCAAGTGCAAGGTCCTGCACCTGGGTTGGGGCAATTACTGTTTTCAGTACAGAATTGGGGATGATGTGATTAAGAGCAGCCCTGCACAGAAAGACTTTGGGGTGCTCGTTGATGAGAAAGTAGACAGGAGCTGGCAATGTGTGCTTAGAGCCCAGAAAGCCAAACATATCCTGGGCTGCATCAAACAAAGTGTGACCAGCAGGTCGAGGGAAGTGATTCTGCCCCTCTATTCCTCTCTTGTGAGACTCTGCCTGGAGTATTGTGTTCAGTTCTGGAACCCTCAATTTCAGAAGGATATGGAGCTGTTGGAACAAGTTCAGAGGAGGGCTACAAAAATGTTCCAAGTTCTGGAGCACTTCCACAACCTTCCAGTAGCTGAAGGGGGCCTACAAGAAAGTTGGGGAGGGACTTTTTACAAAGACTTGTAGTCATAGGACTAGTGGCAATAGCTTTAAATCAGAGAGGGGCAGTTTTAGATTAGACATAAGGAGAAATTTCTTTACAATGAGAGTGGTGAGGCACTGGAACGATTTGCCCAGGGAAGTTGTGGATGCCCCCTCCCTGGAAGTGTTCAAGGCCAGGTTGGATGGTGCCTTGGGTAACCTGATCTAGTGGGAGTTGTCCCTGCCCATGGCAGGGGGGATGGAACAAGATGATCTTTAAGGTCATTTCCAACCCTAACTATTCTATGATTTTATGATTCTGTTTTCTAGAGGGGAAAGTGACTTTCAAGTGAGAACAATCCAGTTGTAACACCTAAAATACTTCCACTTATAAAATTTAAAAATACATGAAAGTGTGTACCTGCATTTGCACTGGTATTATAGCCAAGTTTTTAAAGAATCTAGTGTATTCTGTAAACAAGAAGAGTTGTGCACATAAATGAAGGTGTATAGATCTCAATATTTTTTCAAACCTTCCCAGTAGTATAATTAATATTTCCAAAAAAATTTATGGGCATATGTTTTCATACTCTGTGAGTCACAATTATTGGTAGCCAATAAGAGAAGAGGTAAGAAGGTGGTTGTTTGAATACAATTTCTGATTCTTGAGAATGATTCAGATTGATAATCAAGTTGAATATCAGTGAACTGAAATTGGTGTGATATATGTCTATGGGTGTTTTCCAGTATTTAAGTCATTTAGTACAAGATTTTATTTTTTTTCTGATTCATTATCCTAACATTTGACTTCAAAAGGTGACACTCAGATGACACTGAATTAAAAGTGAATGCTGTCAAGAAAAGGTCTTTGTCAGGCAGTTGTCTCAATAACTATGTAAAAATCTCAGCTGTATTTTTTATGAGTGCTATAACTAAATAATTTAACATAGCCCTAATTCTTCGATCTACAAAGAGATATCAGTAAGAGAAAAATTGGGCTGATTCAAAAACAAGCTAATGGCAATATTATTACATTCCTAAAGGCATAATATGGCATTGATTAACCTTAACATGCTAGCAAGCAGTAAAAGCCTCCATATCATTTAGAGAGCTCTTATAGGAACTCATTAGTTTCTTTGAACTGAACACGCATGTTTCTGCTATTCTGACACTACGCAGTATGTCAAGGACATTGAAGAATCATCAAGTCCTATAAATAAAAACTTTGCTTTTCACAAGTGCATTCGAAAATCCATCAACACAGAAAAAATGTTGATAGTATTTGTTTTTCTCTGACATATACAAAATAATTTTTAAAAGATACCTAGGAATTGTGTAATTAAATACATTGCAGGAAGGGTAATAAAATGTTTGGTATATTTACTTACATGTCATTCATAGATGCCATTTAGATCATTCTGTTAGGACATACCTAGTTATTTGAACCCCAAGAATTCCTCTGGAGCAGGAGAGAGAAGCAACTTCTGTTAGTATTGCTAGCAATAATCACTGGCAGAAATTACCGTTCATATTGAAAAACCCAAAGTTACTATTATATTATACAAGAAAAAGTTACTATGGCGTTATATACCACTTCTTTTTTTTAACAACAGATATTACAGATTAATTAGCATAAAAAAAGCAATAGCCCTTTTCCATGTCTTAAAAATAATGATCTCTGAACACAAATACTTTTCTTGTTTAATTCTGTCCTTGGACCTTGTTTAGCAGCTGTAATATGCACAAATGCCTTAATATATTATCTTTCTACTGGGATTCTCCATGTTTAAGGTTAGGTCTTTACAGGACAACAGTCGTAAGTGTGTGATTTTAGATATCACTCAGCCAATACTTCATGACGACAAAATACTATTAAGTACTACTACATAATATTTGCTTCCGTGAGTGAAATATTTTATACCTAAGGAATACGATCAATACATACATGATATATAGCGTCTAAGCCCCAGTGCACTTACTTCTGTGTACCTATTAGGGAGAAAAATGGTAAATGCAGTCTCATTAAAAACTGTGTAGATTGTACTAAGACGTTCCACATGGAATGAAATGAGTTGATAAGAGGTCTTAGAATGACCCTGTATTTTGGCTTTTAGTTGGTATACTTTATAATACAAAAAATATCAAATTAAAATTAAACATTAGGTGTTCAAGGTATTTTTAATTTCATTTTCATTTTCTGGAAAATTCTGAAATATTCAAACTTCTTGTTAAATGGATCTGCCACACTAACTTTCTACAATAAGTTAAAAGGAAAAATAACAGTAAAGGCTATAGAACTACTTATAGAAGTGCAGTGGTCAGTACAAAGGGAGAATACTTTCCCCAGGAGCATCTGTGAATAAGGGGTCTCAAATACCATAGATATAAAATTTTAATTGCACCTGAAAGTTATCAAAAACATATTTATTTTAGTGAATAAAAAATTATGTTCAAATGCATTATTCACTCATTTAATTGCCTATGTTTCCCTTTAGACATATATTTATTTAGAATATTTCCACTGTCTCAAGGAATAAAATATCTTTTGCTTATTGCCTTCTAGTATGATACCCTGTTTATGGTGTAGACTCCTGAGGGGACAAGAAAGATGGCTTTGATGTCAGCTTCAGTGATTCCACAGTATCAAAGGCAAGTAAAATTAATGATAACAGTGAAAGAAACTGCACTACACAGTCCTAGAGACCTGAATTTCACATTCTCTAAGCACATGCCTTACAGGATAGCCTCTCTGAATACCACTGCTAGTTAAAAAATAACTTGATAGTTTATTTCTTTTATGTAGCAAGAAATATAACCTCTTATGCTGGCTCTATTGCTAATAGGTAGCCTCTAAGCAACTGAGAACCTAATAGGAGATATACACAGTTTGTGATTTACAATTTAACTAGATGAAATGCTCAGAAGAAGAGAGCTTACTAGGATTTAAAGAATTTCAAAAAATTGCCTAATAAGTTAGCATTATCTTTTTAAGTTGCAAAACTATTTAAGCTTTTGCCCCAAAATTCAACTAAATGGAAATAAAGACTTCCAATGTAAGAAAACTGCATGGATTTCATATTTGGTATAAGCATAAAATAGTTAGATATTTTTGACAAAATAAAACAAACAAAAAAAAACCCCACAAAACAACCTAAAATTAATTATAACCAAAAGAACTAAGTGAACTGGTTTTTGTTTAGAAGAATGAGTGAAAACAATTTAAAACACCTGTTAGAAGTTTTGAAAAGTGTCAATCAATATCTGCACTGATAGGAAAAAAATAAAAACCATGTTGGAAGTAATAAAAAACCCGGTTGTTAACACATGGAAAGATAAATTTTGTGTAATTCTGCATTTACTGGAGCTTTCTAGCATGAATGAGAAGTTTTGACTTGTAGCAGATCGTCCAGCATGTGATAACCCTGTGTAAATGTGGGTAAATTTCATTGAATGTAGTTTAGAATATAGGGCATCTATGAGCACAACTCAGAACAAAGGGCTAGTTTAAACCACCACCAAAATCTGAAAATTAACAATAATGCTTATATGCCTGGATCAGTTCCTAACTTCCACAATCAAACAAATTCTAGGCACACTTTTCAGGCCACACTGACATATTATACACCTATGATGTAGTTTTTCTTGGTTTTTATTTGCTTCCAGCAAAAACTATTAGCAAGAGTTCATTTCAGTTGCTAGTTAAAAACAGTTGCCTGTGCTTTAATTGTGTGACGGACAGACATATGGGATAATGGCATTTCTAATTTAATGTCTTTTTGCCTGCTCTGTGAAAGAACTCTCCAAGTCTCACTGAACACATTAGTATCAAGACAGAATGTTTGGCATTCACCTTGCTTGATAATGAACAATGGGGAATAGCTCTCTGGGGTTTTTTTGATCAAATCCTACAAAGTGAAATCTGAGTAGAAAACAATGCAGTTGCAGAGCTTTCAAAGTGCAGTAAACAAAGTATGAAGAAAGGCTTGGAAATTGCCTTTGAAAGTGTTTGAAGAAGAGTATTATTGTTGTCTTGAAAAGTCTGAGGAAGAAGACAGAAGCTTTTATAACTTCATTTAATTATAAATTCATCATGACAGTTGTGTGTGCAATCTCTTAATTCATTTAACTCAATATTCTGCCCATTACAAAAGATTAAAAACAAAACATCTAAGTATGCTAACAGCACTGTGACAGCAAATTCTGGAAGATATAAACTTTTAGTTCCTATAGGGATGCAGACACAGTGCTGCTGTTTCACAGCAAAAGTGTGTTCTCAGGTATATAGTTCATAGAATGACAGAACTACAGAGAAACTCATGTTGGAAAGGGACTCCAGAGGTCATCCAGGCCAACCTCTTCCTGCAAATTCAAAGCAAGGCTTCTCAGAAGGCTCAGAAACATGTCCACTTATATCTTGATCACCTCTAAGGACTGAAATCTCACCACTTTTCTCAACACCTGTTCCAATGACTTTCCCTCACTATACTACAATAGAAAAGTTCTTGTATCTAATCTGAATTTCACGTGTTCAAGCTTGTGGCTATTGTCACATGTCCATTCGCTCTGCACATTCAAAAGATTCTGACTCCATCTTCTCTGTACCTTCTGATCAGGTAGTTACAGACAGCAGTAAGATCCTCCCTTCATCTTATCTTCCTCTGTTGAACAGAGAAGTTCTTTCAGCCACCCAGCATATGTCCTGTGCTCCAGCCCCCAGCCATCCTGAAGGGCCTGTGCTACGTTTACTTTGATATGTCAATATCTTTCTTGTAGTGGGGAGGCTAAAAACTGCATACAACAGCCCAGATTTATTCTCACAAGTGCCAAATAGAGGGGAAGAATTACTTCTCCAGACTCTCTGTCCACAAGGCTTGTTAAAATAGCCCAAGATATGACTGACCACCTTTGTTGCAAGGACATTCTGCTGTTGGCAGGTGTGGAAGAGGAGAAAACCTACTTACAAAATGGAAAATTTAGGAGCCTGTTTTTCATGTCTTCTATACAAAAAGCTCACTTCTAACTTAGTATTCCTCCTTATAAAATCCTATGTAACAGAACCTTAAACAAATAACAGTTTAATCACATTAATCAAAAAATATCAAATTACTGAGGATATATGAATGTCATTCTTTCTCCAGCTGGTGTCAAGGCAATCCTCAGAATGCTGGCAACATAAATGAGGCCCAAGGATTTAACAGAGATTGCAAGGCCATGTTGCATTGAGGGTAACAGAGTCAATATTATTTTTGTGCACTTGCTGAAGGTTTTCATACTGGAAATTAGTAAAATTTTATCTACTTTTTCAGTTCTAGTTTTCAGAAATAGAAGAAGCAGTATGTCACATGCTGTGTGGAAAGAAATCTTTGTGGTGACATTTCTGATGCTTAGATAAAAATATATAATAAATATATGTATTATATTTTGTTTACTCAGCCTTAGAACTTTGAAAAGAAATGTGGACATAAACAACAAACTTACAAACAATAATGGAAAAGGATTGCTGATGACCAGAATCCTCAAGTCAATTTGAAGATTAGGTTATTTTTAATGGTTATGTTTTTGAATTCCATTAAACTTATACTCTGATCTAATTTTTTTGCTCCGGGCAACAAAAACTCTTAGAAGTTTTACAAAGATTTTAACATCAGTTCTACAAGAATAAGCTGTGAATTTTTTTCCTGACATGAATGCAGTAAAATCACTGCAGAATGATGAGAATAGTACAGTTGGCCACAAAGGAATGATGTTTAAAATTTACACACAATTGTGGAACAGAATCACATTAAGTCAAGAACAGTAAAAGTACCAAAATAATACTTTTATAACCAAGAGAGGAAGAGTGCACTAAACTTCTTTACAAATTGCAATAATCCTGGATATTTCAATGTGAAGTGTTCTGTTCACACAACTGAAGCATGGAAGTTGAATCCCAAAGACACAGATCATGCTAATCCCAACACTTCACTGGATAACTTTGAAACTATGATGTCCAAAAATATCAAAACATCAATCTTTTTTTTTTTGCTCTTTATGCACTGTCAGTTTTACTTTAGCACAAAAGTCACCAGCATTTTATATTAGTTATTTTTCCAACTATGGTTGTTTTTAAAGCAAAGACTTTTCTAAGATTAAACCTATATACATTCAGTGCTGTTAGAAGCCATTTCACGTTAAATTAATAGAGATTAACATTTTTCTCTAAAACTAAACTGATTCACAGAGACTAGTCTTTACGTAGTAAAGAATAATTTCTTGCAAATATATCAAGGCTGCACTTGAACCAGCATTCAACATCTAAACAAAGATGAACGGCATTTCTAAAACAAAGAACTGCTGCTCTATGTATTTCTAGGGAGCAGTCATATGCAGTTACCTTGTGGAATAAATAGTTGGTTTGTATGTATTTTTAGCCAAATGGTTGTTGATTCTAAATAATGGAAAAAGAAAGCTAAAGAGAACAAAACTGTCTCATTTCCAAATGTGCAGATAATCTGTATTTTATCAGAAAGGTTCATCTGTGTGTCCCTTCTACTAACTTAAGTGAGAATTGTCTCTTATAGGTATCCTAATGAAAGAAGTAAATACAAACATCTGTAGTCTTAGGTCTGTGTGCTATGTTTTCTTGTTTTATTTTATTTGGTTTGTCCTAAGGCAAGGTCTAAAGTGTTTATGGGATTTTTAAAGCATCATTAGTCCTAGACCAAATATTAAGCCATGATTTGCTAAAAACTTAAGACATAACAAAATTTTGGTTAATGATTGCTTTTAAGGTCTTAGAACTTAAATGCAGATCAAGGGTGAAAATGGACAGGAAAGACATAACATGTAAAAAAAGGCTAATAATTAATTTGAATGGCTTTTTTTTTTCTCTGATGTAGTTTGAATTAAAAGAAGTGCACATCCAATTGCAATATGTGAACAGGAGTCACTTGATCAGAGATAGGATTGTATAATTGTATCCTATTTGCAACAGGATACAAATAGTAATGACTGCATTATGTATGGTCAAAAATAAAGGTGTTTGAATTTTAGAGAAATATGTAGATGGTTAGGGAGGGCCATAGCTTTTTGATAATAGAATCATAGAATCATAGAATCATAGAATAACCAGGTTGGAAGAGACCCACCGGATCATCGAGTCCAACCATTCCTATCAAACACTAAACCATGCCCCTCAGCACCTCATCCACCCGTGCCTTAAACACCTCCAGGGAAGGTGACTCAACCACCTCCCTGGGCAGCCTGTTCCAGTGCCCAATGACCCTTTCCGTGAAGAATTTTTTTCCTAATGTCTAGCCTAAATCTCCCCTGGCGGAGCTTGAGGCCATCTTACGAAGACGAAACCTTCGAGCCTTAGGCACAGTTGGTTGAAACTGATGTTTCAGGTGAAGAGCATGCTTGGTTTATGGGCCTTTTTACAGACTGCATGGACTTGTTTGAAAACATGGTTGGAAAAATATAGTTGATATGCTGAGCATGCATAAATAATAAGAGTTTTCCTTTATGTGTGTTGAGCCCTATCTGTTTGGTAGATATTCTGGAGATGTCATAGAACAGGACGGTGTTTTTATGCAGAGTCAAGACAAGCTAGGTACATTGACACAGAACAGTGAAATGACATACAATTCTTTAGTCCAACATACATCTTGATTCACTGTTTACTGATTTTAGTCACTTGACTTTGTCACTCAAAGCAAAAAAATCTCCCTCAGTGCAAATAAGGCTTCTCTATACAGAAATATCTTTAAAGGTTAGAAATATTCCCTTGCCTCCCATCCCCCTGCAGTCACAAGATAGTATATATTGAAAGCATGATGCCACATGTCCTGAATATAATAGCTCTGAGTGATCTTATTGGAAAATAAATTACCTACAGTACAGGATATGATTCCCAATATAACTTTCATGGTGTGCTTCAGACCTTTTTCTCTCATCACCAATGTTATATTCATTGAAATTTGCAGGTGAAAGTGTTGTGTTATAGTGAAATTAAGAAAATAGTGTAAAGATAACACTGTTTATAGAAGTGTACTAAGGTTTAGAAAAGGGATGGATATATCATAAAGAATAATAATAATGTTGATGCTTAAGATTTTTCATAACAGCTTCTACCAGCCACGTCTGATATCAAAAGCCCAGGAATCCCAGTCAGTGACTAAGATCTCATTGTACAAAGTAATTTATGATTGCAGTCCTACTCCACACATTCATGTTTCAGTCCAAGGAAAAAAAGCTCTTAGACTAACTTTGAATTAATATATAATCTGACAAAAGTAATTTAATACTTTATATTAAGTATAATGTTTATAGAAACTCAGTATTAAATCTTTTGAAATATTTGCTACATAGCAATAATAGTACCTAATATCTTTATTATTTGAAGCCCTTATTTAGGCATTTGGAAGTTTACAATGAAAGAAGCTTGCATACTGTACATACATCATACAATATTTACTCATGAAATAATGCTACAGAAAATATACTAATACAAAGGAAAGTCCACTCCTTGATAGCATGTCACAGTTATCTCCAGCATTCTTTATTTATTAAGTTAGAAGGTTATTTTATTTAGGAAAGGAGGTATACTGAGAAACATCTGGAAAGCAAGAAACACTGCACAAATTTCTCTAAAAGAAATCCTAACAAAGCCAGGATGACTATGAATAAAAAGGTACAAGTGTATAAAGGAATCATAAGTTAAATATTTGTCTTATTAATGAGAGGTGACAGGACTGTATTATGCTACCATGTAATGTTTCGGGCTTTCATTGTACTGTTTAACTTCTTCGCAATCCATATAGGAAAATGGAAATACTTAGTGACAGAATAGTTTTTTTTACTATCTTCTCTGCAGATACAGCTCAAAGAAAGCTGGATTGCTATTTATTGTATTTGGCATCCTAATAAAATTCTGAATATTTGCATTATTTAATCACCTTCTAAGTTTCACAGTTTTTTTATCCACCAAAATTATCAATTCTTATCTTCAAGTAAACAAAAAAAAATATAAATTTAAATAGTAAAATATAGATACGACATTAATAAATAAACAGATTAATATATTAGAGAACAGTGTCAGTTAAAATACTCCGGCTATTTGCAAGCATGTCCATATTCAGGGGCTTGTATCACTGTAGTAAAATGCTGTCAGCCCGCTTTCAAATCACTCAGATTAGGAACAACTGGATTTTGCTTTTCTGGAAATTAAAAATATTGACAAGCAAAAAGTTTTAATTTATCTCAACAAATATATAAAAAGAAACACTATTTTCCCTGTAGAAGAGTAAAATTTGGTATTATTATTTTTAAGAAACTGGTTAAAAAAACCCAGGTAGTAATAACAAAAAAATAGACAAATTGTTTACTCTTGGAATATTGGCTTTTTATTTTTTCTGTTACGCTCACATGCAGTAATAATATATTGAGGAATATACACCTAACAGACAAGAAATAAAGAGTCACTATTAGGCTCTTTTTATTTTCCAGAAGCCATAAGTTAGCTAGGTGCTTAAAAGACAGAACAAAGCCAAAGTTCTTGACCTGGGGAACTTAAATTAATTTTTAGTCTTTATAAAAGACAGTCACTGATCAAAGGAGAGAAAGATTGGAAGAAGAAGTTTTATAAGAGTGAAATGCTGAATTTACGCAGACATGACATGGGCACATCTCTTTGTTATTTTGTATTTGTTTGTTTTTAGTGTATCTTGTATTCCAGAGTGAACATTAAGGAAATTATGGGTTTTATTAAGGAAATACTTCTGGGGAACTTTATTTGACATTGTTCTCACTAAATATACTCTTAATCTTTAAGATTTTATCACAGTTTTCAGTCTTGTAAACTTCAGATCATTGAAGACTATGCAAATTCTTACATTTCATATAGACAGAGGCTGGACCTGTAAATATTTATGCAGATGTAGTCCTATAAGTAGTCAACCAAAGTAAAACACCATTCGATTAGTTTGTAAATTTAATTATTTCATGGGATGGAAAGTAATAGAAAGAAGACCTGTATTTGAAGATATTTCAGTGGTATCTTAGGATAAGAGAGGATTTATTTACCAGGTATAAAATGTAAAAATTCAGTAAAATTATTAAGCTTAAAAAGTTCTAAGTATGAACAGAGTCTTTGCTCCACTATAATCTCATAATGTATTCATATATACTTTTCTAGCATGTTACATTATTTCTTCATGTGGGGTCAACACAATTTACACTTTTGCCCCCAGCAAAACTTCTCCTTGGGTTTGAATCTGGAAGGCTAGGGTCTATAACATCAACAGAGGGCTTATCCACAACTTCTTCAAAGGTAAGAAACCATTGTCTTCTTTATCCACCTTTTATTCTGTGAGCAAAGACCACTCTGTGATATAGATTAAACTTTTAGCATGCTATGTTAAGTACTACATAAATCAGGTCAGTATATGCTGAAATGGTGGTCTTGCTAACAATATCACTTTTTCTTCAGAGTAAGAGGTTACAGAAATTTGACATCTTTTAAATTTGGATCTTATCTCACAATCCTTACTTTTTGAAACAAATTATGTTTTTAGTAGTTGGAAGATTAGAAGCAGGGGTACAGGAAGATTTTTAATAGATTGGTGCCAATTATATTTAAAAATTTTAATTAATTTTTTTTTACAGAAAGGGTCATCAGGCACTGGAACAGGCTGCCCAGGGAGGTGGTTGACTCACCATCCCTGGAGGTATTTAAAAAAGCAGGTGGATGAGGTGCTCAGGGACATGGTTTAGTGGCAGATAGGAATGGTTGGACTCGATGATCCAAGAGGTCTTTTCCAACCTGGGGATTCTATGATTCTATGATATTTGATTCTTTAAAAGGTGAGGACAGGCAATTATTATTTTCAGGCATATTAAATACTTTGTCAGTCTTAAAGTATTGAAGGGTAAGAATGCATTAGAACAATAGTTTGATATAATGCTCTTATGATTTCTGACTCTACAGCTCTAATGCAGTTATTGCTAATATTTCATAGTCCTAATATGGGATTATAACAAATGGCTGTAACAGAAGGAAAAGGCAAAAAATAACAAGAAGCAAACTTAGCACAGTAAGAAATAATCCCCTGTGGTCAGTTCCTTACCTATTCATTTAAAATTAATCTTTTATGACTTTTCAAATAAGAACCTTTCATACTGTTCTGTGATGACTTCTTTAATTAAATCAGTAGAGAACAACATGCTCTAGTAGATGCCACGGCCACTAGGAAGCAAAGCTGAAAAAAGCAGGAAATGATTTGTAGAATGCTGAAAAGGAATGGAAGGCTTTATTCCAGCAGAAAAATAATTAATTAGCAAAATAACATAATGATAAAATAAGCAAAATAAAACTGTTGAGGGATATGAAGAAAATGTTCATTTTGTTTATTTTTTTTTCCCTAGACATGATTGAGTTTCTGGCTAATGAGGGGATATCATCTCTCGTGTTTTTAATTGACAGATTGTTTCTAGAAGTGATTTGCTTTTGAATCTTCTTCATATTGGTAAAATTCACATTTTCTCTGTGTGCATTTAACACTGGGAGGAATAAAACATCATTTGTATTTTTCTCCTTTCCTAAGATCAGTGAAGATCCTCTTCAAGATTTTCAAGAGGCACATTCTCTTTTGAATAGGATGCTGAAGTATATCGCTTATCTTCCATAAGAAGTCTAAGTCTCTGACTGAAGTACTAAATATTTTTCCTAGGGGGGAATATAGATTGTCTTGACATTTGCCTATATTATGTTCTTCTACAGATGAACGAACTGTTAAAATGTATTCCACCTAGTAAATGACAAGCTGACATTTTCTTTTGGAAAGTACAAGCACTTACCATCTAGTGACTACTTAGGTATAAAACAATTTGTTTTGAAAATCTTATTTTTTCATGTAGTTAAAATCTTAGAAATTTCATTTAGAAAGAAATAACTTTTGAGATTTGCCTGTCTTGGAAACAGTAACAGTAAAAGAAAGAGATCCACTAAAGCTTTTGCTCATTGAAGTCCTGATAAAGAAGAAGTAAAGGCAGAAATTAGAAATAAATTCTCCATTTATTTTACATGTTGAGACTGACTCCTAGAACAGTGAGGAGTATTCATGCGCATCCAGAGGAATTTTAACAACCTGAGTTTGCTTTTACTTTCCCCTTTAAAATATTATTGGTATTTTTAATTTCCAGCCCAAGAATTTTGTTGAAGCTCTGTCTATGTTAAATCAGTAGGTGGCAAAGAAACTTGCTGTGATACCATTCTTAAATCACTCACAAAGGATACTTCCAAATGTTGCAGAATAGGAGACACTTACTATTACCAGCCATTGTTCATAGTTTCAGCAGTATCTGGGCACCGTAAAGCTAAACAAAGATGAAGATGTTATGTTATTTCTTTCTAGGCTAACTTGGTGTCTAAAAGTCAAAACCTTAGGTCTTTTAATAAGTGGTTACATTTCTGCAGCTAGTATTACTGGGCTTCTGGAGCAGAACCTTAAAAATCCATTTCCACTGAAAGATCACATACATACTATCATATCTTCAGGTCTCTCAGAGCTCATTTGGAAGGGATTCCATGAGAAGCTTCCATGGAGAGTAAAGGAGTTTTTCAAGAACACTATCCTGGAAGCACAAAACCAGTCAATTTTCTTTAAAAGTGAGGGAATTCACCAGAGCAAGAGACCCTCTTGTCTGAACTGTGAGCTTCTCAGTCTGCTCAAAACCAAAAACTGAAGTTTATCAGAGATGAAAAAAGCCAATGAATACCCATTGAGAACTACAAGAGCACTACCAGGATGTGCAGATATGCAGTTAGTAAAACAAGCTCTGCTTGAATTGAAATTGGCTGGAGATGTCAAAAATGCAAAAAGGAGTTCTTCAGGTACATAAACAACAAGCTGAAATAGAAGAAAAGTAGTAGCCCAGTGTTAAACAGGAGCGGCGATTTAGTAACCAACAATACTAAAAAGGCAGAGATTCTAAACAATTCACCTCTGTCTTCACCCCTATTGGGTCCCAGGTCTTAGGAGCAAATACCCAGGTTGGTGAAAACACAGACCCACTGTCAGTGACAGAAGAGTTGGTATGCAAACTATTACAGGAGTTTGACTCCTACACATCCATAAGCCTGACAATATCCACCTGAGGGTGCTAGGAGAGCTGGGTGACATTGTTGTGAGGCTATTCTCCATAATTTCTAAAAAGTTGTGGCGATCAGAAGACATCCCAAAAGACTGGAATAGAACTTCTATTTACATGAAGGGCTTAAAGGAGGATTGAGGACATTCTAAGGACCATTAGAGTTACTTCATTCCCTAAGTAAGTCATGGAGCAAATCCTTCCAGGGGCTATCATAAATCAAATGAAGCACGTGATTGGGAAAGCCAGCATGGATTCACAAAGGGCAAATTGTTACTGACAAACCTGATTGCATTCTATGAAAAAGTAACCTGCCTTGTTTATGTGCAGAGGGCCTGGTGTTGTCTACCTGGATTGTCTAGACCAGTGGTCTGTGTGGCGGATAGGGAATTGGCTTACAGGCCACGCTCAGAGGATGGCAGTAAATAGCTCCTTTTCAAACAGGTAACCAGTCACAAATGGGGTCCCCCAGGGATTAATATTAGGCTTAATGATGTTTAGTATCCACATAAATCATCTGGATGGTAGGGTCAAGTGCATTATGATGTTTACTGATACGAAACTGAGTGGGGACACTTTGGAAGGGACACCCTGCAGGAAGACCTGAGAGGCTGGGAAAAGCGGGCTAACAGGAATATTTTGAAATTCAACAAGGACAAGTGTAAGGTGTTACACCTGAGGAAACATAATCCAGCAGCACAGCACAAACTGGGATTTATCTATTTATGGGAGTCCTGTTGGACAACAACATCAACACAAGTGCTGGGTTCCATCAACAAAGGCATAACCAACAGAGATAAAGAAGGGATTATCCCACTCAGCACTTGTCAGGCCACATCTGGAATATTGTGTTATTTTGATCCTCGCTATGCAAAAAAGACGTGGACAGGCTGGAGAGGGGCCAAGGAAGGGCCACAAAGTCAATCAAAGGACTGAGAAGTCTGTCATATAATGAAAAGGCTGAGAGAACTGGGTTTGTTCAGCTTTGAGAAAAGAAGTCTTAGAGGAGACCTTATCACCATGTTCCAATATTTAAAGCGTGGCTACAAAGAAGATGGAGACTCCAGTGTTACAAGAAGCCACATGAAAAAGATGAGGGGTAATGGGTACAAGTTACTCCTGTGAAGAGGCCAATTGGATACACATGGAAAATTTTTCACAATGAGAACAATCTGCCACTGGAATTACTTCACCACAGAAGTGGTGGATTCCCTGGCTTTGGGCACTTCTAAGATTCAGTTAGACAGAGTATTAGGCCATCCTGTCTTGACCATGCTTTTGCCAAGAAAGATTGAACCAGATGATGCTTCAGGTCACTTCCAACCTGGTGCTTTGCTATTACTATTATATCTTCTGTACTTCTCTGTATTTTTTTTAAGATGACCAGTTATAGGAATAAGCCAAATGTAGCTAGACTGCATGAGGACACTTGAGAGCATCTCAAGAATAGACTGATATCGATTGCCTATTCTGGCCCATTCTTCCATGCTTCATGCTATACATTCTCCTCTCACTCTTTCTTTCCCTTAGCCATTTCCATTATATTTTTTACTCATCTTCTCATTGATCTCCAGTTCTCTCCTCCAGTTTTCATTCTGTATGTATCATACCAACAATTAGTTCTTGCTTGCTAAATCACAAAGTAAAACCTTTAACACAATTATGGAAAGAAAAGGAAGCAAACAAGCAATGCTATGAGCTAGAATGCCAGCCTTGTCAGAACAGGGAACTGGTCAGAAAGTGAGCATTTTACAACAAGCGTAAGTGTAATTTATGATTTTGATCCACACTGTTGAACCTAAAGTTGCTCTATAATTTGACTGCCTCTGCACTGAGATATAATCTTAGCCCTTGTTTCTTTACCTCAACTGTGGCTTTCAATGACAGAAAATGCTGAGAGATTATGGGCTGTGATCATCAAAATCTAGTTTCAGTCTAAAAGAGAACTATATCCCCAGCCAAATATGGATGAAAGACTCCTGACAAACCCAGTTTAGTTTCCTGAAGTCTGTTATTGCATCGTCTTTTCTGCAAATCAAAGTGTAGTTGTAACACTTCAACACAGCAAGCATCATGAAGTCAAAGTATTCACATGAAATGGAGACACTGAATACAAACTTATCTTTGGCATTACATTACATAATGTATGGCAAATGTCTTTCTTGTCTAAAACTGTTAAAGGACTAAATTGTTAGACTGAGAATTCCAATTTATAAAAAAACCTACAGTATTAGAATCCCTTCTTATTTACATAAAAATATTGTTGAAAAGTAAAAAACAAAAGTTAACAAAAACAAGTGAAAATATTTCATTTGATACATTATTCTATGTAGAAATTTACCAAAAGCAGAAATATTTCAAGGATAAAAAAATGTTAAAGCCAAGGATGGAGTTTTTATTTTACCTCTTTGGACATTATTAGTATCTTTCAGATTCTTGGCTACAGGAAATAATACATAATTATGTAAAAACTGCATTTTACAACACAAACAGAACACATGAAGTAAGTCATATGTCCAAAACTTTTAGACTCAGGAAGTTTTTTATCTCCTAAGTAACTTTCTCATAGCACATTATTCATGTGGAATTGATACTGGCATTCTATGTCTTTTTTGTCTTGCTTTGGTTTGTGAATAGTGTTTGTGTTGGTTTGATTTATGTTTGGGGTGTTTTTTTTGTTGCCTTCCCTTTCTGAGAGGACGTCTGCATTATTTTACACATACATAGACCTCGTTCTTTCGGTATTCAAGATGAATTTGAAACAAATTAAACCAAAGGCTGTGTTCCCTCCTTTATGAATATCTTTCACATTCAAACTATTGCAATCAAATGTAAGCTCATGGTGCATAAAAAATAAAGCTCTGGATTCCGTATATAAAATCCCTCTGGAGTATAAGACTGTGGGAGAAATGGTGTTTGATGTTTTTATCTTTTATCTCTAATTGTAGATACAGTAATTCTGGCCATATGCTGTCTGCTTTTAATTGGGTCTTTGTATGAAATTCTGTAGTGTTTGATGCAAGTTTTCAGAGCTATGATGTAAGGTTGTGAGGTGTCAAAAAAAGGTCATAAGAAAACCCTAGAGTACTGTCAATGTCTTAGACAGAAATGTAAGGTAGCACCTAATTCTTTTGCTGTGATTCTGAGATTACAAAAACATAAAACTGTATCTGTGACCGAGGTGACAAAATCCCCCTAGCTTATAATGAGAATAGGGATCAGATCTGTAATAAACTAATTTTTCTTCATGTTATGCTGTAGCCTTTTCTTTGGTGATTGCAATGATTGGTTTCATTATTTTTTGTTTGGTTTTTTTTCGGGGGAGTGTGTACTTGTTCGCTTTCTTTTTGTAATTAGGTTCTCCATTGCTTTTATTACACACTTTCCATTCCACTATACTATAGAATTTATTTATACTACTGGCCATGGACTGATTTTGTCTTTTAACCCAATGTTATCTTAATATTTCTTTCCTATGTGTCCCATTCCTTGCTTCTAGGCAGGATACTGCAGATAAAGCAGGTTTTCAAACTTCTTGCTATAAGGGCTGGAATATTAAAATAAATAAATAAATAGCTAAATAAATAAATAAATAAATAAACCTGATATAGTAGAAATGTAGTGTTTTGGGCATCACATAATAAATTAAAGATGTAAAATGGAACTAAAATCTCATAACTGAATAAATACTGTACATATTGCATGGGAGAACTATTAGGTTTTATGCAGAAACTAGGGGAAGGTGTGTACTAATTCACCTGTTTTGATAGACCACAGCAACCATCTGTTTCCCAACACTGGAAGACTCACTGCCTGCCAGCTTGGAGCCTGAGCAAAGAAATCTCACCTCTGCCTGTGCACTGACAGTTGTCCTGGATAACATCCAGTTTATTGTGTTGCAAAGCCCCGAGTTGTTTTTCTGTGTTTAAAATAGAAAGGTTTTACTCAGCCTGTCTGAAATAGTGATGAGAGAAGCGCAATCACAGAGATTCACGCACTGCTTATGGAAGTGAGTTGCAAAGAAGCTGTAGGCATCACAGGAACTACAGAACAAGTTTTAACTAGCTCTTTAAGTTCATGTCTTTGTGCTAATGTACAGCACCTTAGGACTGTAATGGCTGACATGGAAACTTTAGACAGGTTTGGAAGTGCTGAGGAAAACACCCCAGAATGTGCTGCTTAGTCAGAAACAACTAAAATAAACCCTTTCCTATCCAGGAAAATTGTACAAGTGTGATTCTTGTTCAGTTGGCCTGAATGGTGGGCTACCTCTTCTACAGTTCATGGGACTGGCTGCATAAGTGGCAGTTTGTGAAAATCAGTCTGTCATATAAGTATTAACAGAGCCTATCTGTGTGTGTGTGCACATATGTACACATAAGGATGAAACTCCCTCGTTCTGGGCTTTCCAAAGGATCAGGGAAAGGCAAGCATGTCTGTCCTTGACCGATTTGAGGCTGAAAATAAGATTAAGGCTGAGAAATGCAGGGAAAAGGGATCAGGAGAAAACAACTATTTTGTATCTTTAAAAATCTGTTCATTACGAATGCCACTGAAGGAGTAGTTTAATACATCAGTCACTTTAAACAGCAGGCAATTGATTACTTGGCTTAATGCAACTGCACTGTATGCAACAAGAAAATGCTCATTTTATTGAATCATCTAAGGTGCCACCATGGAAGAACGTGTTAATTTCTTATCAAATTCATAGACGTTGTACGTTGCCATCCCCAGAGACATTCCTCAATGCTTGAGCATCTTTTCACCCATTCATTTTTACTGCTTTCCCTGATGATTGGTTTCATATATAACACTAGAACAAATACAGGCCCTTGAACCAAAGTGGAGTGCAAGGATGACAGGATCCAAAAGCCAGAAAAAAGCTATTACTTTATACAAACCACTGCAGAATAACATCTATCTTCTCCTTTCCTATTTATCATGGCAGCACGTGGGTCAGGGAACTTCTTAAAATAACTTCATTTTTAAGAATTTATGCTGACTATGTCAGACCAACATCATAACATTGTTTCTAATGCTGCTTCCTGGCTATAGTTCAGATGCATTAATGATGCCTCAAAACAAATAAATGCACAAATACACAAATATGTGTGTGTACATATATATATGTATGGATAAATCTATCATTCTGAGTACAATAATCTTACCCCCAGAAGGTCACAGTTCCCCCGTGTTTCAATAAACCAAACAGGATCAAGGTCATGACTGGTCCTGGAACAGGCATGGGTGGGTAATGGCTAAGTGGGTTGTGATGATGGGGTGGTTGAGGTGGCAGACTGGTAATGACAAGACACGTGGCCAGGCATGGTCACAGCTGCAATACAATTTAGGCAGATACCGAGAGTGAGAATCTCAGATCAAATTTAATCCAAGCACTGTCTTTTAATTTAATGATAAAGGAAGACTGTGAGCCTGAGCTCTACACACTATGTTTTTTATTTTCTCATAAACCAAGAGTAGTGCAAAGAGTGTTAAGACACACTGCTCTTGTACTGCGTACAACACAGCCAGCAAAGTCATCTACCTTGTCTCAAAATTCATGCTGGGATTTAAATATATCAGCTCTTTGTGAAAGCATAAAGAGCTGCTGATATGTACAATAATTGTGAACCCAGGTCTTTATCACCAACATGTTGCTTATAGTATGCTAACACATTTCATTATTTTTAATACAGAAGGGACTGTTCATCATTACTTTTTTTTTTTTTTTCCTTTTTTTCCCCCTTGGGATATCTGTGATAACATTTTGCCAGTAGGCTGAAAGCAAAATTTTCAACCATTTTGGGCAAAGTGGTTTATAGTCCAAATGAAAACAGACCTATTAAGAAAAATTAATATCAGCATCCCTCAAAACCCAGTCATGCAGGAACTGAAAGAATTCAGGATTTGGTTCCCTGCTACTACAAGTGCTCAAGCAGGAATGTTCTGGGGTAAATCTCAGGAAATATGGAATCAGTTCCCATATATGACCCAACTGCATCATGACTTTTGTCAAAACATGACAGAAAGAAATCTATAGGATCACCAAGTCTTCTCTCCTTCTGTCAACAGATTGCCACAGACATAAGGCCATTTTTTTAATGTATTCAACTCCTTTTAAAAGTCTTTATTTTTTTTGGTGAGGATAGGGACTTCCTCTCACTAAAATCTTGTACTAGCAATCACCAAGAGGAAAATAGACTTCATTCTACCAAATTGTACTAATTTACACAAAAGAGGTCTGCTTTATTGATAGAATATTTTTCTTTAGGAAACTGGATTATTTTCTTCTTCTTCTGAGGGCAAAGCTTTTATTTCCATCTTTAAAACAAACAAGATAAAAAAACCAACCAAACAAAAGCCTTCTAACTCTCTTTATGGATTCTCATTTTACAGGCCAGCAATGTACATATTCATTTCTTTATTTCCAAAGGAAAATTCATGTAAAGTGATCAGAACAGATATAGTCTGTGTTTGATGGCCTAAGGTCATGTCAGCTCACCACTTCATTCCTTTCCCTACATTTAATAACTCCAATGTGGGTAACATCTCAAAAATCTACAAAAAAATTATAACAGTGTGCAAGCTGATATTTTTTGCTCATAATGTATCTATAAGATGGTTAATTTTCAAGCAATGTTAGGTGATAAATGTTCACACTTTGTATTACCATTTTACTCCTGTTTCCACAAAATATATCCCCCCAAGGTCCTGTCAGAGCTTTTGAGTCATAGCAGAAAATGGCTGAACAAACAAATTTGTCAACATTGATCAAAACTGACATTCAGGTTACCCTTCAGAGGTCTTCTATGCCAGTTTTTCTCACCCTGCTGTTTTCAAGGCTTCTCATGTGTTTTCATGATTGGTGATAAGTCTTTTTGATGTGCATGTTAGATCAAGCTTTTGATTCATTAAATATGGGAAATTCCAGATCCGAACCTTGCCAAATTAATTTTTCAGATTAATTTTCATCAATAGGCAATTGCCTACTCAAGTGCAATATGGATAATTCTTCCTCTGAATATTTCAACAACATTGCTCTAACTTCAAATTTTCATGTTAATCAATAAATATTCATGAAAACACTTTCCTTTTAGTAAACTTTGAGATAATTTTCACTTAAATAGAAGGAACAATTTTTGAAGTACTGTAACTAGACAACAAAGCTGTGAATGACATTTGGTAAACTCTTCAATCTTGACAAATGAGGATCTATATCTCTCAGTGTGGCACAGAATATTTAAAGCTAGTTCAGTCACACTGTGTGCAGTTTTATACATTTTATGGAGAAAGGATGTGTAGACAGCACACTAAGAGATCCTACAATTAAAAAAACTCTTGGCTATAACCTTTGCATTTAAAGGATTAAATAAGAAAGACTAACACTTATTCGTGCTTCCTACGTGCAGGCATTACAGATTGGCAACTGAAGTATTTTAACAAAGAAAATTAAAAAGGCAAGAAAAACATGTAAATTAGGACTGTTATGAACAACACAAAATTAGTATTGTACAGTCAGAAATCAATCTTAAATCTAGTACAAGTTTACACAATTAAAATAACAATAGTGTTTGTGTTTTTATGGGGAGAAATTTCAAAGCAAGACTTCATACTAGAATAGACTCAAAAAATGTGCAAGGTAAAATAACTTAAATATTAAAAATAAATTCCTAACCCTGAAAAATTACTAATTCCATCAGATGAATCTGTTAGCATCCACTTGCCAGGCTAATTACAGTAATAAATAAATTACATTATTGCTCATCACATCTTCTAGTTCCTCTCCCTCTTAGTCTCCCAAACCAAGGTGTGTGTGTGTAGGGGGGGGAGTGCTCTTGCTGCCATAAAACCAGCAAGTATACACAATAAATGCAATTCAAATATCAGAATTTTTTTTAAAAAGAAACCCAAGAACAGTATACATAGTAATAACTACACAGCAGTTTATAACTAGTTGTGAATTTTATGTTATTTATATTTTATAAGTAGTCAGCCTAGCAATAAGATGATTTCTCTCTTGTTTTTTTTTCCAAAATGCTGAACATCCACATCTCCCACTGATTTTGTCTTGCAGGTTTGCTTGTTCAGCACTCTAAACTGTAAAGCCCAAAGGTCATTTGGTAGAACAGCTGGACAGCTGTTCCATAGCAGTTAGTTTAATTGACATGAGAAAGCAACAATAGGAATATTCCTACCAAAAGCAAAACAAATAAAAAAACTTAAAAAGTTGTTTAGGCAGTTTAGCACTGAGCCAAAACCAAACAAAATCCTCCTTTATGTAAGAAAGCATATACGTCTTTCTGTACAAGTGTAGGAACTGTAGGAACTGTAGGAACTGCTGAGCTGTGGATACAGAAAACCTAGAATTCATCCATGAATCCTTTAGGTTCAACACTCTGGTATTAGAACTTCATTTTCTTAATGAAAACTTTGAAGATCCTCACTTATTCCTTATAAGCTAGTATGAATTTAATTATGTTTGCTTTCAGAACTGGCCTAAAGATTGAAAACATCAAACCAATAGTACAAACACAATTAGAGACTGGGGAAGAAATGCTTCCTAGTACTCATGATGTTTTTCTGGATTTATACATGTTACTGAGTGTGAAACTTGGCTCACCGAAACTTAATTTTCTTAGGTTCCAGTTCTGTACGTGTAGCACGCATGTGTGAAAAACTAGATGGTTTATGGAAGTCAGTATATGTATTTAAGGAAATACATAATGGATTTGCAGGGTAGATGAACATTTGGTAGTGAAATGTCAATAAGGTTGAAAATATGGCTTTGGGACATGGTAACATAATTACAGTGCTAATCAAGGACAATGCAAGACCCTCCAGTAAAGTTGACAAGCTTGAGAATTAATCCAGGATTAAGCATTTCAAGATTAATGGTGTCCCAGTGAGGAAAAGCCTAAGAATTTAGTAATCTTTCTGGCAGCACTTCAGAAAGATGAAGCGAAATATTATTTACTTCCAGAATGATACTGGGCTGCTTCACCATATTAATGTCCACCCGTTTCTTCATGGCTAGTCCCAAAACTGGACCAGTTTTCACAGAAGAACACTTTCTTAAGGAACACCATAATAAGGAAAAGAAAATCCAATTTATTTTTATACATGCAGATACTGGTACATTTATTCCTCCTTCTGTCTTACAGGATTGTAAAATACATCCTCCATTCACATATATGTATGACTAGCCATATTATTCTGAGTTTGCAGACCCACATTCAGACCCTGGAAACAGAAAGAACCGTTTAGGAAATTACACTCCACTCCTCAGCTACTTATTGCTTTCCATTAGACATGCTATCAGGTTGCACAAAAAAAAATCATGAGGGACTTATGTGTTGTCACCTGTGTGTAACTACCAAGGAAAGGCTAATTACACTTTTTATTCATCATTGTCATTCCACTTTCAAAATCCAGCTAAATTATAGCAATGATAAATATAACTTTGCTTATGATCTGAATTTTAAACCACACATAAAAGACAGTTCAGCATGATTATTTTTCTCCACACTGAAAAGCATGGATTGATGGCAACATTCCCAGATGAACACAATCTTTTATTGCTTAGAAATTTTGCTGTGAAACAGAATTTTATCATTTCATCTTATTGCTTGTTACATGGAAATTGATGTTGACAAATGGCATGAATCTTAAAAAATGGAGGGCTGTTTCTAGCCTTTACTGCTAGCCTCACAATAGAGAGCACCTGTATCACAGGAAGACTGAACAGAAGATCTCTGATTTTCAGCTAGGGAAAGCATAGCTAATTTATACTTCAATTACTTGTGTTGCTGAGAAATTACATGATTGCATTTTACTGGAGAGACATAAGTTGTCACTTTTTTAATGCTATAAAGGCCTTAATTGGCATAGCATGCCAGCTTTGTGTAAAGTCTATATTGTGTCTGACAGATGTATGTCTGAATTCTGTTTGCCTAGTGAAAACAGGCAAACATCAACCATGGCAATTGTTTAGGTTTCAGAAAATATGTAGGAAGAAGGGGAAGATGAACAATGTAAAGTTGACATTTGATTTCTGAAATGCAGGTATAAGTCAAAACAGGAGACAGCACTTGTTCCACTGAGATTAGATTAATTTCTCTTCTATTGCATATAATATGTTATTTAATTCCAGGAAAATGGCTTGAACTATCTTTTTGTTTACATTTAAAGGCATAACATTAGGACTTCAATAAAAATGGGATATGATGTAAGGAGTTGTAAACAAAAAGGCCTGTTGATAAATAGGAAGAGAGGTGTGAGTAGTTATCGCACTTCATAGTCTGTGGTCAGAATAAACCAATGTCCCTAAATTTCTTTAGACTGTCAGTTGAAACTATATTTTTTAACTTGTAGGAAGAAGATAAATGGCTTTAATATGTAGCTCATACTCCAAGATGGAATTTCTCCATGTCTATAACATATTTTTGTCATAGAAGTCTGTCAGAGCCTCTAGAATGACATGTCATTATTTATAAATCCAGCACCAAGAGTCCAAGAACTCCTTCTGGCATCAGAAGCTCTGATGAAATCTCCAATACTTGAAATTTTCAAAACATGTACATTAGAATCTTAAGCTTCTAAAGAGAGGAAAAGGAAAAATTATCCTTGACCAGTTATAAGAACTAGCCCTTCAGCAATCAAGTACAGAGAATGAGATGTGTCAGGACAATGTAGCTAGGTATTATAGTAGTAGATGAAGTAGAATTAGAGATATCTAAGATAGATGAAATGATATGTGGGATACACCTCAGTCAGAACACCTATTTCACCTACCCATTATAGGCTGTAAAGCATCAAACAGATTTGAAGGATTTTAAGAAAGATAATTTTGTCATTTTGCAGATATGGAGGGTCAGAATGAAGAAAGTTATGTCATCCATTCCTGCAAAGTGGTTTGCAAAAAAAGAAGGAAAATCTTTATTGAAAACCAGTTATATGTCACTAAATACACGTATAGACACTGCTCACAAACCTATAGATGAATTTCGGTGTCTTGATATCACATAGAAGGTGAGAGGCTGGGCAGAGATAGATCATAAGGACTTAAAATATGAAAGCAAATCATCTGTGCTGGGTGCAGCAGGGAAAAGGAAGTCAGCGGAGAGAAATAAAGAGAGGATTAGCAGTTGCTAATCCTAGCTATGAAGGTTTGTATGGATTATGTAGATTATAGTCTGTGCAGTGGTAATGGATTTGTTACAGAGTGGCACTCAAATGTGTATATTTCCTGTAGATTGCGTATTTAAAACCGTCAAGCTGTTTTTTGAGTTACAGGTCATCAAAAAATGATTTGATATAAAGCAGCTATATAGTGAAGGTTACAAGCAGACTCTTGTTATACGCTAAAATGTTAATTCTTTCTTTATCCTGTGTATCAAAAATATTTTTAAATTGTCACCAAGCAATGATGAAAAATTTGTATATGCTTTGAAGGCCAGTGATCATACTATTAAGTTACACATATATAAAATAACAATTTCCTGTTATATTATTTATAAAATTTCATACCCTTCTGAGTCACTTAATCTTAAAAACAAAAGACAAACTTTCAACCACATAAATCTTGGCACAAGATTTATACTTCACTTACAGTTACACAAAACTAAAAACTAGAAAACAGGCAACATCCATGTACACATATTTATATGTATATATAAAAACCGTGAATCACATTTTATAAATTATACTCAGCCACAAGAAAAACACATGTTCAGAGAAGCAGTGCAGAGCACTTGTTGGGAGCTTGCAGACATTCGCATATCTGTAGGGAACAGGTGAAAGTGTGATTCTTTTTGAATAGCTAGGATGCACAAAGCCCTGAGTCACTCTCTGTAGGGAGCATCTGGGGTGTCTGACACTCTGGCATTTAAATTGTTAAGGTCAGAAAAACTCAGAAACTTATTTGGAAACTTATGTTTGCCCTAACATAGATGTTTGCAGGGGAGCCGGTGACCCTGGAGAGATTCTAGCAGAATATGGCTTAGAATTATTACACTCTATAAAAATGAATGTCTCTCTTGCTTTTAAAGGTCAAAAAAAAATCAGAATGGTTTATCTCCAAGTTCATCCTCTGTGAATACTGTTTCATGCACTCAAATCTTTCCTTTTACAAAAAGCAGACTAATTTTCTGAATAGAATGTCTATTTATTAGGGTGTCTCAACTGTGCTTTCTAATAAACTCCAGAAAATAAATGACTGCCCAATAAGATTTTCTTTCAGTATATAACACTATTTTTCCTCAGTTTCAAGAGGAAATCTAGTCTTTCTTTTCAAAAATATCCTCCCTGCAAAGATTATGTCAATTAACTACTGAAATACTCTTGAGCTTCAGGAGTGTCTGAACTTACATGCTCAAGTGAGCTTATAATTTATTGTATAGTGTGTCTCAAATGTGCAATGTTTCCGGTGGAGTTTAACGTTCAGTGAACATCACAGAGTAGGATTCCGCACTGGGGAACTATTCAGTAAAATATTAATTACACAGTTGGGGCATCCCAGCGAATATTGTCAGTATTCTAATGGAAACTATCACCAAGTTCAAGTAATGAACAGGCTCCAAATCCTGCAATGCAAAGTTATGGAGAAATGTAGAATTAGGACTTCAAACTGAGGTGCCCTTGATATCACCCTGAGATTTAACTCATCAAAGATACAAGCTTTCTAACAACGCAAAAACCAAATATTGTTAACTGAAATAAAGCCAGATTAATATTATTAAGTAATTTTTCCTTAAGCAAATAGTTCTTGCTTCACTTTTAAGTGGGCATCCTAAAATTATCACATGGTAAAACAGCTTGTATTCCTCTAATGGGGTGTTCATAAGTATTTGTGTGCTAGAAATGTAACTAAAGGCATCCTAGAGGTGTTCTTACTTGCTTAGCCACATCTCGATTTGCTCTCTTCTAGGCCATTACTTGTGTGCTTTTCTGTGTGCACACACATAGGCAATTCCCATTTCATTTAAGTTTGTTCATTGTTTCTTGATAGCTGCTTAGAATAATGCAACAAAATTTTCTTTATCCTTTAAAATCAGTTCTTATAGATAATCCAGTAGTTGTAGAGTTTATCATTCAGTTTGCACAGGTTCTGATACAAAATAGAGCAAAATCTGCAAATGACCTGCTTGGTAAGACAATTTACACTGCTGACCTGCAGTAGTAAACTATTGTTCAGTTAATTTAATTTCCCATCGGCTTGACTTTTTTGGCCTAGAGATAGAAGGCAGGCAGTTACCAAGTAACTGTATAATCTTGCTTTTTTAGACATTCCTCAGTTATAATGGATCTGTAACTCTCATCTGTAACTTTCCTCATTCTTCTAGCTTTCTACCTTTACAATATAAACATTTACAGCAGTCTTAACTATACTGTTTTCTAGTAAAATAATTATTTCTTCACTGTTTGAACAATTGATCCAGTGTCTTCAGGTTTCCTTTTCTTCCTCATACCTGCCCAGACCTCTGGCTTAAAGGGGAATTTCTGAAAGCTGTAATCTTAACTTCTAGAGTAATAGCATTGTTAAAGGCCTAAACACTTCAACAATTATATTAGTACTATCAATTTCTTAAGATCACATATTTTTTGTAGTCAAAATAATGTCTAACTAGCTGAAATCTCACTGGCTTTCAGTATATTGAATTACCAACATTACAGAAAAATATTCCTGACTCAATAAAATATATAGTAAACAATTTAGTAATAGATATCCAGCTTATTTACATAATGATGCTTTCAGATTTAATAAATTTGCCAGACTTTTGCATTTGGGGAATGGAAAACGGACACAATAGACATAGAGTGATGGTTTTATTTTCTATTATTACAAATTAAGATGACAATTTTACAGCTAGTTTTGCATAATTGGATTCATCTACAAATTAAGGAAAATGCTGCCAATATGAAAAATTCAGTGCAAGAGAGGTAATTCCACTGTGGACTTCTTTAAGTGAAAGCCTTTCATACAATCCAAATACTTTAGAAGCTTGCTTTCTATTAAGAATGGTGAAAAACAGGGTATCAAAATATCATTTTAGATATGCAAACAGTGAATTCAGATGTACTTATTAATCATTATAGCTTTTTTGTAAGTGGCAATAGAGTTGGAACACTCAAAGTGCAAGATGTTCTCTGGCCTTTCTTGGCAAAGTAAATTAATAACAAAATTAGAAAAAAAGCACATTTTTCAACTGTGTTTTAAAGCCAGCTCCAGACTGCTCATAGACATAGATCCTGTTTCCTGTTTATTGCTTTAATTTTCTATCATTAAAAGGTGCCTCTTAAATCAGAATATTCTAGAGTGAAGTATGTAAGGATCTAAGTCAATGTAATACGTCATGAAAGTTAGCTGGGCTATGATTCTTACATTTTTTTGGTATTTTTGAGAACGTTGCTTTAGCTCCCAGCTTCAGGTGGTACTATGAGAGGGCACAAGGGATTATAGGCTACATTTTTGTGTCTTCTTCTCACTTCACACTTGGAACAGCCTCAGTCAGGATGTGATGATGAGAAGAATAACTTCATGCCTCTCACCCAATGTAAAAAGAAACCTATAAAATGCTTTGTTTAAAAAATTGCATTTTTATTTCATACTCCCTCTAACCTTATAAATTAGATCTTTTAATAAAATGCAGTGTTTTTTTCAAATATTTTTTAAAAATCCAACTGTATTCCCCTATATTTAATATATTTTTCTGCAAAATGTTTTGTTTGCTCATTATGCCCAACCTTACTGCTTGCTCTAGCTGTAACTGCAACACTAAGCATCAGAAAATTAAATAGCACCCGCTGTAGCCTGACATGATCCAAAGTCCTACAATGCTCTCTTGTCCAGCATGAGGAAATGACTTGAACAGCTTGGATGACATCATGATGATCAGATAAATGCTGACTTACACTCTCTGCATTGAAAACTATGCTATCATTCCTCCACACAGAACCACCAACATACAACAGTGTAACTGTTTATTCATTTACTTAGATTAGGTTAATTGTAATTTCAGCTAATTAGTGATTTTCATCTGAATTCAAAAGATGATAAATTAAAAGCTCTGTACTCCAGAGTTTTCACTCAATAATACAAGCTACCTCCTTCAATCTGATTCCCAGTTTTGGTGCATCAGGGAGAGACTCTACACTCTGGGCAACAATCCAAGCCAGCTCCTTTAGTTAGGGGACTAAATGAATCTAGCTCCATTGAGGCACTTAAAGGTAAACTAGGCTGATAATGAAACTGGCTACAAAAAAAACCCACAACATAATGAGACATTTTTACCATAGTTTAGAAGAAACTATGGGGTCAACTACAATTACAGATTAACAGGAAGTATAAATACAATTTTACCAATATTATCAATGAACTTATTGTATTAAAAAGTTTAGGCCTATTTTCTTTTCAGCTGCAGGTTTCTAAACTATATTGAAAGTTATTGAATAAAAAAATAAATGGTCCTCTGTCTTAAAATACGAAAGCAAGGGGAAGAAATTCTTGTGATGTACACCACCACCACTAATAAATATCACATCAGAATAATTTGTTAGGGATTTTTACATTCTTCAAAACATTACCAGTCTCCTCCTAAGTAATTATTTATTATTATATTTACTATTTTTATGCAACTATTTTTTTATGGTACTGTATAACTAGTTGCTGTTTAGTTGTAGCTTTCAGAAAAATAAGGTGAAAGATTTCTGTGTGGCAAATTTATTAGCAGGTACATCAGAACCTCAAATCCTATGAACTGGAAAATTTCTTTGGCATTGGATCCTGTGACAGACTTATTCATTCTACTACTGTAATGCAGAGCATTAATTCCTCCTTAAGTTACATACATTATATGGTTGTATCAGTCAGGATCACTGCACGTATTTTTCACCAACAGGAGAAATGACTGAATATTTTTCTCTTAATTAGCATAGTGGGCAAATACACACAGTAAGTAAATTTCAGTGTACCATTGCCTTACATTTGATTTTGTACTATCAAAGATTAATTAACTTATAGCTAAGGTAAAAAGCATATATTAAATATTAAAAATAATCTTCATAAGGGGTGAGAAGGGTGATAATGTCATGCTCTATAAATTCTGTAGTTTTTCTCTTCTTCATGCTTGAACACTGGGACTAAAAAAAAATCCTTCACTAAATATTTGCATGTTGTCCCTGCAGTGTATGTATAGTTATATGCATTTGTATTTATACATACACAGAAATATATATATAAATCTGAGGGATACACTTAGATCCTATGGATGTTATATGTGTGTTCTAGAGGCTGAGAAGAGGAAAGTGTCTCGTGCTGCTACTACTATTACTCCTACTTCTACTTCTACTACTACTACATACACATTTCAAATACTCGATTATTGATGTTACTGTGCTGTCCATTTGTCTTCTTGCCAACAGTCTGTGCTGCAAAACACTCCAAACCGTTAAACATTTTGACCAGTTTCATGGGGATTGGAAAGAGGTCTCATACTTCATGAAAATGAGGCACTAGATGGAAGATGGAGGAACTCAGACTTTTGATATTCTGTTAGGAAGCAACTAGACAAACTTTCTTTCTTGACTGCATGGTTTCATAAGGGGAACTAGCTTATATACTCTTTCTACTGGAATCCAGTAGGCAAAGCTTCAGGGAAAGGAAGACATCTGGAAAAAGACTTCATTAGTTCCACTGTCCCAAACACCTGGTCACATTTGACTTTCCTACTTTGAAAAACTTTCCGAAGCTGAACTCCTGTAACGAGTGAAGAATAGATTGTGCTAAAATCATTTAACTTTGTTTTAAATTATGGTGCTGTATTCCTCAGAGCAAACTCTAAAAACCTTTTGTTTTCATTGATCTTGTAGGTCATGGCACAGCATGGTTGCAGTATACATAGGGTCAAGGACAGTATAGTAGCATGGCACATGAAAGTTCCTTTCATCATTGGATATGAAATGTAAGAAGCCAGCATTTTTAAGTTTAATTCAAAGGTGATCTCTATGAACAAATAATCTATTTTGTAACAAAGCACTGCTGTATGAACCGGCTTAGCCTTTCACAATTTAAAAAGCCCTGGGTACAGAACGTAGTAGCAAACAGCAACAGAAGCAATGGAAACCTCAACAAGTTACAAAGCTTTCTCCTTCTGCTATGAACTGAAGATAAGAATATCAGCATGACAAAATGTGCTAGACAAGGCGCTGATGGAGGTGTCTGAAACCTTTTGAAAAAAATAGTTTCAGGTCTGCTGCTGATTCACTTTCTTCTGTTCTCACATGGTTATCTATGAGTTCCTAAAACAGCTCAATTACCAAAGTGATCAGCTATACAGCAAGTCTCTGTTATTCATAGGACGTAAAACCCAGGCTGCAAGTGGTTGTAGGCCTTTCTCCTACAATCTTAGTTCCAGTCTCCCTAAAATCCTTTTTTTCCTAGTGTTAGTTTCCATCCCTCCTGACTTATCAAATCAATAAACTGGCTGAAGCATATAATAATGTGATTTTAAGGAATACCTATACGTTTTACTTCTCTGGGAACTTAGCTAAATAAGATGTTTGATCTATAATCACAGAATCACAAAATGGTAGCATTGGAAGAGACCTCTGGAGATCATTTCCAAATGCTAAAGCAGGTCCACCTACAGTGGGTTGCACAGGAATGTGTCCAGACAGGTTTTGAATATCTCCAAAGAAGAAAATTCCACAACCTCCCTGGGCAGCCTGTTCCAGTGCTCCACTACCTTTAAAATAAAGAATTTTTTCCTCATGGTCAAGTGGAACTTCCTGTGTTCCAGTTTGTGCCCGTTGCCCTTTGCCCTGCACTGAGCACCCCTGAAAAGAGTCTAGATCCATCCTCTTGACACCCGCACTTTAGATATTTATAAGCATTGATAAGGTTCCCTCTGAGTCTTACCTTCTCCAGGTTAAACAAATCCAGGTCAAACAAACCCAGGTATCTCAGACTTCCCTCATAAGAGAGATGTTCCTGCTCTCTGATCATCTTCATAGCCCTCTGCTGGACTCTCTCCAGTAGTTCCCTGTGTTTCCTGAGTTAGGGAGACCAGAACTGAGCACAGTACTCCAGAAGGGGGCCTCACTAAGGCATAATAGAGGGGACGGGTAACCTCCCTCAGTCTGCTGACCGCACCTTTCTTAATGCACCCTAGGACAACACTGGCCACAAGGGCTGGCTCATGGTTAACTTGTTGCCCACCACGTCCTTCTCCACAGAACTGGTTTCCAGGTGGTCAGCCCCTAAGCTGCACTGGTGCATGGTGTTATTTCTCCCTGACTGCAGAACCCTCTGCTTGCCTTTGATGAGCTTCATTAGGTCCCTCTTCATTCAAGTCTCTAGCCTGTCCAGGTTTCACTGGATGCCAGCACAGCTATTTGTTGTATCAGCCACTCCTCCCATTTTTACATCATCAGCAAACTTGCCGAGGGTACACTCTTTCCCTTCATCAAGATAACTGATGAATTTGTTGAAGAAGATTGGACCCTGTACTGACCTTCAGGGAGCACCTCTTTCTGTCTGCACAGAATAGGCAACCTTTAGACAACTTTATTATTCAAAAAAAAGAACCCACAAACCCCCCAAAGACCCTAAGACTCTTCTTTAACAACTTATCTTCCCTTTAATGTATTTTCTGTTTTGATTTGGTCTATTTTTCCTGAAATGCTTTAGTGCTTTTATTATTTACATATCAGGGTGTTTACTAAATCTACTCCAGATGCAATTGTTTTTTTTATGGTAGAACAAATAATTCTGTGATATTTGGCTGGATCCAAAACAGAAATTAAAAGCATGTATATTTCAGTGGAATTAATACTGACCTAAGAAGATAAATATCTTTTTAATTACCATGTGTATCTCATTAATATATTGCATATTGAGCAATGCCAGTATCCTACAAGACATTAAGGGAAGAATTAAGAAATTATTTTTTTCTATTTATTAACAAAAATGATGTAAATATAAAAACTTTTCCTTATTTTGAAGAAAAGTATAATGTCCTATTTATTTGTTCATTCATTAAAAAAGACATTTTTAGCACTTCAAGACTGTTTTATGGATTTCCTTTCCATATCAAGGAAAGGATATTCTACAAGAAAAGACTTGACACATGCCTACTTCTTGGACTGAAGTAAATCAACTGCTTCTTAGTGGCTCCAATTGTTCATAAAGGCATGAAAGAGGCGACTTAAAGAGATTGAGATTCCTAATCTGGAAAACCCAGATTTTATTAGTATGTTCAGAATTTTCTAGAGCAAGTCATGAGACTCTCTCTCTTTATTCTGAGATTTAAATTGTCTGAATCTAGGAGTATTCAAAAACTGTTCGTCTGTAAATTTTCATGCAAGAAAAATATTCTTGTTTAAGTAGTAATGAAATTGCATTTACTGTTAAGATGTGTATTTGAAATCATTCTCTAAAAATGAAAAAGCAGGAATTGCTCTGAAAACACTTAATTTCTAGTATAAAAAATAATAATTAGGTAACAAGATTGAAGTTGCTAAAAAGTAGTTCTGAATGTATATAATTGCTGGTTGTGTAGGGTCTGGCAACTTTGGTGAGTGAATACTTCAGAAAGAAACACCCAGGTACATTTGTCTAGATACCTCAAATTCAACATCAGGTTTCATTTTTCACCAATCCAGTCTCATTCAGACAGTTAAAAACTGAACACATGATAACCACCATCTTGCTGTTTGTCTGTTCCTCATGAGGCTAAGTAATCTGCATGCTGGGACAGAAGAAACTCTCCTATGACAGTCCAGTGATATGTATGTGCCACATTACTTTATTATATTTATTTCTTTTTCTGTATCTGTTCTCATCTTCAGTTCAACTAATAGGAGAAGTCTAATATCTTTATTGTATGCAACATATCTTTGTTTAAAGCTGCTTCAAGTGTGGGAACTTGTCTCCATTAAAAATAAAAAAATAATCTCAAATGAAATTCCAAGATGATTTAAATATAATTCTGAAGTGTAACTACATGAAAGTAACGAAAGCTGAAAATTATGTAAGTGGTTCAAGGTTAATGAGACAAAGATTTGAGTTGTTACATATGATTTGGTGTTTTTGAATCAATCAAAGCATGGAAACATTTAGATTGAGGAGTATGGTTAAGGTCTGCTTACATTTAGACTTAATTTAAAATTACTTTATGAACAGAGATGAACAGCTGCTGATGGATTCTCCCACTGAGAATCATTACAGAGCAACTGACTGTATTGTTTTGCTTCTAAAAATTCCTTTGTCTTTCCTCTCTTACAACAAGGATATCCAATTGAGCTACTCTTTGAAAATGACCTGTCACAGAAAAAATATTCTTTGTGCAGATATGAAATTACAAAAAGAACTTTTTTTTTTTCTATTCACACTCATTTGAAATAGTGATATTAACAAGATATATTTTATCTGCATCTCTGCTGTGGTCATGATCCAGATTGTCAGATTTTAGGAAATCTTGGTCTACAGTTAATTTCCTTTGTTGACAAACTAAGTTTGAGACTCTTTAAAAACATGGCAGGACTCTAACAATGTTAATTTTCTGTTCCAGGGAATAAAATATGAGGGAAGATACAAGTTATCATACTGGGATGAGTCAATCACCTGCTACAGCACAAGCCTACATTCAAGAATGTCTATTCACATATAGTTTACATGAAAGTAGAAAAACATTACGCATAACCAAATGGCATGAGGGAGGAAACATGTTCTGAAAGGTAAACAGACCTCCTAGAAACCTTCTGTGATTGTTCCAAATATCTGATAAATAGTTTTTAAATGGGATTGATATTTTTGAAAGTTACAAAGTTTTGCTTAAAATAGTAAGTCTCCAGCTGAGGATAAAGTATGTATTAATTAATCTCATAAGCTGTAGACTAAGACTTGTCAGTTTCGTACCCCATTAACAGAAATATTTCATAATCACTATCACTTCAGCCTAGGGGAAAAAAAAAAAAAAAAGAGTGAGCTTAAGGAGAAATTATTGAAAATGTGATGTTTTAAATATACACATTTCTTCCCTACCTAATAACCATGCATTTTGTTGTGACTTTTGAATAAGGTAAAATACAGTGGTTCACTTTAAATATACTTTTTACAATTTTTATTGACATTTCTATTATTAAAAAAAAATCTGTAAATCTGCTATTGTGTATATTTTCTATGAGTTATAAATGTTAGAAATTAGAAAATGAAAGTTATAATGTATTAATATTTTACCCTTCTCATTCTTTATTTTTTCCAAAAGTTGGAAAAATTTTCACCCAATTGTTATAAAATCTTTCAGAGAAAAACTAAACCAAAACAAAATCAGGAACCAAGCAGCTGAACAAAACCAATCAAACAAAATACTTAAGGGACACCCACCCACAAATCCCTACATATAAATTAAATCTGGACATTATTCAACACCATGTTAAAAAATTTTGAATTTGTAAATATATGTATTGATTAATAAAGATAGGGCCCTTAATTGTTACACACTTTTATACGGCCTTTTATGCACTTTCATTTAGTCATAAAAATCTAGCTTCCCTACACTCCTTACTAGCACACTTGCTGTTGCAGGCAAGAAGTATTAACTATTTTTATAGAGTTAACTGTCAGGTTAGTGAGAAAAAGTAGCTATATTATTTAGAAAATCTGAATAGCTGTGTATCAAAACCTTGCTATGTACACAGAGAAAATTAATCCCATCTTTAATTGACTTGGGAGTCATAGAAAAACAGAAAAGAAAGTGAGGTTGTGGTCTACATAGTCTGGTGTAGGTCCATTTATACTAACAAATTTCATTACATGTTTTTCTCACTTGTTAAAAAATTTCAGGTGATGAAGATATAGGCTTTCTAAGCATTCCATCAAAGTGTATAATTACTATTACCGTTAGACTTTTTTTCCTACTGTTGAGACTAAATCTATATTGTTCCATTTCAAATCCATTATTCTCACCCTATTCACAGTGAGCATGGAGAATAAAGGGCATCCTTTTGCCTTACAGATATTTTTTATGTATTTGAAGATTTAACATTTTCACTCCATCTTCTCCTTTAAGAATTTACATTAGTACTTATATTCCTTATGCTTTCTAGATGTCTGGACAATCTCATTGTTTTCCTCTGGACTCCTTAAAATTAATTGACATATTTCAAATACTGGATAAGCTCTTATCACAGCCCTATGAGTGAAGGGAATGCATACAGACATAATTTTCACCATGGAAATGTGCTTTTATTGCATGAAAAAAATATAATTGTAAATTTTCCAGTAGTACAAATTAATTAGATTGTTTTATACTTCCTTGAATCTTGTTTTCCCTTTTTTTAGATCATTTTCCCGTTCTGGATTTTTCAACATTCACAATGAGTTCCTCTTCTCCGTAGCAGAAGACAACAGAAGGTAAGCTGAATCCTCTGGGTGGGAGTAGGTCTTCAGCCTAACCTACTTTGACAGGGAAATCTATAGTGGGTGTCAGCGTATCGATTTTTTTCATGAGTGAAACCAGCTGAAAATACTTGTTCATTCCCTCCTCTCTACTCCTACATCAAGTAAATTCCAATTTAATTTTGTAGTATTTAGTTAGTTGTTTAATTGGTTTCACTCCTGCAGAGGGCAGCATAGAGAACGAAAGAGGTCAGGGGTCTGGAGTGTAATCACTTTTTTTGCTGCAGTAACTATGTTCTGTGTGCCACTTTGGGTAACTTATCTAGAAATGCTTAGGAATATCCCAAACTGTTTCATTTGCTAACTAGGCAAAGTGAATAACTGCTTACAAAGCCATATTGGGTGACTTATTTAGTTTTAAAGCAAACCATCTAACAGGACTTGCATATTCCCCTTCTGATCGCCGAGATAATCTGACTTCTGAATGAGGGTGAGAAGCTTATGCTTATAAGTTAAGGAACATTTGTTTATTTAAAGAGCGATTGACAGAGGGTCAAGAGCTAGATGTGATGTTATTTAGATCTGTTGTTTTCCAACATAAGCCAAAGTGGCCTCTTTGAGATCATCCCAAGGTCTGCAATACTAAAGCTGTAAGGACCACAGATTTGCTAGCAAAAATATTGAACCATGAAACTGTAACTCTTCTTTGGGTCTGGAGAATTCTAGAAGCACTCAATAATAATAACAGCTACCTTTCATACATCTTCCCTCACAGAAGTTAGGATGGGATGTGCTTGTCCATCCATGTGCAGAAAATACAAATGTACAAACCTCATACAGAAATCTTACAGTTTAATACGACCAAGAGGAAAAGACTGTGAGAGCTTTTACAATGTCCAGCAGTTTTAATGCTTCAATATTTATTTGTTTTATGTTACTCAGAAGGGTTCCCAGCACTGGCTCAAGACCTCTTGACAAGGCAGAAAAAATTAAATTTTTCAGCTCCATGGGTGAGAAGCTGAGAAGGTCTGGAGCAGGAACACAGAGCCACAGGGGAGCTGTGGTGAGCTCAGCTGCTTGCTCGTGCTCTTACTGCCTGGCAGATGGGAGGTTGTGAGCAACAACTGCTCCCACACCAGCAGCCACTACTGCTGCCTGCCTGCTTTCCAGAACTCTGGCATAGACAAATCATGAAATGAGGTCATGGACACCATTCATATATCCCCTTTGCCTATGCAAACAGTCACTTTTTTCTATGTTTTTTTGTTACTTATTTATCTTCTACGTAGAATTGTAACTGTACTGTGTGAATGCTCTTAAAAAGAACCATTTATGGAACACACTATCATGAAGAACTGTATCAGTTATATTATTTCATATGGTTAATACAAACTGCTGCTAATGCTAATAGCTTTTTATTATTCCTTTCAGTTTGTGTCAGCTCTGTATTCTGTCTTTGAAGCTGAATGAAGAAGAAATGAATAAAAATATTTAGTTCCATATGTTTCCTGGAAAAAATTTACAAGGAATGAATACTTTGTCTTTTGTTTCAGCTAGAAGCTAAATTTAAATACAATTCTCCCCTACAAAAACCTACACAAGTTCATATACATTGGGTGTTTTTGTGCTCTAAGGGTGTGTTTTTGAGGAATTTGTGATTAGAAATCACATTCATTTTCATGAGATGAAGATTTTCTTATCCTAGTATCTTATATCTCTCTCAGTCATCTTTTAAATTTACCATTTACTTGAATCCTTTGTAGCACCTGAGATGTCCATGAAAATTTAGAATACTATTTTCAGTGCATACCAGTGCTACTGATATTAAATATGCCCAAAGACTTTTCAAATCTACAGGTGCATTTCCATGACACTTAGAGTTAATACCTCTTTTAGTATTCCGTAGCACTGAAAAGATCTTTCTAGAGTCTTGTCCATTGCTGTTTGCTTTACCATCTTCTTCCCTGACCATGTTTAACTGATTTGTTTGACTAAGGATCATGGTATTTCAAATATGATTTTAGTGTAGGCAATATCTGTTGTTCCTTGAATCTGGTTTTCATTAATAAGGTTTCGAAACTGTCACCAGAAAGCTGCCTTGATCAGATATCCAGCTGTTTCTGCATTCTGGTTCTTAATTGCATGTATTGTTGGAAAAATATTTCATACGAACAGACTGCTTTTGCTAGTTACAGGGAAGAGGAACACCTATTGCTTTCAAAGACTTTTTAAAAAATCTGATGAACTATTCTTTAATCCATCAATGACAGTTTAATATTTTTTTTTTATTGCACAGCCACTTCCATTTATAAGTAAATTTGTTTCTATATATATAGGATGTACCTCATGGACTCATTTATTTTTCCTAGAAATGAGACTTGGAATGGAGAAGGGTAAAAAAAAAAAATCCTTCAGTAATGCCTATTCAGGACTGATGCACTTAGTCAAATATTTAAAGCCAGACACAATATTCAAAGGATTATGGAGTTAGTCAAACAAGAACTTGTTTCTCCCATGCTTTAGTCAGCTATAAAAAGCAACTGGTAGTAGAATTTAAAAATTATTACTTTTCAAAGTAGGACCCAGTGAAAATAACATAGGCAGTCTCAATAGGGGGTTAATGTTTTGAAATGACCCAGTCTCATTCAGCAGTACTGGCCTATTTTCTGTTTAATTCTTAATGTTCACTTTCACCGGAGACTATTTATTTAAGAAAGCTGAAAAATAAATATGTGCACTGGAAACAAGAAAGTCAAAGAGTGAGTTAGCTAACACAGGATCTGCAAAAAAATAGTTCAAAATATATATTTTACATATATCACCGAAGCCTAATAGAGGATGCAAAATCAGTATTTGAAGATTCCACGTATCTAAATTCAGCGTTTCTTCATTTTTTGTGTGTGTTTTCTAATAGATTTTGTTTGTTTCTTTCTTTGGTTTTTTTTTCCCCCAAGCAACTGCATCCTGCATATATACTTGCTATTCTAGGGATTGAATAGTAAACTAGTATTCTCCGTCTGGGAGAGGTTTTCATTTACTGTCTTTCATTATAGTCTGTCACTTCTGTTTTCCATGAGCTCATAATAAGGCAGAACTAACAATGACATCTTTATGCTGTTTCTAGAAGAGGGAAACAAGTCCCTTTGAAACTAATTTTGATTTTTTTCTTTATTTCCTCTATTCAGCATAGATATCAATGCAGTAATCATTATTTGGAGAAATATGGTTAAATTCTAGCTAATAAAACTTTGCCCATATTTTCCTGGGAGAAAAAAGCTGCAATCCTTTTAGATTTTTTGTCTCCCTTGTCATATGCATACTACCTTTTAAGGCTACCAATGACTTTAGCTGCAAAACTCGTACCACAAAGTTCTGAAAGTCTGTGAGAAGCATGATTCAGAATTTCATAGAATCACTAGGTTGGCCCAACCATACCTGTCCACTACTAAATCATATCCTTGAGCACTTCATTTACCCATCTTTTAAATACCTCCAAGGATGGTGACTCAACCACCTCCCTGGGCAGCCTCTGCCAGTGCCCAATAACCCTTTCAGTGAAGAAATTTTTCCTAATGTCCAATATGAACCTCTCCTGGTGCAACTTGAGGTCATTCCCTCTCATCTTATTGCCTATCCCTTGGAAGAAGAGACCAACACCCACCTCTCTATAGCCTCCTTTCAGGTAGACAGTGATAAGGTCTCCCCTCAGCCCCCTTTTCTCCAGGCTAAACCACCCCGGTTTCCTCAGCCGCTCCTCATAAGACTTGTTCTCCAGCCCTTTCACAAGCTTTGTTGATCTTCTCTGGACATGCTCCATTACCTCAATGTCTTTCTTGGAATGAGGAGCCTGAAATGGAACACAGTATTCAAGGTGCTGTGGAGTCGGCTGCTCCCCCCGCCACTTCTCCAGACACTTGAAAATGGGGGCCTTACAGGATAGAAGAGAACAGTTTCTCGGAACCAGATAGAGAGCAGTGGAACCAGACTGAGAGCAGCTTCTCCCACCACACACTTCGACGCGGCCTGGAAGCTGTCACCGTGTACTCCTGAGAACTGTTGCTGCATTGATGTGGTGAACTTTCCTTCTTGCCCTTCTCTCTCTTCTTGGACACCCCTTGGAACTTGGAGCACCATCACCTTCACTGCGACCGAACCAACTGCACATCGCTGGATTCTCATTCGTGGTAACTAGCTGCGCCTCTACTGTTTCCTTGCTTAGGGATTTCTGACCTTTTCTTTCCTTTTCTCTCTGTCCCATCGCTGCTATCAGTTGTTCTAGAAAATAAAGCTCAAAGATTGTACGGCGTCTGACCCCATTTGTGTCTTAATCTCGCTCTTGGGATTGCTTTAAGAACCCTCCCTGATATTGGATCAGGACTGGTGCAGCCTGAACAAAGCTGAGTACTGGGACAGAATCGCTTTCCTGATTCTGCTGGCCATGCTGTTTCTGATACAAGCCAAGATGCTGTGGGTCTTTTTGGCCAGCTGGGAACACTGCTGACTCATATTCAGCCAGCTGTCAAACAACACCCCCAGGTTCACCCCCCTTCTTCTCTACCTAAAGAGTAGCTTTCCAGCCACTCTTTATCAAGCCTGTAGTGCTGCATGAGATTCTTGTGTCCAAAGTGCAGGACATTGCACTTGGCCTTGTTAAACTTCATCCTGTTGCCTTCAGTCCATCGATCCAGCCTGTTCAGATGACTTTGTAGAGCCTCCCTACCCTCAGGCAGATCAACACTTCCTCCCAACTTAGTGTCATCTGAAAACTTACTAAGGGTAATCATAGAATCATAGAATCACTAGGTTGGAAACAACCTACTGGATTATTGAGTCCAACATTCCCATCAACCACTAAACCATGTCCTTGAGCACCTCATCCACCCGTCTTTTAAACATCTCCAGGGAAGGTGACTCAACCAACTCTCTGGGCAGGCTGTTCCTGTGCCCAGTGACCCTTTCTGTGAAAAACTTTTTCCTGATGCCCAGCCTGAACCTCCCCTGGAACAGCTTGAGGCCACTGCCTCTTGTCCTGTCCCCTGTCACTTGGGAGAAAAGGCCAGATCCCTGCTCTCTACAACCTCCTTTCAGGTAGTTGTAGAGAGCAATAAGATCTCCCCTCAGCCTCCTCTTTTCCAGGCTAAACAACCCCAGTTCTCTCAGACGCTCCTCATAAGACTTGTTCTCCAGGCCCCTCACCAGCTTCGTCGCTCTTATCTGGGCATACTCCAGAGCCTCAACATCCTTCTTGTGGCAAGGGACCCAGAACTGAACACAGGATTTGAGGTGCGGTCTCACCAGTGCTGAGTACAGAGGGAGAATAACCTCCCTGGACCTGCTGGTCACGCTGTTTCTGATACAAGCCAAGATCATAGAATCATAGAATCACCAGGTTGGAAGAGACCCATTGGATCATCAAGTCCAACCATTCCCACCAATCTCTAAACCATGCCCCTCAGTACCTCATCCATCCGCACCTTAAACACCTCCAGGGAAGGTGAGTCAACCACCTCCCTGGGCAGAATCCTAAGTATAAGGTCAGATATCCCAAAACCAAAATATACATAATTAGTAAACAGCTACAAAAGGTTTCCATTAACCAACATTATTCATACCAGATATTATAATACAGAAATACAGACACTGACTTAAATCTCACAAGCAACTTTCTATCACAGTGAGTGTTAGGACACTCTTTCTCTTTTCGATAGTTTCTGCCTGATTCAAGCTCACATTCGAATGGCTGTAAGAAATAAAGTTGAGTCCCACTGACAAATGCTGTAGTGCCTTGTTTAACCTTTATAGCCCCTCCACCCACCTGTTCTAATGTGGGGTTGATGCCATTGGCCTTCTTGGCCACCTGGGCACACTGCTGGCTCATGTTCAGTCAGCTGTCAACCAACACCCCCAGGTCCTGTAATGTACCTTTACTAAGGATACATTCAATACCCTCATTCAGATTATTGATAAAGGTATTGAACTGAATAAAACCAGCTCTGAGCCCTGGAGAACACCACTTCTGACTGGATTCCAACTAGATTTAACTCCGTTTACCATGTTCATTTTGTCTGGCCAATGAAGTGATAGTCCTGAAATGATATGGGTTATCCATGGATGATTCATATTGCATTGCTATGTGTAATGTACAATCAGTAACTTTTCACATTGCTATTATCAGTAGAGTTGTGCTGGGCTATATTTAATACATAAGAGTGTGACAAAGTATTTTATTATCAGTGTGATTTTGGTGTGCTGTTCTTGGTGCAAGGAAGCATGAGAAAGAAAGGCAGTAAGCTTCTGGGGCTAGAGATTCCATATTTTTGGAGTGATGTCAGTTATTTGTTCAATGGTATAAAAGCTAAGCCCCTTGCAGCAATGGTGGGGTGACCTCACCCATGAGTCGACACATTATGTGGGCTTTCCAATTGCCTTTTCAAATCCTTGCTTGAAAAGCCCCAGCCCTGTGATTGCAGATCTGGATGATGATAAGACAACATTTAATGATGTATCTTTCTTAATCACTATACTTATTCTCTTATGGTAATGATAAGATGCATTGCCTTTACAAGCTGTTGTTTTTAACTTGTTGTTCATCACTACTAATCCTTTGTTTCCTTTCTTGCTGTAACAACCTGAGAAAAACTTGATTTCACAGAGTATTTGAGCGTTTGGGCTCTTATGATGTGATTTTGTAAGACCAAAGAGGAAGAATTAACTTCTAAGCAGTAATACTTACATAAGGAATCTCAAAACAACTAAGAAAATATCAAAGTAATAAAAAACCCTCAAAGCTGAATATTACTTGCTAGAATATGCATTTTCTTTGCTTAATGGTCTCCTAATATGTAGGTAATTTATTCTGTCTCTTAACCATATAAATAGTGGTTTACAATGTATTACTTTTCATAAAGGATATTTCAGCAGAGAAATTTCAGCTTTGCAGATCTCACTTTGACCTATATTCACTTTTAGTTTTGGTTGATAAGACCTTTAGCAGCAGCTAATACATACATTCTGCTGCTACTTATCCAAGTTACATAAGACATGAATGTAAGAGATTGACTTACTCTTATAGGTTAGAGTATCTTGATCATACGTGTGCTTTCGATTTCAGTTTTGAAAAAAAGAAAGTATAACTCAATGAAGAGGATGGAATTTCTTTTTTCTTGTAACTAGCAAATAATTAATATGTCTGAAGATGATCTAATGTTTGGTATAGGAAATCCATTGCACTGCTGAAAAGTAAATCAATGTATTTATGTATAAATACGCAAATGAATATTTGAAAGTAACTTTACCTTCCAATTAGCTCTCAGAATTTGATATCTAATGATTATTCCTATAATTATAAGCATCCACATACACTGACTTGTCAGGAAAAAGCTTATATTCTCTTTTTTATCAAGCAGAGTTTTGCCTATGATGTGGAATAAGGGAAAATTAAAGGTAGACAATTTGTTACAGTGATGATTTCAAGAAAACAACTGTGAAAGTCAAAGAACTCCAGAGCCATTAAAAAATGTGTCTCCTGAGACTAACGGACGGTCAGTTTCAATTGGTTTTAAAGGAAGCAATTGCTATCTTTTTCTGCATATGTTGGCGACAGGGAGCTAAGCAGATCAAGCAGGTTAAGCAACCTTCCAGCATGTTAGTCTCCCTGTTCCTTGCAGCCATCTGGGATTTGAAACTTGTCAGTTCTGTATTCCGTACTTTGTCTTCCTGACTCTGAAACTAGGCAAATTGCATATAAAAATCAGTTAAGATAACTCCTTTATCATAACACCAACTCCTTTAGCAATATCAGGTCACAACATCTACAATGTCTTCGACTAAGCTGGTCGCTCTTAACATATATTACTGTTTTCCTTCCTCTGTCTTACTTCCTTTTTTCCCTATTTTTTAAAAGATGTGGTTATAAATTTACATCTTGTGAAACACAAGTACAAAATTAACTAGCCAAGACACTTTCACTTATGCAAAAGTCATGAGTCTGTGAACAGAAAGACAAGCTAAAAGCAAGAACCTTAAACAGATGGAGCTTTATAAAAATTAGTGAGCAATTGGCATGCCTGGATTTTGCCACAAGGTTGCTGCAAGTAAGAAAACATCAGAAACAGAAGCTGTAATTTCTTTAATTTCATTCTTCATTTTTATTCTCCTTTGCATAAAATATTTTTTTGTAGTTAAGTGTCTATGAGACTAAAAGTAAAGCAAATACAAGAAAACATGCATTGAAAGTCTTAATAAAGTTTCAAGTGATATAACAGCTTTCTTACCTTTCTCTGTAAGCTTAATAAAAGGTTTCTTTTAGATCAAGCTATGATAGTAGAAGTAAACCACCGCTAACCTAACAAAAAACTTGGGCCATGCTTGTAATTTTATCTGTAAGGAACAATAAAACTATCAACAACAATTTAAAAAGAAAACCTGTTTTTCCTGCTTCACTTGTCTGAAGATTAAATATTCACACACAAAAAGGTAATTTTTATACTCAGACAATTTATGTAGATAAGAACAAAATCTGGAAAATTTTCTTCAGAAGAATTCCTCATTATTATGAAGTCAATGGTTTCCTTCTTTTGAGAAAAAAGTAGAGAAAATCACTGTCTGCAGCCTTCCAGGTTTCCCAAGGTACACAGTTCTGAGAAGTCAGCAGACCTTACGCTTCAATCTTGTGCCCCAGTGCTCTCCGACTGCACAAGTTCAGTGTTTGCCAAAGGTGAAGTGTACTACCAAAGCAGTGCTTCCACTGCCGTCTATTGCTGTCGGGCTCTTTATCATTAATACATAAAATGATAAAAATTGTTTCCCAACAAACAAAACACTTTGTAAACATTGTAGTGCTGTACATTCAACTGACCCTGTTCACCATCTAACTTTGTGAATAAACAAAATATAGAAGTTTTGCCAGATTACAACATGAAGGCTGATATAAACCATCTTTGCTAATGAAAACAATTATAAACCTCCTGTGACCAACATGCCACTCCTGTGCCATACTAATGACAAAGTAAATAATTCGCAGGGTCTATTTAATGGCAGTGGTAGAAATCATACAGGTGAAAGCTTGCTCTCCTTTGAAAAAAAAAAATTAGAAAACAATCCCAGTGCAGTTGTGATAGGGTGATGTGTATGATGACAAGCTGCAGAAATGTAGGACACATTGTAACCAAAAAAATCAACATCGGTATTAAGAATAGTTTTTGCGAATTCCTTTGCATTTAATTCCCCAAAATAGTAAGCACACAAAAACTTAAAGGTAGAAACAACTGTGACTCACCAAAGAGAATGAATTGCAGATCATCAGTGGTGCAAGTATATTACCAGGGAACCATTTGCTAGGGAGAAGAGGGTGTAGGTCATACCGTTCAGGATTTCATTTATGAACTGATTTTAATAACTTTAGAGTCTGTTTGGTAATAATAGTCTACAAATACAACCCGTGCCCAATGGTTTTCTTATCAGGCTATTTGTAGATAGAAAGCTATTAGGTGAAGCAACCACATCAGTCCTAGTGGATTACTCAGTTACTTTTAAGTTCTTCATTTTGACATCAATTAGAAATAGTGAGAGCAGCATGTCACAATTCTTATGACAGTTGACAATGGCTAAAGAGTTAATTTTCCTCCAGCTGACTCTTTTGAAATATGGACTGTTCTTGATGTTCATGTTTAGTTGTTCGCTACCACTGGAACAGCTGATGATATGTGGTAGCTGGCATTATGGTGTATTGAATTATTTTCCCTTGCAGTGGCTGACTCTCAAGAGTTTTGCACTTTTAAAGTGCTATACTGAAGAGAAGCATTATAAATCATTAAAATTGCCTTGCATTTTAAGATACTTGTAGAGTGCAAAAACACTGGGATTGAGCAAATAATTCATACTCGATCAACTAGTAAAAAAAAAAATTGGTGCGTGTTTTTTTCCTCCTTCAGATATGTGCATAAAAAGACTATAAATTCTTTGAATGTGTATATGAATATCTTGGGTAAATATTTGTTAAAGTCTGACTTGCTCATAAGTTGCACTATTCTGCAAGTATTTGGTGCATGCTATGCTAAATGAAAATTATGCTAGTAAATCTGTAAATGATCACAACCCACAGGTTCTTTTTCAGCTCTGTATGGAAATGAAGCTTGAAGATATCCTTAAGATTTTTCAGTCACCATCTAATTATTTTATTATTTCTTTTGTTATACTTGCTGCTGAGATTACTATCTCAGAAGCTGAAATAAATTTATATTTCAGCAGTTCTTGCAAAGAAACTCCTAACTAACAGTTGCTGACAGGAAAAGTGAAAACAGAGATAACCTAGTTTTGAAAAAAGGAATAAAACCCCTCATAACAGTCACAACAACGTTTAATCTCTTATATTCTGAAGAACTCGTGTATTTGGAAATCAGAGATTGTTACATCTGAGAAAATGGAATCATAAAGTTAAAAAATTCTAGGTATTTTTCAGAATCACAAGGTCTTTCTTTCTTCCATTGCACTTGATGCTGTGTGAACCTATCACAGCACTTTGAAACACTTGAACTGTTGAGTGGAAGGTTTAAATTTGCCACTTTGTAGTTACAGAAAATGAGCCATAATAGAAATATATCACCAAATCTGGTTGTGATTTGTTTTTGTTCAACAATGTTATTAGCTTTTTAGCAAGATATTGCACTTTTTAATAATATTCATTGTTTTACTCTAAGGAGATAAGAAAAGAAAATTGCCTAGATGTTCAGATTGATACTATAGGTGAAATGTTATATTGTGGTTGAGTCCAATGTACAGTTGCAGCAGAATTAAGTCCATTTTACTACAGAATCATGTTTGAAGATAAGCACCTACATAAAAGGTACAGATGAAGCAAGGGAGTTACTCTGTTTACAATCACAGCACAGAAAGCTTCCTGTTGCTCTCCTCAACAAATGGTAAAGGAAAGAATACCAGAGGAAAAACAAAATAAAAACTTGAACAATATCACCATTAAAAAAAATATCTTAGAGTATGGTTCTGCTGTAGCCACAGTGAACACCTGAGCCCAGTGGTAATTGAAGTTTGAATAGAACAAGTTGATAGATTTCAGTTGTGGTTAAGTCAAGACTATGACATAATATGAAAAGCCAAATGCTAGGTATCCAAAAGACATGGCTCAATATTACATCTCAGCTTTACTTATCAAATATAGAGATCATTCTATTCACTTGATGAAAGCAGAAATTGGCTTAAGTGGGCCAAACTGAAATCAGCTGTAATTCTATTAATGCTTCAGACAAGTAGTTATTAAATCAAATCAGGGAGATATAATTAGTTAAAATCCATCTCAAAAGGTGCTTCCATGTATGCTGTACTGAAGGCATTCAGCCAAGGGATTATTGAGACCCAGTCTTGCCACTTAGTTTGAGCATCAGCTAAGAGATTTTCTTGAAGGTTGGATTAAATCATTATCACCAAGTTGGATGAGAGACTGGGAGACTTTAAGCTTTTCATGGCAACAAACTGAAGTCATAGAATCATGGAATCATAGAATCACTAGGTTGGAAAAGACCCACCAGATCATCAAGTCCAACCATTGCTATCAAACACTAAACCATGCCCCTCAGCACCTCGTCCACCCGTGCCATAAACACCTCCAGGGAAGGTGACTCAACCACCTCCCTGGGCAGCCTCTGCCAGTGCCCAATGACCCTTTCTGTGAAAATTCTTTTCCTAATGTCCAGCCTAAATCTCCCCTGGCGAAGCTTGAGGCCATTCCCTCTTGTCCTGTCCCCTGTCACTTGGGAGAAGAGGCCAGCACCCTCCTCTCTACAACCTCCTTTCAGGTAGAGCAATGAGGTCTCCCCTCAGCCTCCTCTTCTCCAGGCTAAACAACCCCAGCTCTCTCAGCCGTTCCTCATAAGGCCTATTCTCCAGCCCCTTCACCAGCTTTGTTGCTCTTCTCTGGACTTGCTTCAGAGCCTCAACATCCTTCTTGTGGTGAGCGGCCCAGAACTGAACACAGGATTCAACGAGTAGTCTTACCAGTGTTGAGTACAGAGGCAGCATAGCCTCCCTGGTCCTGCTGGTCACACCATTTCTGATATAAGCCAAGATGCCATTGGCCTTCTTGGCTACCTGGGCACACTGCTGGCTCATGTTCAGTCAGCTGTCAACCAACACGCCCAGGTCCCTCTCCTCCAGGCAGCTTTCTAGACAGACTTCTCCTAGTCTGTAGCACTGCATAGGGTTGTTGTGCCCCAAGTGCAGGACCCGGCATTTGGTCTTGTTAAACCTCATGCCATTTGACTCTGCCCAGCAGTCCAGCCTGTTAAGATCCCTTTGCAGAGCCTCCCTACCCTCCAGGAGATCAACACTTCCACCCAGCTTAGTGTCGTCTGCAAACTTGCTAAGGGTGCACTCAATACCTTCATCCAGGTCATTGATAAAGACATTGAACAGGGCTGGACCCAGCACTGAGCCCTGGGGAACCCCACTTGTCACTGGCCTCCAGCTGGATTTCACACCATTTCCCACCACTCTCTGGGCCCGGCAATCCAACCAGTTTTCCACCCAGGAGAGTGTGCGCCTGTCCAGGCCAGAGGCTGACAGTTTCTCAAGCAGAATGCTGTGAGAAACTGTGTCAAAGGCTTTACTGAAGTCCAGGAAGACCACATCCACAGCCTTTCCCTCATCCAGCAGCCGAGTCACTTTGTCATAGAAAGCGATCAGGTTAGTCTGGCAAGACCTGCCTTTTGTGAACCCATGTTGACTGGGCCTGATCACCGGGTTCTCTTGCATGTGCTTCATGATAGCACTCAAGATCACCTGCTCCATGACTTTCCCTGGCACTGAGGTCAGACTGACAGGCCTGTAGTTCCCTGGATCCTCATATAACATTGCTCAACAATTCCAAACTTTCAGGGTGGTCTGAAACAGTTCTATATTGTTACAAGGCCTCTGTGGGTAAATAAAAAAAACACCTAACATGTCAGAGTTTGGTACAGTTTTTCTCACAACTGAAAAGCATCAAGCCTCCTACCTATGCAAGTCAATTAGCACATACATATGGCCGGTTTGGTTGCAATTTTATTATTGCTCTAGTCTGAGGAGCACACAAGGCAATCTTTTAATGCAGGCATGGACTGTAATTTTCAGATAAATTCATTCAGCTGTTTCTCAGACAACCTTTCTCAGGAACTCTTTATGTTTGGGTGGCAAATGCACTGAAAGCCTACAAATTGCCTTGTGGGGAGAATGTTTTCAGTGCCCATGGAAAGATGATGGTTGGAGCAGAGTAATGCCAAAACATTGCCATCCAAAATATGAATAAACTTTATTTCTATTTTAAAAACTTTCTAAATATTCTTTTAACAAAGGCTTAAAGACAAAAAAATGAATAGTAGTGTGAAAGGGGAGGTCTTTGTGAATCATTGATGTTTTAAAATAATGGAAGCAGAAATATAGAGAAAATTATTATTTTTTCGTGGAAAGATAATTTACCAGTAAAACTCGTCAGTGACTGTTGGAATTTGTACTGTTCGATGACTGAATAACCCCACTACTGAATGGAAATGGGTATGAATAACGTGCTGACACATTTTCTTGGTTATATTGACTTATTCAGGGAAAATTTTGGAGACTTGTTGAAGGCTTTTTTTAAATTATTGACAGGATAATAGAACAGCAGATGAAATCCTGTGTGGATGAATACAAAAACTAAGGAAATGGGGGAGAAAACATAGGAAACTTCCTATATAAAATTATTGGTTCTACCTGACATTTCTGAGCAAAATGCTGACTTTTTAATAAATACTTTGATAACAGGGCTAGCTCAGTGTTCAGTCGCAGAAAAACAGACAGCAAGTTAGGACTTAGTATAAAAGGAGTAGAGAAAAAAGTTATTCATATGTTACTCATATCTTGGCAAATGTGTCCTTTTCTTGTGCTCTCAAAACAGAGACAGACCAAATTAAACATTCTGAGAAGGAGGGTAGGAATGATGAGAAGTTTGGAATTGTTTCTATATGAAATAAATGATTCAGTAACATTGAAAAGACTGAAGAAGACATCACAGAGGCACTGGTAGGGTATACAAAACCTCACCTTCACAATCTCTTTTCTGTACAAGCAATAGGAGGCTTGAAACAAATCTCGTAGAAATTTGATTCAAAACAAAATTGAAGGGTACTTCATTAATGGAGTAATTACTCTGTGCCACCCCTTAGCAAGGATATCATGGATACTAAGATTTCATATGAGCCCAAACATGGCAATTGTCTGAAGGAAAGAAAATCTGTCAAGGATTATTACAGAAAAAAAATAGTTGACTAAGGAGGCTCCTGAACTGAGAGAAGGTGAATGTTAAAAGAATACTCAAGTATCTTATATACTTTTCTACTGTCTATTTCTCGCCACTGTTGAAGACAGGGGGCTGGACTAGACAGATCTTTACTGTAACCTCAACTAGGTGGTCCTACAGGCTGTCAATAAAGCACAAATGAACCAAAAATCCTGCTCCTATGAGACTTCTGGTTTCACAAACATCTCAGATTTCTTCTTTAAAACAAAGATCCTATAAGCTTCCCATAGTCTTGCTAGCACAGGAAGAGGAATAAAGAAGAATAAATAGAATATTATGGATTATCTGTCTGCTTCTTTAAGAGTCTGATCAGATTCCAAGTGAAACCACTAAGGATTGCTCTATTCATTTCAGAGGATTTTGGTCTTTTCAGTGGAAAGGTAAGTTCAGACAACAGACAAAAATCAGTGTATGGAATGTAACACTATAGAGATGCATTTACTTGCTGAAGATGTTAACAGAAGCCTATACCCATAGTGTTCTCCAAATACAACAAATGTCAATGCATTAATGATTTACACTGAGTATAATAAATACAGAAGGATCTTCAAACAAAAACATCCTTTTGTGAGCCTCTTCCCTGGCAATGTATGGCAGGCATGGCATGCAACAATCCACATGATACTTACTGTAGTAAACTTGTACTTTGTTTTCAGCCTACTACTAGATTAAGTTATTAGCAGCTCTTGGTGTTTGAGATGTAGCTGCATCTGTGTGTAAATTTGTACAGCTCTTAGGAGTTATCAGTTCCTAAAAGACATTTGCATTTCGTATGAGGTCATATGACAAATCTCATCCTATAAGTGCACTTAGGATTACCTGACAAAAGCACTCGGAAGGTTACCAAAGCCAAAACAAATAATGCACAAACTAAAAACAAGAAACAAACCCACTTATTTCAAATCAGGATTTTAGTATATTTCTCTAGTTTTGTATAACCATCTAGAAGACAGTTTATGTAGTCTTAGCAAAAAATATTTGCCAAATATCAACAAAAAAAATTGATTATTGATTTGAAAATATTTTTAAAAATCAAATGTTTGAACATCACATTTACAAAGTACCAGAAAGACAGGTGGATGGCAAATACAGAAACTCCTCTCATAGCTCAATAGATACTGTCATATAATTATAATGTCATAGGAGAATGAAGAATATTTTAAGTAGTTATAATGGATGTTGCTTCAATGTAGGATTATTGCACACAGAAGTAAAGTATGCTTTTGGATGTTTGTTAAGATACTTGGTCAGTACTTAAGGCATGGGTTTAAAGAATAGCTGAAGGATTAGCAGTGCTTTTCTTAAGAAATACAAATTCTTTTTCCTGAATCCATTTGTGCTTTTTTCTGCTACAGTCTTAAGCCCTGAATGTGAGCTTCTTAAGACTTTTTTAGCTTAATGCTTATTCTAATGCATAGCACTCTCAGTTCCCTTATGTTATCCAGTATCAAATTAATCATAGAAAAAAAAAAGAATCTGCAGAAGGAGGAGAGAAGTAGTTATTTATATAGCAGGTTCATTATGTACTTGAGTATTTTCCACTGAAGGAATAAAACACATGGAAGCTGGTGCTTCTGGGATAAACACTAGCTGCTGCCTCAATTTCTGTTGTGCATTGACTGAGCTGACAGTACAGCTGGAGAAGTTTACAAGCTTGAAACACATCTCCCACAAAAGGGTTGCCTTTTTATTCCTTATACTTTTTTAAGTTAAACAAATATACCTTATGTCACCACCAGTATTTACAATTGTCAATGTGGTATGCACCAAAATGCGCTATATTTACCACAAAATACCAAAATCTCATTTGGATTTAAAAAAAAAATGTTCCATTTTGCACAATGTTTTCCAACAGAATAAAAGAAATACAAACAAAAAAGTGCTAGCAGGGTTCATTGAAAGAACTTTAAACTGGACTTGATCGAGGAGGGGATAATATCAGGCTTGCCCATGACAAGCTGTGGGATGACACACCAAGGTTAGAGAAATGGGGTGCTAGAAAGGGCTGTCAGCCTGTTGGTCTGAGAAGTGCTGTGTACACCACAGCACACTTGAAGCCTTACAGATATGAGCCAGGGACTTCTGAGGTAATAGAAGCCTACAGGGAAACACCACTGAAATACCTCAAAGGAATTAAGGTGTGCTCCTCTATGAAGATGACATGAATGACAGCCCAGCTGAAGTGTGTTACACCAATGCATGTAGCATGGTCAACAAACCGGAGGTGCTGGAAGCACTGTGCTTTTAGAAAGCTAAGACCTAGTTGTTATTTTTGAAACCTCATGGGATGAATCCATAACTGTGACTAGGGATGAATCCTGGTTTCATGAGAGTGGCTATCGATGGACACAGGCTGTTCAGGAGGGGCAGGTGAGGAAGGATGGGTGGAGGCATTGCCCTCTCCATCAAGAAATGGATAAAAGGTGAAGAGCTGTCTCTGAAGAGACATGAGCAGGCTGAAAGTCTAAGGGTAAGAATCAGAGACTGAGACAACTAAAGGGAATCTTGTGTTTGGTGTTTACTATAGGTGCTTAATCAAGGGGAGCCTACTACCAAAGCCCTTTCATTCCAGCTACAGGAGGCATTGTGTTCACAGGTTCTTCAACTGCTGGGGGATTTCAGACACCCTGACAGCTGCTGGAAAAGTAGCCAATAAGCTGCAGGAAATCCAGAAGACTCTTGGAGTGCATTGAGTATAACTTCTTAAGCTAGGTAATAGACAGCTCTACTAGAGAGGGTATGAAGTTTGCTGGTGAAGGGGCTGGAGAACAGGCCTTATGAGGAATGTCTGAGAGAGCTGGGGTTGTTTAGCCTGGAGAAGACGAAGCTGAAGGAAGACCTCATTGCTCTCTATAACTACCTGAAAGGAGGTTGTAGAGAGGAGGGTAATGGCCTCTTCTCCCAAGTAACAAGAGGAAATGTCCTCAAGCTCTGCCAGGGGAGGTTTAAGCTGGACATTAGGAAAAAATTTTTCACAGAAAGGGTCATTGGGCACTGGAACAGGCTAGCCCAGGAGGTGGTTGAGTCACCTTCCCTGGAGGTGTTTATGGCACGGGTGGACGAGGTGCTGAAGGGCATGGTTTAGTGTTTGATAGCAATGGTTGGACTCGATGATCTGGTGGGTCTTTTCCAACCTAGTGATTCTGTGATTCTGTGTTGGTTGACAGCTGGCTGAATATGAGTCAGCAGTGTGTCCAGGTGGCCAAAAAGACCAACAAGATCTTGGTTTGTGTCGGAAAAAGCGTGGCCAGCAGGACCAGAGACATGATTCTGCCCCTGTACTCAGCACTGCTGAAGCTGCACCTCGAATACTGTGTTCGGTTTTGAGACCCAAGAAGATATTGAGGTCCTGGAGAATGTCCAGAGAAGATCAACAAAGCTTGTGAATGGGCTGGAGAACAAGTCTTACGAGGAGCAGCTGAGGAAACTGGGGTGGTTTAACCTGGAGAAAAGGAGGCTAAGGTGAGGAGATCTTAACACTGTCTACAACTAGCTGAAAGGAGGCTATAAAGAGGTGGATGTTGATCTCTTTTCCCAAGGGATAGGCAATAAGATAAGAGGGAATGACCAGGAGAGGTTCATATTGGACATTAGGAAAAATTTCTTCACTGAAAGGCTTATTGGGCACGGCAGAGGCTGCCCAGGAAGGTGGTTGAGTCACCATTCCTGGAGGTATTTAAAAGAAGGGTAAATGAAGTGCTAAGGGATATGATTTAATAGTGAACAGGTACGGTTGGGCTTGATGATCTCCAAGGTCTTTTCCAACCTAGTGATTCAATGATTCTATGATTCGATGATCTCTGGTGACATTACTTAATTAAATATATAAAGTGATTAAAAATTCTGAAGTTGAAAGTTAGGATTTCATTGCACAGGGAAGATTCTAAACAAAAAATCCAAGTACTTAGTAATTACAATTTAATTAATTTCCATAGAAATCAGCTGTCTCAAGGATTTCTGAAAATTTGGCTTCTGTTTTTTCCTTTTTTTTTTTTAGGCCTTTAGCATTCAATATTCAAATGTTTAAGTATTAAATAAAGACATTGCTAATAATGCACAGTCTTTCAGTCTTTCATAAGCAAGTCACCTTCTCACTTTCTCTTTTCTAGTGACAAAATATCTATGTGTACATGTATAAATACAAAGAAGGAGAAGCAGAGGAAGAAATTGGTCAGTAAATCTCATTAATTCAGTGATTAGCACCAAGAGAAATTATCCATATACTGAAGCACAGCATTATTCTCTTACAGAAGGACATAAAGGGTGTGCTGATATTTATTATGCGATATGTTATGTTCACTTCGGTAAGTGAAGTATATAACATTACTCAAAATTTCTTATGTAGAAAAGATCTGTAGTATGCTGACATTACTCATCTTTTATCTTTTCAGCTCACAAACAATGACACATCAACAATCCCATCTTCTGTCTTTTTGTTATATTCAAAACAATCAAAAAAAATATTATTCCAGCAATATACTTAAGCTCTTTCTTTTAGAATATAACTTGAAATGGGCAAGTTAGATAAATGTCAGTAAATCTACTGTTCACAAACCTACTTTGGATTATTTCTAGAGTATTTATCAAAAAAAGAAGTGACGATGTTAGAGGTGTGAATCCTTGAAAATACGGCTTAAATGAAAATGGAGATGTACAGTCTTAATTGCCAGTATTTTGATGGCACTTTCAAGTAATATTTTTTTTTTATTTGCTAGTATCAGTCTTATTTTGTGGTTATTTCAACTGTTGTAATTTTAAAGCACCTTGAGCCAATCTTTTGAGGATTGCATAAACTTCAGCAAAATGTTTGTTGTGGTGATATAGAACTAATTATCTGTGTGGACAGGGCTACTTCCAATTCTATTCTTTTCTTAATTGAGGGCACAAGTGAGAATGGATTAAGAAAACAGGAAGACTTCTGGAGAAAGAATATCAGTGGTGATTGCCAAGGTTTCCCTAGTTGCTATACTGGCAGGAGTGTGCTGCAACTTCAGCTGAAGTATTGGCTTGATCCTGGCACTAATTTCCTGGCAGAGGAAGTGAGGCAGAGCATCCTGGCATCCACATCTTCAGATGGGAACACATCAGGGATCCCAGGAGCAGACATCTCTGCTGGGAATGGCTGCCACAGCTGTGAAAGCCAAAACTCCCAGATGGCCATGTAAGGGCCAGGGAAATCATGATGCATCCTGGAAGTGGTATCTTGAGTAGTGATCACAATCCCCTTCTCTGAGTAGCTGTGGCTTGCAGCCATGGGGTCATCTGCTGTGAGTGCCATGGAAAGATGCATGTAAGCCAAGGTAGCAGCTGCACCAACATGCAGAGCAGGATCCAAAGCAAAGATCTGACAAGGGCAAAGGTTTTGATATATACCATGTTCAGGGAGTGTTGTACCAAGGAAGAGGAAAAGATGAGTGATGCTTTTCAGTTTAGCAGCCACTTCAGTGGCAGCAGAACAACTTAGCTGTGAATCTGGTGCAATTACAAAGCTTGCTCACTGCTGAATGGTTATTTCAAGAGAACTTATTAATGATTAAGAGTGTTTGTAGGGGTGGGTTAAAACATAACAGCTCTAGTTTGAATGAGGTGTGACCAATATCAAACTTTTTCCCACTGAGAAAACTGTACCTTATCAAGCATCTCTAGATATTTAAAAATGTATATGGAAGAATTTATAGAATCTCATAGAATGTAATATCATCCTCTGCTTCAGTTTTCTCATTTATCAGGTATGTATTTGGAGGATGTTTTGATGTTTATCAATTTAAATATTTGCTTTTCAATAACAATCATTTGCTTTTCTGAATAGACATCTATTTTACTTGTCATAGAATCACAGAATTGCTAAGTCTGGAAAGCACCTCTGATGGTAATCAAGTCCAATTTCCCTTTATTCAAAGCAGGGACAGCTAAAGCAAGTTACCAAAAACTGTGTCCAGTGTCGATCTGGATATCTCCAATGATGAAAACTCTATAGACTCTCTAGCGTATGATCATCCCTGACGGTAAGGGAAAAAACAAAAACAAAAACCAAACCAAAAAACTTCTCCTATATGTAAATGTAATATTACCTATCTTTCAGTTTGTACACGTTGTCTCTTCTTGCCTCTTCTCCTGTCACTGGGTACTACTGAGAACAGTCTGCCTCCACTTTCTTTGCTTCTCCCATCTGATGTTTATACACATGAACACTATCCTCCTGAGCCTTCTATTTTGCAGGCTGAACAGTCTCAGGTCTTTTAATGTCTCCTCTTGTGACAGACGGTCCATTTGCTTAATCATCACTGTGGCCCTTTGCTGGGCTTGCTCCAGTAATCATAGAATCATAGAATCATAGAATCATAGAATCACAGAATCATTAAAGTTGGAAAAGACCTCTGTGATCACCAAGTCCAATTGTCAGGCCAACACTTCCTTGCCTACTAAACCATGTCCCAAAGTGCCACATCTGCATATTTTTTGAACACCTTCATGGATAGTGACTCCACTACTTACCTGGGAAGCCTTTTCCAATGATTCACAACTCTTCCAGTAAAGAATTTTTCCCCGACATCCAATATAAACCCTCCCCTGATGCAACTTGAGGCCATGTCTCTCTTGTATTGGGAAGACCAGATTAGTACTCTAGATGTGTCACACCAGGGCTAAGCAGAGGAGAAGTATCACCTCCCCTGACCTGTTGACAACACTCTTAACAGAGCTCAGGATGCTGTTGGCTTTCTTTGACACTAGGGTGCATTGCTGAATTGTGGTCAGTTTGTTCTCTAAGACAACTGCCAGGTCTCTCTGGCAAGGTGATTTCCAGCTGGTCATCCCACCGTGCTTACTGGTGACTGGGTTATTCCTCCTCAGGTACAAGTCCTATTTGCTGAACAGGGCAAGATTCCTTGCAGCCCATATCCCCAGTCTGTCAAGGTTCAAACCCATCAGTTCAATCACTCGCTCCTCCCAGTTTTGTATTATTTGCACTCTTGCTGTGGGTTCACTCTTTCCCATTGTCCAGGTCAGTAATGAAGAAATAAAACAGTATGGGTCTCAGTGTTGCTCTCTGGGGTTCTACTCAAGAAACTAGCCTCCAGTTGGACGTTTTGCTATTGATCACAGACCTATGAGACTAACAGTTCAACCAGTTTTCCCTGCACCTCCTTTTCAACTTATCTATACTTTTTCTTTTTTCCTTTGTCTGCCTGGATGTTGAAGGAGACAATGTTAAAAGCCTTACTAATGTCAAGGTAAACAACATCCACTGCTATCTCCTCATCCACCATGTCAGACATCTCATTTTAGACAGCTATTAGGTTAGTCAGCTCTTGAAAGACCAGTGTATCTATTATTAAGATATGCTCATGGAAAGACTAAATGCATTGACAAAATTCTTGCACAATACCTGACAAAAATCCTTGCACACTACCTGACAAAAATCCTTTGTAAAATCAAATGTGATTAGTTATACATCAAAAAATAGATTTTATCCTATAAAGATGCATATAAAGAACCCCTGAGCAACTGTGATATTAAAAAAAGAAAAACAAAACAAAAAAACAGACAAAAAATAAAGCCCACCTTCTTCCTGTTATTCATTCAATCTGAAGTTTACTTGTGAAATTTTTTTATTCTGAAGCCCAAGCCAGTAATACCCAGAACGATTGCAAACTCACTAAATACCCTGAAACTAATGGGTTGGCTTCAATAAGTAAGTTAGGATGGTAGTATTAAATCCTTTGGGAACTGAGCAATTAAACTAGCATATGCAGTTTACTGGACCAAAGTACTTAATTCAAATCCATAAAAAGCATTTTCCCAGTTTTTCATTTAAGACTTCCACAAGATTTTATTGAATTCTAAGAGGATCCCAGCAGTTCCTTTCTCCCTGTAAATCTGGGTCACCTAACTCACAGCACTTTATTGAAGCGTAGGATGCAGAGTGCTTTCTAGACTTCAGTAAGTCACTTTTCCAGCAGTGTACTTTAATATGCCTTAAAGCATTAGATTAGAAAAATATGACAACAGTTTAACTTCATAATAATCTTTTCTTTTCTCCATACATAGTTTTTGTACTACAAATCATAGAACTACATGCTCCCACATGTTAAATTTACCTTTAATGGTCTAATAGTGTGGTTGTTTTTCCCCTCTAAATTACATGTTAACATACAACAGTGTTGAACTGGTGGGGGATAGAATTCTTTGAATATTATGAATGTTAATAATTAAATAATATAATTGGCAATTCTAATTCTAATTCATTTTATATTTGGGTTCCTATATCATCATTAATGAGTCTGGCCCATATTCTGCATCTAGAAAAAGTCATATGATGTGGTATTTTAGCCCTTAGCCAGCAGCTATACAATAAGCAGCTTCTCTCTCACCCTTCCCAACTCAGTGGGATGGAGAGGAGAACTAGAAAAGGAAAGGAAAACTTGAGGGGTGAGATAAAAAAAGCTTTAACAAAACAACAAAATAAGAGAGAATAATTATACTACTACTACAACTAAAATATACAAAATTATACCCAGCCCATCTCAAGTGGCAATCGCAGGATGCGAGCTCTAAAGAATGAACACTAATCAAGCAATACTGTGAGTGCTGTGGTTCCAGAGAGCAGGGAGATCACAGTGAACACAGAGGTCTCAGTGAGCACAGACATCACTGAAATCAAACACCAAATGGAACATCTGCTCCTCCCAGTTTTATGCACCTGCTTACTCATAAAACATGGGACATGGAAAAAAACTTGATTTCCTAGTAACAATCAAAAGCATCAGTATATTTTTCAACATTCTTCTCATACTAAAATCTAGAAAACCAATGGCTGCTGGGAAGAAAATGAATTCTATTGCAGTTGATACCAACTGATACCAGGATAAGCTGTATCAGGATTTGGCCTAACTCAATTATAAAAATATAAAAAACCCCAGACTTCTTAATCACAAAAATGAGAAAACAATATCCAGAAAGTCAAAGATGTCTCTGTCATTAGTGGCCTTTAAAAGTAGACTAGACAAACATTTTTCAGGAATAATCTGGTTACCATTGAATGTGTCTTTGGCTGGGGATGAACAGGAAGACTCCCAAATCTCTGAACACTGCTAGAAAAAGCTCGGTCACCCACAAGCTAGTCAAAACCATCATAGATATCATCCAGAAATAGTCACAGGGTTTAAAGCTTAGTAAGAACAGAGCTTCTCCAAAGTGTGTCAGATTGAGATTGAAATTCCTTCAACAGATATGTTACAGACTCAGTTAATACAAAATTCCAACTCTGTTAAAATATCAGCAAGCTGAGAAGTATTGTTAATGTATACATTTCACCTCACATATTGTTGAAATAAATTTGATTTTATTTTTCTGTTATACTATCACAATTAATTATATCTAGGATGTTGCACAACGTGTTAATGTCAGGAATCCAGACTTGGGTTTTTTTTTAATTATTTAAAAAGCTACAATGGATTTAGGCCAGGGCTGTGCAGCTCTTGGAATCTAGCAAAACCTGGAATAAGGCCAATCAAATGGACATTACTAACATTTACAAATGGTGACAGTTCACATCACATTTAAATTGTTTCTCCATTTTATTTTAATATGACAGATAGTGAAGGTGACTAATAAGCGCTTTTACAACAGCTTTCCTATTATTTCAGGCTTCCTATGCTTGGATGACAGTTTATTCCAGACCAGTCCAACTTCCTTTGCTTGATCCTGCAGCAAAGTCGTAATAATCCTATTGGTAACATTACAGGCTGTTGCTATGGAAATTAATGTATTATCTCAGAAAAATGACAGATGGGCTGAAGAGGGAACAAGCTCGTACTTAAACACTGATCCTTACATGACTGGCTAATCCCTAAACGGATGTCACTTAGAGAGTAGCTAATTTCAAAGACTAGTGAAACTGTATGAGTAACCAGAACTGCAGAGGACAAAGGAGATGTTAAGGATTTGCTTGGAAAGCGTTGAAATCTCTCTGCTTCATTTCCACTTGTGGCCCTCATTGTCTTTCTCTCTACATGTTCCAGACAACCTCTAGTGGGTCAGGAACCATCATGAGGTAGCAGGAATTCAGCAGTATCATGTGTGCATTTTAACAGTAGTTTCCCCTTATCCCTCAGTATGTGTGAATTGTGTCATTAAAGACAGAATTGATTTCTAGGACAAGGCAGCAGCAATGTAGTAACTAGCAATTGTTGAAATACTTCAGGTTAAAAACTAAAAATCAGACAAAGGCAATGTATATTACTTTGCCATCACACAAAAAGTTACTTTGCATATTTTCAGTCCTTAATTGTGGAATTTTATTCTGTTTCTTAAATTTAAAGAAAAACATGAGGATTTTTTTTGCTCCTGGCAGTATAAACCAGGCTAAATCACAGAGAATGCTGCATGTAGCAAGTGGAATTTTCTCAAGAAGGCCAAAGTAGGCATGTGGGTTAGAAACTGCTAGGTGATAAAAGTACCAACAAGACAATGGATCAGGGAATTAGTATGAGAAACAGAGTATGCTGCACTTCTAAAGAAGAAGAGGACCCCTTTGGTATGGAAATATTGTTAAGAATTGACATGATTGTTGATTTCATTCAATACAGAAAATCTTTTCTTTTTAAGAAAATGGAAGGAAAAATGCAACAGAAGGACTTTTTCCCTATTAAATAATATTGTATTTGAATATTTTGATTATTTCATCTTCAGACTTATTTGACTGGTCACATAACAGCACATTCTTCTTTGGCAGTGGGTTTTTTATATTTCTTGGCTATGAGTAACAATGTTGCAACAACTGTCAAAAACATATTATTGTAAATACTTAGGGGGGGGAGAAAAAAAAAAGAAAGATGACCTGGTTGTGATGCTGGCAAAATGCTGAGAATTGAAAGCATTTTCTCAGAATGCTGGTACAGCAGTGAGAATTAATACATATTAAAATGTATAAAAGTGAATCTGAATCACATCAATAAGTAATGTATTATTATTTCAAAATTATACTAAAACTGTCTGAAAAGGGAATTGATTTCAGATCTCCAGAACTGAAAGCCAATGACCTAACTATGTCATAATTTTATTCACAAAATATAGCAATTCCACAAGGGTAATCTATTTGAATTATTTTGGGGCAAAGTTGCTACTACTATGAAAGCTGGATGTGTCTTTTGGAGGTGGTAGCAATAACACCTGCACTGACCCATTCTTTGATATAAAATAAAATGGAAAAAACAAGCATAAACCTCATTCTCCACACCCCAGAGAAAAATTGGGCAGTAGTAACAAAGAGAATTAGAAAACATGGGTTGATGGGTCATGACAGACATCTGTTATGCAACCACACACATTGTGATCTTTGCTGCCTTGTGTTTTATTTTATTTTTTAATAAAAAGTTAATCAGGTGGATATAGGAGACATTAAATTCTTCAGTTTTATTTAAGCATCTGCTAGGGACAAAAGTGAATATAAGAGAATGAGTCCCAAAGGACTACTGTTGTTACTGTGAGGTGAAAGTCATAGACAGGTCAGAGCCATTACAAACAGATAATAATGTTGTAATTGAGTATACAGCAAAGCTAGTGTCCAAAGAACAGTGTAATGGGCAAGGCAGTATACTGTCAATCTGGCCTGTCTTTGATGCCCCCTACATGAACAGAAAATTTCTGTGATTTGCTTCTTATATAAAGGTTGAAGTGTTGTAATATTGGTCAAGGATTTCATTTGCAATAATACTTTGATCAGACTTGCAATTTCTCTTCCAAAAGAAATGGTGATACGTGGTCCTGTCAAGGCAGTTATAATTGATTAAATATTTGTGATATCATTAAGAGTTGGTTATGTAGCCTTCCTCCAGGAAGCTAGTATGCAAGTAGTTTGAATATGAGATTACATTTTTGATAAGAGAACTTCTAAGAAAAAGAGTATTGACAGATGTGGCAACAGCAGGAAACAAGGAGAGGCAAAAGGATTTTAGTGTCACAAGTATTTATTATGCAAAAGGTAGATTTGAGTCTTCTGCAAGTCATAGTCTAAAGCTGCCCTGAATTTCTGAACAACATTGCCTGGATACCTTTGAAATAATGACAAGAATGCAGAAAAGATCTTGTCCCTTAACTATACTTCCAGGATACCACAGGAACCCTGCAAATGTTCTAACCTGAAGTTACATCTCAAAAGCAAATATGGAGCAAAGAAAAGTTGCTGAAGTATTTAATTCAACAATTTATATTGACTTTCAATGCATTCTCAATGCATCTATAATTAAAAAAATTCATTTTTAAGAAAAATAGTCTATATTTATGTTTGCATTGTGGTACTTCAAGGCTGTAAGGATGATTCATATACATTCATGGAGGTTTAGGTCAGCAAAGCTATATGTTTTTTTTATACTATGGTTCACTGCAGAAGAGCTTAAGGAGATCTCATTTTATTATTCTTTACAAAGCAGAACTTTGATAAAATATATTACAGTGACATATCAGTAGAATAGAGATAACAAAGTTTTGAAATTAACAGAAACATAATAGGATACATATATAGAATGAAAATATTATTAGTCCTAATAGTCTCAAAGAGCTCAGATATAGAAGTATCACTTTACTTCTTGGCATGCTTAACCCGTCATTTGAAGCAGCTTTCATTGCTTAAGATAATAGAAAGGAATACAGATCAGCAATATTTATTTCTGTATTGGACACTTGGATAGAAATCACCAAAGAATAGACTTACATAGGTTGATAAGTGAAACCCTGAGAAAGATTCAACAAAACTTTCACTGAAGTAAGTAATGAACCAAAATCTATTCAAGTTCTATGAAATCTTTTGAGTAAACTTGATCATAATGATATACACTGCTTGGATTTCCAATAAACTTTTATAAGGTACCTTCACAAAGGTTCTTAAAGAGACAAAATTATCATTGTAAGACGGGGGTAGCTGTCTCATAGATTTGTAACACAAAGTTTTCAAGAAGAGACAGGAAAAAATGGTAAATCAAAGTTGAAAAAAGTGAGCTTTTTACAGTGGAGTCTTCCCACAGGGTTTCTCAGACATCTGTGCTGTGCCAAATACTATCCAAACTACTCATAAATAAGGTGAAAAAGGGGAAATAGAGAGGTAACAACAGCTTGCTGACAGCACAAAATTAGAACTGACTACAAAGAGATTCAGAGAGATCATACATTTAGAATGATTGGGTGATAAAAATGGCAGATGAGGCCCAGCATTGCTAAGTGCAAAGTACTGCATACAAAGAGGAAAAAAGCCCCAAACATCACAATTACACCTGTACAGTAGCAAGCTCTAGATAGCTATTAACATTTTGGAAGGAGGGTTTAGTGTCATTATGGACGGTTCTATGAAAGTATCATCTCACTGTTCAGAAGTAGTCAAAAAGCCAAGTAAAATGAAGATTATGTGAAAGAAAAAAAACCAGTATTTTTTATGTCATTATTTCCATCTTTGTTGAGTCTACATCTTGGATATTGGCTACAGCTTCAGCCCTCTCACTCTCAAAATCATGTAGAATATCTAGAAATGATTCAGGGTGACAGAGCAGGTAAGATGCATAGGGAATTTCCATTTTACAAAAATTAAATATTCCCTGGTTTTTAGTTTAGATAAACTATGAAGAATGGATGATATACAAAGTATACAGGAAGTCAGACATGTCTTACAGGAAATAAATAGGCAACATTTATTCTTCATTTTTCCTCAGTTTTTTGTATAGCTGATGTAAAATTGGCATTACATGGGGCATTTTTCCACACATGTAAAATCAAACTATAACATTCATTTTTACAGAGAGTGAATATGAAGAGTTCAAAAATTATCAAGTGAATTCCTTGAAGAAATACCCATGCTGTGGCTGCAGCCTCAGGAGTGGGAAGTCTCAAAATCACCATCAACCAGCTACTGGATCCAGAGGGGTAGCATTCACTGCTTCCTATATTCATTTTCTAATCATCTATCACAAGCCCCAGCGAGGGAAAGGAGAACTTTACCCTGGCCTAGTATGCTGATTTTTACACAAGGAGTTGGTTAGGTAGACTCATAAAAGTCCTGATCCAAATACATAAAAGTCAATAGCAGAAACCCCAATTAGTGTCAATGGCTTTGTCTCAGACCTATGGCTTTATCTCCACCTCTGTGTTGCCATCCTCTGTCTGGAGACACAGAAGGAGCAGCAGTCCCGTGCATCAAGTTTCACTGGAGACTTCAAAAGATTCTTAAGAGGCTCATGAACCTTCCACAGGTCATTCGTACTGTCATGAATTTCAGCTAACAGGACACTTCTCCTTGCCAGCAGCACTCAGCCCACATGGGATGTAACATCAAGGGGTGTGACCTTCAGAAGACAGGCTGCCAAAACAGCATGTGAATTTCTTAAGCTTTATGATTTTTCAGCAGCTGTGAAGAGAGGATAAGTTAAAGCAGGCTTCAGCATTTAAAGTTTCACAGTGTGGGGCAGATTACTTTCTCTGTCTGATCATTTTCCAGCTGGCTTTCTGACATTCTTCAGTTCTGGTCTTTGTGCCTAATTAATCTAAGGTGTTTACTTTGCAGGTGTATCAGACAGACATTATGCATATTTGTTTCAAACGGTCTGAGGAACACAGCTTTGTAAGCCTTTGCTCCTTTACTCACTTGTTGCGTAACAGGCACCCTGTCAGAGGATGAGCCCAATGATACTCTATTTTGAAAAAGAAGCTTTATGTTTAATTTTACCCCCACGTATTTTAAGCATCTCTAATAAACATCTTGCCATAATATCTGAGTGTTAATAAATATAAATTACCATTTTCTTAGAGAGATGATTTTTTTCACTACAAAGACCAGCCTAAAGAGCTCTTCTTCATTTAAGCACTTGCCGTAAGACATTTTTCACTTTTTTTTTTCAGCTACCAACTCTAAACTTCTATCAACAAATTTGAAATCTCAAAGCTTCCTTCTGTAGCAAATCCCAAGATTCCTGGAATTTTCTACAGATATAAGTAAGAAAAAATAAAACCTCTCTCTACACATTTTCTACATAACTCAGTTTCTAAACCCATCATAACATTAATTTCTTTTTACAGTACAGATCATTGCTGAGCACTATGCACCTATGCCTTGGAGAAAAGGTAATGTTCTATGTTGTTACCTATACCATCAAATGAAGCTCTGCTCTAAAATTGAGGAGGCAGGGACCGACAGCTACTTTTTGAAAATAATTGAAGACTTCACAAGGGATTTTGCAAAATACCTTGAAATACCATATAATTTTTCTTCTTGGAGGGTCAAAAGCTGGGTATACGTATATTGTAATTTAGGAAGGTCCCACACAGAACAACCTGCCTTCTCTAATTCTCCCCTTCAACTCACAGTTTTTCCTGTGCCTGCTTGTGTATGGCTCAGGCACGGTCCCCAGCCCTTTGGGCTTTCCACTTAAAAGAAGCCATGGTGGTCTGTATCTCCTTTTTCTCCATCACTCATCGCCTCCATAAGCCGTGATATTCTATTTCTTTTTGATCATCAGGAATATAGTAAACCTGATAGAAATCACTTTTATGATACCTTTCCTTAAAAAAAAAAAATCAAAACCAATCATCTTGTTAAAGACGATTGTGAGGTTTCCATTTACATTTTAGTGAAAGTTCAAACAAATATTTTATGAGAAATTTCTGATGAAGTCAATGCAGGTCATTTTTCAAAATAGGTTTGCTTCTGAAAAAAATAAAATGTATTAAAGCATTCATGTTTATCTGGGTGATTTGCATAATCAAGCTCAGAGACAAGGTAGAATCCTTTAATTTCCTTTAAGCCTGTAAAGATTTGAGTTTAAATTCTTTAAAACTGCAGGTTTAGTAGGAAATATAAGAAGTGTAATTTTACTTAAAGAACAGTTTTACAACTACAGTGATTAATTAAATTTGGGATTGTTTTTTGGGATCTGTTCTCGGGGTTTTTTATTTGCCAGATCTATGTTAACTTTCTGTGTGAAAATGAATCACATTCTTTGGTCTTAAATTTATTTTTTAAGAGAGCTACTCAGTTTTCCTTGTTTATATACATCAGAATAGTTGCATCACTACCTACCCGTCCAGTTAAAATGCTCCAAAGATTTTCAGTTTCACCTCTTTGGCATGCAGGAAGGGATTCCTACTGCATTTTGTTCTTAGCCCAGTTCCCATATTTCTTTCACTTTCCCCTTAATTTTGTGTTACGTATCTGCACTAGTCTCTCTGGTTTAATTTTTAGAGGCTAGAGTCATTTCCATGTTGCTAAGAAAGTTAAAAAAGATTTAAAAGTATCACCAGTTCCTTCACTACAGTCACAAAAAAAGGTGACTCTTTGTTCCCATGTATTCACTCAGTAGTTCCATTGATTTAAATATATTTGAGTTATAAGTATTCCTTACTTTACCTTTGTGCCATTCAGATAAATGTAAGTACCTCACTGATTTCTAAAGAATCAGTTATTTCTAAAGAATCAATACAATCAATACGAAGAAGAGGAGTCATTAAGGGAAAAATAAAATGTGGACCAACAATTTTCTGATTTCCTTCTGAATGACCTATAAACACAAGTGATTGAACAAGTGAAAACTATTTGTTTCCTATTAATAAAGTCATCTTGCAAACACTAGTTTACAGAAGTCCTATGAGTCATAAACTGTGAGGACAACCTTCCTACAAAGATCATATTTATATACATGTAATATTATAGTGCCAGCAAAGTTTCAGAACTAAAATTCTTAATGCAGGAGATGATTTTTAAACTCAGAAATAGTTGCCTCCACCTGTGGAGCCAAAAAGCCTATACCTACATGAGACAAAAGTGTCTAAAAGGAGTTTTGAAATGTTTCTTGATTTGGAATATGCGTGTATATCTTCAGGTGCTATGGGCAGGGTTAATTTAATTTCTTTTCAAGTGCAATATCTGCACAAAAGTGCTCCTCCTGCAACACACTATTTGCATTTATTAACTAATAAAGATACTTAAGAATGATTTTTTCCTTTTTGCAATAAAACATGCGTTAAATCTTCACTCAGAAAGTAAGTTAAATTGATCTAGTTAGTTATAATCTCTGTCCCCATCTAATTTATTTTTTTTTTAATGTTTATGGAACTTTTTCTGTAGACAAGCAAGCTAGTTATAAGGTGGAAATGAATATTATACATCCAACCTTGTAAATTTCTTAAAAGTGAATTCCCCAACTTGCCTTGAGTTAGTGAAATAGCTATATCATTAGGCAATGAAAACTAAAGTTGTTTAGCTTGCATGAAAAGAAATCATCGGTAAGGCAAAACATCTGAAGAACTGATCAGATTTGGATTAATAAGCAAAAATTTGCTTTTTCATCCTAGTAAAAGCAGACTAATGAAAATCATTCACCAATGTTTATTTAAATGATTACATATCACCATACTGCTACTCCTGATTTGGTAAAGCCAGTCATGATGATTGTGTCAACTGATTTTGTCAGAAAAAGATTTGAAAAGTGTAAGCTATACCATTAATAGAGTTATTTATATGGAAAGGTAAAAAGATGATCAACTGCAGTATTTCAGTCAAGTCAGATTGAATTGTAGTACTAAACTCCTGGGCTTTTCTCATTACAACAGGGTATTGCAAATCTTTCATACATATTGGTTATATGTTTTTTCATAGAATCATAGAATCACCAGGTTGGAAAATACCTCTTGGATCACGGAGTCCAACCACTGCTATCAAACACTAAACCATGCCCCTCGGCACCTCATCCACCTGTCTTTTAAATACCTCCAGGGATGGTGACTCAACCACCTCCCTGGGCAGCCTGTTCCAGTGCCCAATGACCCTTTCCATGAAATTTTTTTTCCCCGATATCCACTCTGAACTTCCATCTCTCTTATGCATAAATTTAACATTTCCTTTTTTAAACACCATCCATTTTTATACTCTTCCTTCCTTTATTCACTTGAAGTTTCAGTTTTGCTGCTCAGTTCCTATATAAAAGACTTTTATGGCACAATTCCATTTTTACATGAAAGCAATGAGCAAAAAGTATAAACTCTTTTATGCAATACAAAAAAGTCATTCCGCCCTTGCTGTGAAGTCACATCAGTCTGACTTAATTCAATACTTCAAAAACACAAAAATGTAAGCCCACAACTTATGACCCGTCAATTACTGTTGAGTTCTTAGAGCATGTGGTAAGCTTTACTTGAGAACTATCCATTTTTCTCAGGAAATTAAAAAGCATCAGTTTCATTGACCTTCAGTGAGGAAGGCTCGAGCTTTTGCAACTTTAATATTCACTTTTCTTAATTCAGACAGTGTATCTTTAGTACTATCAGATATCAAGCAAAGGTCAGGAGTAGTTTTTGTCCCATTATAACACATATCTTGATGTGATACAGATAAGAATAAAACTATAATCGACTGATTTCTGCTTTTATATAGCTGTTGTCTCTGAGTAAAACTTGTAGACAAATTTATACAAAAAAGTCTTTCTCAATTCTCTACTCATGATTTTCACTTTAAACAAAAAATCACAGAAAATCATGATTAGTTTTTGCAATAGATAGAATGCATTGAAAGACGTTAAATGAAGACAAGTAATCGTTACTGTTGCATCATTCTGGGCTGAGTGATTCTTCCCTTTTAAATGACCTCACAGCAGCTAACTTCAGGTGAAATGAAGCAGACATGCTAAATTTGTGCTAAAAAAGTTGAACTAAAAAGAAAAATTTGTCTAAAGCCAAGAACTGCACTCACATACTTTAAGTATCATTCATGTAGCTTTAGTTTTAATAAAAGCATTTTTTTTTTCAAGCAGATAGTAGAAGCTGTATTGGGAAAAGGAATTCTGTGCCAATAGGAACAGTTAGAAGGTACAGTTAAAATAAGTCTCCAAGTGCAGTTCTGGAAATTTTGGATTAGAGGGAGAGGGTTAAATATCCTCTTAGAAAAAAAAATAGCTTTTTATTTTACTCATTCACTTTCCACAGTGAAAATCAATTTGTTGTAGAGTTCTGCACTGTTTCAGGGAAGGGAGGAGACAAATATATCACTCAAAAAGACATCTGAGATGTCCAGATGTTATAAGTAGGCGTATTACATAATGTTGATTTCTTTATTTTACTTTTCAGTCTCTAACTCTGTTTATTATTTTAAAGCAATAGGTTTCAATAAATTCCTCCCTAGTTGCCCTGCCATGTCCCTAGTCACTGGGGGTACAGATATATAAAAAATAGTACAAAAAGAGAAAGATATCTTAAAGCACCCCCTGACCACCCTAGGCAATATAAAGTTATATGGAAACTGTCACAATGTGACAGTTATATTTCTTCTAATGAAACTGCGGTAGAACAAAGCTGAACATTAGAAAAGAGAGAAGACCTGCAGTAAGAAGTAGGAGGGTCCTATACAACCTGTAAAAATTCTTATTTCTACTTCCCATGAGGACTGAATTTAATTGCATTTGAAATTCTAAGCTGAGAACATGTCAAAATTGTCTGTTATTACTGAAACCAAAAGACCTTATCCTTGCATTCTTGTAACCCCCTTTTCTGCTACTGCAGTGGAAAAAAAAAGACTTTATCTTGCCTTAAGGCAGTAACTGTCATAAGGGAATCCTCAGAGGATGTATGGCTGCCTTACTCAGTAGCACAAAGGCAAGACAGGCCAATAGGATTTAGTTGTAAGTACCTGACGTAAAATTCTCCTTTTCCCACCCCTATTACCACCTTATCCTTCTCCTTCTGTGTGTTTGAGCCAGCTGGGTGGGAAAGGAGAATCTAACTTTGATGTTATGTCTTTCCGAGTTACTATTGCTGGTTAAGATGTTCGTTTCTCAAATTAGGTCTGGTTTGCACCAATTTGTGACATTTTCCAGAACAGAGTGAGAATTTTTAGGATTTCCTTTCTAGATCTTGGTGCTTTTCAGGACCTATTTTCTTCTTTATCACTTCTCAGTATCCTTTCCTTTACTTAATCTGTTTAGAAGTTTCTCTTCACCTCCTCTTAATCATTTCTTCTCTCTTAACTGTTATCTAAACTTCCTGCTTACTTACCTTAGACACTAAGAAAGGGATAACTTTCCATGTAATTTGCTGACCCTTAAATGATCATAAAATAGCATTACTTAAGTAAAGATATAGGCCCTTTGACACACTATAGCTTCAGAGCATTATGGTGTCAAAACACATTTGAAAGCCTCTTGATAGGGTTTTGAATGCTTCATGGAAACAATTCACTGAGTACTTAAAACCAGAAATGAGTGAACTTGTGCAGGTATAGCAACAAAGCTCTAGGCACCTCAGGAAACTTCGTCAAACTAGAAACAAATAAGATTTGTGACAGCATTCAATTTTTGTGAAGGTTTGTTTTGGCAATTAGGGAATTTAAACAGTAAAGAAAGCTGTTGAATAAAAGGAGTAAGGCCATTTGTACATAGGCATGGAAGCAGAAATAGACGCATAAGCTAGGGTACAATGGGATCAGTTTTGAGCTGCTTCTGCAAATTAAAGGGATTAAAGGAGTAACCAGTAAAATTTCCTCTTGCATTAGACAGGAGCTTTGCTTTTTGAAGGCAAGTGGACCTATCTTGTGTTTCCCTGGAAAATATGAATAATTTCTTTTGGCAGAGTATACCAAGAACATGCAGGTTAAGAAACTGAATATTGCTGTAGTAAGTACATGACTTCATTTAGGAAGACTAGCAGACTACCTCACTTGATCTACTGAATATAATTTTCCAGTGATAAAAGTTTGGTAGGATTCCCTTGTTAACTACTTCTTAACAAAAACAAAAGTACCTACATACATATCTCTATATCCACATGCATGCTTATGTGCATATGTAAATATATGTTTAGATATTTATGGCTGATCTTGGTTATAATTGCTGTCAGATGTTCTCACAAGATTTGATTGGAATGCATTTTCAGGTCATTTGGAAGTGTGTTTACAAAACAACAGGTGCATTGGCACACTAAATGAAAACATTTAACTTTCTAAAAGTTATGCATGCTGATGTTTTCAGACGCCAGAAAAGAACTAATGTACAGTGATAAATCTGACAGTAATGATCATGAAGAATGGGTTTGCATACTTGCAGTTCAGTCCCAGAAGTTATAAAGTTGTGTAGACTCCTGTTGACATCAGCAAATCCTGTCTTATCAAGCAACTGATTAATAAAATAGCTGCAATGAAAAAAATGTTCATCTTAACAGTCATTATTCTTAGGAGTTGCTATTCTCAATTTTATTCCATAACTTGTGTTTCTATAGGACAACTTCAGCCAATGCTCACAAGTTCTCAAGAGGTGCTTATTTTAAGCTTGTCCACTATGATAGCTGTGATTATGACTATGTCTTAGCATATATCATTCTCAGATCTAACTCAAGATCATCACTTCAGTAATACTAGTATGATATTTGCAGATATTAATATAACTAGAAAAGTGATACACAGAAAAGGACTTCCATGAATCATAGAATCATAGAACAGTTTGTGTTGGACAGGGCCTTAGAGATCACCTAGTTATAACCCCCCTGCCAGAGGCAGGGAAATCCCACCAGAGAAAACACATATAAAATCTATTGCCTAAAAATAGACAAACAAAACCATTAATGTCAGACATCTTCATTTTTCAGTCACAAAACACTGCACTGGAAGAATATCACTAAGGATGAAAAATGTATGTTCATTTTTTCTGTATTAATGTTTGAGAATGACCACTTTCAAACACTGTACAGGTTACCTGTCAGTTGAAACAAATCACCTGATATTTTATATCAGCTGAGGACCATGAAATATCATTGCAAATCCTCTTATATTCATTCCAAAGAGCAAAGTAGATTTTCTTATGTTGTGTCCTCATCATTGTCGCATATCTTGGGTTTTGTGCGTGTCTTCTTCAAATGAGGTATCTTAATAGGGCAACCTATGTTGCCAGGGTTTCAGCAGAATTTTACTTTTCCTCATGTCTTCCTCATGACATAGTACTTAATGAAAACAGCTACAAAATAAAGATAGGTCACATGTGAAATAAATGTTTGCATAGAGTCGTGTACTTTAAGATGATTAAATCCTTCTACAGTGACAGAAAAGCAGTCTATTAATATAATTTTGACCAGGTGCTATATTAAACACGTTGGTCCTGGGAGAAAAAACATCACTCAGACACTTCTCAGGAATTAAAAAGAGAAAGGAAAACATCCCCCAATGGCCAAAGAAGTGCCACATTCAAGCAAGAAAAATGGAAGGAAAGATGACCCAGAGAACAGAATTTCAAGAGCTGACAGCAATCCAATTGTTGTATTTTATAACACTGATATGAACAGTGTGTATGCAGTCAGATCAATGACCATTAATCACAAAATGGAAGAATTTAAAGGTGGAATAGCCCTTTTAAATCAATCAGCCTGTCCTCTGCCCACACAAGCTCTCTCTCTGAAAAATATATTCCAATTCAATTTGTAGCATGTAGAAGAATAGAACTCTACTGACATGAACTCCACTGCTTAAGCTTTTACAGTACAAAATGGAATTCTGCTGTTGGTAGTTGTTTACCTTTTCATAAAATCTGTCCCCATCTAGTTTTTGTCTCTATTTTCTGTGACGTTCTATTAACCCAATATCTCTCCATGAGATGGTGGCAACAGATGTATTAACTGTTTATTTTTTTAACTTACTTTGAATTTGTTATCCTTCAGTTACATGATAAGTGAAAAAAAAAAACCCAAAACATCCCAGACCTTCACAATTTTTTATATTTTGGCAGTGCTGTTTCACAAATAATACCTTGTTAATTGCAATGACACCTATTTCTACCTTGATTTCTGCCTAAGATTTTTATTTATCAATATAATGTGGAAAAAAGCATACTGTAAGTATTGTGAGTAATATTATAATGAGACAGTCTCCTTTTAACAGACCAATCTAATTTGTTAAGTTTCTGACTCATTACTTCATTCATTCACAAATTCATTATCTCACAAATTCACTAACACTTGCACTTATAAACAAGACTGTTACTAAGATAAAAGAGACAGTGGCAGAAGCACAAATGTACTACTTATGTATCATACAGTATATATACACATGGTATTTTTCAGAAATATTTAAGGTCTATTGAAACAAGTTTTGAGACTTTGCTACTGGAAGATAAGGTACGGAATTTCACCACATTATTGCATTACCACGGAAGCAGAGCTTCTGGTCAGTTCAAAGCCTTGTAAAGTTCACATATTTCTGCCTGCAAAAAATATTCAGAGGTATATACACAAACCACAATACTTTTCCTGCAGTTTTGGGGTATTTTGAAATTAGTATTTAAAAGTATTATCTTTATAAACACATATAAAATGATAATTTTTTTTATTTAGACAAGAATATGAAGTTCTGTTACACTTACTGGAAACTAAACACAAGAACAAAATGTTCTCTTTGGTTCAAGAAGAACAAAAAAACAGAGAAAAACCTAAGAACAGCTGTACTGGATCAACAGGATCATCTGCCTCCAGTAAAGGCTACTGCAGATGGCTAGGTAAAGCATTTCCTGAATGCTGTCCTAAGCTCCAACTGTTTGCATATTAGGGCACTCCAGAATCAGATGCAACTTCTGTAATCTTTGAATCATAAAATGGTTTGAGTTGTAAGGGACCTTAAAGATCATCTAATTCCAATGCCTCTGCCATGGGCAGGAACACCTCCCACTAGATCAGGCTGCTAAAGGCCCCATCCAACCTGGTCTTGAACTCTTCCAGGGATGGGGCATCTACAATTTCCCTGTACAACCTGTTTTAATGCTTCACCACCCTCATGGTGAAGAATTTCCTCCTAATCTCTAGTCTAAATCTTCCCCTCCCCAATTTATAGCCATTCCCCCTACTCTCATCACTACATGCCCTTGTACAAAGTTCCTCCACAGCTTCCTTTGATGGACTTGTCTTCATGAAACTATCTAGTCTCATCTTTTGTCTGCGTAAGCTGTCATAATCAACAATGTACCATGACTAAAAGCTGTAAAACTTAACTGCAAGAGAAAACAACACCCTTTTATTTCCAACCTGCCTCCTACCAGTTTTATGAGAATTTTCCATGTTGTCATGTGAAGAAACAGTAGTAGATCAACTCCTATTCAACCTCTCCTAATACTCACAGCACTTGTGATTCTTTAGATCTTTATGAAATTCCCCCTTCCCCTTATACACACACCCACACACCCACACACCCACACCCCAGTGTCAAGTGATGTTATTCACTAATTGAAAGTCCCTGTCTAAAGGAATGAGAATGACTGCTGGTACAGGAGGTACTCCATAGCTTACTCTTTTGGTTACCTTTCCTTCCCTACTTTGAGGCTTTTCATGTTCTGATTTTTTCTCTTCTACAGATAGAAACCTAAACTGCACACAATACTCAGGACATGGCTTGAGTACGTATTTGTACAGTGGCACAACAACAAGCTCTGGTTTTTTTTCTACTCCTTTCAACATTAGCACTTAACTAGTGCCCAACACTGAGTGTCGAGCTGGTGTTTTTATGGAACTATTATGATATTAAGGTTTCACTCCTGAGGACAAGGGTCAATTCAGTCCCCATGACCTTTATGGGAAGTTTTCCCAGCTGGATGATCTTGCACTTAATCTACTCTGAGTTTTATATGCCACATGATTATCCAGTTACTCCTGTGATCTTTCATAGTGGGATTTCCATCTTACTGTATTGAATTACCAACAAACTGTATAACCCCATTATTTCAACCAATTTTCGGATTACTTAGATATCTGTTGAACATGTGTCCAAGCAAAGATCCCACTAGCTGCTTCCATTTTGAAAAATGGGTTTTTTTCACTCATCTCTAACTCTAATGTTTGACCAATTACTGATCCAGTCAAGTAATTATTTTTGTATAATATATATGTAATATAAATATAAATGTAATATAAATATAAAATAAATTTTATGTAATATAAATATGATATATTTATATATATAAGAATAGCGTATAATGAAACATTAAATATATTATTGTATATAATAGTATACAGTAATATATGATAATATATAATAATATATAATATGATATATTATTCTTATATATGGCTAATATATTCTTATATAAGGCTAATATATAATGGTATAGTAATTACATTATTTACATAGTAACGTGACAATATATGAAAATATAATTAACGTAACATAACATAATATAACATAACATATTTCTGCATAAAAAAAATCTGGTAGGCAGACATGAGAGGTACTCTGCCAACAAGATTACATTTAACTGCATACTTATTGATGTCTTGGATGAACCTCCAAAATATATAAAGCATAACTTTTTTTCTTAAACATGATACTAATCCTTCTGCAATCTATCCTGCTAATGCATATCCACTGAGGACATTCATTATTGCAGTGTTTGATTTAAATGCCCTCTGTATTTGTGATACTTAGTGAGTATTATATATGAAATTTCATAGCACAATTAGCATTTAATCTAGACTTCTTTTAGAGTTCTGGGGTAAAAATAGCACATTTTGATAGGTTTCTGCTGTTCAGATTGGTCAATTTGTTTTAGAATCTCTTTTACACAAAACACTTCAGCTTTGTACTATTTTTGAAGGCTTCCAAAATGTAGAATTTCAATATGCATCAGGAAGAAAAAATAAAAGAAAAATAATTTGTCTTCTCTGTCCTTAATACCTCGAAGGACTTATCATTTGCTAGAAACTCTCTGGCCGATTTCTTGGTCCTGAAATTTTAATAGCAGTTTTTGTACTTTGTGTAAAATTGTGTGTCAGGCTTAACTTGGATATTTCTTCTTGTATTTGTCACTTATGATGAACCTATTTTCTTCATTTGGAAATGCCTTTGTCTTTCTGAAGAGCGTCTTCTTACTTTTAATCAACTCCTTTACCTCATTTTTGGAAAATGATGGTTTAATTTGATCTTTGCTATGTATTTCTGAGACATAGTAGTTGTTTTGTGTGGGCTTCTAGTATGGAGTTTTTAAATAATTTCTATGTCAACTGAAATGTTTCTCTCTCTTATCTGCTTTTTTTTTTTAACAACTTCTTCATCTTTCATATATTTAGTCCTTCCGGATAAAGGAACAAATGCAACAGATTGGGGGTTGGTTATTGTTCCAGAAAAGATTTACCTACAGTAGGGAAGTGGCTCTTTGTAACACTGAGAATCAATTCTTGGACATTATTCATAACCAAGGTGAGGATATCTTTCTCTGTCATTAATTCCCTAATTGACTGTTCTATAGTATTGTCATTGATAGGTACCACATCCTGGTGCGATATTTGCTAGTCCTGTAGAACAGTAGTTAGAGTTTCCTATTACTGTCATATTTCCTGCTTTTATGATCTTTTGGATCTCTCTTGTTGTATTACAATCAGTTTCACTGCAGCATTTTTCCCTTGTATGCCTTTAATCATATGTGGATTTTGTGTTGTTAGTTGATAGCATTACTTCACCAAGCTGATTAACTTCTGATTAATTTCTAAGGTTCCTTTAACATATAGCACAACTCAATCAACTGGCATAACCTTCTTTATTTTTCCTACATACTTTGTGTCCTGCCTCTTTAATAGCTGACTGATGTTAAGCTTAGTCTTTCTACCAATATTCTGCTCACATGTCTGTACCCATTAATTCATAATAGTAATTTGATTTTGAACCATGAACCCTTTGCAGTGTAATACGATGATCATAAAGATAAAACAAATAGCATAAAACTAAAACATAGATTAAGGTATTTGTTTTAAATACAGGTAGAGTTTTAGTTTAGGATATTGATTCTACTACTCATAAAATCAAAGTCCTGCTTTGTTTTTTAAGTCCTCTTTTTTTTCAATCAAGTCACATTATGACAGTTTTCCAACATTTTTTTCATGTTTTTAGTGTGTCACTCTCCCATCATGCCCAAGAGACCTGTAGATTTCAGCATATTAGAGCAGATGACCAGAATATTCTCTTGCATGCCTAAACACTGTCCTTGGTACACGTTCTGAAAGCCATTTTAATGAAGTTCAATGCCAATGAGAATGTGATGTCAGAAATATGACCTTAGGAAAGCTACCTAATTATCCAGCATCTAAAGTCACAAACCTTCATCTTCACCCCAAATATAGTACTACAGATATTATTTGAACAACATATGCATGTGAGCTAATATTGCAAAATATTCTTCCGCAGTGTTTTACACATAAATTTCCACAGTATGCAATGATGCTGGTACACAGTAACTATGTAATTAATGAGGACAGAGAATCCAATTATAAATCTTACCTTCACTCTAAGTGTATAATTATGTTTTTTGGACATGAAGACAGATTTACACCTTTGACCCCAGATTGAAGGTCCCAAACTAATTATTTTTTCTTGCTAATTAGTCAATGCTGGCTGAATTTCACCTTGATTAATGACTTAAATTCTCATATAATAATTCTCATATTGAATAAGAAGAGAAAAGATATAACATATAGGGGGTGTGATCTCTGTAGAGTTAACTTGGACTTGTTCTTGAGAGATGCCTCTACTCCAGTTGCAACTGACACACAAAACGCTTATCTGTGGCCATCTATTTTAAGAAAGTTAATTAAATCACCCTGAGATACAAGATGAAGCACAAGAAAGATTTCTGTTACACTGCTCATCCACCCACTTTCCAAAAAGATGAACAATAAACTATTTAAACAATAAACTATTATAAGTTCTTTAACATCTTTGCATAATTTTCATTCATGCCTTGAGAACAAAATTCATAACACAGAAGAATCAAATATCAAATCTCTCATATGCAGTGGACTGTTATGGAGGTGACACAGTGGCTACCAATCAGTTTCTGGATTGAGTGCAATTCTGCAATTCTGATGCAGTATTGCAATACTGTGCAGTGGTACTAGCTCAAGTTTGAAAGGTCACAACATAGTTTACTGCTGTTAGCAGCAGTTACCGATGTTAGCACTATAAAAACATGACTTCCAGTCTGTAGCACGTTGACCTGGTAGGCAGCTAAGAATCACATGGATGCTCACACAATTGACCCCACAGCTGGATGATGCAGAGAATCAGAAGAACAAAGACTTGTGAAAATGAAGACAACTTAATAGATGAAGAGAAAAAAAGAAAAACACAAGTAATGCAAAAATCACTACCAACAGATAGTTGCCAAATCAATATCCAATGGCTACTTTGGAAAACCTCCTCCCCCCATATTTATTGTTGATGTTGTATAGTATGATATGATACCTCTTCAGTCAGTTCAAGTCAGCTGTCCTAGCTGTGTCCCTTCCAGCCTCTTGCCTACTCCCAGCTTACTTGGTGAGTGAGAAACAGAGAAGACCTTGATGCTCTGCAAGACCTGTTCAGCCATAACCAAAACATTGTTGTGTTATCAACATTCGTTTTGTCACTAATCTAAAATACAGCAAAATACAGGCTGCTAGAAAACCCAACCAAACAAAACTTCGTCCCAGCTAGACCCAGACATAATCTCACATAGGCTTCAAATACCTCTGTTAGGCATAACAGTGGGCTACATGCAGAAAACAACTCTCTTCAGTGTAGAGAAAGCTATGTTCTGATTCCTCAAAACTCTCAGGTATAAACACAAGTGTACATCTGATCAGCAAGGTACAATATCTAGGTTTAATATGGAACAGAAGATGGCTAATCCTTTGGTTCTGTTACCAGAATGAAAATTTATGTAAACACATCGTTGCTGAGGGTCACCTTTTTTCCCCCGCTAAAGACCTTTTGACTACTTTAGGTATGCAAAATATATATGACATAAACTGTTAGTAATTGCTACAAATGTAGACTTTTGAGTCGTTCATATGGTGAAAAAAAATACAACAACCGTTTTTATGCCAAGTTGAAAATGACCTTTAGTTTCAAATATATAATGATTTGGTTTGATATCTATTTATTTCTTTAGAAAAGCAATAGATTGGCTGATGACACAAGCATTATTTGCACTACAGGCTTCCAAAGTTGCTTATCCTTCAGAATGTCAGAATCCACTGCATGAATATAGTTGGGTTTTTTTTCCTCACACGTTATTCTTCCTTTTGGGCCTCTATGGGAAGTACAAAAAAACTCTGTAAAGTAGTATTTTTCAAAATAGCTGTTTGAGTTAGATGTATGCATCTTAGTGACGTAATTTGTTCTAGAAAGAAGGTGTTCTAAACTAGAAGGTAGTCATCAAAATATGTGAATTCCTGTATCCAAAATACAGACTTAAAAAAAATATTCCAGATAAAGGTATCATAAATATATTTTGTATCGCTAATGCTAATCCTTAATAGTATTATTATTCTCATTTATATTTATAATTTTTAAAAAAATGCCATCTGTCCCACTCTTGTATCATTTCTTATCCACAGATTATCATAGCCATGATAATATGAATAATTTTTTATACAAATCACAACTTCACATTATAATGTGAAGCGTCTACTAGAAATGGAGCAAATATTTCACTGGTGCTTACAATGATGGCAAGCCTGACAGTTTCATTTTTTTTTTTTTTTATCTGAGCTACACAGTGAAAAGTAGATCTTCTCATTAAAAGATAGAACTAAAGATACAAAAAAAATACTCACCTTTCAAAAGTCAAGTTGCTTTTCATGTCAATTGCTCAAAGACTATCATCTACTTCCTGAAAAAGAAGTCTTTACAGATGACTTCCAAATCTGGCTATCCATTATGAATGTTCCTCCTCTAGAGTTCTTCTCATTAATACAATTTTACATTAATACATTTTTAGATAGTTGCCCTATTGATGTGATAAATATTCTGTCCTAGTAATGCAGTTTCAGAATTTTATTCCTATTCCTTCTTCTCTCTCACTATTGTTTTTCCCACTTATCAAATTTGTTTTGGATGAAAGCTCAGGTTATGTGCCTGGGCTGTGCCTGAGGTGTAAGTCTGAAATCTTGACTGCATTCAACTTCTCTTCAGGTAAAACACAACATATAGCTTAAAACTAGCTGAATCAACAGGTTCAGAACATGACATTGTCCTTAATTCAATTTTAACCTGGATCAAGACAGCATAATTTCTACAAATCTGGGACAATTTGATTGAAATGAAGCATGAATTGAAGAGTTTCTAGTCTCTGTGAAAGTGATTGAAAGTATAGCTAGTGACCACATGTGTAGTCTGTCTGCAAGACTTGGATTAATTTGGCAAGAGAGAATAAAAAGATAAAATAAAGAAAATAAGGAAAGTAGTCGCATGTCTCCTTATATGTTTTTGCAATTGGAAAGAAAAGGGGCAGAATAGTGAAAAGAGAAAGAGGAAGAAAGAATGAAAGGGAATTGAGAGAAAGTGTTTCTTTTAATGTCATTAGTAGAAAAGGAAATGGAAATAAAAGCAGTTAAGATAGAAAAAAAATACGTTCACATTGTGAGTGAGACCACTAGTAACAAGGATCAGGAAAGTTAACGTGGCAGCCACAGGGAGAATATAAATTATATTCTTTGTGCTCATTAATTTAAGATCCAGTGCACTCTCATAACTATTTTTGTAGATAAAACTTTATAGGAAAGCTATATAAAACCTTCTCTGTATATGAGGAAGATACTTATACGTCACCTGAAGAAATCTGTTTCAGCACCAAAAAGAGATATTACCACATCTGGGCACACAGCAACACAAAAAGATCTGGGGTTTGCACTGTTTCATCACTGTTTAATATAACTAGTTGGAAAGTAGAGAGAATTCTAATTTTTTACTTGCATTTTGCATAAAAACTTCTTCAGATGTGTCTTTCCACATAATATATATCTTTGTTGATTATCTCTTGATGTCAATATTTTCTTTCTGAGGCAGTTCTGCATATTCCCTCCTACAGTAAGAAACAAGAACTCAACTGCGTATTTTTACTCTCACTTCACAGTATTTTACTCATCTTCATGTAAGATCCAGGATATTTCAGTGTTTTTCTATAATGCATAATTACATTAACAGGTAATCTGTATTTAGTCTATTCAATTTTTTTTTTTAAAAAAGGGATGATAAATAACAGAGAAAGAATCTGTCATTTAAAATTCATGTTAATGGTAGAAGAATGGCTGAGTATGACTCATTCATATTTGAGACAATTAACTTATTAATGAAAGTAGCCACAATCATGCAGAAACACTTGTAATATCAGTAGTTGGCTTATTATTATTGCATATCTTCATTTAGTTATACCATACCATACCATACCATACCATACCATACCATACCATACCATACCATACCATACCATACCATACCATACCATACCATACCATACCATACCATACCATACCATACCATACCATATGTCACTTCTTTTGACTTCTTTTTTCTCCATTGAAGCCAACCTTTTAACACTCTAAGTAGAAAGTGTCAGTTTTCAGTCAGTACTTTAGCTACTTCTGAAGCCAAGAGATCTGTGAATTGTTATTCTTATAAAAAGAATAGTACACATTTTTTTCATTTTTAATGGCCTAGTGGTTGTATGGATGAGCAACTCAGGAGAAAAAATTGTGAAACTATGGGAATAGTAATTGGAAAAAAAGATGATTTATTGTGACTCAACTTTTACCTGGGCATACAGCTTAACTTCTGTCCTAGGGCAGCTTTCACTAACACATGATGCCCTGACAGAGTTCAGTTACTTTATCAACAGATAATTTTCTTTAGGATGCTATTTTCATAATATTGGGAAGCTCTTCATAGTTTTTGAAAGAAAAATAAATGTTGATGTAGAAGTTTCTATACAATTTGTTATGCATGCTACTACATTTATGTTTATATGTATGCATAAAAATGTGTATATACACACACCCCATTACAAATTTCAGCTGCAGAAGGACTATGCAAGAAACTCAAAATCCATTAATGAAATAAAAGATGATAAAGCAGAAGCATCATGCACTTAAGGATATCTTGACTACCTTTAAAGTGCTGAAGTGCTGTTGTTCAGCAGCTATGTAAAGACATGATGAACAAGTAGTAGGAACCACCCAACCTCATTCTAATGATGCTTGCCTGAATGCTGAAAGGAGATGACAATTTTTTTTCTTCAAATCATAGAATTTTCTGAGCCCTTCGGACAAACAAAAGAATGGTAATTGTTTAATTGCTCTCATAAAAGGCTTGAAAGTACAGGACACAACTAGGGCTACATTTCACCATTGAATCTTCTTTAAAGGACCAGACAAAAGGAGGCTAGAAAGAGCATTTGCTGTTATATTTCTTCAGTAGCTGAACCAGTTCTCCCATGTTAATTAAATCACTGAATTTCTGGACAAGTCATACTCTGCCCTGCTTCATTTGTTCCCTGCTGGCATCCCAATGCATTTTTTGGGCATTTTTTTCTTCTGTGGAGCATATTCACTGAAAGCAATCATGTTTTCCTGGATCAAAGCTCCTAAATCTTGTTTAAAATTTATTGCATCAATTTGTATTCAGAAAGAGGTTTGGCTTTCCAAAACCTTCTGCACCATATCAGAGACTTTTTCTGATTTTGCTTTTAGGGGCTGACCCTAATCTTACTCCTTATATGCCCGTCAGTTTCCTGACCTTCACTCCTTCATTTAATATTAGGCAACATTGTGTTCAGCACATGTAGTATAAACTAGGCATTTACATTTGTATTTACAAGGGAGTTAAAGAAAAATCTTTGTAAGGGCAACAATTTATTTTTTCTCATCATCTGTCCCACCTTCCCTTTGGTATGCTTTAAGAACATTTGTTGGACTTTTTTGTGGGTTTTTTTGGGGTTTTTTTGTTTGCTTTTTGGTTTCCTACTGAAGAAGGGCATTTATTAATCAAACTGCATTGAAGGTTTTAGGAAATTTGTGTGATTATTAAAGTAGTCATTAGTATGTTGTCAGAGTACTACTACTGTGGGACCATGTTTAACATCAAAGTGTTATTATTACAGTGAAGTTTTGCTAACCCCAGTAAACGTACTCATACATTTTTACATCCATTTTCTGCTTTCATAGTATCAGAATATCTTCAAATACTGAGAAAGTTTAAAACATTTAATCTCACCTTTTGCATCTGAACATCTATAGCACTAATAGCTACAAGCCAAATGAAAAAAAAATTTACAGCATTTAGCTTCATTTATTATACCAAATAAATCAGAATCATAAAGCTCACAATAATATTTTCATCTTTATAACCTCATGTTCTTGCTCTCACAGAATCCTGAAAGCAACCATGAAGTGGAAGCTAAGCTGAGCTGTGCTGTTCAGAGGTCTGGGACTCTGTAAGTGACCAGTAATAAAGATTACAGTCTAGGCTTGATGTATCTTCCAGGTGTATGGCTCATTTTCTTTCTACTCTGCTAGAATTTGAAATCTAAGTAGTCATTGATCTTTAGCAGGTGTTGCTGTTAACCAAGATGTGCATACATATGTGTATATAAGAATAACATAGATACTTTCATGTTAGACAAAGAATGTACATCACTAACAATTGAATAAAATCCCTTTTAGTAGTTCAATGAAAGGAATACTGTTCACCAGCTAAATATGAAAAGCAAAAGCTGATGCTACAGTGCAGTATATCTTATCTGTTACCTAAATTGTCTAATTATTCATCTAAATAATTATTTCAGACACGTATCTCATGCAACTATGCGGCAATGGTTAAATTTCCTTGTAGCATTACTGAAAAGCAAAAAAAAAAGCTACTGCCAGAAACCAACATTAAACTTAGAGTCAAGTCAAAACCTTTCTAGGGAACTTTGTAAAGCCCTGGCAGACATTTTTATACAGCAAAGCTTTTCGTGTAAAGTAGTGCTTGTCTACTTCTGTAAAGTTTTCTCTGTGAATATATGCTGGAATTAGAAATATTTCATGAGACTAAAACATGTTTTATTGTTTTCATCACAATACACTCCAAAATTTTCTGAAACATTATCATATGCCCAAAAGCTTAATTAAGATCATAGCTTTATAACAAAATGCAGCATGCACAATTAAAAAGTTGCAATCTTAGTGACTGTGTCAAAAAAGACATCATATAACTCATTCCTTCTTTTCTACTATTTAGCTTTAAAAGTGCATTTGTTGAGAAAAAAGATCAAGTGATATAACCTAGGCAAGTCAAGACTCAGGGAGGGAATACAAAATGATCAAAGCAATTGCTGACCTAAAATATCGTGAAAATTCAAGTTATTTTCCATGAGACAAGGAACATAGGGTTAATAACAACAACAGCAAAAACCCAACCCTGTATCTGTAATAGAGTCATTTCTTCCAAAAACAAGGCAAAAAAGCCAACAAAAAAATTTTGACTTGATTTGTATAGCTTAGAAACAATCTGCAAGTGAATGGAGATGTCAAAAGGCTATTGCATTTATTTCTTAGAAAGACTGTAATAATCAATAAAACATAGCTTAAACACTGAGAACTGAATTTAAAATAATGGTCCTGTTGCCTCCTAACCATATGCACACAAAAACTAGAGATACTACTAGAACTCCACAAAAAGTAAAATGTAAATGCTTAAGTATTACTTATTTTCCAAAACCAACATAGGCCTAATATTTTAGAAATCTGGGTTTTCATTTGAATGGTGAACATCCTTCTACCTTTTAAATTACTGAGAACAAAATATTTTTGATATCTGAGGAGTAAAGGGAATACCTTTGGCAGATCAAATATGTTACACAGCAAACAAAGAACTTCTGAATGGGATGCCTGAAATAATTATTTGTCCAATTTACTCAAGAAAATGCATAGCTTTTTTTCCATCTGAAAGGATGACAAGCAGATAAACAAAGATCTCAGTATCTTGTTTGGAAGGCAAAATCTGGATTCAATGGAAGTGAAAGTGTTGAACCATGTAAAATAGAAGCAAAATTTTCATCAACCATATGATTTTCCTAAGAATGTCTTAAAACATTAAGACACAAAACTAAATGGACACCCCTTATATCACCCTTGTGTCTGCAACAAAACACTTGTTTGAATTTTATTTTTTTGATTTTTTATTTGAGCCTTGTGGAATGGAAATATTCTCGTTGAACATGCATGACATTACTAATTATCAGATTATATAATGGTCACTGTAATGTTTATTTTAATTCCAGATTTTTAAAATAGTAATTGCTAGCCTGTACACCAGTAGCAATGCAATAAAACCCTGATGAATGCCCTATTACCTAATCCTACACAAATTAGGACCATAATCTGTGCAGTGCAAGGCTTTTACTCTGCAAATCCTTAAAGTCTTGGCTGTGCTACAGCTTGCAAATCATCACTAATGAGTGTAACATGGATTTCACAGCTATTAGACTAACTACATCTTCAGCTGTTTCCTTTTAAACTATTCAAAAATACTTCCATTTAAAAATGCATGTATCATCTTATGGATATTATGATCTTGTACAAGATTTGAAACCACTTTAGACCCCTTGAGACAAATAGTCTACTATTAGGATTATCTGAGCACAGTTACGACAATGTAAAAATTTTGTCAAACCCTACCGTTTGCTACCTCCATGTAGAAGTACAATAATTTTGTCAAACTGTGTGAATTTACTTTAGATTTACACACACAGAACATAAACTACACTTGGAATAATGACATCAGGTTTTTTTCTTGACCTGACGGGAAACATTGAACACGAGAGACAACACTTTGCCAAGTTCAGCCTGGACAATTCTGCTTTCTGATGCATGTAATATAGATGATGGGTAGCTAATATTATTTCCTGTACTTGAATTTAACTCTGCTGAGTCAAACTGACTACTCTGTGCACTTCTAAACAATTCTGACTTAGCAGATCCCATGTGCAGTGAACCATAAATGAACTCTGAGTTCGATTCTAAATTAAGCCAGACACATAGCACCAAAAAACCAGATATGAGTATCCTGGTTTTGTGAAAATGTGTTTAATTTCTAACAATAAAAATTAAGCTTTTCAATCATCCTGAAATTAAAAAAAGCCTCAACTTTTTCAACTATCCTATTAGCATCCATGCACAAAGTACTTGGTTATTAAACAGGTTCCACTTATCAGTATGCACTGTCTAATAAAAAAGAGGTAACTTTGAAGAAGAGACACAAAAGGCACATATTGTGTTGGTATCTTCTCAAATCTTGATCTTTTTTGTGTCTAATGTTTCAACACAACTTTCATTACTAGTTAACATGATTGCTCACAAAAGTCTTACTGTGTTTCAAATGTTTTATTTCGTTCTATCTTTGATCATGTTAGGACAACTCTAGCTGCTGTAAGACCACAATTAACATTGACATAAAAGCTCATTATCATCTCACATAAAGTGAAGCAATGCAATTAGGGTTTCTACTGTTTGGCAGGAGTAAATACACAATAGACTGTTCCAAGGTATAACTCTGCAGACAGAAAAGGATTATTTGGTTGATCAGGAAGCATATTTGCAATTGACATTGACAGTGCTCATTAAGCTTTGAGGGGCTGCGCACATATAAAAGTCAGTAGGATTTTAGGTGTATCATTAGTAGAAATCTGTATTTAAAAATACCATAAAATCCAGTTAATAACTTTAAGTATTTAAACTTACAGGCATACTTTAGAAAAAAAAAAAAGTGAAGGCATGTTTAGTTTGTGTGTTTTCTGCCTGATCTAGCAGATACATTCCTTGCTTCTTGCATTCAGAGACAGGTTTCCTTAGAATAAACTGCATGTGTTTATGGAGCTGTGGAATCTTAATTGATTTCAAAATTAAAAAAAAAATGTTTATACTGTTTGGGATAGAATTTAAAGAGAACTCAGAAATATTAAAGGGAGGCTGTGATTACAGGTTCTAGTCCTGAGTACGATATGGAGAAATTACTGAGTTATTACTGCGATTTAGAATTATATTGATAATCTTTAAGAAAGAATTTTCTCAAGGTCCCAACAAATGTATGCTGTAATAGCTAGTAAAAAATATTTTTGTTGACATGTAACTTGAAAAGTTCTGTTTTCCTTCTGTATCTTCTTTCTTTGGATACATCAATAGTATCTCAATAGATGCCCTTAAGATGGTATCTTATTCCCTGGCAACTGACCAGGGAATGTTCCTTTTACCATATGTAGACCAATGAACTTTTGTTAAAATTAGATTTTTTTCTATCTATTTATTCCTTTTGTCAGTATGTACCGCCATAGCTTTACAGGTTTTGGGGAAAATATCTTGAGCCATAAAATGTAAGGCATGCTTCTACTGGTAAGGAAATTAGTTTTTAAAGTACTACTACTGCTAATATATAATAATAGCTAACACAACTTTCCTCTAAGTGTAGTATTGTAAAAATTAAACCAATAGATTTTTTTATAATAGTAGAAGCCTTCTTATTGATTGCTAGAGCAAGGAATTCTAACAGACAATGACAGCAACAAATATTGTGGTACAAATAGTAGCATGGCATTTGACCTCAGCAAAGAAGAATGATGTTATGTTTCTTAAATGCAAATGTAAAGTAAAGTGCATTACACTTCAATACAAAAATATGGCTGCGAATGATAATAACTGTCACATTGCTAACCATGTTAAGAAATTAACTGAGAAGATAAATAAAATACTATGTATTACAAGAATGTTGAGACTCTCGTTTGTTTTGCACTAAAGAAAGTCTGACACCATGTTATGATTTTTAAAGCAACATGTTTGAAACCCACTGAACCACAATTTTATCTCCATGAATCTCCATGCAGCAAAACATTCAAATGAAGTATATGTTATTATTTTTGAGCATTTTAGGCTTTTATAACCTTTTGTTTCTCTTTTTTTCTCAGGATTAATTTTGATTTGGCAAAGCAATTTATTTTCCATTAAGCTATCAGCCTTGGCAATACTCGTAAGCACTGATAAAAACAGGCCACAAAGCTGGCCTTCTGTCAGCCGAGTACAAGTACTGACTTATCGGTAACTCAGTCACAGGAGTGGTAAGATAAATTCAGTTCCTATCTTGCACTCCTTTGCTTTGACACTGGCAAGTCACAGTATCCGTATAGGCTCTGAAGTGCCAAATCCTGGTTGTTGTCAGGAGAACTGATGCACTGAGTTCCTTGTGCAGCATCTGAAAACAAAAAAACAGGCGGAGAGAGAAAAAAAAAACCTGCGCTTCATAATCCAGAACAGATAGGGGATAGAGACCTGATTTGTTATGAGACTTTTTATATCTTTAAAGAGGAAACTTCTCAGAAGTCATCTATTCTTCTGTCTTATTTGTAGAAGTATGCTAAACTTCCAATAAATCAGACAGACACCTGATTTCATGGATTAGTCAGGGTGAAAATGGCAATTTTAACACTTTATTGTAAATTAATGATGAAAATCTTTTAACAGCAAAACCCCCCATGTGTACTAAAATCTCTTCAATGTCTACTGGAAGTAAATTTATAATGAATATTAAGAGTACTAATGAAATTCTGCCTAGGAGCAATATTGACATTTCTATTTTAAAATGTAACGGCAATTCAAGATAACCTTAAAACAATATTTTTATAAGCAAGAAATGCATGCATGAAGGTTTTCTTCTGTAGTGGAATCAAGAGTATTAACATATTAAATAAAATAATATCGCTTCAGGAAAGAGCATGTTAGCATTATCCATGACTTTTTAAACTATATGACAACCTGATTTACATGGTATACAGCTTTATAGTAATTCCAGTTTAGTTAGGACCTTATTTCATTTCCAATAAAGCCAGCTTAATCTCTTATGGGAAGCTTAAATGAATCTAGATGAAATTGCAGGTACTGAAATAAATCTACAAGGCTAAAAAAAAAAATAAAATCTTTGTTCAGAATAAATCTGAAACACATGCTTAGCTCTTTGATGAAATCTTAGTGCATACTCAAATATAGTGTGTATTTATTTCTGATAAGGCATTATGATGACTTTTTATATAAGTTCTTTAAAGATTAAATAAAGAAAGAAAAAAGAAGGAAATCTGTAACAATTTAAATTAAGAGATTACACTGAAATTCAGAAGAAGGAAATAATGAAGAAAGGCATTTTAAGAACTGAGTAGCAAATGCCCAAGCTACCTGTTTTTTCTATTCTTCTTATGAGAACTTACACTACATAGCTCTGCTTTAACTTTCTTCAGCATATTGTGCCTCCTAATTACCCAAAGCTGACCCTGAAGGAAACAATAAAGAGGTTGTCACCTTTCTGTCTCAGAAGAGGTATCATTAATCTCATTTCTCCTTGGTTTTTCTGTCATGAAAAAATCTCACCTCCATCATTACAGTTCTTAAAAAAAGTTGAACTAAAAATATATAACTGCAAAAGATAATCAGAAATGGTTTTTCAAATATGAAAAGACAATAATTTAAGGAGATATTAATTAGGCCAAGGGAAAAAAAGTGTATTCATTTCAGACTTATAGGAAAAAAGGAAAACTAATATACACACACAAAATATTTATTTAATGCTGTAAGACCTTTCTTTTCATATTTGTAGTTTATCTGGCAGATAGGTAAAACAGGATTTTCCATATATATTTTCGATGTTTTAAAAGAAGTACCAGAACTTTGCTATGGTTTTTTTGCTTTGTTTTCTTACATGTAATTTCTCTTTAATTTGCTTTAATTCTTCTTTTTTCTGTGTGAACTAATTGTCTTTGTCAAGATTGTCAGAGAGAATAGTGAGATGCACAAAAGGCTCATAAGAGGGATAACTCATAACTCTGAAACCAATGGAGCTTATGACTTATGTCTTTAAATAATTCCCTGTTCAGGGATGAAGGTGATTTGTTATGTTGCCAAAACCTTTTAATCAGGTTATTTATGATAACTTCCATAATGGAGAACAGTTAGAAAACTATTAAAGATCTAATACATATGTTTGAAATACTGTCATTTTAGATTTTCCTTACCTGCTGTCTTATTATACTCTATTTTCATTCATATAGGCATTTTACAGTTACATGACAATAGCTGAATATTTGCTTAACATTTTAATCTGGAACTAGTTTCTATGGGTCAATGAAGCCATTTAAATAGAAAATAAAATACACAAACACAGAAGACATTCTATATTCTTTTCTATTTTGGCTCATTTTCATATATATGAAAAGAATATTTTAGAATGATTTTGTTCCCATCTTCCATACATATATGAGATCCGACAAAAAAGCAGTCTGAGACTGTGCCTGTAACACTTTTCTTTTAACAAAATAATGAAATCAACTACAATTCCCTTCAAAATAGTTCCCTTATGAGTTGACATACAGCTCCATACAATGTTGCCAATGTTCAAAGCAATTCCACAGATCATTTTCTGAAAGCCTTTTGGGGATCTCCATAGTTTTTGATTTCACATCTCCTAAAGAAAAAAATGGGTTCCTTTGAGCATTGATTTGATCTACGGGAAAAGGTAGATATCACAGGGAGACAAATATGGTGAATAGGGTGATGCTTAAGCACAATTATGCTGTTATTATCTAAAGACTGCTTCACAGACAAAGCATTGTGGGATGGTGCATTGACTTGATCTTAACTGACTGTTCACTCTTACATACCAACATTTTCCAACCAAGGGTATGAAAATGTCTATATTTGAACATGTGTCCACACATACTGATAGAAGCAATTGAGTTGAGCCTTATCTAACGGTGACAGGATAGAACCAGTTGTACAAACATCTCTCAGTCTCTCCTCTCCCATTCTTGGTCCTCAGGCTACAAGGCTAGTCTCCTTTTGGGGAGCAGGGAAGGATGAGTGATGGAATTCACACAATATGAAGACTGGGAAACAGCAAGCAGATATGGATACATGCCTCAGAATGGTGCTATTATTATAGAAGAAGACATAGAAACTTGGTATGCTTATATGAAATGCATGTCAAGAATGGAAATAATTAAATAGGTAAAGAGTCAATCCTTTTAATATAGTGTGCAGAAGGAGAATCAATGAAATAGTATGCATGCTTCCTCAAGAATGTTAGATTTTTAAATAAGTAGATTTGGATTCTTGGTAGTTTATTCCCAAATGAAGACCTTTACACAGTAGGCATACTGGAAACTTAATGGAATATTGTCAGTTGGAACATCAGAATGTCAGATTTGGCCATAGAGGTGACGGAATAGTATTAGGTATCAACAGATCTTTAAATAAAATCATACCAATGAAATACTTACTAGTATCATATTGCGTTCAGTTCTGGGCCCCTCACCACAAGAAGGATGTTGAGGCTCTGGACCGAGTCCAGAGAAGGGCGAAGATGCTGGTGAAGGGGTTGGAGAACAAGTCTTATGGGAAATGGCTCAGGGAACTGAGGTTGTTTAGCCTGGAGAAGAGGAGGCTGAAGGTCGATCTTACTGCTGTCTACAGCTACATGAAAGGAGGTTGTGGAGAGGAGGTAGCTGGCCTCTTCTCCCAAGTGACAGGGGACAGGACAAAGGGAAGTGGTCTCTAGCTGCACCAGGAGAGTTTCAGACTAGATATCAGAAAGAAATTTTTCACTGGAAGGGTCATTGGGCACTGGAACAAGCTGCCCAGAGAGGTGTTTGAGTTCACCATCCCTGGAGGTATTTAAAAGACGGGTAGATGAAGTACTCAGGAACATGGTTTAGTGGCAGATAGGAATGTTTGTACTCGATGATCCAAGAGGTCTTTTCTAACCTGATGATTCAATGATTCTATGATACCTCATATGAAATTTAATTACAGACCTAAACAGAAAACATGTAATGTTTGATCTCTATTCATTATTATACAGCTAGGTTGGTGATATTATCTACGTATTTAGTAGGCTACAAAGGAGACTTTGTGAGAATGAAAGAGCCTCTTAAGAGACAGAAAAGAAATTCAGACCCTTATTGGCATCTCAGAGTCTACTGTAGAATGCCATACTGTAAGCACAGGACAAACACCACCACCTATACAGAAAGGTTTCAGAGAGAAGAGGAGAACATGGAAGGAAAAGAGGTGCTATTACATACAAGCAGCTTTTCTTCAGAAAACGGAGCTCTAGACGAAATGCAAAAATGAAATTTGAGACAAAAGGATGGGAAATACTCACAGATTAAAAGTAAAAACAATTCATTGAAGGAGGACAGAAATTTTTTTTCAAGAATAACTAACTAAAGCGAGAAAATAAGTTAACAAATATTTGTTAAATGTCAGTAGCAAGAAGCCTTCCAACAGTCTGCAGGACTTACTGAAAATTAAAGTGAAAAAAAAACCCAAAGCACTCAGAGGAGATAAAAATACTACGCAGAAGAAAAACAATAAAATACCCTTTGCATTAGCATTCATAAAGAAACTGAAAAGATTCCCATGCTTGAATTTTTCTTGGTGGTCCGCTTGTTAGGTGGTCTGTCTGAAAGAGAAGTTTTGGAAGAGATTGTGGTTTAAACAGAATGAATGCTAACACACAGCAGGACCAGATGATATTCATTACAGGTTTCCAAGCTGAGTCAGAATACTTGTGTGTGCCCTCTTAAAAATTCCTTAACACAAGTGGAGAATGGCAAATGCGGTGTCACTTTTTCAGACACGTTTCAGGGAAGACATGGGGAACACTGTACATTTGACTGAGCAAATTAGTAAAAGTATAAGAAATTACAGAATTAAAAGCACTGAGGTAAATATGATGGTGAAGTGGCCTCTTTTTTGTTAGTTTCACGAAATCCTAAATTTTCTGAGGAAATGAAAGAACGAGGGATTTGCTTAGTTGGGCTTCTTAAAGATTTTCAGTGAAGTTGGTCCCAGAAGCATGTAATAAAACTGAGCAGCCAAAGTGTGAGAGGTGAAGTTCACATGTGGATTTGCAAAGTTTAGTGCTAATGCAAAGATTTCTGGCAGTAGAGGTGAGAGTCATTAGCAAAAATCAGCAGAACATCTTTGAGTCTGAGTTAAAGAGTGATAAAATGGCCAAAGAAATCCAATACAAATGAACATAATGTGATGCACATGAAAGAAAAAACAGTTATAACTTTGACACAAGTGATTATTTCCATTCAGACCATGAGACCTTGGAGTCACAATAATTTTATAGGAACTTTTAATAGGATTGAGCAAACAAAGAAAAAATAAATCTGTATTAGAAATCAGTGGGAAAGGAATATAAGTCAAATCAGCAACCATGTTACTATGCATATTTTCTATTTTCTACCCATAAATGTATTACAGTACACAATTATAGGATTTTTTCCTTCTTACTTCTCCCCCCCTTCTTTCACAAGCATATAAGAAAGCTATAAAAGGCATGGGTGCAGATGATAAGGACTATCAAGTTTATAATTAGTTTTATGAGGAATGACTCTTCACCTGAAGGAAGAGGGATGGTTGTCTACTATTCATTCCTGTAAAATAGATACCCGAGGAAGTTATGATAACACTCTGTAATCATAAAAGGCATGGACAGGCTTTTGATACATTTGTGGATTGTTTTAATTTAAATACTGGAGGACCTAAAAAAAGTTGGTAGATGATATATCCAAAACAAGTGAAATGTGATATTTTTGTCAGGAATGAATAGGGGGCCTGTGATGTTTGTTGATGCTGAAATTTAATGATCCTGTGGATGTTAAAATTTTAGCTTATATGGGGCTCTAGGGGAGACTGGACAATCTTATGTTAGCAAGATCCATTGAGGGCCATTGAATTAATAGATATTACAATGTGAGCAGAAACCAGTGGGAGGATAGGGAAGCAAGTGCCATACATAATTGTTCTGTTCCTTAAGCATTTATCTGTAATCAGTGTTAAACATAAGGTAAACATAAACATAAGTAAGTTAACATTTATCTCACTCCTTTTGGCCATTTGTATGTTTAAACTGCAGTGAATCACCACAGATCTGAAGTCCAAGCCCGGTGTATTGTTCTGAATTGCTCTTCCACAAAAAGCAAACAGTTCCAAATGTTTAACAACTAATCCAGCAAATTATATAAATGTTGAAAATGGAATATACAATAGGGAATAAGTTCATTCCTGACACAAATAGGTAGTCATTTTCTATTCTGATGCATGAATGTATTGTCTATATTTTAGCTAATAAAATTACAATTAAAGGGCAAAAAAATGTCAAACCTTTGTACAAATTCAACCAGTGTTAACCCTCTGGATTATAAATTATCTGAAGTGTTCAGGGGATCATCAAAAACACAGGAAAAATCTCAGTTACTGCAGTTCAGTTTACGCTGACTAGAATAAATGGAAGGAACCTCAAAGATTTATAACGATGCCAGAGAGAACAATTCTTTAGAGGTTGTTGACTATTCCTACCAGGCTCATGGAAGGAATTCTAATAGTCTCATCCAGACACAGACAATTGTTGGATTAAGGGAAACAGAAGTATCAGTGGAAGAAAATGTCTGAAAGCGGGGGGGAAAAAAAGATTTCCAGGTTTTAGAAAACAGTAAAGTGATTGAATGAATTGCCTACTCGTGGAAAGGATGGAATTCATTTTACTCATGTAAAGTTGGACTGATCTAACTGGGATTATAGCAACCAATTTCTAGCTCATGTATTGTACAGTGAGTGTGAAGAAGGTCCTTAATTCAGTGCGAGAAGACAAGACCATAGCGCAGTTGCTGTTGTTTCTGAATCTATCTGCAAACAGACTACATATACAATTTTTCGCATTCTCTTTTTTAGAATTGCTCATGCTGCAAACTCATTGGTGAAACAGTATGGCTGTCCCTTTACCTCCTCCTTTGCAAGCTAAAATTGAATAATTTATTGTTTGTGTTTCTGTTTCCAAACATCAATGTGCTTTAAAAGCCTAAGTGGTTTGAGAAGACTTTCATATGTTACAGTGAATTTCAAGCCTTCATGCAGACAAATCACATAATCTTGTAAATCTCATCATTGCTACAGGGAGGATTGCCATTGAAAGTTAAAGGAACTCAGAGTTTGCTTCTAGCAGATTTAGAGATTTATTTGCTCTCTATGGTGACCAGTGTAATTTTTAAAACCTCCTTTTTCCCATTTTCCTCTTCATCAACATTATTTGAAAACACCCAGTTAAGAGATAGTTAGATTTCAGAATCTCTTTCTCAACTTTATGATGTTGCATGTCTATAAATTGTTCAGAAACAGCTGAGCCAGCAAAAATCATTTAAGTAGGGCCAAAGCAATACTTCAGATTTTCATCTGCAAAATCTTTACCCCAGGGTGGAATTTTTAGAGTGCAGTGATACTTCTATAACCAGAAGGAATAGGACAGGCAGAGAGAGGCCTCCATTGTCCTTTGGAAGGTTGGAAGTCTTATCCTACCAAATATACTCATAATAAAAAAGAAGGCTGTAGATCTTCTGAAGCTAGGTATTTAATTTCTTTTTGAGAAATACCTATATCTAACATAGTTTTCTGGACTACTAACAGTGTGACATCCAGAGTAAGCTGAAAATCTGAGACTCAATGTTTTCCCATGAAAAAGAGTCAGACGCAATGGAAGTCTGCCGCTTGCTTGTGATAAATAAGCAGAGGAAGTCTGAGGAGAGAATACTAAGTCACTAACATGGCCCCTGGAGTGAAGCTACTCTGACATCTACTCTGAACTCATAACTGCCTGGCTGGATCTTAGAGAAGTTATTCACTTCTGAAACTAGAAGCCACAGTTTATCCTCACTTTAGATACAACCCACCTGAGAATCCTAGAAGCTGAGACAAGCCACTACCAGAGTTTTGGTATCTGCTAAAGTCTTAGGCTAAACCACAGCACACTAGATTTCTTATTTTATGTAACACTTCCTATCTGTAGGTCAGAAAAGAATAACCACTATTTCTCTGAAAGCATTAATCTCACAGTATGCCTATCTCCACAAGACTGTAGAAGTAAATAAAAACTCCCAGCAAAAGAAAGGTCTTTCCTTTCAGACAAAACTCATGATATTGCTTTTGTCAGATTCACCTCCATCAAAGAACCCCAGATCTTCATAATCTTATGCAAGAAGAATTGCACTTCCTTTTAGATTCCCTGAAATATCACCCTAGTTTTCCAGTGCTTACTTGCAACAGTACATGTGTAGAGAAGAGCAAACAAAATCAAAATATAAATTGAAGGAAGGCTGAGCGTAAAGAAAGAAAGATTTTGAAAAAATTTTCCATTTCCTTTAGCAGGTTTCCCCAGGTTGTCAACGCAGCCAATCATACATAGCAAACTTGTTTCTCTCTCATTAACACAGCAGTAGCTTTGCAGAAGGATGTGTGGGTGCACTACTTGCAGTACTAAATCCACAGATATGGTTTTGATTTTTTTTTTTCACAACTACCATATATTTAGAAAACTGTAAAAGACTTCCTTATACTTTTCCTGGCTGTCCATCAGATTGTTTTCTGGCATTTTAGCAGTATTCTTCATTTGTTCTTAATTAAATTACTGTATTTTAAGGACCTATTCAGGAAATTGTTTTGGAGAAGTACACCTTTAAGATTGAGATGATACAATGAAAACTTCTAACAACAGATTTTATCTTACTTCTTACATGTTTAAGAAAATAAGGAAAATCAGAAATGTTCCTGATGACTACATAATAATTTTCAAGTATTTCCAAAACTATTAGAAATACCTGTGTATGTGAATGTGTGTGTATCAGTATTTTACAGTCATTACGCTCTTCATAAAGCATCACACAGAGATTATTTTTTAGGAGTATATCAAAATAAGATTTGTTTTCCAGTATTTCTGCCTACTCTAGCAAAAGAAATAAAGACCTTAAAGGTCAGTCCTGCAAATACTAAAATTTCTGCTTTCCTCTGTTCTACTTATGAGTACTCAAGCCAATTCTGTAGAAAATTTAAGAATTATCTTCTGGAGCCCCTTCCAAAAAAAAAAAGAATTAATAGTGTTGGAAATATTTCTAATGGAAAGAGGCATACTTTCCTGAAATCTGAGAATAACATAACTGACTTGTCTTTATAAAATAAAAAGTATAACGGAAAACATCTTGAAACCTTTTTCAAAACTGTATTTCTTGCTTGGTCTTAAATGGCAAGCAACTCAACTAACAACCTTACCTGCTGTTATAATTTCTAACACTTTACCAGTATAGATCACACTGGAATTCTACCAATCATCTGTATCTTTATTTTTTAATTTATTTTCACAATGAAACTAATATGTGAGAACCCACAGAAGCTAAAGCAATTTTAACAAATGTTCATGCATTTATAGAGGAATTTTCATATAAGCTGTCAAATTATATATTCCATGAGGTTGTTTTTTAATAAAATATCTGTCTTTATTAAAAGGGTGTTAAAATGAAAGAGGGTATGGAATAATGTTCACTGAGCAATTAGGCTGATTTAAATGCTCCTGACGAGGCTCCAGAAAAAAAATATCAGCAACTCAGTATGCTATTGCATATACATATCACAACATATTTAAAAGCACATTAAATACTTTTAGAAAACAAGTTCACGTGCTGCAAGAAACAGTAACATTACATATCTTTTCACTAACATCCATAAGAAGTGAACAAAACCAGGTTAGCATACGTTAAATGAAGATGCGTCACTGTTAAGTATCTTGCTATAACACATAATTTTTTAAATGAACTTAATACAACTGTAAAAGAAATTATTTTACTTCATAATGGAGCAAAATTAACTTGTGAAATATTATTACAGTAGTTGTAAATGGTACTACTGTCAGTATTATGCTGCTAATTATGTCCAGATAGTAATGATTACATTACCTGTGCAATGAAGGTGTTTCTAGTAGGCTAATAAGTTAAACCCTTTGCAATGAAAATGAATATATGGAATTATGAAGTACCCACCATTTTAGTTGTATTCCTGAATGGCCTTGGCTTTTAGAACATGTTATAGAGAAAGACAATGGCAGATTCTCCTTCTGCTGGGTTGCTAACTCCATCACTGATTTGGGATATATCAAATAAGAGAGCTGACGCAAAGTAATTGCATCAGAATTACTTTGCTAATATTCTAATATTGACTTTAAGGCTTTACATATCACATCTACATAAGTATCATGCAATAAATGGTTTCAAATTTCTGAGCACAGATACAATTGGATAATTAATAGATTATTTTAGCATAGTCTTGTCCAATCTGTATTTAAAATGCTCATAAATATTTTGTATTTTCTTGTGAAGAAAGATAGATTTCCAGATGTCAGGTTCTGTGCCGTCTGTTGTTGGAAGATTAATATAAGAGATAGTTACAATTCCAATGGGGTCATAACAGAGATGAATTTGCTTCTGTTTTATCCTGCTGTATAATGTATCTGAGATGTTATGTGTCTGAGAAACAGATAAGTACACTATTTATTTTTAAGTATGTTATTAAGTGCAATTTCATTCTGAAGTGAGAATATGAAGCATGTTTTTATGAAATATTATATTAATAGGCTTCTGATTAATTATAATATCTGAAATGAATTTCATTACTATTGCTGGCAAAGGATAACACTATGCAAACACATGGTTATATGGTATCGCAGTTTAAGACCAGTCAGCAACTAAGTACCATGCAACCACTTGCTCCCCTCCCTGTAAAAGAACGAGGAGGAAAATGAAAAGAAAAATAAACTCCTAGGTTGAGATAATGACAGTTTAATAGGACAGCAAAAGAGAGAAAATAATAATCATATCAGAATATACAAAAAAAAAGTGGTGCAAAATATAATTGCAACCAATGAGTGATTCCTAGCCTATCCCTGAGCAGCAATTGCTGACTCTTGGCCAACAAACCCTGTTTATATACTGAGCATGACATCATGGCCAGTTTGGTTCAGAGTTCCTAGTTGTGTCCACTCCCAGCTTCCCTTGCACTCTCCACTAGGTTAGCATGAGAAGCTGAAAAGTCCTTTTAGTGCTTAGCCACAACTGAAAATGTCAGTATCAGAATTAGTTATCAACATTAATTATCAACATTATTTTCATCCCAATAGAATCAGAGAATCATAAAATGGTTTGGGTTGGAAGGGACCTTAAAGATCATCTAGGTCTGAACCCCTTGCCATGGGCAGGGACACTTCCAACACTTCCCACTAGATTAGGCTGCCAAGACCCAATCCAACCTGGCCTTTAACACTTCCAGGGAGTGAAAAAAATAAGAAAATGAACTCTACCCCGGCCGAAACCAGGACTGGTATCTGCCCCTTATTCTATACAATCTACATCGTACTCAGGTCCCATGCGTTCCAATACATTCCAGTCAATCACCACTGCTTTTTCTGTCTTTTGATACACACAGATATCATTCCCTTAGTCTATGGGCCATCCCTCTAAGGTGTCTGTTGAGTTCATTGGGCAGGGTCAGGTTGACTGGTAAATCCCCTAGTGTTAACTAACATTGTGGCCTTTGCTAAATGTGTATGCCAATGTTTGAAAGTCCCACCCCCCAATTGCTCTAATTGTTTTTTTTAGCAGTCCATTGTACCATTCAGTTTTCCTGGAGGGTGATGCATGATAGAAGATCAGATGCATGATAGGAGATCAGATATACCCACTCAATGCCATGCTTTTTGTCTCAGGTGTCTCTGACGCTGTTTCAGAATTAAGTGCCATTGTTTGACTCAAGTTTTATGTGCTGCCATGTTGCCATAGGACTTCTTTTTCAAGGCCTAAGGTAGTGTTCTAAGTGGTAGCATGGGGCACTGGATATGTTTCCAAGCATCTAGTAGTTACTTCCACCATTGTGAACACATGGCACTTCCCTTGGCAGGTTTGTGGGAGTGCATTATAATCAATCTGCCAAGCCTCCTCAAATTTGTTTCAACCACTGTCCTGCATATCACAGAGGCTTTAACCACCTCCATGTCTCTCCACTTTAGAGAACAGAATGTCACGCAGAACATTGTTAAATGTTTTTCACAAGTCCAAGTAGATGATGTCAATAACTCCTTCCTGATCCACTAATGCTGTAGCCTCATCATAAAAAGCCACCAAATTTGATCAGGTATGTTTTGCCTTTACTGAAGCCATGTTGACTGTTACCAATGACCTCCTTATTTTCCACATGTTTCACCAGAGTGCCCAGGAGGATCTGTTCCATAATATTGCTGGGCACAGAGGTGAGACTGACCAGCCTGTAGTTCCCTAGGTCTTCCTTTTTCACTCTTTTAAAAAGTGGAGTTTCGTTTCCCCTTCTCCAGTCAATGGGAACTTCACCAGACTGCCACTGCTTCTCAAATATTATGGATAGTGGCTTAGCAACTTCATCTACATGTTCCCTCAGGACCTGTACAGGCATATCATCAGGTCTCATGGATTTCTACACCTCCAGATTCCTTATGGTCTTGCACCTGATCTTCTACAGTGGGAAATTTTTCATTCTGTCAGTCCCTCCCTTTGCTTGCTGCTTCTTGGGTTGAGTGGCTTAGCCCCTTGCTGATGAAGGCTGAGGCAAAAATGTCAGTGAGTACCTCAGCCTTCACCATATCTTGGGTAACCAGGTCTCCCATTTCCTTCCAGAGAGGGTCTGCATTCTCCCTAGTCTTCTTTTTATTACTTATGTACCTAAAGAACCTTTTCTTTTTGCCTTTGATGTCCTTGGCCAGTTTTAATTCTATTAGGGCTTCCACATCTCTAATGGATGGACTCCATCAGCCCCTGGTAGCCAGGCTTCTCAAAGTGAATCTCATGGTCTAAGTAACCAAACCTCTGGCTGTGGCACCAAATCTGTAGTCATTTGTTGATTTTCCAGACTTGATTGGCTGTTTAAACCCCACCCCTTTGACTGAGGGGATTGATGGAAAAACTACCTATGCTCCAGAGTCCCTCACCGCTGTTCCCAAGGCTCTGTAATCCTTCTCAACAACCCACAGACTACTCCTGGCTGCATCAGTGGTGCCCACATGAAACAATAGCAGTGGGTAGTAGTCAGTGGACTGTACAAGGTTTGATAGCCTCTTTGTGATATCCCTAATGAGTTCCCTGTAGACAACACATCTCCCTAAAGAGTGGATCAGGTCAGCAAATGGATGCCTCCATATCTATCAAAAGCTAGACTCTCACTACTGTGACCCATTGTCTTTTCTTAATTTTGCTGGCTGTTAATTGCAGAGCAGAGGGGGCTGCCTTACTTGGCTCCAGCATCTCTCTGGATATGAGACGAGTTTCCTCTTCAGTCTATAGTGGTTCTGGAACAGCACCTCAGAATTCAGGAGAAGCCTCTTCCTCTTGCCAGTCCTTGCCCTTGGAGGCTTCCATTCTTCATTACTTCCCTCCCTCATTCCTGTGTGTGCTAGTGGGGGAGGTTTGGTTGGTTGGTTGTGGGTCTGCAGACTGTGTTAGGAACCAGCTATCTAGCTCCCTCTTAGCCTCCCTAATGCCGTGCAGCCTTCTCAGTGTTTCCTGCAGCTTAGGCACCTGCTGCACACCTCTTGCAGGAAGCTCTGCTGTATGCAGAAAGGTCTAGGCACTTTCTGCAGTTTGAGGTCTGCTCTACGGCCTCTCCCCTCAGCAGCTTTTTCTGCGTGGAGGCCAGTGCTGGGGTAGATGTTGCAGACTCCCCAGCTGGAGCTCCAGCCTTTGCTTTCAGATGAATGGCCACTATTTCTGTCTTTAGGTAGGATGTGTGCCCTGTAGTACCCTTGACCTGTTCAGGTCGTTACAGAACATGCCCAGATGATAGGTTGTGTCTACTCAGGGTTCTCACTTGGCCAATGGACAGCCCCCTCTTGAAGAGCCAGTGTCCTTCCTTTCAGACTGCCATGCAAACTGCCACACCACAGTCTGTTTGCCTGCCCTGCTCACTGCATTCCTGGTCATTGGTATTCCTTAGGGCTACCTTTTGAGGGGGTGGAAGGTGGCCACCGTTACTGCTGGCCCAGCCCATGTTGTGTCATTGTCAGCAACCCTAGGGAGAGCTGCCACTTCCTGGTGGGTCTCAGCACTCTCCTGGAGTTTCCCTGGCTCAGGAAACCCCCTTGTATGCCACAGTCCCCCACTCTGCTGTGGCACAAGCCTGCACCTGAGCTGATCACCTCTTTGAATTTCATTTCAGTGTGCTTCATTGTCTTGCAAGTTCACAGAAATTCTTAGCAAAAGGAACATCTTTAAAGAAATCCCATGTCTGCCCTTGTTCCCAAGACTACCCCCAACTCCTAAACCTATTAGGTTGCCCAGGCATCTTCAACATTTGTATAATTCTCATGACAACATGACTCACATCCTCCTTTGTACTGTTTTTACTGTTTTTACCAGGTCTTAAAAAACTTTTTTCTGTGTCATCATTTTTCTGAGTTACTATATTACTTCAATAAACATTCCCATATCATGTCTCCTCATCGTGCAGCAGAAACAAGTCTTGCTTCTTTATTCCTGTGTAAAAGAAAGATAACAGCATCTGTTTTATCCCAGGTAATAAAAAATGGTGATGTTTTTAAACTGTCTGTAGCCATAACCTCATCTCAGATACAGTCTGGGCAATCCCTGTATCTTTTAGACACCAAACTGGGAACAAACTTTCATCACATTTCTCTTCTTTTCCTAGAACAACATAGCAAGATACATACTATATTTGATCCTGTAAACAGTTCTATCACTGTTGATGCAAGTACTTTTCTTCTATAATGGGTTTATTATTATTTAAGAAAGTGATTCCCTGTCTTTTAAATTATTCAGAAAAGTAAATGTCTTTTTGGTCTGTAACTACATAGTATGGTTTATATACGCTCTTTATGATATTTATAACTTAAAAGCATTACTCTAATATGCCTATTAGTAACCATTTCAAATCTTATATTATATCTTTGTTCAACTCAATTTTTTTCACATGCATTTTACTAAACACCATTATTTTTTTCAGTAAAAACCCTTTTGATAGAAGTTCCTATTAAAATTTGTGAAACTCTTGTTTGTCCTTTTTCTCTGAAAACAGAATTTGATATACATTTTTCTGTAATGGAAATAATTTTGATAAGTAATGACTGTTTTCATTTTAACTGACTTTTGCTAGCAACTTTATAACCAAAATATTTTCTTTTTTTTCTATAAAAATATTTTCTTTTTTTTCTTCTTTTATAGATAAAACATATAGACCTACATATGTATAGACCTATATATGTACACGTATTTTCCAAGTACTGTCAAAATTTGAGGTATGACATTTTTTTTTGTAAAATCATGAGAAACGAGACCTTTAAGTCTCTTTGAGAAATACAAATAAAATCACTGTCATATAACATCTCCCACTCTACTCAACACTTGTCAGGCTGCACCCATAGAAGTTTGTCCACTACTGGTCCCCACAATGCAAAAAAAGATACAAACAGATCAGAGAGGGTCCAAAGGAGGGCTACAAAAATGATCAAAGAGTTGGAGAACTTGTGCTATGAAGAGAGACTGAAAAAGCTAGCAAGAAAAGACATCTCGAGGATTTCATCACGCTATTCCAGTACTTGAAAGAAGGCTACAGAGAAGATAGAGTCTCTCTCATCACAAGAAGCCAAATGGAAGAGACAAAGGACAATGAGTACAAGTTATATGAGAAATTTAATCTCAATATAATAAAGAATTGTTTTGCAGTGAGAATTATCAGTCACTGTAGCAACTTCCTTAGAAATGTGGTAGATTCCTTGACACTGGACATTTCCAAGATGCAGTTGGACAGAGTGCTAGATAATCTCATCTAGGTTACAATTCCTAAAAAGTTTGTGCCACATTATCTTTTGAGATTCCTTGTAACCTGGGCTGTTCTATGTCTCTACAGTTATGAGATAAACTGCTTGGTATTAAAAAAACCCAAAATCTTAGGTTCGAATAAATGTTTTAGAAGAATAACCAGAAAAATAGTTAGTAAAGGCAGCTGCGTACACATCATAAAATTATGCTATAATAAACCCCGCTTTTTATAGCTCGTGAAGGAACAACATTGCTAAGCTGGCCATTCTTTGCAAATGCACAAACATGAACATTGATAAACTCCCCAAAATCAGGAGGTGCTGAGAATAGACAAGCTTTCCTGTCTACCTGCTTATGAAGGAGTGGTTAGTAAAGAAATGGAGATTACCTTTCCTGCTGTAGGTCATCATTCAGCTTCTTTTTCATTAGGTCTCAGGTAGTAACATATTAGGGAATAGAATGAATTGCATCCAAGAAAGAAGTAAAAAGTCCATAGCAAGAAGGTAATAATTTGGATTAGTACCAAAGAAGAAAACTCAGTCCTGTGTTACCAAACATATATTAAATGAATAGTACATACATCCAATAATGTGCGAGCATGAGCTTAGGCAAGTATGGTAGATCAGTCCCCAAAGATAATCATTCATGTAAACGTTAACACTACTTATTAAAAGAGCATGTTCAATAGAACACATGTAAAATTTTGCTCTGTTGAGTCTGTCTTAGGTTTTCCTTTGTTGTTGTTTTTCCCAATTTCCCAGATAAATCATATCTGAAATAACAGTAGATTTGGGGAATTTCATTACAGTTTATAAAACCTTAATTCTCTATCAAACTTGTAGTTATTTATTTGGTTTAGAAAATGATCCTATTCTAAAATTGCCAAAGGTGAAAATCCTTGATGCATCAAGGCATGTTTTACAACCAGTATGCTGAAGTTAGAGGACAGATTGACAGTACGTACAATACTTGTTTCAAGGTTTATTTGAATATTAGGTTGAGATGAAGTGACCTGTTTGCCAAGCCATGTACAATAAAACTAAATAATTTCTAATATATGCTTAGTAAAATACTATGATTTGCAATGCTGGAGAGAAAAGGCATTTAAAAATAAGTGGGTAATGATGTGTACATTGTGAAGAAAAATTATTAGGAGTTAGAGCATTAGAGTCCCAATGAAAGATAGCGGTCAAGCAAACGCATTAGATATTTCTGTAGACTATTCCTGAAAGACAATGTGTTGTAAGACAATGTATGTGATCAGGGTTTTTTGCAACTAAAATTGTCCTAATGCGTCCTCTGCTTTCTTACATATCATTAGCCCTAGCCTCACAAAGCTTTCCAGCCATGAAATCCTTTGTATTACTTTAATCTTCTTTTATATTTCCCAGTTAACCACCATTTCTTAGATACTGTCTTTTTGCCTTCCACATCCATATAAGCTGCTTGTTTGTCCACTCTAAACCCAACATTCTGTCCAAGCACTTTTTATCCTTGTTTTTCCTGATTCTTATAGACTCCTCCTAGGTGAACTCCCTGATACAACTTCCCTTCTTTAAGTCTGTTAAAAATGCCACCGGCAAAGTCACTCCCTGACTGCTGTTTTGATCAGATTTGGCTTTTCCTTATACTTTCATCAGCCCTTCCGCACAGACTATGTCATGTTCAGGCTCTTCATTTTGTGGGTTTTTTTCGAGCTTTGAGTAATTTATAGCTTTGGCCTAATTCTTCAGTCTTGTTTCTTTTTACTTATTCTGTAGTGACATGCAATGCTTTTATTCCTATATCTTTTGATTCTAGGCCTTTGCCTTCTCCTTGCTGCTCATTCTACCTTTAGTTGTTCAGATAAGATATCGTCTTTTTCTTTTAAAGGGAAACTGCTATTTCAAATACAATGTGCAAATGTAAAATCTTCTTTCAGAAACATGTTAGTCATTATTACTACTAATATATAACAAAGGATGACCAACCTGACAGCTACCTACAATGGAACAACTAGAGGGTGAGGGGAAAGCAGTGGATACTGTTTTTCTTGACTTTAATAGGGCTTTTGACATTGTATCCCATAACTTCCTGATGGACAAAGTAATGAAATAAAGTCAAGATCAGTGGAAATAGGGGTAGACTGAAAAATGGCTTAACTGGTGGACTCAGATGACTGTGATCATTGGTAAAAGGTTCCACTGTATGCTATCCTCTAGTGCAGTATACAAAAGGGCTGTACTGAGGACCATACAGTTCTTCATTAATGACCTAGACTCAGCAAGAGTACAGATCTTACAAAACTAGGATGAATGGATGATAGGCCAGATTGATGTGATGCTATTCAGAGAGATCTTGACAAGCCGCAGAAATGGACTAAGAAGAACCTCATCCTGTTCAGCAAAGGGGAAGACCAAATCCTGCACCTGGGGAGGAATAACCCAGAGCATGGCAAACAGGTGCAGGGCATGTCAGAAAACAGGGCAGCTTGAACAGCAGTTCGAGTGAGCAGGGAGGGGCCGGAAGTCAGCCAGAAGGGACCAAGGATCATGGTGGCCACCTGTCAGAAAATTAAGGCTGCTCCAGGTGCTGCTCCAGCCAGGACTGATGCAGCCACCCAGAGGGAGCCTCAGTGGGCACATGCAGCCACGCAGACACTGGGCTGCAGGCAGTGCCCACCTTCCACACTGACTCACACCGGTACTGACTACACTTGTGGAAGCTGTGCTGGGGGGGGGAACTCCTTCACTTGGTGTCAGAACTAAGGGAGGAAGTAACTAGTCTGAGGACCATTAGGGAGTGTGAGAGGGAGACAGACCATTGGAGCAACACCCTGTGCCCCCTCTCACAAACTGAGCAGGCAGCCAGAGCAAGCACAGTTGAGAACTCCCCATCCACTACCTGTAAGGCTGAAGAGAAGAATGATGGGGACTGGTAGCAAGTTCCTCCTACCCATCGCAGCAGGCACATTGTTCCCATTCAGATAACAAACTCCCAGGTTGCCTCGCAGAATAGATACGGAGTACTGCAAGTGGATTCAAAGTCGACAGAGGAGGATGATGGCTCCGGCAGCCCAAAAATATTCCCTAGGCTGAGCCATCCTCAAATGACCATCAAAACAACCTCTGAGAAAAAGAAGAGAAGAGTGATTGTCTTCGGAGATTCCTTTATGAAGGGAACAGAGAGCCCGATCTGCAGACCAGACCCACTGCACAGGGAGGTCTACTGCCTGCCTGGGGCCTCTGTGAAAGACTTCATAAGAAAGATTCCTTCCCTGGTAAAGCCTATGGATTATTAACCTCTGTTAGTATTCCAAGTAGGCAATAATGATATTCAGAGGAAGAAACAGAGGGTAATTACAAGGGGCTTCAGGGCCCTGGGGAGAATGGTGAAGGGCTCCAGGGCACAAATAGTGTTTACCTCCACCATTCCAATAACAAGGAATGAAGAGGGAAAAAGCAAGAAAATTCAAAAAATTAATAGCTGGCTCCAAACCTGGTATGAGGAGCAAAACTTTGGGTTCTTTGATCATCGACTGGCCTACACATCTCCAGGCTTCCTTTCCAGGAATGGGGCATGCTTGTCCCCTAGGGCGTACAAAATTCCTGGTCAAAAATCTAGCAGGGCTCATTAATAGAGCTTTCAACTAGATGTGAAGGAGGAGGGGGATGAAGACAGGCTAGACAGGAGTCAGCCTGGAAATGGCACTCCAGTGCCTGAGAGATGTTGTACTGGTGAGGACCTCCAGTATATCAGCTTGAAGTGAGTGCGGGCAGTATATCTCGTGATGGAAAAAATGTAATTGGCACTGATGGGTTAGATAATCAAAAGACCAGTCATTTGGGAATGAAGACAGTTCCCTTTATGCGAGCTGAGGGATTAACAGCCCAACTGAAGTGCATCTTCACCAATGCATGCAGCATGGGCAATAAACAAGAGGAACTGGAAGCTACTTCAGGGCACAGAGGCTATGACATAACTGCCATCACAGAAATGTGGTGGGATGACTTGTATAACTGGAGTGCTGCTATGGTGGGGTATAAACTCTTCAGGCAGGATAGGAAAGGTAGGTGAGATTGTGGGGTTGCACTCTATGTTACAGAGAGCTTAGATACCCTCGAGCTTGATAATGGTGATGATAGGATTGAGTGTCTGTGGGTAAAAATCAGAAGAGCCCACAAGAAGGCAGATATTGTGATGGGAATCTATTATAGACCACCTAGACAAGAACAAGAAGCTGACAAGATCTTCTACAAACAACCGGGAGAAGTCTCAAGATTGCTAGCTCTTGTCCTTGTGGGAGACTTTCATTTACCAGATATCTGCTGGAAGTACAATATAGTAGAGAGGAAGCAGTCTAGGAGGTTCCTGGAGTGTGTGGAAGACAACTTCCTCACACAAGTGGTGAGTGAGCTGGCAAGGGAAGGTGCCCTCCTGGACCTGCTGTTTGTGAACTGAGAAGGCCTTGGGGGGGGTGGGGGTGTGATGGCTGAAGGATGCCTGGGGCAAAGCGATCATGAGATGGTAGAATTCTCAGTTCTAGGTGACATGAGGCGGCGGGTTAGCAGATTGTCCACCTTAAACTTCCAGAGGGCAGACTTTTGACTTTTCAGAAGGCTAGTTGATAAAGTCTCATGGCAGAGAGTCCTTAAGGGCAAGGGAGCCCATGAGGGCTGGGTAGTCTTCCAGAAGGAAATCCTGGCAGTGCAGGAGCAAGCTGTCCCCATGTACTGGAAAATTAGTCAGTGGGGGAAAAAAACAGCTTGATTGACCAGAGAGCTGGGTGGACATCAAAAAGAAGAGGAATATCTATGAACTTTGGAAGAAGGGGCAGGCATCTTGGGTGGACTACAGGGAAGAAGTGGGATCATGCAGAAGAAAAATCAGGAGGACTAAAGCCCAACTAGAACTCAGACTGGCCAATTCTGTGACAGATAATAAAAAATCTTTCTACAAAACCATTAGTCGTAAAAGGAGGACCAGGGAGAATATTCAGTCTTGTTGGATGCAAAGAGAACAACTGTGAAAAAGGATGAGGACAAGACTGAGGTACTTAATACCTTCTTTGCTTCAGTCTTTAATAGTAATGAAAGTTGTTCCTTGTGTGTACATCCCCAGGAGCTACAACAAAGCTCCCATGATCCAAGAGGAGGTGGTTAGAGATTTGCTTGGCCAATTACACACTCAGAAGTCTATGGGGTTGGATGAGATCCCCCTGAGGGTATTGACGGAAGTGCTATCCAAACCTCTTTCTGTCATCTTTCAGCAGTCCTGGCTGACTGGAGAAGTTCCATTTGACTGGAGGCTGGCCGATGTTATATGCACTCACAAGAAGGATCGGAGGGAAGATCCAGGAAACTACAGGCCTATCGGCCTGACCTCAGTGCTAGGGAAGGTCATGCAACAGGTGAGTGCTATCATACAGCACATGCAGTTGATTATAACTCTGTCAGCAGTGAAATCACAGAGCCAGATTTTCCTTGTAAACTAACAGTATAACTATTTGAGATTTAATGCTCCATTTTTTTCTGTCTCTAACATCCAATTTTTATATAGCCCTTCAGAAGCACTAGTTAGAACACATACTTAGATAGGTGTGATAACTTATTTCACAATGTCCTACACATCTTGCTAGCAAAAATTTTAATCAGGTTTCTTAATATGTGCTTTTTGCTCTTTACTTCTTAATGAGATTACAGTAATAATATGAAGAAGTACTTCAAAGGTGTAAGGTAAAAAATTTTATGGGTGTATCACAATTGTATTCATAAGTCTCCTTACCTGGAAAACCTGGCACATCATTTTTATATATATGGTAGTCTTGCAAAAGAAGGGTAATATTTCCCCTAGTGAAAAATAAATAAAATGGCCATAGTATGCCAAAATCAATGGGCCCTATAGAGTAGAAAACAGATAAGTTTACATTATAATGTGAAAGGACTTTTGTCTTTTTTGTTTATGACACTTGTGAGGAATTATAAAAGTTTACTGCAATTTCTCGGCCTCCAGCTCAAAATCTTAGCTTTTTGTTCTCTGTTTTGATATGAAAAACTACAGGTAAGTACAGATTGTGTTGCATTTTCATACAAAAAAAGACCACAGAAGTGTAAAATTATTTCATATATAACAGTAAATATTATAATAATTTAAAAAAGAATTGCTCATGAAATCAAGATTTTTTTTCAAATATATATTTGACAGGCATAGATAGTATCTGATATGTTTTGTTCTCATGATGATAAATGCAGAAAAGAAGAATGACAACCTTACGAGTACAAAACCAAACTCTTTAGAGCTGCTTTGTCATGGATTAATATTTTTCTTTAATCACATAAGGGAAGTATCGAAAGGTCCACATACACAGGATCATTTGCTGTACAAAGGCAAGGCTTCATAAAAGCAAACAAACAAAACCCCATCATGTAGGCCAGCTGTAAACACAATGGCCTGATTTTTACAGGTCCTGAGCATTTGCTTCATCCTTGAAAATGAGCCAGTGCCAACATTTAGAGAAGTCATACTGGTTGGTGCCTTATTTTAGGCACATATGTGGGAACACTGGCTTTCTTACTATTCAAGTAATGGAATGCAGGCTGAACTTCTAACCTCTTTTTTTTATTTTTTTCTGGCATCTACAATGAGCATACAAGTGACACTGTGAGACATGAGCACAGTTATAGGCATCATCTGTGAACATGAGGTTTATTTGTTAAAGTTAGGATCCAAGACAAATAAAGTCAAAATAGAATTATATATTGGTCTAGTCCTTACATTTAAAGTTGATATTTATTCCTCTTTTATCTCAGAGCTATGTTGCAAAAGCATGAAATCTGTTCAGGAAAACTGTGTACATTTTTCAAAAGGAGGACTGCAAAAGAAGACAAGACTAGTAACATTTTCCACTTCTTTAGAGTTATTTGGGGTATTTTTAGGCAATAAGATAAAAATTAATACCTTCAGAAAAGCAATACTTTGTAGGAATGATATTTCATTAAAGAATTATTGTTACTGTGAAGAAAAAGATGCAAAAGTTAAGAACTTCCCCATAATATTTTTAGGTGAGGAAGGGAAATTTATGCTCTAAATGAAGTATTTAAAACTTCAAAGGAAAACAATATTTAATTTTCATATTTAAACCGAAGATACTTAAATTAGCACAGGGTAGTGAAAAAGATTTCTCAGGAAATCACTCAAAAATCAGTCTCATTAACACAGCATTACACTTGTACATATATGTGTTGAAAATAATTGAGAAGGGGATAATTTCTTGTCTTAGTTTCTTGTTTTCCACCTTTTTTACTCAAAGACTGTATTGCATGATCCCTCTGAATCTTTTCTTCTCCAATTTATATATTTTTTTTAATTTGTTTGTAATTTGCTTGACTGGTACCTCTTACCAAATATGTTGATGGTAAGCTGTTTTGACCAGATGTTTATTACATGTGATATGTTTCTCTGCCCTGGGTCAAATGGAATCATACTCATCATCCAAATGCGAGATCATGATGTTAACAATTATGAGTGCAGTATCAATTTTGCTCAATATACTGGCAGTTTTGCTTATAGCAGTCATGAAACTAATCTTCACAAGACTATATGTGGAAAATGCTATGTAGAAATACAGCAGTTGAAACTTACATCAGGTTTGGTAACATGCTCACATTGAAAACGAAATGTGGAATGATGAAATAAAATATTATGCTGGTTTTTTTAGCTTTCCTAATTAACTGGTAATGATTTATAGACATTTTAACTTGATATCTTATGACAAATGAAGATTACAAAAAAGCTACCATCACACAGAGACCACTTACCAAAATAGTAATTAAAAAAGTTTGTTTTCACTTGAGTTCAAATTGGCCTCTTTTTAAAAGTCTTTATGAGATTGAAAATGGATTAAATCGGAGAGCACTGTTGGTTACTAAGAACCCTTATGTTGAAGCTACTTGTACCATTTATCCTTACACAGGGAATAAAACCATCTTTATCAAAATCAGTTCAGACTAAATCAATATCTCTAGGAAAAAAAGGGCTTGTTTCTCTATCCCACAACAGACATAGTATCATTTAGAGCTGCTGAGTACTAAGGGAATAAAACACGCTCAGACAATGATCATTTTGTAGGATATAAATACTTTTCAGCTTGCCTCAGATAGGGAAAAGTTACTCCATAACAAATATTTTTAAAAGTCTGTCTTAAAGGAAAAAACAGCATTTCCACTACATTTATATTTACTCTTTTTAGTGGAGGAGATGACTATTTTATTTTGATAACTTTTCTAAAATCTCTATGAGAACATTAAAAATCATACCATGGACCTAAGTCATTTTAGTATGAATATTTTTAAAAACATATTCCTGCAGAGAATAAGTCAGTAACTGCATGCATACTATTATTTAATTTGTTGAAGAGATAATTTGGGATATTTAAGGAAACATTTTAGTAAATTCATTTTTAAAATGAAAATACATAAAACCCTAAGCCATCAATATGGTAAGTCTTTGAAGCAAAAATACCTTCTTACGTCAAAGCATGTGTCGTTCTTGGTAACGAGGGACATAATAAACTGTCATGTTTATAACTTGTCACTGCATGAGTTGTCAGCCCATCAGACAGAAAGTAGGGGCTCTTGAGAAACATTGAAGAGGTGGTGGGTGTTAGTTTCTTCTTAGGTGTTAATTCTAGCTCTATCATCCTCATTAATAATGATTTAAAAATACTTCTTTATGCCACACACCTCCTGTGGTGAGTGCTGTGGAATTTAATATATAGGTATAACAACATTGTTCAAAAACCAAGATGTTATGCCTGTATGCAGGCAGTTGTATAAACGTATACATACGTAAGAATGCTCTGTTTTCTAACATTTTTCATACTAATAATTTTCTCTAACACCCATCATAGATTTAAACCATACCATTTACATTCATATAATACATTATAACATATTCTGTAAATGACCTATTAGGGCTGTTAAACACCAAAAATATGTGCAGGACTGGCTCAGTAAACTGAAGTAGATAAATCCAAATTTAATTTATACCCACAAGACCAAATTCTGAGTATACATTCTAATGGCTCCTTTTCTTCTCAGTGTTCACATTTGTCAAGTACTCAGTCATTGCACGGATGAATAAAATTTATATTTTTTATGATTAGTTGTGCTAAAAAATCAATAACCTTATAAGCCTACATTAAAAAATATTTTGGTGGTTGATTCTATTTTTTTCACTTTTATATTTTTTTCAGCATGTACCGCCTTATTATGAGCTATTACTAGTTCTTGTAGGCTCATCCATAAAAAAAAATGTTGGAAATAGCTTGACATTTATGGATTTCCTTTTGACATTATCAGGGTTAATTAAATGATAACCTCCTCATTCGTGAAACATGTGAGAGGCAATAATGTCACCTAGGCACAGGACCACAGAAGCTGTACAAGGTAATGTTTACTGCTATGTGAAGTTCTCCACTACCTATTATGCAAGTAATTTAGAAAGAGAAGAAAAACCCCGAAAATCAGCCTTAAATCATATCACAGTAGGCTATGGAATGAGAGGGATAAGAAATACATCTGTATAGCTGTTTTCAATGGTAACATAACTTCAGAGAGTACAGTACAGTAGCTAGGGTCAAAGGCTAAGTTCAGCATTGCCATCTTCAAAGGACAGGCATATCTCATGTGCGTAATCCCTTTATAATGCAAAAGAAAATACCAGTAATTCCACTTTCAGAATGCTTTATATTCAAGAATGAAAAATTTTCAAGTATTAAGCTTCATAATAACCAAGTCAGCGCTAAGGTAAGGCAGAGAAATTAACAATTGATGTAATCATTTAAGTAGCTGTATATTGAGGAATGATCCTTTATTGGAACACCTACATTGTACAGTATTATATGATGTGATGATAGAACTGAAAAAAACAGAAATTTGCATCCCTGAGTTAATGTTCTGACCCTTAGTGGGGTTTTATAAGAAAAATATCCAAAGAAAACAAACCATGCTACAGCATGATTTAAGGGTTTTATCAGAAATAAGTGATATGTTGTAATTTTCATGCTGAAAAGAGATTTATAAAGGAAGGAAAATGAGGTAATGAGAAATATTGTATGGAAGAGACGTAATACAAAATGAGGTTCTTTTAAAATTCAGTTTTGAAAGAAATGTGAGTGTTTGATGTAAATGCGAAAGGGAAAAATATGGCTGCAAAGCAGAATCGTTTGGTGAGGGAGAAGTGGCAGCTAGAAGGAGACAGGGAAAGATAGTTTCACTCTATCACAATTCTAGCTGAGCTTTCTGAAGGATTTGGAAAACAGTTACTATGTGCAGCTGAAGGAGTGGCTGTAGGCATTCAGTCTATGCACACAGAATATGAAAGAGTGGTCAAAATGGGACTCACATATTCAACACAGAAAATGTTATTAGTATGTCGCAAATGCCTATGGAATTGAATTCTATCCCCAAATACTTGGATGGTTAGGAATTTAAGCCCTTGTACCTCAACTCCTTCTTGTGATATAAAGTATTGTGAACTTTTCATTTAGACATATTAATAAAAAGCCTATGGAAAAGTGAAGCCTTCTGTGTTCAGGGAAATAATTTATAAGAGACCATAAGATTCCTAGAGGATTTTCAGGGCAGAGATGATTTTCATAGCATCTAGATACCTGCTTAACCTTCTTAATTGACAGGGTGGGGACAGGCTGCTCTAAGGTAGCTTTGTCTGTAAGGAGACTGGTAGAGAGTTCCACGTATAAAAGAAACTGGATGTGAAGATATAATTAAGGGCTATTCTTAAGCATTACCACACAATGAAAGTGAGCTAAGATGTACCTTGGTAATTTGGGATTTTTTTTACATATATAAGGAAAATAAAGACATAGTTTTTGATGTAGTTGTTTTGCCTTCCCCCCCCAATAATTTTTATTCTGGGCTTTTTCAGTATTATTATTGTTTTTTAATTAATCAGCCTGTTTTATTGATTCTAGTAATTAATGTACAAATCCTCATTTTACTTTAAGAAAGAAAATCTTGGCAAATGTGTTACTACTTTTAGGAGTCCTAAAAACAGAGCAGAATTTTAGATTTTCTTGTTATGCAGAAAAATGGCAGGCAATGTCAGTAGACTGTTGAGGTTTGCTACACTTTTTTATCCTGAAATCTGGTAGCTTTTCTAAACTTCATATTTACCATGATATATGATATTTTAGTGGAGATATCTCCATTCTCTATCCGATCACAGTAAAATACGTACATAAAATATATGTAAACCTAAATCCTACTTGAGGATATTCAGATAATATCATGTCAGTGAGTGACTTAAGAATTGAATCTCCTTGTACACATTTCATTGAAGCTTGCCAATACTTCTGTGACTCTTTTAGGTCCTGAGATTTTTCTGAAGATTTCGTAAGTGCATAATTGCCTATATATGTAACCAGTGTAAATCATAATGATAACATACTGAACATCTCTAATTTTACAATGTGTACATATTGTTTAACACCACATTTATAGATTTATAGATTATGTAACTTCTACTATTTTTTTTCAGACCAATACACATGAGGCATTTTCTACTATTTTTTTCAGACCAATACACGTGAGGCATTTGCTTTCATATTTTCTTAGAAATATCTCAACTGGTCTTATCATACACAGCAATCCAGAAACTGGTTCCTTTCAGATCAATTTCCTTCCCAGCTTCCTGTCCCAAATACTGCATGCAATCATGGCCTGATAGGAAAAGGTATAAATGCAGGAAAAGATCCATTTCTATCTAAGAAAGAATTAAATAATTAAGCTCTAACTATTTTAACTTCACTTAAGGAAAAAGTCCCTCAAATCCTCTATAAGAAATTACAGAAGTGTAAAGACTGACTTCACTGTTTTGTATGTCTTAAACATTTGCACTGTCTGAGAGCCTTATCTCTGGCACCTGGTTCAATGGCAGGGGAGGTGGAGGAGTAAGGACCACTGCGCCTCACCTGTCCAAGCTCATGGTCCTGAGCCGGCTGCTATGGGTGAGGTGATGCAGTGGAGGGCACTATCCCTCACCGCGGCTCCTCACACCCACCTGACTGCCCTGGCTGGACCCTCCCAAAGGAGCTTCTGCACCCATGTGGCAAGACCACCCATGTGCTGCCATGCAGCATGTGCACCCATCACTCCAATTGGACCAGCCTGGACCATGTAGCCTGGATGTCTCTCTCTCTGTCTATTTCTCTCTCTCATTTACCTTACTGTGTTTTCTTGACTGGTATTGGCAAGTTTCGGATCACACCCAAGTGACCTTGGCTGTGTTCAGGGATCAGACTGTAGACTGTGATCTGAACAGACTGAGATCTGTTTTCTGCAACTTTGTGAAGTTGATTCCCCCCTCCCCCATCTCAGCTGTGCACCTGAGTATTTTGGACTGTTTATTTTGGTCAAAGACAGAATAAATTTTTCTTTTTGATTTTCACCCTCAGAGTGACCTTGTTGGCCTCTGGATTGCTGCACAGATAAACAAGCAATCTTCCTTCCACTGCACAGGTCAAAAGAAGGCCCTGACACAAATGTGTAGCTCATGGATTCTGGGCATAACAAGCTTTGTTGATTTTGAGAGCCATCAGTCTAGATGTACTTTACTGAGCAACAGCTGAAGATCAGGGCCCAGAGAAGTACCAGACAGAGAATATTTGTTTGTTTCTGATTCAGTTTTCTTTCAGACTATTTTTATACAAGTTATTTGCAATTGCTGTCTTTCCAGAGAGCTCCATAATTTTTTTCCTTGTAAGTTTCTGATGTGACCCTACAGAATGATGTCATAATAACTGTACAACTTGTATTCAAGATTTTTTAAAAGGGAGGAGAATGGAATAAATCAGGTGGAGCTGTAATAATGTTGGAACAAGCATGGCGTGCATTCTGACCACTGTATGTCATGGAGGAATCATCGAGATGGGATGCCCTTGAACACTGCTTTCGGGAGAGGCAGCAGGCAACTCCTAGAAGGCTGGCCAGCAACAATGGCTGCAAGGAGGCCAAGAACATATCATTTGTCAAGTCTTACATCTTACCGTACTAGAATGAGCTCAAGATGCACAAAGTGATGTGGGACTGGGTTCTTAAATATCTCAGAAGATAGTCCTGGAAGCGCATACTATATTATATTAAATATTCCTCCAAGAATTTGCCCCATCCCTGGAGGTTTTGGATGGGATCTTGGGCAGCCTGATCTAATGGGATGTCCCTGCCCATGGCAGAGGGTTGGAACTAGATGATCTTTAAGGTCCCTTCCAACTCAAACTATTCTATGATTCTATGATTCCATGATTCCATAATTCCATGATTCTAATTAAAGCTCTGACCTCTACCTCTGTAGCTATCTCTGCATTTGAGAAGTAAATGCAAACCTGCACTGAAACAAGGAGTAGAGCTGAGGCCTCTCTCTCTTTTGCAGTTAGTGGGTTTATATTGGATTAGACTGATCTACAAAAAATCCTCACCATATGTGTGCCCCCCTAAAGCGGCTCAGTAATTGTTCTGGATTGTTACATGGCCACTGAGGGTTCAGACTCACTGGTATACATCTGGAATGAAGCTTCCAGTCTGCTTTCCTCCAAGAGGAAAAATATAGTTTTGTGAACACCAGAATTTTTGATACAGGAAATGTAATCAGGAAACTTGCTTCACAGTTGCTTTAGTATTGCAAAGCAAATTTCTGCCGTAGAGGCAACTAGTTATCTGGGTGCTAGACAGAGAAACTTGCCATTACCAACCCAGCATTGCTGGCAAATCTATTGGGTGGACAAAAACCTGAAATGGCTGTGTTTAAACAGTGTGGCTTAAATATGATGAAGACAGAGGAAAGAAGATAATACAATTGAGATTCAAGAGTGGTTGGAAGGCAAGCTAGGGAAACCATTCTAGATGTATTGTATTTGGCAAGATGGCAGGCACTGATTTGCATCCATGGTTGTGCATCCCTTGAAAGCATTTATGTAAGCTGGTTCCTCATTGTCTTGGTTTCTAAACAGTTGAGGAGTCTCACAGCAATCAAGTTAAAAGGCTTGTTCACTTGTCCTCTACCACCTACAGCAGCTTATCTGAATGAGTCCTAACACGTTTGAGCCAAATAATGCCAGGTTATATTAAACAGTTAAAGTTTTAAAATGCACATTATCGCTAATCAAAATGGGGGAGGAGGGGACAGTTATAAAAGCAGCAGAAAAGGAGATCTGAATGGGTGATAATCTCTAGCAAAGGCATCAATGACAAACAACTGGATGCAGCCTGTAAAAGGAACCCTACCTCTGTGGGAATAACCTAACAGGAATATACCCCAGACTTTAAGTTTATCACGAACAACAAACCCCATTAAGTTTATTAGTCTGCAGGAATTTTCCCACTTGTGCATTTTGATTCTTTTATTCTCAATATCCCACCAGTTTTTTTCAGTATGTGTCTATAAATAATTGCATAATCACTACCAATAAAATCTTTTTGAAATCATCTACCACACTACTGAACAATACAGAGATGAATACAAGATCCAATATTATTATCTATCTTTCTGCAGTATTAAAGTTTCTTGAGCATTTTGGTGTTTTCCTAATTAAAACAAGATTGTACCTGTCCTAATACAAATAAGAAATATGCCTACAGAAAAATAGTAGATTTTATATCACAGGTGGATATTTCCACATCTTTTTGATCCCTTTGTTTCTTGAGTAATCTAGTAAAAATTTAAAGTACAAACATTTGGGAAAAATCTCTTGGTTTTATATTTTTTCCTTCCACATTCATTAAATTACTTATTATCCTTCTCCTTTCTCATTCCATGTAATTACTGAATAATTTCCTGCAGACATATTTAATTCATGGCTTGCTCCTTCCTCCCACACATTTCAAGACTGTATGCCTGAACTTTCACTTTCTCATGACACACTACCATATAGTTGCAAATCTCTTCTCAAATTAATATGCACAGGCACACGTGCGAAATACAAAGTTGAGACTTAGGTTGCAATTTCTGAGTTATTACTACTGAGCAAAGGTCACCAACCTCAAGTTTTTTTCATTAGTTTGTCCCAGCTGTTTCAGTCAAAATCCATGTGTTTGAAAGGAAACAATTATAGAAATTAGACTAAAAAATTAAAATCTTTAGGTAAAATACATATAGTGAAGAGCTATTTATTAAAAAATAACCAAATAAAATAAAATAAAAAAACCTACAGAAAATTTCATTCAGTTGTACAAAAATAGCTGCAAAGCCTCAAACTGAGAATATATAGTAAGACAGTGTATACATTTTTCCTGAAAGTTGCCCATGAAAACAGGTGGGGCCACAACTGAATAGCTATTATTCATTAGATTTCCTGCTACAAGAACTTATAAAATACCCACTATATAAAATCAATTTCTTTTCTGAGAAACAAACTCCAAACCGAAACTTTAAGCAAATTCTTTTTTTCTTTTGTATTAGGAAAAACTCTAAAACCACAGAAATGTTGGAAAATTGGAAAGAGAGATGAGATAATGCTGAAAAGCATCTTCAAACACTGTTATTCTGTAGTGAAAGTCCATTTGCTAGCAACCAAGAAGAAAACACTATTGAATTTTGCTTCAAAGTTCTAGGGCACAGTAAAAAAAACTACAAAAATTCATTTGAATCACTTCAAGGAAAATCCAAGAGAAGTGAAGCAGTACTTGACTCACAGTTACCATCTCCAGCTGGAACGTCTATTCCTGGTTCCCTGTTTCACCTAAAAATAACATGTAAGTCAATAAAAATACTTATTTTGCTTAGTGTGTGAGAAGTGCCCACTGGTGGAGAATGTATTCTACCTCCTCCCCCAAAATCTCACCTTGAGCCACGGCCCTTTAAGGTTCCACTCTTATTCAAATTAAGATAAAGCTCTTAAAGATCTATCTAAATCCAGGTCAATACGTCATTAGCAGGGTCTATCTATGTTTCTTTAACAGAAAATACATCAATTGTATTATTGTAACTCTCAATAATATAAGTGATTTTAAAATTAGCAGTATATTAAACATAATGAAAGGGAAACTATTAGACAGGGATTTCTCAGAGTTCTAATTATAAAAACATTTAGGGAAAATTCAGCGTTATGAGGGAAGAACTCCTTATTGTCGGTAGCAATTAGGTCATAGAATCAATCATAGAATCATAGAATCACCAGGTTGGAAAAGACCCACCAGATCATCAAGTCCAACCATTCATATCAAATACTAAACCACACCCCTCAGCGCCTTGTCCACCTGTCCCTTAAACACCTCCAGGGAAGGTGACTCAACCACCTCCCTGGGCAGCCTCTGCCAGTGCCCAATGACCCTTTCTGTGAAAAATTTTTTCCTAATGTCCAGCCTAAACCTCCCCTGGCAGAGCTTGAGGCCATTCCCTCTTGTCCCATCCCCTGTCACTTGGGAGAAGAGCCCAGCTCCCTCCTCTCCACAACCTCCTTTCAGGTAGTTGTAGAGTGCAATGAGGTCTCCCCTCAGCCTCCTCTTCTCCAGACTAAACAACCCCAGCTGTCTCAGAAGAGCTTTAGGAGAAGGGTTTAGGAGAAGGTTCTTCCCCCAGAGCGTGATGGAGCCCTGGAACAGCTCCCAGGGAAGCAGCCATGATGTCTGACCAACATCCTCCGCCCCTCAGTGTGGATGTCGGGGTTGTGCTCAGCAGGGACAGCAGCCGGACTTGGTGGTCCTTGTGGGTCCCTTCCAACTCAGGGAATTCTATGACTCTACGAAAAGAGAGATTTACAGCTGCACTTAATGCAGCAGCCACTGAAGAACACGGCCCTTTCCGTCAGGAGAAAGTGACCACGAGCGTGGGGACCGCGCGCGTGGGGACCACGCGGGTAAGAGTAAGAAAGCGATTGGTTCCGTTGACTTAATGTCATAAAAGCATTAACTTGGCTCTTGATAATTGCTGATGTTGTCTTTCCAGGCACTAGGAAAATAATCAAAGACTGACTGAGGTTGGAAGGGATCTCTGGAGGACATTCTGTCTGTTGTCCTTGCTCAAGCAGGGTCATGTAGAGCAGGTTGTCCAAGACCATATAAAATGGAAAAACCCAGGCTACTAGAAAAGTGGTACTAAGAATTCCCACTATTTCATCCAGATCTGATGGTACAGAGACCACTATACTGCACAGCATCTTCTTAAATTGCAAATAGTAACAACATGTTCTATCTATTTACATGGATGGACCAAGGTTATCAAACACAGTTTTAAGCTGACCCTATGACTATAGATATGTTTAACTGTCATTTGGGACAAGATGAAAGAAAAACAGTAATAAACACTAATTAGTCCTTTAGGTGTTTTATTCCAAACTACAACTGCAATGGATTTATTAAAAAATATTCAGAAACTTACAACAAATTGCCTTATTTCAAGAATAAAACAAATAAAAAATCTATTCCTCTACAACAATTTTGTGAGGCCTTTTCTACAATGACTATAAAGTACTTTGGTCCGAAGAAACCTGTTTCCTTCATCTTCCAGTCAAATTGCTAAGGAAGCAGCATTCAGGAAATGCCTATTTTTATAAACATTTGAATGAACTATGTTATACTTCAATAATATGCAGACTAACATGGAAAAAGAACCAGTGCCTTTCCATATTTTGTAAGAACTAATGGAGAGAGAATTGCATTTTAAAATCATCCTTTTCTCAGCAACAACCTAACGAATTGTAATTAGACTAAGTTCTTCAAAAGCTTTACTAATTTAATACTTTCTAAGGCTTTCTTTAAAACTAGCTACATCTTAGGACTTTGCAGAGAAATACATTAATTTTTTCTGAATAACAAACTCCTCTTTCAGATAGTAAAGAATCAGTGTTGACAATCCCTTTATTATCAGAGACTTCAAGAGATTTACAAAGTGCTGTTGGCTGTTTTTTACAGCTAATTGCAGTTGTGTTCACCCCCGTTATTTTGTTTTTCTTTCTAAGCAGTGAAAAGAATAGTCACAAAGTTATCTAGGTTCCCAGTCAAGGAAATGCATCCTTGAGAAGCAGCATAATTTGGAGAAGAGAATTAAAAAGCAAAATTAGCTGTGCCTAGTTCCTAATTGTATCTACTAGTTACTCATCTCATAGTCTTGGCTGAGCTTTTTCCATCCTTCTGCCTCAAGTTTTTCTTGCTGCAAAATATGCATAACATTTCCGCACTGCTGCTTCTAGGACATAGAATACTTATATCATGATGCCTACACAGTGTGTTGAATATGCAATATGCTATGTAAATGATATATATTTTTAGAGTTTGAAATAAATTCTGTAGTTAGAACATTTTGAACATAACTGAATTAAAAGAGCTTCCTAGTAACAAGCTCACCAGCTGAACTTGTTACTTAGAAAACTGCATCACTGTAGATTCAGGAAATAAAGGAAACTGTTAAGGATCTTATAGTACTCAAAGTAAATTACAGTGAATTTCTCCACTGACTTCAAAAGGTGAAAGGGACAAACTGTATCTGAACTTGAGATTTGAAAGCCATTGTTTTAAATAGTGACTTCTTATCAAGATGTGATGATTACACAATATTTTCCTAGGCAAACTGGCTAAAAATAAAAAATTCCAGATAGGGAAATATTTATTAAATTGTCTTTGAAGCAGTTTTGCATATGCGAAAATAAATAGGAAAACTAAACCCTTCTAGGACATTAGCGTTTGTGTCAAAGAGATGGTGATTTATGTTAATGACAATAAGCTATTTATCAGATGCAAATCAAACCTATCTAGCTATTAAAAATTGTATTTTACAATCTGGTTCAAACTGAATGCAGCAGGCAAAGTCAATAAAGCACTTAGATGAGAATAGGAGAAAACTAGAATTTATCCTTAGATTCATTGTAGGCCTGTTAGGGAATACTCATTTCACTATTTGATGGTAGTGTTTTTTCCCTTGTCAGTATAGTGGGACTACTGGTACTTATTTCTGTTAAACCAACAAAACAGTTTATGATGCAAGGAGACTTATAAGAAGTAAGATACACAGTTTAAAAAGCTATATATAGCTTAAAAACTATAACCATGCCTTCTGCCATGTTTAAAAATAGGAGTACTTACTTTCAGATTCCATTTCTGTTTATTGTGTGACCTTCTCTAGAGAACAGGAAAAGATGAGAGATATAAGCAGAGTTCGTTGTCACAGGCAATTAATACCATACCTTCTCAATTGTTATCAAGCTTTTCATCACAGTAAGCAGCGGTGGGAAGGGAAAGGGGGAAGGGAAAAGGAGACACCTATTAAATAAATGCTTAATATCGGCACTAAGCTACAGGTACAGGCAAAGCACAGGAATATTTTGTGAAAAGCTTGTGTGCAGCATAATTAATTTGGAAAACTGGAGGAGATAAGAATAAACTTGTGAATTCGCTTACAGCAGGAAAAATGGAACTTTAAAGCATTTACCAAAGAAAGAACTACTCTTTTCAGTTCCATCACAAGAAACTTCACAAGTATCAGTTAAATCTATCCTGAAATAAGGAAGAGTTGTGCCATTACTGGGTGGATTTCCTTATTCTATTCTTTAGAAGTCTTTGCTTTCTAGTAAAAAAAGTCAAGTAGAAAGAAAATCTCGAAATCTTAGATAAGTGGGACTTGTATTCATATGTCTTCGAGTGTGTAAGTTTAACTCCTCTCAATTAACAATTGTGCTCATGAACCAAAGGGATATGAGTGTATTTGCAGGTGATTCATCAACACTTCTTCATCAACTTTGCCAAAATCTAAAAAAACCAATAAAAAATCAATGATTATCTGCCTTTGAAATCCTTCCTCACTCTTCTTCCTCCATCTGGTAGTGCCAATAATGTCAATCTCCTGACCATATTGGCAGTTGCAGGAAAGGTATGTGTTTCTAGGATAAATTTTTTTCTTATAGCTTCTTACTTGTGTTCCACTTGCAAAATATGTAATAAATATATTACAAAGCATGTAACTGTTATGTAATAATAACATGTTATTATTACATCTTTACATTATTAAATTTTTTATTATTTTTTATTTTTAATATTTTTATTTTTTATTAAAATTATTTAAATCATTACATTATTAAGTATGTTATTAATAAGAGTATGTAATAACTGTATGTAATATTATCAATGTAAATTATTCCTAGGCATAATATTAGGTATTTACACAAAGGTTTCAAGAACTAGGTATATGACTGTAAGCAAATTATGGGGAATATGTCTATGACTAAAGTACAATAAGCACATGATTGACAAAGTAAATGTATAACTAATGATATATATATATGCATAAAGACAGCAATACATTCTACTTGATATTTCGATATTTCTGTTCTAAAACACCTGTATCCTTTAAAGTTCCAAGCAGAATAGAAATAATTTAAAAATTCCAGTAATTGAATGCTTTATTTCCATGGATACTACTGGTCAGCATGAAGTATATTAACTGTATAACTTGTGTTCTTTTCCCAAGGCTTCTTTTTAAATCTGTTTATCTTCTTCCTCCATTGCCTCAAATCAGTAGGAAAAAAAACCCAACAAACTAATTATACTTTGGTATTCTGTCTACATCTAAATTCTGTAAAGATCAGATAACCCATAAAAGGAGATTATAAGCAGTGCAGAACATAACAATCCATGCTAGCACTTGAAGGACTGCATAAAGCAAACAAATAATGGAAAAAAACCCCACAATCATGAAAATGAAGGTGATTTTCCTTATTTTAATTTGAAGAGCTCCTAGAATTCACAGCTCAGAAAAATTCAAGTAGCTCACAATTTATTAAGATAAGCTTTGGAAAAACTTTGATTCACTAACTCTTTCCTGTATTCAGGGTCCATTTTTACAGTGAACAGTATAGAAGTAAATTATGACTGTTAGGACTATATAGAAAAAATCAATATATTTGAGGTTTGTAAGTGTCTAAATGCCTTGGGAATCTATTGGGATAAATATTTAGAAAAAAATATTTACAAAAATATAGCCCTCTGATACAGCCTACACTGTTCTTCACCTTCTTTCAGGTCCATGTAGCAGGCTTCAAAACTGGTTTTGACTGACCAATATCTGCTCCAAAGAGTATTCGAGAGGGCTGGTCTCATGTTCATGCATGGAGTCTGCTGGTTTCCACAAGCAGAAGCTAGGCTAAATTGACCAGTGTCTTACTCAGAAACATAGAGATCACATGAAGTATGAGTGTTAGCTGAAGCCTGAATATGGATGTAACATTTCCCTACTTTTTCTGCATAAGCACACCAAAGATACAAAATGCTTCCAGTCTTTAAAATTAAGTTTTATGAAAGAATACTATAAAACAGCTAGAAAATGATTGCTCTCTTATTTACAGATATTCAGATTTTTTTTGTGTGGATCTAAAAAAAATAAAGAATTATATTTTACTTGTTTACTGTTTTCTGTTAAAATAAGTCCTATCCACTAGTACTTCTTCACAGCGTGGCAACTTTTGCAGCAGACTATTAAATCAGACTGCAGTCTTCCCTGGATGCTGGATGAGAAGTTTCCTCCTTTCTAGCTCTTTTGAGACTTTATCCCAGAAACAAGCTGCTTGCTCTTTCTGGAAACTCCTCTCTGAAAGTCAGCAGACTGAATGTAGCCAGCTACTTTCTGGGAATATCCAGCCTCCTCACTGACCAGAAGATGTTGCCCAATCAGAACTACCAAAGGCAGGACAGCAACATGGCACACAACTTCCCTTCTTTTTATTCCAGCATACCCTTTTCAACTGCAGTGTAGAACATACAATATTTATACAAGCTTGAATCCTGCATCATAAATCATTTGCAGTTGTGGCATCCATCACTATCCTTGGTTTAGTGTTTCTTGTTGAAGGATGTTCTAGTTTAAACTTGTTTAACCGATTTTCTAATTTTTCAGCTAAGCTTCTTCTAATTAACTTTGTTTTCTGAAAGTTAAGAACAAGATTTCAAGGCAGTGCCTGTCTCTAGAAGTCATAATGATTAATATTTATAGTTATCACCAAAGAGATGGGGCACTTGTATGCAGAAAGGCCCCTACTTACATTTAGTCCTATAGAGACCAAGGCCATTCTCGAGTTGGTGGAAAGCCATAAGTCAAAAGGGCAAACAAGAGTCACACTTGCAGGAAGAAGTGAGCAGAATAGGTGAAGCAAACTTGACCAACAAAGTATTCCATTCCATATAAGTCGTACTAAGTATAAAACTAAGGCATCATGAGTGTCAAGACCTCTTTTTCAATGGACAGTATCTAGTGAGGAGCTTGTTCATCCTTCTGCCTCCTGGTCCCAATCTATGGTTTAGTTTTGTATATTTGTATATATTTTATTATTTTTTTATTAATATTATTTTCCTTTTTACTATTATTGTTCCATGAAATCTGTTTTAGTTTTAATTTCAACACACAAATCTCTTTCCTTCATTTCCTGTGACAAAGAGGAATACTTGTAATACAACTCAGTAAGGGAAGTTTGAGAGGGTATTTTGTTACACTATAACCTCTTCTCAGAATGGGTCAAGTTTCATTAGAGATGAGGAAGTAAACAATGAAGTATTTCCTTGGTGAAAGAGGATGACGTCAGTCTAGACCATTCATTTACACAGATGCAGATGGTTAAAATGAGGTAGCTCCCAAGACATTGATAACAGCATATTCTAGAGAAAGACTTCATCCAATAGAGGCAGGGGGCAAACCCCATTGTGTAAAGGAGTGTTATTTCCTGTTCTGCATGAGATGCAGGAGCTGAACAGGAAGTAAGTGGTTTGGTTTGGTTTGGTTTGGTTTGGATTTTTTGCTTGAAAAAAAAGCAGACAGATAGAGTGGCCTGTCATACTTTATGCAGTTTTCTTGCAACAATCCCCAGGTTAAAAAGCAGAATTTATCCCAGGCAGGCATGTCCAGCATATGTAGCACCTGGAAAATAATCCACTTCACTAAGAAATTCTGTATTACTGCCATCTGCATGGAGGTCTCTTTTGACACTGAGTCAATCCTGTTTCCTCCTTCTCTCATGCTACCTGACACATGTCCAAGCATCTTTGTCAGTCACTGCCAGCAGTAGGAGGAATAAGTTATTTCAATGCTTATTTTGCCTCACTGCTTTCCTACACAAATTTACATTTATCTGTTGAACTGCTAGTGATCAGTTGGAATAATAGAGGCAGGAAACACAATCCATCATGCCTTGCAAAGCAGGTTCATTTATCTATATACACTTGTGCAAAAAATCAAGCACCATCTCTCCCACCCTTCTAGCCTGGAACACATAGTGAGTGGATGCAGGTTGCTGCCTATACAATGACAAATCAATTCATGCATTTTCTGCTTCTTCACAGTAACAGCACGAATTAAACACAAATGCAAGACAGGAACTGACCAGCACTGGCTGCAACTCTGTGTTTAAAGCTAATGTGCTTACTGCCTTCCGTGCCCAAGTTTAGTATTGCAGGCATGTTCAGAGTACTGCAAGGGTTTCATTGAGTAACTATGCTTGAGAACAACTCAGTCAAATGGACTGCTACTGGGTGGGGTTTAGAGATTATCAGACTCTTCGAAATCTACAGAACATCCCAAAAGTATTCACTAAACAACTAAGACTCTCAGACAGGGAAATCAGTATTCACTGTATTTGTCCTAAGCTGCTTCTTGAGCCAGAGTACTCTTTCCACTCACTTCTAATACTGAACTATGTTTTCAGTGGGACATTTCAAATAATTACCATGCTTGAATAGGTTGTCAAGCCCAGGAAGGAGTTAAAAAAGCAGTTTCTACATACAGGATTTTTCACAGCTGGAAAATTCTATATTTCTCTGTCCATAGCTCACCCTTCCCCCAGGTCTGGTCTTTTCCTGAAAACTTTTGAGGATAAAAATATCACTTAACAGAAAGACAGCTTTTAATCTATTCCACTTAGTAGGACAGCCGTCACAGTTTTAAAATTCTGAGGTCCTGCAGGATTTCATTAGGAAATATTTGTTGAGCAATAAAATAAGCTCAGAGAAAACACTACAGCCTGTAGGCTTGTACAGTGGATGTGCTCATAGAAAAGAGTGGACAGTTTTGAAAGAAAATATAACAGCTTCACCTGCTTATAGCTAATACTCATCTTCTGCAGGTGATCCTTAAACAGCAGATGTTCCCATCACTCTGTTCCTAGGATATCATCTTCCAGCTGCAAGATTAAACCCCTGAAGTGCCAGGAAAATACCACCAACTGAAGCTCTACTGAAGCTCTGTTTCAACCAGTTTGCTATTAAGTTCTTTCTGATCCAAGGGAGTAAGTGCTTACTGGAAGTCAGACAGCAATAAGCCTTTGGGGCAACACAGTTGATCTAAATATACCGGGATGGGTCACTACCAGAACTCCAGACAGCAGAAGGAGAAATGGGCGAGCAATGTTAGAAGATCTGTTGTACGAGCTGTCTCAGTAAGAAAATTTTTCTTTCTGCAAAAGTTTGACTTTGAGAACGTGTAAATACCAAAGGAAGACATTTCAGATGTGGACTTCCTGGCTGATCTGTAGCTGTCTGACATGGATAACCTCTAGAGATTTGAAGCAAATAACATCTGATAGGGTACCTGTTGTTGTCTGAAAGCCAGTGACATCTATTGTGAGAGTCAGAAGAATGACTCATTTTTCCTCCTCAATTCGGGATATTCTCTCACATTTAGAAATGTCAACATTTCAATAATCTGCATTGATAAGGTTGACTAGAAGTGGACTTTGTTTCAGCTGCTGTCAGTAAATTCATCAGAATGTTCACAGAAACACTGTGACCAACATGAGCCTCTGCTCCAGATCTATCATAAAAGCTTGCTAACTTGCTCATTACTTTTCATTATAGCAGAGCCTGAAATGCCTGGAAAGTCCTTGGGATTTTTCCCCAATTTTTTTCACTTAAATTTTTTTTTCAAAAATAACCTCTTTCAGCTAAAGTGTAAATTTAAATATAAGTGTAAAATTCAATGTAAACGGAGCAAAAAAATATACCCTTTCAGCCTGAGTCTCCCTCTGGCCAAGTTCTCCAGTTCCATTCAGAATGGACAGATAGGAACTAAAATCTTAATGTGAAATATCTGCTGATACAGTTGAAATATTACCCTATATACACCAAAAAAGTATGAAAGGCTCCTGTATGCCAGATCAATCCTACAAGACGGAGTAAATGTAAACTTTAGTCTGGTCCAGAGACCTTCAGACTCAGTTACAAGCTTGTATTGACTTAGTTGTTCCAGTTGAAAGAGTCTGAGGCAGCAGTGTTCAGTCATATCAGCTGTGATCAGTGAAGTACAAAATGCTCTTACCACACTTAGGCATTATGAGGGGTTTTTTTGGTAGCAGTGGTGATTTTAGTTACAACAGCTGCTATTTAAAGCCGCAAAATAAATCATTAGAATTTATATATCTAAAAGCATGTAATGAAAGCTATACTGAAGAATCCAAAGGTCATAACCTTATATGTAAATTTGATATTATGAAACTGACACATATGAAAAAATGTTCAAATGATTTCATAAGTAATCAGTAGAATAAATGTGAAATGAAATAGTGCTTGCTTGTCCTCCATTGGTATCTCTCTTATCCTGTGAAATGCTAAGGTAGATGACCCTTGACCCCATCCTGCCCAGAACATCTTTATATTTTCTCTAAGCAGCCTCTCTAAGCAGAAGCATGATATGAAGTTTTAGGTATAATGGAAGCAGTCAACCCTTTGAAGATCAGATTTACAACCAGCATTTAATGGATTGGAAATCCTTGGGAATCTTAATGTATATACTGTAAATAATATACATATTAGAATGTAGCAAATTGACCTCGACTCACATAGAAGGTCCTTATATGTTGCTAAAATAATGAATCAGCTCATTTGCAGCTTGAGCAACAGAAGCCAGAATTGTTCTTTCTCCCTTCATATCCTTTGTCCATGAGGAAAAAGCAGCACAGAAAAGCTTACAATACTTCTATACTCTAGGGAGTTACCATTAATAAAATACTCTATTTGTAATTTTTTATTGCTGTGTTTATGCTTATTTGCAACTTTTGATCAGACTTACCAAAGGAAATCCCCTTCTAAGCCAATGATAACCTGACTGAAACTGACATGACTGTATATAGCAAATCCAACTGTCATTTCAGCATTTTGGAATTGTTTTTACTCTATTCACAACATCGGATAAAAACTTATTTTTGTTCACAGATTCTCTTATATGCTACCATTAAGAATATTTCTTATCTCAAGAAATTTCTGGTGAAAAGCATTTATGGGAAAAGTTAATTTTAAAAGATATCTAAGTTTCTCACTGTGTTTATCATTAAGGCACATTTCTATTGTATTCATACAATGTTATTCTATATAAAATGCAGTTCTTATTTGAGATGTCTGCATTACTTCCTTGTTTACACTATCACCTTCTGCCCAACAAAGAAATCCTAAAGGGTGCAAATATTTTTAAAGAAGAGACACATTCTAACTTGTTAATAATGTAATGTTTCAGAACACTGTGCATTAAACTACTAGCTGTGTCAATTAAACATTTCTATAAACTATTTTATTTCTAATGATACAGAATCATGAAAGTGTCTAGGTGCTTGTAAATCTACAGCAGGGCAGAGTGCTCCAGAATAAAATATAATGAGCCTTTACCTTTCTGTTTCATTCTATGGGCTTCATAGTATGACAGGTCAAGATGTCTCTTCCACATGAAACTGCATTGTTTGCCTACTGCATAATAAGCTGTTTCTCTCTTGGAGATATTAACAGCATGGAAACATTCACCTTGCCTTTTACTTCCCAGTGTATGGTTGAAAAAAATGCTTTTGGGGATGAGACATATTTTAAAATTGCTTAAAACTATAACTCTCATTGACATATGTGCAAAACATGAAGCTACACAGCTGTCTTTCAGCTCTCACAGGAATCTTTAAAACAACAGATCTATATAAGAAATCAGTTGTTAAAATATAAAATGATCTTTCACATCCTTTATGTACTGGAATCAAATTTTCTTGATAAGAAGTGCTGATGCTGACAGCCTGCAGCATTACTTTTATATGTTCTTGTCCCAGAGGCTGCAAAATACTAAGTCTCCTGATGACTAACCATATGCCCCACAATGGTTTAAAACAGTCAGAAATACCTGCCCACTGCCTCAAATCTGGGCAAAGGTTAATTATGCATACAGGCAATATTATCAGGAAAAGAACAGTGCCTTATAGGGAATGTAATTCAATAATTATTAGCCTGAATATAAATGATATATAAATGTTAGTGATTGTCCAGTTTTATTAATTTTGAAATATCATTCATATATACTCCCTTCTCAGGCTTTTCTCCACCAACTCTTTGAGTAGAATTTAGGATATTATTGGGTCCAACTGTGCATTTTCATTCCTGGCAAACTTCTTGCATGTGTTCGAATTCTCCAAAATGGGAAGGCTTTTTGGTGCTTGAATGACAAAGCTAATCTTGACAAACCATCTGAATAACCAATAAATGAAGAATTTCTGGGCTTGATAACGAATGTGGGCAGATAACAGGAGAGCCCACCTCTGCATTTTCTTGATAGCTAGAAATGGAAAACCAAGCGTGGTGCAAAGATATGATATGAGAGGAAGAAGATCTGTTAGAAATGTGAAATTTTATCCATACAACTACTGGTGAAACTTGTACACTCTGAAGAAAATGGTTATGCTCCCATTCAGTTGTGCATAGTGGCTTTCTGCTTTGCTTAGTGTCCTTGAAGCAAAGGTAATTGGTTTTTTACTCTCCTGTGAGCATAATGTAGGATATGACTGCTCTCACCCCATAGGGAGAATGAAGCACGCACTAATTGTATTGGCAAATCATAATCAAATTGTGTTAATACATCCAAGGCCAGTAATAGGCTTCATCTCTTTAAAAAGCTCTGTCATTCTTATCTGTCCAAAACCAGAATTTTCCTTGACCTGGAATATCATGTCAATAATTCAGATGTAACAGTCAGATGATGAATGAAGCTAATATAGCATTTTAGTAGTGTCATAAAAAAAAAGGATGCACATTTTCAGGGCCTGTTATGACCTCTTTGATGGGAATAATTTCTATTTAACTTTTGTATCCAGTAAGTTCTGTTCATGACTGTATATATTAAGGGATTACATTCTTTCTGAAAATAATGTTACATGATTTATTTTATAACTTGATTTTTCATTGCTAATGTTGTAATTGCTAGGGTGTGAGGGTTTTTTTCTGTAGATTTTCTGTATTTATTTGCTTATTTTTCTTTTATTATTTCTATTGCATCAGTAACATACTGCAGTGGAGCAGGGGAAAACAAACTAATTTTATGTGCTTCTTGACCCTCTAATTGTAAAATTAATAGCTTTTACCTAATCCCTGACCTGATGAATAAATGAGAGTATCTTATTTAGTTTAAAAGCATTTTTTGAGGTTCATAGTCCATGAGATAACGAAAGATCCCATTTGTAAGGCTATATAGATCCAGAAATGCATTCTGTAAGAACACAGCAATAACAAGGAACAGGATGAGTACAGTAGTGTTGTTATTGAGAGCACAAACACCCAGTTTGGATTAAAGGTAAGATATAGATGCACTTCATTGATAGAAGTGAAAGTATAGGAATTTCCCCTCAGCATGATGAAAGAGATTCTGGAAGTTACCGAGATGCACATGCAAAAAATCTACAAAAACCTATTTCAATTTAACATTTTAAGTTTTCTCTTAATGTTAGTCATAGGGTGTTGGATGCAGTTTATATCTCACGAACAACTTAATTCTGAAAAATACTTAACAGAGATCCAGCAATATGCAGTTCAAATTCTGACTCTACCACCTTGAGTGAGAAACTGCGCTGTTTGTTCCAGCCAAGTGCAAGCTTGAACTATAGAGCAAACATACTCCATTAAGGCAAAACGTAAATTAAGTGACGTGTGTGTGCACTTCTAAATCAATTTTTATCTGAGTTACTGGTACTAAGCATGTATCTACATCTCCCCTTAAGCATAATATGAAGGCTTTTCTCCATCAGAAGAGTGAATTTTTCTACATAAAAGATGACAAGGATATATCTAAGTCAGATATACTAAAATAAAACAGAAAGAACTTAAATCTTTTATCACCATGAAATTCTGCCTCAAGTAAAGAATTACACTGCAATGAATTCAACACACTGTCATTTTAGTTTAGTAGCACTTCATGTACATTCCATCAGTTAATCTAATTGCACACATAGTAGAGTTGTAGAATTATAATTTTGGCCTATGTTTCTTTGAGGCAGTGAATCTAGTGCAGATTAATTCTTCCATGTCACATAATCAAAAGTTAAATAACCATGACTTTTCTTTAATTTTGTGATCTTACATTGTTCTCATCACAGCTGCATGGGAAACTTAAGTTACTAAATAACAACAAACAGATTATTTCCATTATGAGGAATCTTCTTATCACCTTTAGCTGTGCCACCAAACAGTGAACAAATTAATAGTAAGATAGATCACTGAAGTCATCTACTTGGACAGGGACAGATACGCTTTGATTATACCCTCTGGAGGATACTAAGACACTTTAATCAAGTCAAGCCTCTTTCCTAGTGAAAAAAAAAGTATATAATTATATCATTTATCTATTAAAGGTCTCTGAAGATTCCCAATCTCTTTGGTCATGTAACTCAATGCTTAAATATCTTTGACTTATTTCAGAAGAAATGTACAACTGATAAAGGAATACTTGAAAGATAACTCTCTAAAATGAAAGATAGATACCTGCATCTACTCTATTAACTGATTTAATTACTGATGTACAACAAAAATCACATCTCAAGAATAGCAATAGAATGTCAATTAGAAATCAAAGTTTTTTTGAAATCATTAGTGCGGGAAGGGAACAAAACCAGCTTACTAGAGTTCTCAAAGTTTAAAATTTCTTCCTTAAAGAAGGTGCATACCCTTGACAAAACTTGCTGTACAAAAATATAAGTGACCTCAGGTGTCAAAATTTGATGTGAGGATGGAAAAGGCTCTTTAAGCTTTAGTTTCTTTATAAAATTACAGATAGACTTTAAAAGTTTTTTTTAGGGAGAGATCAAGCAAAGATCTGAAAGATAGCTAAATTCTTTGCAGCCACTGCAAGAAAACAGTCACTGCAGAGCTGAGTGTAAATGTTAGGCAGGCTACCTGGTAATGTTGACTAATCTTGTGCTGATATCCAGCAGACATCTTGCTTTTTGGAGACCAAGATTCTCTAATTGAAGTTCCCACCTTCTAAGGAATAAATTAATTTAACAAGTCAATGCAAAGCATCCAGCAACTTTACTGGACTTATTTCCATTAGGGAACACCCTCACAGGGCATATAAGGAAGAAACATTGTTTTAATATTTCTCAAACATCAAGCGTGGTTGTTGTTTGGGGTTTTTTCTGTAGCCTATTTCAAACAGTCCATTTGCCATACAAACAGAGAGAAATAGAAGCACTGCTTCCCACCTTCACCAGAAGCTCTAGCCAAGTGACTGCAATTATCAGTCTGAAATCCACACACTCGTGTCCTGGCTGAAGTCTGCTAGAAGCAAAATCCCTGCACTCCGTGATTCTTTGGTAAAGGAGGGGTTGAACTTCTACTTGCATGTAGGTGTGTCAGCCAAGTTTTGTGAAAAAAATAATCTGGTTTCATGGTTTATGCTAATCTTGCATTCCCTTCCTCTCTTCTCCATATCCAAACGGTTAAAAGACAACTCTGATGCACATCAGTATGAGAGTTTTAAAAGCTCAGAATGTTTTTTTCTGTATTGAGATACGTTTAATATAAAATAATTTTTAAAAAATCAACATGGACCTCCCTTTTCTTTTTGCTGCACATAACTAGGAACAAATCTGTCCTGCTGTGTTAGTCTCAAAAGCACTGTCTGAAGGAGTTATATTGTAGAATATTTATTCTCTTCACACTTTTGCATTAAAGTTCATAAGTACCAGTATAGCTCAACATTGTTAGCTTAGAAACATAAAAACTGAGAAGAATTGGGTTTCTTATAACAACCCAAGAGCTTTATATGAAAGAAACTCGAGAGCATAACATTTATAGACCAAATCCCTGATACCATCTTGCCAAAAAGGTCATTTATTTTCTTATTCAGACCAGTTGAAATTAAAGTATTGACAGAAACAATTTCTGCCAGGAAAGTGGAAAAATTATTAGGAGATGATATTGAATCTGTTTTTCTCCATTTATTCTGCATTTCTGCTGAGTAATCCACATCTTACATTCTACAAAATGTTGCTGAAACTAAATAAGAAATATAAACCAAAATGAAATGCCAGATTTTTCTAATATCTTCTTTTACTTTTGTATGTGTAGCATAAAGCTAGAAGTAGAGGTTAAAGTGCTGAGAAATTCAGTGTTTTGCAATAAATTTCAAGTGTGTTGCACAGCCTGAGGGAAATACACACACACACACACAAAACCCATTAAGATGCATCTATATTGAAAAAAGTGATATTTGTGCAGCTGAGAAAGAAATCTATCAACTGTCTACATATCATATCAAAGGATAGATATGATGTGACCTGAGTAAATTCCCAAAATGTGCATCCAGGATAGCTGACATAGTCCCATCCTTTGTCAGTCAAATTGCTAGCACTGTTTTCCTCGTATGAAGATTAAAAAAAAAACAAAACAAAAACCCAGACAAAACATAGCCTCAGAAATTGGCTGAAGTTTTCTTAAAAGAGAAAATGGGAACTCTTGCTGCAGAAAGCAGCAGAACAATCTAGAGTTGCCATGTGATAGATATCTTTCCTCTGTTAGTACATGCTGTCAGTTATCTTTGCTGAAAGGACTCTACAAACAACTAAAAAGTCCTTTTCCCCTATGTGCCATATTACACCACACGAAGTTATATTTGCACTGAAGCATTTGAAAAACATGCTGTTTTTAACCAGCTAGCAAATGCTGAATTCTTATAAACTGAATATATACAAGTATGTTACCTAGCTCAATGTGAAGTCATCCTATAAGAAAATTTGTGTTTTTCCAAACACAGCAATGTCAGAAAAGTTGCCTGGCCTAAAAGAAATTTGCTTATATATATTTGATAACTAAAATAAAATGTTGCTTTACTAGAATTTGAAAAGCTTCTTTTTCTGACAAAGAAAATATTTGTCATCTTTTCCTTTATGGGTCAAATTCAGGTAAAGGTAAACTGTCGACAAATTTTTTACCACAAATATTGCCTTCATAATACAAAAAAACCCAGAAAGATAAAGGGCAAGGATAAAAAAACCCCAAAAAAACAGAAACAAGAAAATTAAATAAAAAAGCATTATTGTATTTTAATTTATTACAAAACTGTGGCTATTCTTATTAGTAGTTATTCTTGATTTGCCTACCTCCCTTTTACAAAAGCAGACAGTGTAGTTTCTACATGAAATAACCTGGAATACGTAATTTGTCTAGGAAAGTAATAGAAATAATATTGACATCTTATTAATAGCCAAAGAAGTAGAATCTTACACAGCAATACATTGCTTAAAAGTCAAAGTAATGTCTTTGCTTTTCATGTTATTATTCTACCTGGAAATGTCTCATTGGACATATGGTGATAAGAAGAAAAGCTATTTTTCAATTTTATTTCTGTTTGATTTATAGTATTTTCAATGAAAACACTGCAATCCATATTTTACCTAGGACAGCCTGTTTCCAAGAGTAGTGTAGTCAAGATATTTTACAGAATTAAGCAGTATTGAAAGACCACAGTTTAAATATTGCTGTAATATTATGAGGAAAATTGCATATTGTTCCTGTAGTTCACTGCATTTTTTTTTTCTAGCTATTTGAGGAAGTTCCTACAGTTGTGTAAATTAACTCAGGTCCATTCTAGCTGTGGACCAAAGCAAATTTACATTACTTGAAGAAGTGACCTTCACTGAGAGGAAGAAGATTTTTAGTACTCTGTCATGGAAATAAAAATTGAAAGACCAAGTAAAGACACATAGTTGCAAAACGATGAAATTGCAAGGAAGATAAAATGATGTTGACAAAGCTTTCAATTGAGATTAAAAGATGTAGGAAAGCAATTCAGAATATTAAGAGAAGAGCTAGCTGAAAGGCAAATCTAAATCTTCCATCCTACAACCTATTACAATATTTCATGCTTGTTTTTATCATAAATCTGAAGAAAAAAAGAAAATATCAACATTTCTGATATTAAAACCTCTAGATAAATTTGATTGAGTTACTTATCTATGCAAGAGATTTTTGTATCAGCTTTTTTTTACAAACAGTATTTTTTTGCCTAATTTAACTTAAATCCATTATTTCAATTTGCTGACCCCCCAAAATGTGTGTCCTATGATGCACAACAATCTTCCTCTGCCAGTGAAAAGCCATTCAATGCCTTAGGAAGTTCATTTCATTCTTAGAATAACTTCAGGAGAGGATTTCTTTCTGAAAGGAACCCTGAGGGATTTGGAGTATAGTTCTCTAGTTATTTAGCTTCTATGAAGTCTAACAAAGAGTTGATCTTTCATAGAAATTTGGGAGTTCTGAAATATTTTGTTTCCGATAAAAAATCAGAATAATTCAGATGCAGAATAATCTATTGACAAGGATAAGAACTCTTTTCACTTTCCCAAAAGAAAAAGCCATAGATTTTTGGAAAATTTCATTTATAATACAAAAACATTGTGTAAAAAACTACAATATTTTATATATACATACACACATATATGTATATATACATGTGTGTATATATATATATGCATTCTGAGTATTTATATAAAGATACATACATTAAAGGCTGCAGTTAATTAAATGGAGGGAGTGCAGGCAGAGTTAGAAGTCAGTAGACGTTGATTTGAAATTGTACCAGTAACAAAAAAAGATGGTTCTCCTCCAGTCTCCCCCCTGTTTCCCTACTCTACCCCATTTCAGGTCTAGGAAGTATGTTGCCACTTGTCAGTTATTTCCTGATCAGACTGAGGAAAAATAATTTATTCTGCATAATTTTAAATCAGATTAATGATCTGATTAAGATTAATGGCAGAATGTTCTTTAGTCAGTGGCTACATGATTGCTAGAACTAGGAACGTGACTCAGGATTGGAGTCTCAAAGGCAGCCCACCTTCTGATAGGCATAAGAATGTTGTTTTAATTTGGACAGTGAGTCATTTGAGATTAACCAAGTGGAATAAAATTATTGCCAAATCAACAATTAAAATACCTCTGCGCCTTTTATATGGTGGCTTCTCCCCTCTGCATTGGAGTTTGCCTTTCTCCTACTAATTTTTGTTTTCTCCTACAAGAGATCCCTCCACTTACATTTAACAAAACTGTTATTTAGGGATCATTAGTTGCTAGGGAGCAATTGTAGTTATAAAACAGATCACAAGGTGTGTACTTTTATAATTTAAATGAAAGGTGTAACTCTGCTTTCAAAGAAAACCAAGTTTGAATTTAGACATTTGAGAAAAAATGAAATTTAAAATGTATGTGATAAATATCATCGAAGTCCATTTGCCACCATTCACAATCTGACATTTGCTTTTAAAATGTTAAGTCAAAAGTGTCAGAAGATGTGTAGCCCTTCATCTATGACAATTCTAATAAGGTCAGTTAATTAAAAGACTGCGCTTCTTTGGTTCAAATGCAGTAAATGGTCTTCTTAGTCTACAATGGTATGAATTCTATAGTTCTATAATTTCTTTTTGGTTATTGCTGACCATCACCTTGCAAGTGCTATTCACATCAATTCAACTGCTTTAGACAAGTTATTCCAGGATACCCAGACCACGTATAAAGTATTTCCTCAGGGAAGTGTTTTGAAAAATAACTTGAAAAGAAGTTGCTTAGTACAACTCTTGCAGGAAATTGCGGGGTTTATGTGCTTGTCAAAAATAATTGCAAGCTAAGAGATGTCTGTGTGAAGTTTTGAACTGACATCTGATAGATAATCTGAAAACTATATGTATGAAATTGGATAACAGCAACAATTAATGAGGAACAAGAAAAACAAAACATACTGGGTTTGGGTTTGCTTTCAGTAATATCCAGGAATTTTCTTTTCCCACAACAGGACTATCAACTTCAAACATCTGATTTTAGGGCATGCTTTCAAACAGATGCTCTTCAACTCACTTGGCAAATCTCAGCTCTTGTCTTGAATTCATTTTCCAGGAAAAAAATGCTTCTTTAATTGTTAAAGTTAATTGCAGGAATAAAAATATAGCATCATATCTCTATTTGGGATTTTGAAAAAAAGATTTTTCATCAGTAACACCATTTCACCAGGAATGATTAAATAAGTGAAAGAAGTAAAAAGTCTTCCTAGCTTTCTGCATAAGGCAAAAACAATGGCAAATGCAGCCAAACTAGAATCTCATAGTTCCTCATATCTACTCCTTCTCTTGGTCTGAACACACTCTATGCATAAGAAGTCAACTGGACAGTATAAAGCTGAGAATCTGTCTTTGCCCTCCTTAAAAAAATCAAAGCTTTCAGCAAGAGAAAGTGACATATATAAGATAAGAAGAAAACCAGTGGCTTTTAGGGGCATATTACATCAAATTCACAGTTGAACAAACTGCATGAGACATAATTTGGTCTCAGATTGTCTTTAAGAAGAACTGTACAGCTAAACTTGACATGGAAGTTATTTGATGTGTAGGTCCAGATTAAATGACTGCAGAGTGTCATCTGACCTTAAAGCCTCAGAACCTTAATATAGACATTTCAATTTTAAATGCTGACTACTGATCTTTAGCTAGTTAGTAGTCCCTTCTAATTCCACAGCTTCTAAAACGCATCATATGAAGTTTACATGGTTTCACTTATCACATTCTGTAGTAAAAAACCAAGACACTGCAAGTGATGCAAGGGTATTCATGAAGGCTGGAAAGATAGATAGGAGAGTGATGAGAGGACGGAAAAGTTGGTTCCAGTATAGGAATTTGCAGTGAGGCAGGGATCAAGTCACAAAGTAGAAGCTGGAGTAGTAAATTTAGTCATCGGCATCCATCTATCAGAATACAAGAGCTGCCAACTTTCCTTCTAAAGATACATTTCTACATCATGTTATGGCTTCACTTTGCATTCAAACAAACTTAGATTATGCAGGACAGGCATTAAGACTGCTAATGTTTGTTCATGCTATGTTCTATGCAATAGCATACTGCAGGTATAAAATATGATTCATGTGGCACCTGTTGAAATTTGAATGCTTTGTCAGAGTTGAGACATGTAGACTGCCTATATAAAACCCACTGTCACCTGCCATATGCTTACTAGAGTGGTCCTCCCAGTTAATCAGTAGCCACAACATCCATACACAACTGGGCATTGTTACCTGTCCCTACTTCCATTGCTAGTGCATTTTCTTCTTCCCCTTCAGTTTGACCAGCAGGTCTCAACTCAGCCATACCTTGCCCTCCTTTCCTGATTTCTTACACTTGCAGATCGAGAGGTCTTGTGCTCTGTGGGAAGTGCCCTTAAAGACCTGGCAGCTCTGTTCTTCTCCCTTATCTCTGAGGACAGTTTCCCAGGGAATACTATTGACTAACTACTTGAAGAACTGGAAATTTGTTTTCCTAAAATTCAGCATCCTGGCTTTACCCTTTTTCTGACCCATATCCTTCAGGACTGTGAACTCTAACAGTGCATGACTGTTGTGGCCCAGGCTGGTGGCATTTTCAGTGTCACTGATTAACTCACTTGTGTTGGCAACCATCACATCCAGAATTGTATCCTCTGTGCTAGAGCTGTCTATTATAAAAAGTTTTCCTCAATGCACTGCATGAGTCTCCTGGATTGCCTGAAGCTCATTATGATACTTTTTCAGCAGCTGTCAGGGGGTTTGAAGTCCCCCAGCAGGACAAGAGCTTGTGAACACAATGCCTCCTGTAACTGAAGTGAGAAGGCTTTGTTAGTAAGCTTCTCTTGATCAGGTGGCCTGTAGTAAACACCAACCACAAGGTTCCCCTTTATGCTTCTGTTTCTGATTCTTACCCATAACCTTTCAACCTGCTTATGTCTACTCTCCAGAGACAGCTCTTCGCATTCTATCCATTTTCTGATGCAGAGGGCAATGCCTCTGCCCCTCCTGCCTTGACTGACCCTTCTGAACACCTGTAGTCATCAATAAGTATACTCCAGTCATGAGATTCACAAAATCATAGAATCACCAGGTTGGAAAAGACCCACCGGATCATCAAGTCCAACCGTTCCTATCAATCACTAAACCATGCCCCTTAGCACCTCATCCACCCGTCTTTTAAACACCTCCAGGGAAGGTGACTCAACCACCTCCCTGGGCAGCCCGTGCCAGTGCCCAATGACCCTTTCCATGATTTTTTTTTTTCTGATGTCCAGCCAGAACCTCCCCTGGAGGAGCTTGAGGCCATTCCCTCTTGTTCTATCTCCTGTCACTTGGGAGAAGAGGCCAGCACCCTTCCTCTCTACAACCTCCTTTCAGGTAGTTGTAGAGAGCAATAAGGTCTACCCTTATTCATCCCACCGAGTTTCAGTAACAGTAACTACATTGTAGCTTTCTAGAATCACAATGTCTTCCATATTCTCCTGTTTGATGCCCATTTGTGTAGAGGCACCTCAGCTGGACTGTTATCCATGTCGCCTTCACAGAGAAGCACACCTTAATTTCTTTGAGGTATTTCACTGGTGTTTCCCTGTTGGCTCCCACTGCTTCAGGAGCCCCTGGCTCATCTCTGTAAGGCTTCAAGTGTGCTGCAGTGTACCCAACACATCTCAGAGCAAGAGGCTGAGGGCCCTTGATAGGACCTCATCCCATATCTTGCCATGAACAAGCCTGATATTATCTCTTCCCCATCGTCTAATTTAAAGTTCTGTTAATAAGCCCTGCTAACTCATGAGCAAAGGCCCTCTTCCCTCTTTAAGAAAGGTGAATGCCCTCTGACTTCAGCAGGTCTAGTGCCATGTAGACCATCATATTATCAAAAAATCCAAAACTGTGGATGTGACACCAGCCACAGAGACATGTATTAATAGACTGGGTCCATCTGTTTCTTCTAATGTCATTACCCACAACTGGAACGATAGAAGACGACTTACAGTTACTGCAGTGACTACTATAATATTAGACCTTGTTCTGCTAATATTCCATGGTGTAAGAGAAAGCCTCCTTCACAATTAAAGTGAAATCAAATTTATCTGGCAAATTCATCTTTGCAAAATAAAAAGTAGACCTGTCTTCGTCCAGTTTTAGATCTCTGCTTTAAAACTGGAGGGAACTAAAAGCCTGTGTACATTTCCATATCTGGGATCAAATACAGAATTTACTCATTCAAGTGACTTGCTAGAGGCCTTTTATAATTCACCTTGTGATTTTCAAAACTTCTGCAGTTCAAATATCTATAAACTGTATTGATACAATAATTACTTTATCAATTTTTTTAAGTCTTAGAAGAAATTTAAGAAGAATCTATAACTATTCAAGACTCCAGCAAGCTCCTCTGTTTTGTTTTAATAAATTAATTCACTGTGGTTCATAATAAAAATGGTTTAGGTTTTGGGTTCTTTTCCTGTTGTTATTTTCAAGTGTCAATAAAAAAAAACTCATCCCACTATATAATACACTATTCCATGTATGCATTACAGTTTTACACCAGCTTAATATATGATTCAATCAATATGATCCACACCAGGGGCTGTTCTAAACATATCCTTTCTGGATTCATTAGAGTGGCTGCTCAGTCAACAATAAGGCTTCACTTGCCACTGGTCATTCTCTCCAAATCCTCACAGTCCTTCTGAGGATGCAGCTCTGCTAATAAGCTGCAATGGGGCCTTGCACTTCCAGCTATAGCAGTTTTTTGTGTATTATCCACCTCAAATATTGCCAAGCTGTTTAGGTTTTAAGTGAATAGTTGAGTAAATGGCACATCTTCCTACTGTACATATTATCTCCGATGGGAAAAGGGATTGTCACGTATATCCCAGGAAGGGGAAACAATATGATTGCATATACAGCTGCTTGCCAACCCTTCCACTCCATCTTGATTTCTCCATTTCTTGATGTAAAAGATTAATCTCTTATCCTTGGCATAACAAAATCTTCTCAGTTATGTTTGTGATTCTTTCAAGGGTTTTGCTATATTCAGCCACTAAAACCCATTTAATTATAACACTTTCTTTGCATTAAGTATCACACAAAGTACAACTGGAAAAAAAGATTCGACTGACAAAAAGGTAACTCCTTTTCTTTCTAACTACTCTTGTATCAAAAAGAGATGAAAACAGAACAGAGTTCCCTTGTTTTTTGAGACTTAGGGAGATGTTGATGGCTTATCCTGCATGTTGACGTCTAAGTGGAAAGTGCATTCATAGTTTCAGTTAAAAGCTTGTCTGCAGCAGAAAAACTCAAGAAACTACTTCCCCAGTTGTAACCATAAAACAAAGTACTTTTGGTCCTTTCTTCTGGTAAGTTATTTCAAAGCTTAATGTCCTTGCAGTTACACATTCTTTCAATGCTTGAAATCAGCTTCATGCTGTAATTGCCCTTGTCTGACAGATCAAACAGGACTTTGGAGTAGTAGTGATAGTAGTAGCAGAGCCTGTAGTGATAGAATTAGGGGGTTAAACTGGAAGTGGGTAGATATATCTAAAGAATATATCCCTTAGATTTAAGAAAGAAATTCTTCACCGTGAAGGTGGTGAGGCACTAAAACAGGCTGCACAAAGAAGTTTTGAATGCCCCATCAGTGGAAGTGTTCAAGGCCAGGTTGGGTGTGCCTTTAAGCAACCTGTCTAGTAAGAGATGCCCCTGTCCATGGCAGGGAGGGTGGAATTAGGTGATCTTTAAGGTCCCTTCCAAAGCAAACCATGCTATGATTCTATGATTCTATCATCAGAAATCTTCTTGTTGTTTATATACCTGTAAACCATTATAAATTCTACTAAACTATATCTTTAATAAACTTGATTGAGATCCATATTCTTATTGAGACATTAATTTAATTTCAACACTTTTACAGCTTATTTCTGATTTTCAGTTTATTAAATTTACAAAACAGTTTTTAAAATTTAATATAGCGCTTGAGTGAGGAGCCTACTTCTCTTACCAGTATACACAGGAAATGCTGCTGATCTGCTTAGATAGCTAAGGCAGTCTTAGAAACAATACATCGTTAGGAGATTAAGTTCAAGTGGTTATTCACCATTATTAATTTCACCATCATTGCTGCCAACAATACAGCTTATCATGATGTAATTCTTACATGCATCATTTTTTCCTATATCAAACCTTTGATTTTTGCTGAATTTCTTTTGCTTTATGCCATTGGAACAATTGTAAGTTGTACAAAAACTTTATTAGCAATGCTTTTCCATTTCTCAGCCTCTTCCGCCTCCACACCCATGCAGCTACTGATAAAGGTATTAAACCATACTGGGATAAGAACAAATCTCCTCTGGCTAACTCTTCCCTATTTAACTTGACTTTTGATAAGTAAGAGCTAGAATGATTTTAATTCTTTTTGTATGCAATATAGAGATTTTTCATAACATTTGAGATAGAGGAAAGCAGAGAGAGGGGAAGAGTAGTTAAAATGCTTTAGGTATAATAGCATATACTTCCAGGAACATGGAAATAAAAAAGATATTTTCTTTCGACTAAGGAAGTAAAAATTCACCCATGAAGTTTTTTTGTACTTTTGAAACATGATGGACTTACTTCTAGGCAACTATCTTAGTTGACATTCTTAGTTTCTTTATGTTTTCCTTAATAGCCTTTCCATGCATTCTCAAAGCAATCTAAGCTGTGATTTATCACTTAGTACTTTATCTACTTTTACATTATTAGAATACTTGAAACCTGCATTTGGTCAATCCAAATGTCCATATTTTTCCAAAGTAACTACAGTAGGGAAAGTTTATCAAAATCCTATTCAGCAACTCTGGAAAAAAAAATACAGCTATTAAAGTCTAGAGGGATAAAGAGGAAGAGTATTTCTCCCTCTTTCTGTCTACAATACATATTTAATATTTTTCTATCTGAATCCTTCCTATAATACTGTGGTTACATAAGTGCCTACTTCTGCTTCTTAGCATTTTACTCTGGTTTTTTTAGTATACCCCCTTCCCACCCCTTGTACAGAGAGAATGGCTGTGAATTGTAGTTGTATTTCAGCTATTGCAGCTGCCTATGTTTTGCAGAATTTTTCAGTTAAAATCTAAATTCAAGGACCTTATTATTACTTCATAATTTTGTTTTGCATTGCTGTGCATGATAGGAGAAAAATCTTCAGTTATTCCCAATATACTTCCACTTTTTTGTGGTTCAGGGTAGAGTTCTTAATGTCTTCTCCATTGTGTTTGTTTTTTACCAACAAGACAGCAACTTTTCCAGTTCCTCAGGAACTCACTTATCTGTTTTGTCAGTATAGTAGATGTGTAATACACAATTACACAAGTAAATACACAAGTACACAAATACTGTTTTACACAGTAAATACACAAGTACTGTTGAAATACACAATATTCACTATTGTCTAATATGAAGTTTATGTAACTATGAAAAGACTGAGATAGATAAAAACAAAATAGAAGTATCATTGAGTCTTACAGAAAGACAGATTTGAAGGCAAAATGTCTTTTCTCAGTAAGGTACAATTTTATCAAAAAATCCTTGTACTTCTGGGATTGATTTAGCAGACACACACTGGGTTTAAGTACAATCTGCTCCCTCTCTGCAGGGAGTCTGGACTGTTCTATAGATGTTGCTGGTATCCAATATATAGTTGTGGCAGGTCCTTGTAAGTAATTTTTAAGATATTTATGTAAAGCATCCAGCTTTCCAGGGACCTCACAATCTTCCTGTGGCTTCACAAAGTCAGCTAACATCCATCCTGTTTTATGTCCTGGTAAACTTTGATACTGATGTTTCTATAACAAATTTCAAAGCCATATCTTTGTTCAAGAATCATAAAAGTTGCTTGGTAGAAAACACATAATTATTGCTTTAGTAAAGAATGCAGAAATATAAGTCATTACTACAATTTAATATATATTACAACAATAAGCATATATATAAAATTTATTTGTGTAATCATATGTGTTCATGTAGATCTGCGTATAAGCAGTATTTATGTCCTAAGTCAAACTTCTGCACGCCAACTCTTTGTAAAGATGCTATATGTTTTCCATTAATTTGTGCTAATTTTTCTTACCACATTGAAAAAGAATTAAAAACACCTGCAAACATTGCAGAAGTATTCAGCCCAAGTTCACAGAAAGCAAATTGCTGAACAGAGCTCCGTTATTTAGTGTTTCTTTCACAAAATGTAGTGATATAAAATTTCATTGCTGAAGATATTATTACTCAGTATTCATACCACAGAAGCAATAAAAGTCTCAGTTTTTGAGAACTATTTGAGAGAACAAGTTTTCATAGTTAATCTTTCCTGCTTGACTGTGTTTCAGTTCCACACCTTCCATTTTCATTCATCAAGAAGCAACACACAGAACTTCTACTTACCTCCCATGTACAATCATAAAATAGTAAAGTGAAACAATGATAGAGACTCAAATCTAGATTATATTGTCACAAACTTTTAAAATCTATAAAATGTTTCAAATTCTCAGTGTTGTGCTTTGAGTTAAGTTAGGGTCAGTTTTGTGATTCTGAGTGTCACGTAAGTAACTTTACTTTCTGAAAGCTAACCACGTTTTTCAGCCAGTTTCTCTCTAAAATTGATATCACAGGGCTCTGGTATGCAGAAAGGCCAATGTGTATACTTATTCCAGTAGTAACCAAGACCATCCTGGAGCTGGCATGAAGTGGCAGCACCTGCAAGGAGAGGTGGACAGGACAGGTGACCCCAAACTGACCAACAGAGTATTCTATCCCATATACATCACACTTAGTATAAACCTGGGAGATCATGAGGATATCGCGCTGTTCTATGATGGGTGACATCCAGTTTGTACCTCATCTGTCTGGTTGCTCCTGATTTGTGCATTTCTGAATCCCCTTCCTGAATCCAGTCCCTTCCTTGCTGTGGACCCATTCTCTCATGTCTGCTCTACAGTATTTGTGGAGATGTACAGTCATCAAGGGACAGGGGTGCTATCACATATATTTGTATATGTTTTATTACATTATTATTATTAATAATAGTAGTAGTAGTAGCAGTATTTCATTAAAGCTGTAGTTTTCATTTACAACTCATAAGTCTTCTTTTTTTTCCTTTCCATGGGGGTGAGGGGGAAGGGAACTGGGAGTCCAGCTGCATGGTTTTAGCTGCTGAAATTAGCCGAGCTGGGGCTAAATTGTGACACCCAGTCAATTCTTGATACAAAAGAATGTCTACTTATTAGCTGATATGCTACAACACCTGAAAAATAAAGATACTTGAAAATACAAGCCCCTCCCCCAGTTTCGGGGAAAAAAGAAATTGTCCCAAACCACATAACACAGGCTATCGAAACAGAAGTCAATATAACAGTGGGGCATACAGAGTAGAAGCATTCCTGTATATGCAAAGGGAATGCATAAAGTCTTACACACCTCACTTTGTTTCTGTTTATCTACTTAAGTGAACATTAAGAGTGTTTTTCTTGGGATTAGATTTCATCTGACAGTTATTTTACTGAGTGAGGGATTAAACAGTGATTTTGACAGGGTGAAGAGCGTAAACATCCATCACCACTTATGTTTTAAGAAATTTATTAATCACCAGTGGATTCAGAAAAAAAAATGTGTCCAGCATTTGCCAAATGCTTCATAACTGACAATGCCTAAATTATTCAAATAATGAAATTCTTCATTAGAATAGCTAATGCTAAGCATCTGAATAATACTGTAGTTCAGCGAGTTCATTTGCCCTATTTCTCATCTTTCAGTAGAAAACAAATTCCATTATTTCTGCTTATTTCATTTTCTATATAAATCCATCCATACAAATGCATATATATTGCAAGAGAGTACTGTTTTAAACATCTTGAGGTGCTCAGGGACATGTTTTAGTGGCAGATAGGAATGGTTGGACTCGATGATCCAAGAGGTCTTTTCCAACCTGGTGATTCTATGATTCTGACTCTATAAGCAACAGGCAGAATGGGTAAACATTTATTTATCTGAATTAAATTAGCAGACCTTGTACTAATTAAAAGAACAGAGTACCCAGAGAACCTGAAATAGGGTACTCTGAGGCATGTGTACCAGGGGAGATACCACTGATCAGAACCTGTCATCAGGTTTGCCAGTTCAGCAGAGGAACATAAGTAATCCACCTCCAGAACCAGTCCCCTGCTCAATGAGCCTGTGTAGTATGAGAATTTGTATGATGCAATCACCTGTAACTTTATTTAAATTACTAACCAGTCATTTGCAGAGGGAGTTACTTGGCACATATTCACTTTCTAAGGCACAATAAACACAATCCACAATTCCTGTCCTAGAAGATGATCCTATGTTCCTGTTTGAAGAAACCGGCCATTTTAAATGCTAAATTTCCATCATCAGTTAGTGGTAGTTTACACAAGAAAAAACCTTCTACACTCACTTATTCTCTCATATACACCAGAAGTTTTCTGTGGACGAACATTAAAGCTTTTATTGCTGCTTTATACAAAAAACAGAGAACCAGCTCTACGTGCAGACGTCCCTTTGTACTGTCTATTCTCTCAAGCTGTGCTTGAAAATTCTTTGAAATACCTCCAGCATGCCTCAAATCTGAAAAGCCATTAACAGATGCTTAGTACCTATTTAGGTATAAATTACATGTTCACAAAATATCTCCTATAATGTTTGAAAAATTCATTACTTCCTACTGCCTCAATTTTATCCTCACAATGGTTAGTTTTTTCTTTTTCTTGGTTTAGCCAAGTCATAACTCCTGGAGGCACTTTCTTACATAAAAATCTTGATTTTTTTTTTTATTAATTTTGAGTATAAAAATTTATTTTCACTTCCTATTCATATGAAAGGAAACTTAAAATTTGAGAAGCAAATATTCAAAAATCTCTGTATTTGAATGCTTGGGATTAATAGCGTAGTCCTAATTTTCAAGCTTTAAATTATTAATTTAACTTCTATCTTCACAACTTTCTAAAAAGAATTCAAAAGGCAAGAGGAAATTGGCCAGTTTATAATCAATTGTTACCTGTTTAAGAAGTGCTAATTAGCTATTTTGTTCAAGGTAGGTAAGGGAAAGGGTAAACCAACACAGAATAATCCCAGATATGTATCTCTACTAGGATTTTCATTTCTATGCTGTTCAGAGAGTAGGCGCCAATGGCTCAAAGTCCAGATAAAGATTTATGAGAAGCGGCATCATTCAGGGGTCCGTTCTGGGACCAGTGTTGTTTAGTATCTTCATCAGTGATACAGAGAGTGAGACTGAGTGCACCCCCAGCAAATTTGTAGATGACACCAAGCTAAGTGGTGAAGTTGCCACACCAGAAGGACAGGATGTCATCCAGAGGGACCCAGACAGGCTGGAGAAGTGGGCCTCCGAGAACCTCATGAGATTCAACAAGGCCAAGTGCAAGGTCCTGCACCTGGGTCAGGGCAATCCATGGTTTCAGTACACGATGGGGATGATGTGATTGAGAACTGCAAAGAAGGACTTGGGGGTGCTTATTGATGAGAAGCTTGACATGAGCCAGCAATGTGGGCTCACAGCCCAGAAGGACAACTGTATCGTGGGCTGCATCAAAAGAAGCATGGCCAGCAGGTCAAGTGAAGTGATTCTGCCACTCTATTCCTCTCTTGTGAGACTTCATCTGGAGTGGTGTGTCCACTTCTGGAATCATCAACATAAGAAGAATATAGAGCTGTTGAAATGGATCCAGAGGAGGGCTACAGGGATGATCTGAGGGCTGGAGCACCTTCCATATGAGGACAGGCTGAGAGAGTTGGGTTTGTTCAGTCTGGAGAAGAGAAGGCTCCATGGAGATCATATAGCGACCTTCTAGTACCTGAAAGGGGTCTACAAGAAAGCTGGAGAGTCACTATTCATAAGGGCTTGTGGTGACAGGATGAGGGGGAATGGGTGTAAAACGGACAGGGGCAGATTTAGACTAGACATGAGGAAGAACTTCACAATGAGAGTGGTGAGACACTGGAACAGTTTGCCCAGGGAAGTTGTGGATGCCCCATCCCCGGAGGTGTTCAAGGCCAGGTTGGATGGGGCCTTGGGTAACCTGATCTAGACGTCCTTGCCCATGGCAGAGAGGCTGTATCTAGAGTATCTTTAAGGTTCCTTCCAACCCTAACTCTTCTGTGATTCTATGATTCTAATACGAGGAAATCATCCTCAAGTACCACTAATGAAGGGAAAAGGGGAAGCTTACTGACTTATCTAGGCATTTAAGATACTTGTATAGTACTATGTGTATTAGACAAACTCCAGTATACCAATCAAAAAATTTAGATAAGTGTTTGAACCAACAGCACAGCCTAATGAGTGTTCTAGGGAAAGTTTATGCAGAGATATGATTGCATGTGCTCTCAAAAGACACTGTAGAGATGATTTTCAGGGCTGCAGTTTTTGAAGATATGCTCTTTGTATAACAATAGACCAGAGGAAAAACAATGATTTTAAGGATGAGCACATCCTGATATTTTGGGAAAGGTTTTACATATGAATTTTGCCAGTAAATTTAATTTTGTGATGTGCAGAACTATGACCTGGAACCTGAAGTTCAAAAGAGCATTCAAACACTTTTACCTGCAACTGGTTTTCAAGATCTGAATGTTTCCATTTAAGCACACTGATAAAGTGGAAAATGAGAAATAAGACTGTATGTTTCTTAAATTCTGCATTTCTAAAATGTCTTAATTCCCCTCCCCGCCCATTAAATAAAAATTAAAAACGTCAAACAAACTGTACTTCATTACAGAAGTATCTTGGCAAGTCCTTAAACAGAAACCCTGTTCTCTAACTGGAAATGTTCTTCTCTACATGAAAATATTTTACACCAATTATCACTTGTATGGCTTTTAAAAAGAAGTTTCCATATTACAGCAATTGATCCCTGAGTTGATTCAAATTCCATTTGATTCAACTAGAATACTCTAAGTAGTACTATTGATTCTCAGATTGCACATAGTAGCATTGTCCAAAGCTGCAGATTTGTTGCCTGGTGTGCAATAAGCCAATAACTATATCACCAAGAGAGAGAGACACTATTTTATTCAAGTCTGCAGAGATCCCGAGTAGTTGGAGGTTTTCCTCAAATCAAGCACTCCTGAAAGGGTTGCTTGCTTTCATTTATACACAAATTTACACCAAGACATATATTATTTATCATACATGTAATCACATATTTACATGGTATTATAATAAATGCCAAGTCATTCCTTGCACCTTCTGTGCATGCTCCAAGGAGGTCTTTAGGGGATGCCTGGTGGTCAATACCCCAAAATTGCAAGCTAAGTTCACCTATTGGTCAGCTCCTCCCCATCTCCTCCCATTCTGCTCTCATACTCCTCCCAGTTCTTGGTTCAGTATGTCCAACCTGCTGGCTTGAAACTTTTTAATTTACTCAAGTTCCCAGTTCCATTCAAAAGTCATGCTAATAAATTGCACTATTATTTCCAACAACCTAGTCTCTCTTATCTATAGAAAACAGAACCATACAGCTGAACAAATTTTACATAAAGTACATGTTCCCATATCACAAAAATTACAAAAGATAATAATTAACTGTCTCCTGCCTGTCTGATTATCCTAAGATATTTTTCAGGTACTTAAAATATCGTGGGCTTCTACTAACAGTAGTAAAAAGAAGTATTGCAGAGTTTAATGTGGACAGTGAGGGAATTAAAAAGGGAAGAGAGAAAACAGAGAAGGAAGAAACCAAATTAATTAAATTTATATTTATGGTTCTTATCTAAATTGTATTTACTTATCAGAATGGAAGACAAGAAAGCCAAAAAGATAACTAAGATATGATGTTATAAAATCAATACATATTATTACTTAGTGAACATTGACTAAAGAAAGGACAAACGTCCAACTATAAGAAACAAGAAATCATCTTAGGAGAACTTTAATGCTAAAAATTGTTAACTAAGAGCATGAGCTCTTAGGACATTTTAAGATTATCTAACTGTCCATATAGTGACAAAAATCCTAATCATGAGTATATTCTGAGGATCAGCTGCTCCCTGGGGTCAGGTGTATCAGGGAAGAGTCTAGCAGCTAGGGTCTGTGCATCCTGTACTTTACAAAGTATTTCTAACAGTGACTCATAAAGATCAAAGAGGCAATTTTGTTTAGAAATTAAGTCAGTACCCAAATGTTAATGTGCTTGTTTATATCGGGATCATAACTTGAGCACTGAATTTTTCACTTTTACAAAGGCATTTGACTACAAACTACTAGCATTAAGCAGCCCTAAATGTTGATTGCATGACTCAGATTAAGCAACTGTTCATAGTTTTGCTGATATCCAATAATTTCCTTTGGTAATTACATTCAAGTGTATTTATATCTGGTTGCATTCAGAATGTTTTTAATTGTCTTCAGTGTGTTTTATTTTAAGATTGGAAAGCAAATGGGCTGAACTGTGAGGTTGGTTTATGCACTGAAATTTGATAGTAAATTATTATTTCATTCTTTGCCTCAAGTGGTCTTAAGTGCTATCATGAAGCACATGCAAGAGAACTGAGCAATCAGGCCCAGTCAACACGGGTTCACGAAAGGCAGGTCTTGCCAAAATAACTTGATCGCCTTCTATGACAAAGTGACTCGGCTGCTGGATGAGGGAAAGGCTGTGGATGTGGTCTTCCTGGACTTCAGTAAAGCCTTTGACACAGTTTCTCACAGCATTCTGCTTCGGAAACTGTCAGCCTCTGGCCTGGACAGGCGCACACTCTCCTGGGTGGAAAACTGGTTGGATGGCCGGGCCCAGAGAGTGGTGGGAAATGGTGTGAAATCCAGCTGGAGGCCAGTGACAAGTGGGGTTTCCGGGGCTCAGTGCTGGGTCCAGCCCTGTTCAATGTCTTCATCAATGACCTGGATGAAGGCATTGAGTGCACCCTTAGCAAGTTTGCAGATGACACTAAGCTGGGTGGAAGTGTTGATCTGCTGGAAGGTAGGGAGGCTCTGCAAAGGGATCTGAACAGGCTGGAACCATGGGCTGAGACCAATGGCATGAGGTTTAACAAGGGCAAATGCTGGGTCCTGCACTTGGGGCACAATAACCTTATGCAGTGCTACAGACTGGGAGAAGTCTGTCTAGAAAGCTACCTGGAGGAGAGGGACCTGGGGGTGTTGGTTGACAGCGACTGAACATGAGCCAGCAGTGTGCCCAGGTGGCCAAGAAGGCCAATGGCATCTTGGCTTGTATCAGAAACGGTGTGACCAGCAGGTCCAGGGAGGTTATTCTCCCTCTGTACTCGGCACTGGTGAGACTGCTCCTCAAATCCTGTGTTCAGTTCTGGGCCCCTCACCACAAGAAGGATGTTGAGGCTCTGGAGCGTGTCCAGAGAAGAGGAACAAAGCTGGTGAAGGGGCTGGAGAACAGGCCTTATGAGGAGCGGCTGAGAGAGCTGGGGTTGTTTAGCCTGGAGAAGAGGAGGCTGAGGGGAGACCTCATTGCTCTCTATAACTACCTGAAAGGAGGTTGCAGAGAGCAGGGATGTGGCCTTTTCTCCCAAGTGACGGGGGACAGGACAAGAGGGAATGGCCTCAAGCTCCACCAGGGGAGGTTTAGGCTGGACATTAGGAAAAAATTTTTCACAGAAAGGGTCATTGGGCACTGGCACAGGCTGCCCAGGGAGGTGGTTGAGTCACCTTCCCTGGAGGTGTTTAAGGCATGGGTGGACAAGGTGCTAAGGGGTATGGTTTAGTGTTTGATAGGAATGGTTGGACTCGATGATCCAGTGGGTCTCTTCCAACCTGGTTATTCTGTGATTCTATGATTCTAAGTGCAATACACTTAATTCATTCCTAACCACTGGATTGCAATCATGGTTTATGGCTTAGCTAGCAGTCTTAAAAGGTTTGATCCAACTTAATTTGCAATTTTCAGAACACATCGTTATGTCAGTGAGTGAATACCATGAGCAGACTAGGAATAGTCCTTTCACTTTCATTATTTGTTAGTGCTACAGTAAAATACGAGAATCTCCTTTCACTATATGGTTCACTTGGTCACTGCTGATAGAAGATCTGTCATAGATCCCTGTGCTCTCTTGCTTTTATAAGTCCAAAAGTCTTTAAAGCTGGTGTGGGAAGGCAGTGAGAGGAGCTATGATGTCCTAATTTTCCATAGTGGAACACTGAATCCCCATATTTTTGTCTTTTTTTTTTTCTCAGAGCTTTTGTTTAATAAACTTCAAGTTATTTCCTAACTTTGTTTTATATGATAGTAAAAGAAAATTGTTTCTTTGGTGTGAATTTTCCACACATAGAATAGATGACAACAGACATGAACAGATAAATCCATAAATTAACTGAATATATTTATAGTTTCATAAGTACTGCAAATTACACAGCCATTTAACTTTCATTGCTGATATTCGTATGCTTCCTTCTTTTTGATATACTGATTTATTCTATTTTAGGGCCCACTAAAACAAACTTTTTCATTTTTAAAATAGCAGCAAGAGTGCAACAAGTCTTCAAAGTAGCTTAGAAAGCAGTGTTTTGCTTGTTAAAAATCTTATTTCTATTTAGAAAAGCACTCAGGAGCATGCTAAGCCTCATTAGAATCTATATTTGGTTGTGTTAGATAATCAAAGTGTACATTTCACATTACAGTCAACAGGATTTCAGCCTATGTTTAAATGCTTTCCAAAATCAAGGGCTCAATAGATCTGTCTTTGACATATACACTGAAGGACAGGAAATTAAAATAACAGATATTATCAGTGACACACTTTTAACTCTTCCTGAGGAAAATTCAGCTATGGTTTTGAAGAATAAGACTGCAGTCATCATAGTTAATTGTATTTAATTGGTTTACAGAAGTGAAAATGTGCCCTGCTATTATATCCTTTCAAGAAGTTCTTCTGTAAGACTGAGTTGTCTTGTATTTCTTCTAAATGTGTCTGTCATCAATTGCAACAAGTAGATTTCTTAGCTAATCAGCAGGACAGTTCTATGGAGAAAGGCAGCAGCTGAGCCTCCCAACACTGCCCAAGCAAACCTGCACAGAAAGATGCAAGATAACTCTGATCATAGCAGCTTTGTGGTCCCTTTTCCTTCTAGACTGCTGCTTGATTTATCTTTAACCCTGTGTGTCATAGCATATGAATAATAATAATCTTTAATTTACAACACTGCAGGGGAATATGATAGGGTTGTGGTTGGGGGTATTGTCATTATGATGTTTTCTTTGCTGGTCATTCTGTTCCAGGATTCTGTCAGCTCCATCAATATAATTAAAGATATCAAGATCCTCTCATTGTAATGCAGAAATACACTTCTGAGAGCTTCTAGCTGCTTAAACCTCATGCATCAATAATATTCCTCTAAGTCAAATAGGAAAAGCTATAAACATATTAACTTAAACTGTTAATTGACTTACAATAGGCCTTGATTCTGACTGCTCTCCACAATTAACTACTCTCTTTAGCTCCACAAACAGTATTGAATCAAATACTGGTCACAGTATCAGCCAAGGAGGCTAATAGCATGCTAGCTTGTATCAGAAATCGTGTGGCCAGCAGGACTAGGGAAGCAATCATGCTTCTGTACTCAACAATGGTGAGAATGTACCTCAAATATATAGTGTTTAGTTTTGGGACCTTCACTACAAGAAAAACATTGAGGCACTGGAGCATGTGCAAAGAAGGGCAGTGAAGCTGTTGAAGGATATACAGCCTAAGTCTTATGAGGAGTGATTGAGGGAACTGGGGTTATTTAGTCCAGAGAAAAAAGCCCTGAGGAGACCTTTATCACTCTCTAAAACTACCTGAAAGGAGGTTGTAGTGAGATGGGTGTCGATCTCTTCTCCCAGGTAACAAGTAACAAGACAGGAGGAAAAGTCCTCAAATTGCTCCAGGGAAGGTTGAGATTGAATATTAGGAAATATTACATCACCAAAAGGGTTGTTGAGAATTGGAGCAGGCTTCCCAGGGAAGTGGTTGAGTCACCATCCCCGGAGGCATTTAAAAGACATACAGATGTGGCACTTAGGGACATGGTTTAGTGGTGGACTTCATAGTGTTAGGTTTATGGTTGGACTTGATGATCTTAAAGGTCTTGTCTAACTTAAACAATTCTGTGATTCTGAGAATCCACCCTAAAACTCAAAACTTTCATGTCTTTTCCATTTAGTTAAAACTAACAGAAAAACTTCCATTAGAAATTATCTGGATGCAAATGTGGACAGATTTTGTCTTTGTATATTTTACCTATGATAGAAATAAACATAGCAGATGTTTTACATTGAAATAAAACAAAGCATACCTATTTATTACATTAACTGTGGGTGCTATTGTCCAATAAGTCTTTGTCAAAAGCATTCCCAGAATATGTGATATTTATTTTTCAGATTTTCATAAAGGATATAGTAACCATTAGGAGATCAGAGATGTATTAAAGATCTGTAATTTTTAAAATCTAGTCTCCTCCCTAAATCTCTCATATATATTAAAATATATACATTTTTTTCCAATTAAATTTGGGGGGAGGTATCACTATAGATGAACACTCAGTGCTCTACATATTTTTTGAAAGCAAAATTAATAAACTAGGAAACACTTATCTTTTCCATTCATATATTGTAGAATTTTTCAACATTTCCTTAGGTTAAATAATAAGGTAAGAGCTTTAACACTTTGCATAATAGCCGTACCAATGACTTGATTATTCTATACAAATGTTTAGATAGAAGCGTACCAACAGGTGGAACATGTAAAACCCATTGGAAACTGAAAGGTGAGGGATTTTGATGCATGTCTTAAGTTAAGTTTGCGGAATGCAGAACTCATGATATAATGAATGCCTGAGGCCACCTGCACCTGTCTGCCAAATCTTTTAAATCCTAGGCAGAATCTTCTATGTAGTACAGAACAGAGAGATATTAACTACCAGGTAAGAAATTTGTAAAGTTTTGTTTAACTCATGTTGTTGGCTTTGATTTGGAAGTCAGCTTTTAACATATTCAAAGACAAAGGTGCAACCCATGTATGTTAATGGAGCCTAAGAAATGTGAAAGAAAAGTAGTTTTGATTCAAATCTCATTTTTTATCATTTTGTATATTCTTCTTGAGATTGTCCTTACCTATTTCATGAGGATTCCCTCACAGCAATTTCTTCAAGGTTATCTTCTAAAATAAAAGACTTATATCACTCCTTGCAATGCTTCTCCAAAAAACCCCACATTCTTATTAATGCATATGTTTAATTAAAACAAAAACAATTGTGTCAACAGGTGTTTCTAAAAGATGATCTGAAAGACTTAAAACATATGATGGTGCTGCCTCAATCTATGACCTCTCACTGCCATCTGTTTCACCCTTCTTCCTCAGGTCATCATTGCTTAAGAAATGCTTTAGATTATGCTGGAAAAGCAATTTACTAAGTGCAAATGAATCAGGCAGTTTGGTATCATCAGGAAACTTGCTTATAGTGCATTCAATTCCTTCTTACAGATTGTTGATAAATATGTTGAATAGGACTGGCCTTAGAATTGAACTCTGCAGAACACCGCTGGTGACTGGTCACCAGCCAAATGTAACGCCATTCACTACAACACTTTGAGCTCTGCCCTTCAGCCAGTTCTTCACCCAGTGCACTGTAAATGCTCTCATTCTGCAGTCAGACAACATGTCGAAAAGGATACTGTGAGGGACAGTATTGCAAGCTTTACTAAAATCCGGAAAAAATACCTCCACTGCCTTCCCTTCATCCACTAGGCACGTGACCTTATCATGGAAGGATATGAAATTAGTTAAACAGGACTTTCCTTTTGTAAACCCATGTTGATTGTTCTTGGTGACAGCACTCTTCTTTAACTACCTTTCAGTAGTACCCAATATATTTATAATCTTCTGCATAGTTTTTCCAGGAGCTGAGTTTAGACTAAAAGGTCTGTAGTTCTCTGGGTCTTCCCTCACATCCTATTTGTCAATAAGAATGACATTGTCTGACTTCCAGTCAGCAGGGAGCTCCCAAGATTCTCAAGACCCTTGGTAGATTATTGAGAAGGGATCCTGCCATAACATCTGCTAGCTCCCTTGGGACTCTGGAATGAATCTCATCAGGCTGAGTGGACTTTTGAACATTCAGCTGATACAGCTGGTCCTTTACAACTTTACTGTCCACAAATGGGAAGTCACTATTTCCATTTGTGGACAGTAAAGTTGTAAAGGACCAGCTGCCTTGTCCCCTGAGTCAGAGGACCACAAATGGAAAGTCACTATTTCCATTTGTGGTCCTCTGACTCAGGGGACAAGGCAGCCCATGGTATATCAGTATGATTAGAGATTGAGGCAAAACCAAAAAGCATTGAATGCCTCCACTTTTTCTTCATTATTCAAAGGACCATCTACACCAAGTATAAGTCAAATGTTTTCTCTAGAACTCCTCTTGTTCTTAACATACATTCTTGTTATCTGAAACAACTCTGTCCAGTTGCAACTCTAATGGAACTCTAATGGCCTTTTGTGTCTACTCTCTGTATAAACAAACCACACTCTAAATTCACATATACTATTCAGAAATAGCTACTCCAGGAGGGTATCTTTCCTAGTTGATGCACTGAGTACCTGTGATAATACATTATCTCCTACAAAATTCAGGAATTTCCAAGACCTACACATCTCAGCAGTATGATATTCCCAGCTCATGTCTTGGAAGTTGAAATCTCCCATATGCACAAGGGCTACTGATCTGGAAACTTCTCTTAACTGCCTTTAGAATAACTTACCAGTGCTTGTGTCCTGGCAAGGCAATCTTTAGTGGACACTGGCTACATCTCCTTTGTTTGCCATCTCCCTTATCTTCACCCAGAGGCTCTCAAACCACATCATCACTAACTGCAATGTCTGTACAGTCAAACCTCTCTCCTATGTACAGTGCAACACCTCCACCTTTCCTGCCCTCTTGAACAGTCTGTAGCCTTCTATTCCAGCTCTCCGAGGGAGTCATTCTTCCAAGTCTTACTAATACTAGCAATATCATAACTTTGGAAGTTCACCAATGCTTCCAGTTCCTCCTGTTGGTTTGTCGTACTGTGTGCAAATGCTTCTGAACACCTCTTGCTTCTAGGGGCAGTGTAAATGTTCCCAATAGCATTAACACCCTCATGTGATGGATGCCCACCCTTGAGTTACCTACTGCAGTCCTGTTAGTATCCCCTTTCCCTAAAGATTCTATCTATTATACTTCTGAAGGTATCATTTAGCTAAATGCTAAGTCTTCCGGTATGCCAAATCTTGTTGGATTAGGAATATTAACCTTAATTTACCTTATCATTGCAAGATAACGAAGTGTTATGTGATCAGAGGCAGATTCACAAGAAGAAATGCCATAGTATGTGCTTGCTTCACGTAATCCTGGTTGACACCAGTTATTCAGCAGTCATTCCGACTGGAAAACTCTCTTTTCCTATTTCAGGCTGCAGATTCACTGTAAAATGAAAATGTGAATGGATGTTTGTTTATCAAGAGACATTATTCACAACAAACAAAGCAACCACCCTGAATTAATTTTTAGTATCTATAACAGATACTTTGTTCACTTTTCCTTCCACCTCTGGTCTTCAAATGTAGGTAAGAACAAGAAAAAAAAAAAAAGCATGACAAGATACTGCCTGGCTGATTTTATTGTGCTGTTAAGGTTACAGTTATCTGAAACAACATTTGCATTTCACTTAACATCCATCAGTGCCTGTTTTTTTAGGGAAAATACAATTAAATAAACCCCAAACAAACAAAGCAAATAATGTGTCTGCTTGGACTACTCTAATTTAACCAGTCATAGTTCTCATCCTCAACAGATTCATCTTTCAAAGCCGGAAATAACCACCTTAGTGATTTCCTTTCCTGTTCCTGAACTGACACATATAGATTCTGGCATCTGTCAAAGCCTTGATCTGGAGACAGAAAGTTAAACTAAGATGAGCTGTGGTACTAAAAGCAATGAACTCAAGAAGAATGCTGTTGCTGACTCCTGTTTTGGAGAGTAACGGAAAGCTTCAAAATGTATCATATTCTACAAAGCTCTTAGGACAAATAACAGTGAAATACATACTACAATTTGTGGTATCTCAGTTTGTTCAATGCATACAGCAGTGAATAGAGTACAACAAGAATGTAATCTGAAGTTTAGTTAATCCTTCAGAACAGAATCAAATCCTCTTGAGTTTCTTTTGAGGGAAAACCAGAGCCAAATATTATTCAGCTAATAAAGTTTTGCACCTTAAAATGTCTGCCTAAGATAGAAAAGAAATACTTTTGATAATCATATGGAATTTTTGGTTTTACTGCAAAATGAAATAATGCTCTTTCTCTCCTGTATTTCAGACTGAGGAGGTGTGATCATCAAATAGATGGTCATGATTTTAAAAATTAATCAATGATATAAAAGATGACATCTAAGCTGACTGCAAATGTGAAAGTGCCAATTTAAGCTGTGGCAGAAAAACCATCTGTGTGCACAGGTGTAGGTTAACATAAAAGACTAGGATGAATGTTGTCTCAGAAATAAATTGAATTAAAATATGAAAAATTCAGTATTTACTAATATTAGAATATAAGATAACTTAAAAGATGCATACATAACATTCCTTTAATGTTTTTCAAAAGAAATTTAAATAGAATATTTTAATCAGCCCAATTTCTATATTTTCTTTCTTCAAAAAACACAAATAAAAAATGTTGGCCTAAAAATTATCACTGAACCAAACCTCTGTAGCTAACAAATTGTGCAACCCACTTACTGTTTCAAGCACTGCTGAACTTTAATCACTGTGCACACAGAGAACTATGAAGAGTGAGTACATACTACATTACAAATAGAGAAACTGTTCTGAAAATTACTTTCCTCTTTTCTGATATCCTTGCAGATCATCACTTCAAATTTTGAGGATAGCTAAAATGCAGCCTTTAAAGTAAAAAAGGATTTGGCTGAGTTGGAACAAGATCAAAATTCAGAAATATGTATCAGTTTCAATGTCATCAAATATGATAAGGATAATTATTTGAGATAAAATTTCCAAAGAAACTGGAACAAAAAAATGGATAAGAATCAGTCCCATAAGTACAGAATATATAATTTTTTGATGCAGATTAACAAAACATTTGCCATTATGCTTCCTTTTTAATGCATGACTGGACGTTCCCTATAGCCCTACAATAGACACCTTCTCTCACCAGAAAGTAAGACAAAAAATTGATTGCCTTATATATAGCAACTTCTAAGGCCAAAAATACAGTAAACTCGAGTGAGAAAAAGTGTCAGATTCAAAAACTCAGTTTAGCTGAGGCCTCAACGCAACAAACCACCTAAGGGCACCTAACAAAGGCACCTCAGGATGAGTCAGCACAATTAAATTACTTTTAGGTAATTTTGTTAATGGGAAATAAAGATTTCAGATTTGAAGGCAACTTGGATACAATTGAAATAAATTATACAAAGTTGATATTGGAAGGAGGAGAAGTAGGAAAGTATTTCTAGAACAGTTTGTGTTGTTTTAGTGGATGGATTCATACAAGAAGGGTGTCTGTAGATCACTGAGTGTCAACATCTATACGTATTTTAAAAGCACCTTGAGAAGCTTCTATTATTTACAAGTCTTTGACCAACCACACTTTTTTTATTTTATAGTATGAACACATAACTGCTGCAGCCCCTAGCTATAAGTAAACAAAGAGCTCCTGCAAAACATTTATGTTTATATAGCTTCATACACCTACACACCATCATTTGAAAAGGAAGTACAATATCAAAACCATTTTTTTCTGCAGGTGTATCCTAAGAACTAGAATTAGTCTTGTATTCCAAGAAGTGTTGGAATAGTACGGCTCTGTGTACCACCTTTTTCAACAAACGATGCTCTGTGCACAGGTGTACATCCTGTACTTTCTTTGGTATATAACCATACACACAGACTATGCATGTGTCCAGCCATTGTTTCGAATATTAACATTAAAATCAGATTATTAGTCTAGTTCTGTAACATGCATGAAAGTGAATGTCAAAGCAAACAATAAATTGTAATTATCCAGTATTATTTCTTGCTTTGTACATCCCACTGAACACAAAGACTACTCTTAAAGAAAGGCAATCTCATTAATGCCACTTACAAGTGTGACTTAGCACGTTGCCCTTAATCAGGCCAGATTCTTTAAAAGATTGGCATGCAGCAATATATAGCTCTCAAAACAGTGACTGTCTAATTAAAAAAATAAAAAGGAAGAAGATGAAAGTGCTACATTATTTGTACATCAAAGTCTTTATCATCCTTTGAAAAGAGGCATACTTCTCATAAAACTTTTTCTTGCAGGTCTCTCTTTCCTATTTTTATTAAATAAATACATCTGAATCAGAATCTATTTTAATAACAGTGTGCCTCACAACCAGTACATTCCTCATTATTTTTCTCAAATTAATAAACAAAACAAAGAAATGTGAAACAAAATAAAAAAATGTGTGATGGGGAGTCAGCTTCACTGGAATTTCAAAAGGATAGGGTTTATATCTATTAGGTCAGCTTTTTCATTCCACTAAGATTTAAAACAAGAAAAAAAGTGGAATTTTGTTTAGTTTGAGTATTATCTCCCCCACTACCCCTTTCCCGCCCTGCCCCATGGAGCAGGTATGTGTGGGACTCCTTCCAAAATAAAATGTAATGGATGGAGGAAGGTTATACTGGTTCTGGAGGGGATTGCTCAAATACAGAATGTAAAAAGCTGAGTCCCTGGACAATTTTCTGAAGTTTAGTGTCTTGTACACCCTCTGCCAAATACGCAGAACACAATTACCAACATTATAGTGCAAGGTGATGTTAGAAATTCACCTATTTTGTCCTAGAATTCCTAGAAAGACTGCTGTGTTTTCTAGGTGAATGCCACCAAGTTTCAGTGGGTAATGATAACTCTACTTGTCGGTAATTCTTCTATTATTAATCGATTTCAGATTCTCTGGTATGTCTCCTTCATGAAAAAGTTCTGATATGCCAATGTCCCCATCTTTTTCATAGTGAATAATTCTGTAAAGAATTAATTTACCTTTTTGACAAGGTCATTATCCTTTTGTGAATTTCTTTTATGCTTTCTGTCCATGGAACTTACAGATTCTAGAGGGCTCCTTTTTTGTCATGCCTTTCCTTTTTTGTCAGTAAGTTAGTAGTAGCTTTGATTTCCTAACTTAGATTTTCATCAAACTATTTTTTATCCTAACTATGTTTACATTTTTATCTATCAGATCTCAGAATCCTTTTATTTTTATTTAGATGCTTCTCACTACTACAACTTTTCCCTTCAGTTTTTAGCAATGCTGATCTCCTTTTCCACTTTCTTAAGCATTTCATAATAGGTGGTGTGAACCGGAACTGTGTTATCAAGCATGGTCGTTTTCAACAGTTTCTGCACTGCCTGCAAGCATATAATTCTCTGAAGCAGGTGTCCCCTTTAGCTTCCTTTTAACAAAGGTTCTCATTTTCACCTAAATCTCTGTATTAAAATTTAGCAGTCAATTCTTTGGCCATAGGTCCCTGTAAGGATGCTGAATATAAGAACATTGTGGTTGCTTTTGCAGACAGTACTTCCACAGTGAGATTTTGAACCAGATACTGCAATTTACTGAGCTAAACAAAAGGTCACTATTTTTTCTGTGGGATTGCAAGCCAACTATTCTATTAAACAATTACTGACGTCACCTGTTGTGATTTGGCATTTGTCCATAGAGTAATTGAGGTTACCTGTTCATTTCTTGCTTTCTCTGACCTCTCTCAGGATACAGTGATCATTCTCACCTCTCTAGTTGTTTGGGTAGCAATAGACAGATTTCTGTACTCTTCTTGTTTATGCCTGGGATTTCAATTAATGAAGATTCTGATACTGAAGTGGCAATTGTATTAATTTGGCTTAATTCTAAGAACTATCAAATGTACACTTATATTTAATCACCAATAAGTATTATGCCATAATTCCTGTGTATATTATAGCCTGATTTTATGCTGTTCTGTTCCATCAAGTTTCTTATTTCAGTGTTACCTTAAGTCCTAACATACCACTGTTCTTAGCTTAGTTCTTAAGCTTCTGACGTTTGGATAAAAGTGGGTGTATCACATTTACTATCCTCAAAATTAAGACATTTTAAATGGCACTTATTTTCCACGTGTCTATTTGATTATTTCTATCCTCTCACCTACCCTTTACCTGAAGATGCAAAATTATCGTGACTTCCTCTTTGGGATATTCTCAACTGTGCGTTGCCTGACTGTGTAATCCTCTGTGTAGAACTTCACTAACAATTGTCTATATGGGCAGCTTCTTTGCTGGCAATGCCTCAGCTTCCAGTGAAGGTGACATCTTCCTTTTTACATTACCTTTCCTCAAAGCATTAAAAACTTAACTCCACTTTTTTTCTCAGTTCTGTTTGCAACTGTTTTCCATTTTGGAGAACAGTGGGCCTGACCCAGCTGACCAATAGGTCAACTTTACAGATATCTAAGTTTCACTGCTTGTATTGGTTATCTCTCCATTGACTAAAAATGGAGCTTAGATAAATGTTAATATATGGATACTGATATGTATGGACCAAAAATTTAGGTGCTTTAATCTTGAAACAAATGTAGTGTTCAGATTTTCCCAGCTGTTTTCTGGAATATTTTATCCATGATCAATAGCTTACTATTTTTTTTCTCCAATTCCCTAATTATTTTCCGCATGGTATTCTTGTGTTTTCTGAAGTGAACATAGCACAGACATAGACCAAGCAAGAAAATAGATGCTATGTGCCATGATTATAAAATGGTGAAGGTTCTGGAGAGTTTTTCTTTATAAAATGTGAGAAAAAGGGTTTACAAATATACTTTCATTATTGTAAGTGTTTTTTAATTTTAGATAAGAATGACAGGAGGAAGTAAGAGTATGACACAAGTGCAGAAAAGGAGGTGTACTGCAAGTTACTGGGGGATCTTGTTACTCTGTTGAAACCAGTTATAGAATCACTCACAGGATACAATTTTTTTCCCAAAAAATTTAGAAATGGAAATTATCCTTTAACAAGTAAATGCCAAATAATTTTATCCAGATCTAAAAAAACTTCCTTGCTGGTGTCAAGAACACTGCAGATTCATTTTATATATAATACAAGTCACACATCAACACATTATGCTAAAGGATTCTTATATTATAATTGTAGTTGGTTTCCATAGATACGTGAAAGAAGAGTGGCATATTATGGTAAATATTGAAATACATTGAGAATGCATGAGGTGTAAGTTTTCAGATGACAACATCTATTTTAAAGATTTGCAGAGAGGAAGGACAAAGAGAAGGTTTTTATAAAATAATAAATTCAAGAATGAAATAATATGTTGAGCAGAATATGAAAATAAAATTCTTCTATTTTCAGTACCATTTTTCCCCAAGTGAGCTGAAAGAGATTCAAGTTCTAGTCCTCACTATCCCATCAAATTGGCATGCTTCTGTTTGCCATAAATGAAACTTGAAGGAAAAAAATATGTTTTAGTTTAACACAAAGATCTGCTGTGAAAAACACTACATAATGGCCAGTATTATTCTGAATGCCATTCACTTTCTGATCTAAACCTGATGCAAATAGAAGAAACAAAACCCAATATCTTTTTAATATAGTTTAACTTCTGTGTTTTTCTAGACCTTTTCTTTTGAATTGTCATTGAAATACTCTTATTCATAACTGAATTTCCAACATTTTCTGAATTATTTTTGTATTTGATTCTAAGCTAGATTTAAAAAAATCATTCTAGAGGTACCATAAACTTCGAAATGCTTTAGAGACGGCCCCTTGTATCTTAAGTTCTCAAAGTTATTACATAGAAAAAACAATTATGGTCATATATCAATATATAATACATACACATGCACAAATTACTTAAAATATTAACAAGAAAGAAAATAATTATTTTCACTTCAACCAACCCTTTTAAAGATAAAAATTGAGCTACACCAAAATCACAATTCATGTTGTAAATCTTCAATGAAGGATTCCATTTTAAATTTCTGTTTAAATAAAACCTTGCACAAATTATTCCTTTCCATTAGGCAAATATTACTCCATTTTCTGCAGAAAAGAAAATTCTAACATAATGGTATGATAACTTAGATTAAGCAGAGGGTTTTGTGCTACATAACACAGATGGAGGTAGCCCTCTCCCAAAAGTCCTACATTCCAAGGAATTCAAATTTTTGCCTTAAAGCTAGCTCACAGCAATTATGCAAGAATGAATCTGACTCCTTAGAGAGTGACAATACTTTAAAAGAATGTTGATGTGCATTTGTATATTCAATAGCAACTCATTGAAGTAAAAAAAAAAAAAGTTTATTCATTTGGAGATAGTATACTTTCTCTTAAATCACCTTATTAAATAACACTTACTGTACATAGAAGACAATTAAAATAAATTGTTTAAAAACATTATGTGCTGTATGAACATACAACCCTCTTTCTTCCAGTAGAATCCCCCAACAAAAATATATATTTAGTATAGAATACCATATAATTAAATGTTTATCATCACCAATACCAATATCTTTTTTCACACTCTGGAAAGCATTGAACTCTTGAGCATTTTCGTGCAGCATTCATCAGAGGGTGAGAGGTCTCAAAAAAAGATTAAATGGGACATTACTCATTTACTGCATACCTTTACATGTAATCCAAATTATATCTGGAGAGATAACAGGTAAACAAATACTGAAGAAACCCTAAATGACTGCCACACATAAGTACTGCTTGATTTATCACTGAAAGTCATAATAAAAGGTTGCTACAGATAACCAGTTGCATCCCTGTGAGTAGTATAGAGTCAACACTTGATTGTCAATGGAAAGGAAGCTTTTCAAGTCTATTTTATTTCTAAGGTTTGTTTAAAATCTTTCTAAATTACTTATTAAAATGTGGTGTCAAAAAAATTACTATATTTTGTAGGTAAACATCAAGAGTCAGAATTCAGCTCTTAATGCTATGAATGAAAGCCAGAGCTAGGAAAATGCTTAATCTGCACAGGTGATCATGCAAAGTATACAATATCCTGGCTCAGTTAGAAAAGATCAGATTGTATGACAGTTGACTTGCAGAAACAGAAACAAAAACCTTCTTAAGCTAGATAACACCAGTATTGTCTATTCTGGTTTAAAATGGGCACATTTCAGATTAAATAAGGGAAAAAAAAAACCTTCCTCTTTTCCTTTTTTTTTTTTTAATTTTTAGCTGTTTGTGGAATCTTGTATTTGCAAATATTTCCTGCTAGCCTTGAAGTTCAATCTCTCTTTTTTTTTTTTTTACAGATTCACTGCTTGAAGTGGTTCTAATGTACAGAGAAAGCCTGTCGGGAGGCGAGAAAACTGTTGGTTTACGCCAAAACACTTGGTCATTGTAAATCAGCAGGGAAAGGATTTTGTTCTAGGTCTATTAAGGAATGCTATATTATGCTTTTTTAAATAATCGATTTTCTTCTGTATTCATACAGTCTTCTACTTGTACCATTGTTCATGTCCCCTAATCTTATTTTAGATAATATGTGTAGTTTAGGAGAATACACTTCATGTTGGACAAGATATTAAATAAAGTAAACATAATAGAGAAGCAGCTCATAAAAGTAACCATTGGTTTGAGTTATTGATTTCTTGCCTAAATTAACCAACTTTTCCATAATCACTTGTAAAACTAATATATTATAATTAGAAGCTGAGGTAAGTAATGGAGGTTGCTCTCATCAAATAATTATGATTCTCACTTTGAAAGATATTAAAGTAATGTCTTTCCTACCTAATGAGTGACAAGAGATAATTTATAATAACATATTTCTCATTTTGCAGTTTTTTCCTTATGTAAAGAAAAATTATTCATCCATTCTCCTGTGTGTGTGAGAGGAACAAATTCTCCACTTTTTAATCAGAGTTTATTCAGGTAATCTGTAACTATGGCATGCAATACAAAGCCTTACAGTAAGAAACATCTTGTTCCCAAGCTCAGTTTTCTAGTAGATCTTCATTGTTTTCTACAGTCTGTCTGGGAAGAATGCCATCCATAGAATGACTGATTTCCTTTTCCTTCTTTCTGATTCACTATCCTGTGTTGAATTCTTGATTTACGGTTCCATATTTGCAGAGCAAAGTGTCACCACTGGAAAAAAGAACAAATAAGATGAATTTTTAGTATGACTGGCACAATGTAGCTCTTATAGTCTACAGACTTTGGCAGTACTGGAAAATAAGTGCATTAATCCATATGCGATTAATCCAGTCTTGATCTTGTCTATCAAGCAAGCAATGTTGCACAGTTTTAAGTTGGAATTCTACAAGTGAAATATTTATAAGATGTAAAAATACATACATAATAAAAATATAATAGATATTCCTGTGTTCCTATATAGCATCCTATAGAAACATCATACATTTAGTAAAAAATTTGCTCCGTTAAAAATTCTGATGAGGTGCCAAGAGATTTTTTTTCAAGATTTCAAAATAAAACCAGATACTACAAAACATTTAGTTCCTAACACAATACAGAGTGTAGAAACAATCCTGTAATTTAAGAGTTACTATTTTTCAGGCAGTATTCAGTATCACATTTTTTTCTGTATATTCACCATTCCTGACACGTTTTCAAATGGAAAAGCGTAAATAAGAGAAGGATAGGAATTAAAGGGGAAAGAGAAAAGAAAGATGTGTTTAATTTCTAAGTGTTGTTGGAATTCATAAACATGTTCCAAACTACTGTGATAACCTTTTTCACTCTTTCATGAAAAATAACTGTAATTCAAGTTCAACTTGAATATAAATTCGCTTCTAAGAAGGCTGTAACATCTTGACCAAAGAAGCATATTGTAAATGCATGGTGCATAGTACAAACATAAATGTATGAAGATACATAGTATAATTAGAAAGGTTGCGCACTCTGAAGAGCCCAAAGGGTTCATGTGGAGATTATTTCTGGCAAGGACCTGTTGAACTGCTGGTGACTCCTGGAACTGCCAGCCCCAATTCAGGAACACTCCTGGAGGAATTTATGCACATGCCCGAGTTCAAGAACTTTCCACACAGAAAAGGCACAGGCATGGTGAGGCCTCTCCTTGCATGCTAATAGGGAATGGAGCTCCTCTAGAAATAGTTCCTGCTGAGAAGAACATGTGTGTACTCTGTGCCCTACGGATCATGATTCTTGCATTAGACTTCATTGGGTTGGTAATTATTTGTGTTATATTTTCTTTTTTCTCTGCTACTTGTCTTCTTTCTCTCTCCCTTATTCTCTCCTTATTATCTCTCTTTATTCTACTGCACTGTTTTTTTTCCTTGTTACTCTTAGATGAATTTGGTCATATCTGAGTCCTGTCTTAAACTGTGTGTAACCTTGACTGTGTTCAAAAATACAAGTTGGAATTTTGAGTATAACTTGGACTGATTTTTCATCATTCCAACCTGCCACATAAACATATAAAAGAAATCTATCCTTTCCCTGATCCTGTCGAGCAGGTTGGTTTGGGCTGGGTTGTAACAATAATAAACTAATTATTTACCCTGAAATCATGTGTCATTATTTCATATTTTTATATTTTCATATTTTTAATTAGCATAACTATTGATGTCCAGATTAATCTATTTTACACATGCATACAAAAATATAAGGTGATAGTATAAAGTATGTATGTTGTCCTATGTTTGAAAAAACAGAGATTTCATTCAGTATGGGAATGGCATCAGATGTACTCCTTTACATGAGACAGAAGAAAAGAAAAGTAAAGTATTGAATAAATGGATCTGTCAACAGGTGCTGAACACAAATTTTACAGCTTGCGAGGCCAAACACTCAAAAAAACCCCAAGACACAAATAGAAAGAGGCATCAAGATTGAAGTATAGAAGTCTTATATCAGCAATAGGACAGTGACTAAGTTTAATAATGTTTCATACTTAGTGGACTATAAAGCTAGTGAAAATGAGGCTGAGAATGGCCTAAGCGTTTAATGATTTTTTGTAATGTAAGCCTTCACCAATTTCAAATAAATAAGGTCTATTTAAATCAGACAGTTAATGGGATTAATATCAGAAAAAAAAGGGCATTAGCACAGTATTAGGAAAAAAGCATAAGATCTCAATTTTGATAGAAAAAGAAAGGTCAGAGTTTTCTTAGTAAAGCCTCCAGTCTAGCCAAGTAGTCTGTAAAGGTCTCTTTCTATATTTAAAGCTTTATCTTTCTCCATTGCAGTTGCATTTATTGTGATTGTCATCTGAGTGTTTTGTGAAAACAATCAATATTAAAATAACAAAGTTTCCTGCTAGACCTGAAAAATTCTGTTCTAGATACATTGAGATCTGACTGCAGCAATCTCGGATTTGATAACAGTTATATTTAATAGTGCATTGTATTGAAACACAGGACTAAGATAAACTGGGTTTTTCAGGAAAAAAAAGGGGAATAATTGTAAATCAATAGAAATATCTTCAGATTTCAGCTAAATACCAAAGCAAATTAAACTATTTACATGTATCTGCAAGAAACAACAATCCCTATGGACTGAGGAAAAAAAATTATCCATTTTTTTCCTTTCTCTATAATGTGATGAGGTGTTCTGAGCAGAACAGAAGCAACAGATAAAGTATCTGGGTTGTAATAAAACATTTACATTCTTTCGCATTCTATTATCCTAAGCAAGCTGGGAAACAAGTTCTAGATTAATTCACTAAGAAGTGTCCACAGACATGGATAGAGAGAAATTACCTGTTGTTCCCTGCCCAAAGAAAAAGATGCATAGACTAGCATTTCACTGATCTGCATGGATCCATAATACTCTCAAAAATCACCAAATTGAAATATAAAGAAACTGTCTTTAGAAAGTTAAAATTAAGTTCAATGGTATTTCAAGGCTAGATTTGAATTTACCACATCAGAGGTTGTCAGTAGACGTACATACTTTTATAGGGACATGAGTAGGGAGCAGTTCTTCAGGAGAAGATCTGTGCTTATAACAGATCACCGGACTGATATAAGTCAACAATCTCATCCTGTTTTTAAATATATATGTGTGTGTGTATACATAGATATACGAATCCATAAATAGGAAATACTGAAAGTAAATTTAGTTTGGATACTGTTATCATATTTGTACACTGTAGCTCAGGAAATTAGCAATCTAATGAGTCCAACGAAGGACTGAAAATCATTTCTGTGTGTAGTTTAAAATAGAGAAGACAGGTGTCAGCGATACAATAACTGTTCTCAGACACATAAAAGGCATCAAAGGGAATAATTCACAGTAAACGCAGGAAAGTAAAATATAATGGGTTTGAACTGCAAAAAGAACATCTTAGGTTAGGCATCAGGAGAAGCTTTCTAATCATAACAATAGTAAAACATTGGAGTCACCATAATATAAGGTCTTGCAAAAGTATGTCTGTTAGAATTATTTAAACATAATTCGTCCTTCATTGAGATATGCAGGTTTATTCTAAGACAGTGGCAAACATGAATAAAATTAATAATGATAATTTAAGTGATAGAATCAACCTCACTGCCAGGGGCATTCTTCTTTAATTTCTCTCAATGTTTCTCTCACAATTTCTTTTACCTTTTATTTCACATAAATCCACCAAGGTGCTACTCTCTTAAACTAGGTAGTTTGGTAGGCATTTTAAAGAGGAAATAGCAGAACCATAAAAAATAAGCAGATAACCAGGTAAGCATTGTGGAGAATGACAGGAATGACTTTTTTAACTGCAGTACAATTTAAAAGACAATCTAAACTTCAGGTGAGTGTATTCAGGGCTAACACAAGCTTGTTTTAGCCTTTATACAGGAAAAGCAAAATATCCAGCAACATGACCCTGAACTAAGATCTTCCTCTTAGGAGCCTCTGTCCAGCTGCTAATACAGGTGCCTGTGAATTGCATCGCTATACATGAAACATTAAAACTGAAGCTATTGCTTCAATCCTATCACATTTAGAAAGGATAATTAGCTGAAAATGTAGCTCTGAAAGCATGAGAGCACGTTTTCAGAAGTAGACAAGCCTCCACTGGGGAGACTTGGCATGTAAACAATGTGGAACATCTCCTTAAGCTTCTTGGCTTACTGCTGGGAGACACGGGGACTGGGAAAAAGTCACATTCATCTGCAGAGTGATTTCTCAGTCCTACTTTACTAATTCGAGAGAAGACACAACTAAACCCATTATAGGGCAACACACATTTCTTTTTTCTGTTGTGACCACCACAGTGTTGCAACTGTCACCTGCAGATAGGAGTAGTAATTTCTCTTGGTGAAAGAAATGACATTTTGATCAATTACACAGCTTAGATCTATTCACAGGATTTGTAAAGAATCAATGCAAAAAGTTTAAACATATTCCTGCCTATCATGAGAGTACTGTACTGTGAGTTTCCAGCAGCAAGATGCACAGATTTTGTCACTCCGTGTTCAAAGTAGGGCCCTTAGCCACAGTGGTCTGCCTGATTTCAAATGCAATGATGAAAAACCAGAAAGTCACCTGCAGACTGGACAGAGACAAGTGAAGAAATTTAGAGCTTTTTAACTCTTAATCAAAGCCACTCAGCACTTCATACAGATTTTGAAGACAGACTTACTATACTTGCTCAGCTAGCTTGTCTGGGCAAATTTGTCACTTGACTCTATGTCAGCTCTATCTGGACAAAAATGGTATTTCTACTAATGGTGTACAGCAGTCTGGAGGCCTGTCATGATAATCTGTATCAGGAAAAACTGTTCATGCATACTTAGGTCGCAGGGTTCTTTTAACTGAAATTTCAGCATAATAATTTTAGAAGAAAAGCTACAGCTTTACCCACTGTCAGAATATGTCAAACGCCACAAAACAAGGCTAGGAAAAGTCTAGCATACAATATTTTTCTTGTACATCCATGGACAGCTTTACCATATACCTAGCTGGTGTATGTCACAAATCATAGAAACCATAAATTCTGTCCATCTACAGCATCTCATATAAAAATGCTGCAATCTCATCTGTATGATCTCTCTGTAATTAGTGAATAATATATAACTGATTATTTCAAAGTAATTGATCATAGAATTACATTCTATCTAGAACATGATCTACTGGGTGAGAAGATATTACATACGAAGACTAATAGTAATCTTTTCTCTTTCTCTTTCTCTCAGAACTGGAAAGGAAAATTCTCTTGGTGTCAAGCTGAAAAGAAATCCAATCAATCATGTTGAACTAGAGAGAATAAAACATAACATTACTTTAAATCTTAATTTCTACAGTTTCTGTTGCACATAGACATCAAAATAAGCCTTATTTCAAATCTTGAAACTAGAAAAGAAATTGAGGCCGATTCCTTTTTAAAGTAAAGTCACTACTATAGTAGCGTAATTGAAAGGCCTTTGATGTATGTAAGCATGTATTGACAATCTATCACAAGCCAACTGATAGAAACAAAACACAGTAGTACTTTCTAACTGATGATGAATAAAATAGCAAACCTTTTCTCATAAATGTACACTATATTGCCAGAAGGTTGTTTTGGGGGTAGAAACAATTTTTTGGAAAAGAAACGAAAAAAAAATATTATTAGAATGACAACATTTTTTCTCTAGTATGTCAATTAACAATAAAAATAAATTAAAAATTGTTTCCTACATACTACGAGAGTTGTTATGTAGGATAGAGCAAGGCTTTATTTGGTCACTGAAAAAAAACAACAAACAACAAACTTGCAAAAAGGAATTTGAAAAAAAGATTAAATACGTAAAGTGAAGATTTTACTCGCATCTGCTTATTTATTTTCATCTTACACACCAAACTCCATTACATGTCGCAGATAAATTCACCCATCTGTCTTAATATGAATGATTCAGTTCTTTGTAACAATTGTATGCAAACTGAAATGCATAAATTACAAAAGCATATTGGGAATGAAAGCACTATATTATATGCAGTTAAAACTATTTTGTGCTTCTATTTCTGCTATTGACTCTTCTAGAAATACAGATTGTTCAGCAATCACATTTTTAAGAATTGTGTGAATATAACTGCCAAAATCACTGTCTATGCTATATGTCAATTATACAATATGCAGGCAAAAATAAAAGACTGAATTATTTTCAGATAGAAACAGAAAATCAACTTCTACCATCACATACCTACCTAGGAATACAGGTAACTATTTATAGAATCATAGAATCATAGAATAACCAGGTTGGAAGAGACCCACCGGATCATCGAGTCCAACCATTCCTATCAAACACTAAACCATGCCCCTTAGCACCTTGTCCAACTGTGCCTTAAACACCTCCAGGGAAGGTGAATCAACCACTTCCCTGGGTAGCCTGTTCCAGTGCCCAATGACCCTTTCTGTGAAGAGTTTTTTCCTAATGTCCAGCCTAAACCTCCCCTGGTGGATCTTGAGGCCATTCCCTCTTGTCCTGTCCTCTGTCACTTGGGAGAAGAGGCCAGCACCCTCCTCTCTACAACCTCCTGTCAGGTAGTTGTAGAGAGCAATGAGGTCTCCCCTCAGCCTCCTCTTCTCCAGGCTAAACAACCCCAGCTCTCTTAGCCGCTCCTCATAAGGCCTGTTCTCCAGCCCCTTCACCAGCTTTGTTGCTCTTCTCTGGACTCGCTCCAAAGCCTCAACATCCTTCTTGTGGTGAGGGGCCCAGAACTGAACACAGGATTCGAGGAGTGGTCTCACCAGTGCCGAGTACAGAGGGAGAATAACCTCCCTGGACCTGCTGGTCACGCCGTTTCTGGTACAGGCCAAGATGCCATTGGCCTTCTTGGCCACCTGGGCACACTGCTGGCTCATATTCAGTCGGCTGTCAACCAACGCCCCCAGGTTCGTCTCCTCCAGGCTCATATGATTTTAAACAGAATTACTACTTCATCCTTTTTGTCTTCCTTTTTGGCTGTTCGTAAATTAATTCCCATTTTAATCCCTTAATCACTGTCCTTTGGAGTTTTCATGCTAAAACCAGATCATGTCAAGCTGAGGATCTGACAATTACTGACTCTGGAAAAGCGTTGATTTCAATTAATTTAGTATCAAATATCAGGCATCTTGTCTGAATGATAGCAGGTTTTATACTGATCATTTGATTATAGACATTTCTTTCTTTTCTTTCCTTTGTAAATCAGATCTCTAATTGTTGCTGCTGCACACAGCCAATATACAGAGTAATGTTTTTTCCATGCTTCTGACAATGATATGACAATCACAGTGAGTCAACTGAACTCTGATGATATGAATTGCTGTTTAGAAATTAATCCACACAAAATAAAATCAAACTTCCTGAAAACTGCCCAACAAATCTTCTCTGAATACTGTGTGCCCTTTTACTGTGTATAACACGTAACTTCAGAGCCTTCTGGGAGGGCACTTGGCTTTCTAATGCTAAAGCAGGAAGTTGACAAATGAAGTGATCCTTTTAAGAAGTTACAACATGGTGTGTTGATGTTTATAAGAAACAATGTACAAAATAGACCATGTGCAGAGGATAATTTAGGTTGGAAAAAGATTCTAAGCAGAAGATGAAATATGCATAGAGTGCCCCTTGGTATTTAGCTACAGCTCTTTCTTGTACATAGTTTCTGAACTTCATCATCATGGTCCAGGCATTCAAAAATGTCAAGTATTTCAAATCATTTTGGTATGAAAATTGTGCTTTGAAGTTCTCAGTTCCTAATTCAAGTTTTCTTTTTATAGAAGAAACACTGAACAGAAGTTCATCCAACTGTACCTCCTATTTGATGGAGAACAATATCTTACTCCTCCTTTTTAATATATCTTGAGAGACCTGTGCTGATGAACTATACCCTCCCCAAACTTTATTTTGCTGGATGCCAAAACTAAAAAATGCCTATGAAAATGGTTAGGTGGGAAGTAGCTTTTGAGGCACTGCAGTAGAGATCTTAGATCACATATTCTGACCTCTACCTCGCTGTCTCTGCTTAGACATGGGCATAGACATCTCTACGTCTAAGTATATTTATATATGTACTTGTGTGTTTGTGCTTATATATGTATAAAAACAATAATATGGTGAGATATCTACATTCTAATGATCAAAAATCCCTAATTTTATTATTTGGGAAGTTATAAAGTCACCTGATTATCATTAAGGATTTTAAATTAATTATGAACTTATAGCAATGAACAGATGCTGCTTTTATGTAAATCTGTTAGGAGAACAGTGATACCTGAGTTGTTCTTTCTAAACATAGGTGGATAAAATCAACATCATGAGAAAGCTAAGATAGATTAATCTCTTCATATTTTATCATTTATGCTTTATGAACGTTCTTAGCATGTCTTAAACTTAAGCATTATGGACAAACAGCAGGAACAAAGTCATTGCCAAATAAGATAAAAGTCTATGCTCATCTAATACAGTGTTTTATTTCTGACAAATACATCTGCTATTAACCTGACTCTTACACTAATTTCTTTTAATAATAAAACCAAAGCAAACTCCCATATTTGATGTCTTAAAGGTTAGTTAATATCCCATCAAAAATGCAATTAATTATTTTGAAAAGCAATCTAGCAAAAAACCGCTAAGGTTTGCCCATCTTTTCTATTTCAACCAATGCTTTTAGGTATAAGTTATACGCTTCAATTACACAATTATGTGGTCAAGTGTATTTTCTATTAGTTTAGTATTTGAGCCTTTTTAATTACATTGAATTTCATTTTTTTTGTCTCAGATATGCAGAAAAGCAGGTGCTTCATTTACCTTCATTCATTAAGTTCTCAGAATTTCCCATATAATTTATAGGAAAACTTCACATGCTCTGAAAAAGTGTAGACAGATAAAACTCTAGAAATACCCAGAACTAAAAGCCAGCTAAAGTAGGCTTATTCCCAAAAAAGTATGAAAGACTGCTTACTTGTAGTTCTGTTTGTTTTTAATGGTAATTCAGATTTTCTCCATTGAAATTGAGGCCAATTGTTAGCCATCTAAGTAGTGACCAAATAAAGTATTTTTTTTTTTCTTATTTGTTCTGTTCTGTAGTGTGACTTCTGGGGGAAGCCCTGGCATGCGATATGTAAGTTATGCGAATTCATAAATGATTCTCAGCAGAGCAATGCTGTTGTAATATCCATTTTAGATCAAAAGCAATGTATATCTATTGAACCAATAACTCAGCAATTAATTTCTGAGTATTTCAATAGTTTCAATAAAATATGTTTTCTTTCTCAATTTGCTTTACTTCTATGGTTATCACAAAAAAGACTTCTGTCCTATTTTAAGTTTTGATATGGCAGTTTTGACCTGTCTGTGTTTAGAACTTAAAGATGATTCCTGGACTGTAACTTGACTATCATATAGCAGCTTAATTATTATCTCATCTGTTACTGCATTAGCTGGTAAGTAATTTGGAAAAAAGAAGATAATGATACTGAAAAATATTAATATATGTGGCTTTTACAGATGAAATAATTACTCTTAAATTTTAAAAAGAAGCTTTTTAAATGTTGCTTTAAAATTGCCTATTGCAATTTGGTTTTTAAACTTAAATTTCTTTGACTTGAAGTGTTGTACTTCAATCAATCACACAGAGCCACATAATCTGACGTACGTAAAGAAAAAGAAGTGAAAGGAAAAATAGAAATATTTTAAAAATCCTGGCTGGTAAGACTGCTTTAGTATAACAATGAACCAGAGGTGAGGTGCAGGACAAGGAAGAGAGACTTAAATAGCACTATATCATGTAGCTTCAAGCTAAAAACATTGCTGTCAAAAGAATCCTCCATTACGTCATGCCAAGAAATACTACTGAATGGTGTTATAGCAAGGAGAACAGCAATTCTTTTACATAGAGTCATACATGTACTGTTAATTATATGTGTAAAGAAAGTTTACTGATATGTTTAGGCAGGTTATAAAGCTGAAATTTCAGTATGAGAGTCTGAAGCCATGGAGGTAATAGCTTACTAACAAGAGATTAACTTCTGTTTGGCAAATTGATGTTTAAGTTAGAATAATTAAAAGGAAACAATTCTAGAATTTACTCTTGTCAAAGCAATTAGAATTCACTAAGCAAAGGATGCTATCTAGTCCAACTGATGCAAAAGATAAGAGAAGCATATACTGGTCTGATGCTTTGATAATAAATCCAAAATAATGCAAGAAATACAAGAGAAAGGAAATGGAAGGCATTTAGATACAGACAAAGCAGAACTCAGAATTCAAATCTATAGGCAGCATATAGAAGAGTTAGTCATACTGGGCCAACCACCATGAACTGAGCTATGATCAAGCATCCAGAGAAAAGAACAATTAGAAAGACTGCCATTTGAAAGATTTTGCAAATCTCTCTAAGTTTGTACAAGGCCAAAAAATGATTTTTAACAGAGGAGAAAAGAAAAAAAATTATTATCAGCCTTAAAGCTAACAGAATGTATCATTGCATTAAAACACAAGTATCAATGAAGACTTTTGTCGGGCTACCTACCTAAGAATTTTTTTGAACATAGATCCTTGCTCAAGAGCTGTCCAGGAAAGTAGTATCAAATCTGTTTCTTTTAGCTTTGTACAGTTCGAATTACATGTCTGCATTTTCTGTATCTGTTTGTAGAAAACACAGTTAGGGAAACGATAATCGAAAAATAAGTTCTTTACCTCAGATCAAGTAACTTCATACAGGAAAAGGCTGCAGAAATACACATTTTTCAGCAGAAATAATAAAACTTTGATTACATTTAATATAATGTGAAAGTGAATTCTTGCAAAAATGTCTAACTCAGTTTTCAATGCAAGTTTTAGAAGTTACTTCAAGTGGTGCTTTGAAACTGCAAATTCTACACTGCTTCTAATTCAGCTCTTATCATCTGAGTAACCTTCTCCTTGTTGACTTTTTTAGACCAGAGAAGATTTTAGTAGTAAAAAAGTTCTTGTTGAGCTCATTAAGTGCTAAGCTTTTTAGCAGTTATGCATCTAATCGTCATTATGCCCTAGTATCAAATGCATTGACACAAAATAGCCATTTTCTACTGAACTTAATACTGGTCTATTTGACTGAGCTTTTAATTAAATGGGATTTAATTTGATGAGTATTTTGCTGCACTGTGTGGTATTTGTATGTAGGTAGTTATGTAAGTGTGATTTGGGTTTTGGCTTTTTTCTTTTCATATTGCATTTTTATTGAAATAGCCCTGTTATTCGTTCCTAGTAATGAATCAGTACAGGCAGCAGAATATATGAGCTATAGCTGCACATAGATCTGAAGCAACAGAAACTGATGTTAATTGAAGTGCTACAGGGTATGAGAATATTTTTTTATTTGCACCTGTAATGGTAGAATTCATATAAGCTACTTGTATACTGTGTATACGATAGCTACTTTTAATTTCTTTTTGAAACAACTCTGTTGACTCTGAAAGTAACACATAAAATCTTAAACACTAATTTAATAGCTATAATGGCTCTACCCATTCTTAAGATGTAGGAAAATATTAGCATTGGTTTCGTTCATACACTTTTACAGGAAGCTCTTAGATTGTTTTTTGTGATTAAATATGCACATAACCTTCATTTATATCAATAAGACATAATCTATGTTTCAGTGCTTTTCTGAATGAGAATGATTTCCTAAAATGATACCTTTAATTTCCAAGAATTCATAACTGTGATTATTGACATTAGAGACTCTACTGGGTTTGCATAACAAGATTTTCAAAGTAGGGAGGCTACAGGGTTGGTTTCTGTGAGAAGCTGCTAGCAGATTCACTCATGTCTAGCAGAGCTAATGCCAGCCAGCTCCAACATGGACCTACTGCTGGCCAAGGCTGAAACACAGTGGCAGTACCTCCTGTGATAACGTATTTAAGAAGTGGGACAGAAAACCGTGGCCAGAAGAAAACTGCAGCCAGAGAGAGGAGTGACAGTGCATGAGGGAAGCAACTCTGCAGACACCAGAGTCAGTGAAGGAGGAGAAGGTGGAGGTGCTCCAGACGCTAGAGCTGAGATAAACCCATGGCCTGTGGTGAAGACCATGGTGAGCCAAGCTGTCCTCCTGTAGACCATGGAGGTCCATGGTGGAGAAAATATCCATCTGCAGTCCCTTGGAGGAATCTACATCAGAGCATGTGGCTGTTCAAAGAAGGCTGTGACCCCGCAGGAAGCCTGTGCTGGAGCAGGCTCCTGCCTGGACCTGTGGAGCTGTGGAGAGAGAAGTCCGCATTGGAGCAGGTTTCTGGCAGGGCTTGTGACCCTGTGGGGTACTCATGCTGGATCAATCCAATCCTGGAGGACTGCACCCTGAGGGAAGTACCCATGTTGGAGAAGTTGATAAAGAATTGGAGCCCATGAGCAACACTCATGTTGGAGAAGTTCATGGAGAACTGTCTCCCATGGGAGGGAGGAAAAGAGTGTGAGTAGTCCTGCCTTTGAGGAGGAAGGAGTGGCAGAGAACATGTGTGATGAATTCACTGCAACCCTGCTTCCCATCCTTCTGTGCCTCACGAGGGGAAGAGGCAGAGAAAATTGAGAGTAAAGTCCCAGAAGAAGGAAGTGTTGGGCAGAAGGAGGTTTTAAAATTTGGTTCTATTTCTCATTATCCTAGTCTGGTTTGTTTTGTAATAAATTAAATTATTTTTGTCCACGTCAAGTCTGTTTTGCTTGTGGTGGTCATTGGTGAATGATCTCTCCTTGTCCTTATCTTGACCTATATGAGCCATTTGTTGTATTTTCTTTGTCGTGTTCAGTTGCAGAGGGCAAGTGATAGAGAAGATATGGGCACCTGGTGTCAAGCCAGAAAATATGGTTGGGCACCATATTATACCAAAAAAAAATTCTTTTCAGAATGAAAAGATGCAAAATTAATCATACCCATCTGCAATAGGAAAAGATGAAAGTGTTAAATATTGAGACTGGCACCTTCTTAGAGGGGTTCTTTTCCAGTTGTATTCAAAGTTTTTAAACAGAATACAATTTCCATAGCTTCAGAGAATTAGACTGATGTTAAAATTAGAGAAGGGAATTCGAAAATTTGACATTTTGAGTTCCAAAGATAACAATAGAAGTGAAAAATCTGGCATTCCTTCATCCTTTTCTTCACATATTCACTGATTTTTTTATTTATTTTCTTAAAAATAACCTGAAGATCTTTTCTGGTAAAATTATTACAATATGTATCCTAGTTAGAGATAGAAAGCAAATGGATACTGTAAATACAATGACTGACGTCCTGAAAAATTCACAAAAAAGTGAAAAGAAACCCAGATATTTGAGTTATTTTATATAATAACTGATTTGGATAAATTTGCCTTAGTTCTGTAAGTGTGTGTAAATACTTAGGGTTGTAACTGTATATGCATATATCAAAAATGTATTTCTGTACTTTATCCCAAATTCTCTTAAGTGGAGGATAGTCTTCCTATTCAATTGCATTATATTGCTTTAAATCTCTAAATTACTATGATAAGTTATTAAATATTAAATGAGAAGTCATCTGGATAATTGCAGGTTCCCACATGAATTAGCAACAATGTACCACCAACCAAATCACTGAATGTAATGAAGAAGTATATCCTGAAAACTAGATGTGCATTTTAAAAGAGAGGAGAAAAATGATGAGAAAATCTCACTAAGATATCTGCAGGATAGTGAAGTCTAAAATTAAGATGTTTAATGAACAACATAGGAATCAATAAATCACTGTATCAATGCAGACATTAGTAGATGTAGGACAAATAAAAAATATACACAATAGCCCAGTAATGCCTTAATCTTTGAAATACATGCTTACTTTTCATTACAATAATTCCTTGCTTTCTTTTTTGAGTTCCTCGGTGTTTCCACAGTTACTTTTCTTTTTTTTTAATAACATTTTTCCCTTTCCCTTTGTTTACTTCTTTTCTTCATACTATTTATAAAATATTAAACTTTTGTTTAAAATTTCCTCAGTCATGATATTTAGGAATGTATAAATCTCTCATAAACACATTGCCCTCTCAGTCGAATTCATTCTTTTTGATATGTTGTGATTCTCTGAAGAAACTCTCGGTATATTTAGCAATAAAGAGGCCAAATTTGTAACATATTTTCTTGAGCTCTTTCCCTCTCTGTCCTAATCATTCCTTGCTTTTCCAGAGTATTTTGATGCTATCAAAGTCTCAGCTTTTACGGAAGAGGCTACAGCAAGCCTTAAATCATAGAAATGTTCCCAGGACCTTCCTATATTAAAAGGCAGAATAGCTTTCACTGAAATACAACGCAAAGAAGCAAAGTGGTGTTTCTTTACAAAGTTTGGCAGCATGAAAAATATTTATTGCCAAATGTCATGAAAACAAACTGTACAAATAAACCCAAAATCTGCTAGCTTCCAGGCTACCTAACCTTCTGAAAGCATTCAATTTACAAGATATTTACAGTGCTTCCCCCAAAATTAAGGAAAATCTCAGAAGGTCTTCTAGACATACTAGCCAAGTAATAGAAAGATAGAAGTAAATTCACCTGCATAGTATCAAAAATGAAAGCATATCTAAACTATTTCAATATATAGCTGATTTTAATTCACTCTTAAAAATATCTGTTCACATATCCTCATCCATCATTTCGTTGTGTTCTTATGTAAGTGTAAATGACCAATTGAGTAATGGTAACATTATTTCCTCATAGAACGGTGGAAGACTGGGCCCCTGCAGCATCTAATAGAAGTAAAGCAAACATCTGCTTTTTATTCCTTTTTGCTTATTATACAATTTGTAGTTTCCTTCTACAAGATGAAGTTGTACTTATGTACCTTATCTATTTGTTCTCAGTTATGATTTTCTAGAGTTCAATAGTTTCTTCAATTTGTTTTACTATTATTCTTCTCCTGGTGCAAATCCTCCGTTTGCTTCTGTTTTCTTTTATTCTTGCTCTTACTACACTTAGATTTTTTCCTATGTTCTTAAACATTTTCTTTTATAAGAGACCTTTATTTCTCTGTGTGCTGGAATATTTATTTTTATTATTCTTGATAAGTTTAAATACTTGTCAGTAAGTACATGTGTTTTGCTACTTGACCTATTGCTGCAGGCTTCTCTTCAGACAAACTGCCAGTTTCACGTATGTTTTCCTCTCTGCAAAGAGAGTGGAATCAGAATAAATTGTTCTGCTTACTGCTTGTCATTCAATTCATATGCAAGTAACAGAATTATTTACTAAAGTTTCTGTGGGAATATCTCCTAATAAGAATCTGGTTTTTTGTACAGTTTAGTCTAGTGCAGGAAACAGTTATTTTGATAACCATTCAGGTTTAGATGCAAGATTCAACCACACTGAATCAATCTTTTGAATCAATTGCTTATGTGAAACTCATCTATAGAAAGATGTTATACCTAAGGTAAGCAGCTTGCAAAAAAGGAGAAAGCACTCAGTTCAAGGATGGAAAATAAGAGAGAATTTTTGCTTAACTTTAGGTTACACTTTCAATCTGTTTGTCAGTATTCTCTGATCACAGCAAACACATTCCACAACAAAGCAGAATGTTATTATTGCTTAGAATGTGAATATGTTTTAAATAACTAAAGGAGATTATACAATAATATAAGATTTTATATTTCATAAGGAGGTATAGACTTATCTGCCTAGGCAGAAGAAAAGGCTGCCTGATATATGACTCAAATATAAATGTGTATGTAACTGAAAAAGCCGAACATTTAGCTATTTTAACAATAACAAGTATGAAGTTCAATGGGAACAGACCTGAGAGGAGAAATCTTCAGTGCATTCATGCTGTACTCATGTTGACAGATTTATTTCAGCCTAGCTCTCATGTTGTTCCATGAACCAAACACCAAATGGTAGCTGGAAAAAATTAAACGTGTTAAAGGATATCAAAAGCTGGGCTGCCTCCTCCAGCAGCTCTGTCCCAGGACTCCCAGCACCTGGCCACTGGAGCCCAAGCCAGTACTCAGAGGACTGGGGTCTTTCCTCGTGTTAAGGTATACAGCTGCTGCTTTCCAGTTTGCAAGTTCAGCTTGAAGTGAGGGTAAGCACATAGCCCAGAGACACATGGACGCACAGGCTATGTGTGACAGTGCTAGTCACAAGGACTGCCACAGACAACAACACTGCCATCAACATCACCTGAATGGAGGACTCACATAAGATCTAAGCACAGCCAGTCCAGTCTGCAGTAAATACACCTGCACATGCACAGCAGATCTTGGGGAGGCGCTCCCACAGCAGCCATTGATGTGGAGCCCTTCATTTGCTTCACTAAATATGTTTCCCCTCAGTAGCTGGTTTTCAGGAGATACACCACTCCTATCCTAGTAGCCAGCAGCAAAGACTTTTACTTGCTACTTTAGCTAACACCACAGGCCTAGTCTCTCTCTAGTAGCAGGTACCCAAACCACTCACACAGATCCCATCTGTAGCTGGCATTTAGTCATTGCAGCACTTAGATATCTGGGATAAAGAGTGAGATTATGCAGAGAGGTAGTTGAGAAAAAACAATCAGAAGATAGGACAGACTGCAGTGACCAGATGCAGGACTCAGCCAGAAGGTTCAACATCTGACCACTCACTTTTTGATTCGTATCTGTCTAATCCCCTTTGTTCCTCCTTTCTTCTCCCACCCCTGAACATAACCCATGGCTTTGTACTGTTCTATTGATTTCCTCGCTCTCTCCCAGCTGAGTGTCTGGGATCTCTTCTGATTTACAATCTTACTAACTGCAAAGTCCAAATTGATCTTTCTGGAAAGAACACCTGTACTTTCTTGATAACCCATCAAGTACTGTGAGTGGTGAGGTTTGATTCTTGTCATTCTCTCCATGTTCATGCTGTCAATGTCTCTTCATGGAATTTATTTTATTGGATTGGTTTGTTTTTGTTTTTGACTTCTCCCTTTCTTATAATCCCTAATTAGAAGGTCGTTGATCACATAGGCTTATTGGAATAACTTTCTCACTCTCCCACACATTCTCATCAATTAATATGACTGACCAGCTTTGGTTCTCCTCACTGCCTCCTTTATCATTTGTTGGCCAGTTTTGTGTCCCTGTGTGTTCTTATTTGTGTCTTCCTCCTTCACTTATTATCCAAATTTTTATTTTAAAATTCCTTGAGCAGGTATCCCTAAAGAAGGAGCCACTCTCCTTCTACATATCCTTACAACATACACATTCTTGCTTAATTTAACATGAAAGAAATACAGATCATGAAGTCTAAGGCCTATACACAATAAGAACAAAAGCCCTGTAAGTGAAGGTAGTCAGGAGAATATTTTCCAGAGACTATGCAGATTTGTGAAAGACCTGAGTAATCTTATTTGATCTCACAGATAACCAGTCTTGAAGGGGAGGTCCCTTCCAACATGTATTTTCCTGGAATCTGTACAGAAACACTGGTATGATCAGAAGCCATTCATTGATATGTTCAATTAGCAGCTTAATGACATTCATACTTTAAGGCACAACTATGCTTTGCTCCAGTTTGTTTATTAGGAGTGAGACTACTGCAGGTAGGAGTTTGGAAGTTCTGAAACAAAAGAACAAATGTAAATGCTTTTGATACATAGAACAATCTTCTAAAAATAACTGAAACCTTTTCACAGCTTACAAACATTAGCCACAGAAGAGCAACTTACCAGGGTTAGGAGAGATCATAGATCAGCAGGTAGGCAACTGTATTATTATGATCAAAAATTCTATTAAATTTTTCCACAAAAAAGGTAGATAGATGATAGATAGATAGACAGATAGATAGATAGACAGATAGATAGATAGATAGATAGATAGATAGATAGATAGATAGATGGATGTGTGTGTTTACAAGTGGATAAAACATTAAAAAATAATAAAAATAGACTCTGCAAGGAAAGTGTATTGATCAATTAGTGAATTAGATTAAAGTATTAAAAGTTAGAAATAGTCAAATAGGATGCAAAATAAATTGGATGGGTTTTTTTAAATAAAAAGTTCTATCTGTTATTTATGGTTAGACAATAGCAAAGCTTTGTCTGTGTAATAGTTAACCAAGCTATGTATCGTTTCTCTCACACGGTAGAGTTAGATTTGCTTTGACACAGGAGTGAAATGAAGCAAATTAGGGAGAAGATACCTCATGTATCCTGCCTGCATAGCTCAATAATATATAATTCACTTTAAGCATTTCTTATTCCTAAAAAAAATACATACAACTCTTTTTGTTCTTTGTTTTACAAACAGTGGAAGATTTCTTTTCTGGTTTGCTTTTTGTTGTTGCTATTAATTTCTTTAATACAATAATGAGTAATATAAGTCATATTTTTCCTTCTTCTAAATAAGATCCAAGCCAGGTCACCTGTCAGGTAATATTTTTTATATATATATATATATATACACATATGTATATTTCTCTGTGTGTTTGTACTTGGGTGCATGACTGTATTTAGTTTTGTCCTAAGGAACACTTTCAGAATATTACTGGAAGATATAGTCTTTGTATTGATTTTTTTAATGGGATCATAAAATCTTACAAGATCAATTTAGTCAAATAAACAGTGTTTGGATTTCAGAGTCTAGATGATAGCATCAAGAATATTGAGCCAAATATTTGAATTATATTAAGTAGCACTTGTTATTGAGAATTTTTAATCTTCTTTCTCAATTGGCTCAAAATTGATTATTTTTTTTGTGGCAGTACATGTTGGGCTTGGCTGAAAATAGTATAAGCATGATAATTAGACATATAGAATAAAAACTATCTTAATTACAAAAATCGCCGATCCTTGTGCATAAAGAACCTGTCAGTCAGTCGCTGTGAAAGTTGTGGTGCTGAGAATAACCTTTGAGAAGGGCAGAATTTGACCCCCAGTGACAGCAACAGCAAAAGCCAGCTGTTGGGAGGAAAATTAATTTGAACAGGTCAGCAAGGAATAGAATATTCTTTAGCCAAACCCATAACTAGAAGTGTCCAGAGTGGGGAGAGAGAACCAAGACACACCCTAGGGACTCCACAGGCTCTGGTACCCTGCATGGCTCAAACTTCTATGTCCATCCACCCAATTTTATTCCTGAACTGTGCCATCTCTCTCAGAGGAGATCAAGCAATTCATAAACCTACATATTTAAGTGACTGAAGTTTTTTTGTACCTGAGCCTATTTTGCATCTTGAACCTTGGCACTGCTTTGAAAGGATGTAATAATTTCCTTATTTCGATGTCTAATTTATAAAAATAAATAGCTGTCAATGTCAGTTACCAAAAGTTACCGCTTAATATCATCTGGATGTCCTCTTCATTTTAATTGTGGAAGGTGAGAAATATTCAGGATATTCTAAGACATTTGGATCTTAAATAATAATTTTAAGAAATGTTATAGTTTTTGTTCAAGTAAAAATGACATAAAGAAACTAAAGATCTTAGAGAAAAAACAATAGTGAACTTCCATACAATGCTTTAATAAAAAGCATGGATTATGGAAGGCATGGGCTGTTGTTCTTGCACCTTTCTTCACTCATTAGTATGAAGGACAAGTTGTTTATACACTTTTTAAAGATCCGATTGTTACTCTTTTTTGAACTTTCAAATACTTCTTGTATGACATAATAAAAAGAGGTTAAGGGAAATCAATTTGAAGAAAAATTATAAAGCTTACATTCAGTTCAAATACCTTTAAGTACATAGTCTATGCTGAACTACTGTATGGTCTCAGTAGTAGAGAAAGAGTTCCATGTCTATGTAAAGTAGATTTACATTCAAATGTAAAGAATCCTAAAGAAGGTAAGAACTGCTCAATTTTTTGATCCATTTTTCCTACAGATTCCCTAAGTCTACAAGGAAACAGATCTCCTCTTCCCCGCGCCAGCCCTGCTTATGCAATTTTAACTAACAATCCAGTCATCTAAGTTATCTTAACACTTTTCTCTCATTCTAATCACTGTAAAGAATCTTTGTGGATTCATCCACTATTTTCTGCCTTCTTTCTTCCTTGTTATGAATGACCTATAGTGTTAACAGCATCATTGATATTATGACAAATAATCTCCTGCTGACAGCATTGTTAATATTCTAATAGATAAAAAGCCAACAGAGTTGTCTGTTATGAATATTAGCTTTTGGAATATTTTAATAACATCTCAGAATCAATTGTTTTGCAAACAGCATCTTCACTATGATATTGGGTTTTATTGGACAATAACTATAACCTTCAGAGGGTATGATCTGATTGAACCATTCTTTTCAACTTGGATGATAAACTTATGAATGCAAGTTTGGTGAAGTTTGCTAAATATGGGTAAAACATGGCTCTTCTTCCAACAGCAAGATCTGAATTCATCTTGCTGTTGAGAAAGGAAATCTACTCTCAGAAGTGACTACTGGAAGTGATATTGCAGGAGTAAGTCTAACTCCAAAGAAAACCCCATCCTTTTAGGGCAGACACTTCTTCTGTCATTGATGCTCGTTCTTGGAAATCTGCTCTTAATACGTGTGGAAGAACACTTCTGCCTCTCTCTCCAGTTTTCCAAACTGGTTCTTTAGAAGTTTCATGCTCTCAGAATAAGCAGAGAAGACAGGGAAATGGGGACTACAAGCTTCACAAACCCAACTCAGACCCTGGATTGTTATCCATAGCCAAGAGACTCATTTGTTCATATCTGAAACAGCAGAACTCTGAGAATTTTCGAACAGGAGACATGGCCCACACAATGGTAGGCTTCTTCACTCCTGTTCTGAAAGCATATATTTGTTTTCTTCCTTTTCAGAAACTCCTGATTGTCACTAGACCACTGGTTTGTAAAACACTTTGCTTAGCTGAACTCTTCTCTCCTCTTAGAGCACAGCAATAAGACAAAAAATGGCATAAGCAATTCCAACTGAAAGTAACTAATTTGAAGTTTTTTTGAGTTTCTCCACAGATAAGAGAAGTAAACTTGTAAAACTTCCAGAGGAGATACAACTAACAAGAGGATAATAAATCTCTGATTGCAGAAAAACCCCTAAAATTTAACATAATATAGAAAAGTTTTAAGATTTTTTCTTCATGTGTTACAGGAAGATTTTAGTTGTTAAAAAATCCCCACCTATACGGAGACCTATAGGGATACATCAATCATTTGATTCCTTTTATATAAATAATGTATTTCAAGCTAAAACCTAAAATTTCTGTGTCAAAAACATGTCTGTCATTTAAATGATATGAACAGGAAAGCCAGTGAAATACCAGAAACTCCAGGAGGCTAGCAGATCAGTGGTGTGCATAGTAATTATGCTGAAGTGTTTTTCAAAACACTCAAAGCAGCTTTGTATTCATGCTAAGCAGAGAAACTGAACCAGGTAAAAAAATCTGCCAATTCACAGTGTCCTTGGTCAAAAATAACCTCTTTTGAGATTGAAAAGTGACTACTGTACTATTTTCTGAATAATCATTTATTAAAAAGCTACGTTGGTCTGCTTCAGAATGTGTCTCCTAGAATAAATATCACCATCATGTTTGGTATGATGAATTTACAGATTTTTCATGTTATACAGCATGTTATGCCTTCCCATTAGGATGTCAGAAATTAATCAGAAAGGAAGAATAGAGTTTATTATACCTCATGACAGAAAAAATAAACTGCTCCACACAGTGAGTTTTGTGGCCAGTATCTTCTAATAAGTGAGCAAAGACCAAGATTACATGAGAAAACAGTAAGTTCTATGAGATTGTTTTTTCTGCTCATCTTTCATTTGATTTCTGCTGTTCTTCTCCATGACAATTATTCCAGGACAGCTTAACATTTTCAACCAAAACCCCTCTCTCACATTTCTCCTTTATCATTTTTTTTTCTTGATTATTTTCTGTTGATATTTCCAGATTAAGCTTCCAAAATTCCTCCATGTTATTTCTCCATTCTCTAAATTCCCCCTTAAAAATAAGAAATTAATCCAAAATTAAGATCTCTGTTACTTACCAGATACTAATAAGTATTAACTCTATGATAACTGTAGATGTTGTATCTACTCTATAAAATGTTACCACTATGCTAAGCAGGCGATTGTGGTGTAATGAAGGTGTTTTTTGCTTGAATTTAGTAAATGAATGTAAGTAGAAACAGTTAGAAAAGAAAAACATGTTTGGATACATTACTGAGACCCTGACTGATAAGAAGAACTAGTGGAAGTCCAGAATTTGTTCTGCAATTAATGTCTAAATTCCAGGAGAATTTCCATTATGTATCTGTATTTTCCCAATCTCCCTTTCTCTCCCTTCCCTGAAAATGAGACAAAACAATATCATAACTGCAGATTTTTGGGGAAAAAATCAAGATATGTCCCACCATGGCAAGGCATAATCCTCTCCTTCCCATTAGGTTCCTCTTGTTGAATGAAAGCTTCCTCTAAGCACTCATAGGTCTAACGATTCTAGTCACAGTCAGAATAATGGAATCTTTGTAGGACAATTAACTAGGTTTCACTGATCCTGCACGGTCTCCAGTTTTTTCCTGTGGAAAAAATCATAAAATGGGACTGTCCCTGGCCTTGTCTTCCAAGCCCAGGCTCCTCATCTACTCACCAGATGGAACTTCAGTAGCCATTTATTGCAATGGGCCTTTCTCTAAATAAAGTTTCATGGGAAAAATATAAAGTTGTCAGTGTGGGAAAAGTTCACTACAGAGAGAAGAGAGTTAGAAAAGTTAAGCTATGTTTTTTGAGGATTTGAAGAATTTGTTAGAGAGAATTAAATCAACTTAATTTGATGTCTAAGAATGTTAATTCTTGTCATACTACCACAGGAGAACAAAGTATCTTGAGGTAACTGGGATTTGTATGCAAACCAGTTGTAATTTCAAAACTTGTTCTTTAGTCTTTTAGTTTAGATTACCTGAAACTAGTCTCTATTAGGAAGCTGTCTGCCTATTTTGAATCATCTTGGTTATCTTTTGAGTTATCCTGAAAGAAAGAATGAGCAAAAAGTTGTATCCAGCCTCTCAGGGAAGTACAGATGATAAATGGAATATTATGACCCTTTCTTTGAGTTGACTGCACCAAGAGAGTTTCACATCCACATCACTCTGCATGATCCACTATGCTGAATTAAAACATATATAATACATGTGAGTATCTCAGGTTAGTCTAGTAAAATATTTGTAACTACTCATGAATTCAGAAATTGAGTTCTATCTTACAAATAATGCTTTCCACATGTTAACTAATGAGGCAATGAAAAGTGCTCCTTGGTAGTATACCACATTGGGGATTTGATTTAATTGTCTTGCCATTTCTAAACTTATCTTCCTTGATGCTCTATCTCAGTGCCTCAATAACAAAATACTCTCTTAAGGACATATTGAAGAATAATAGTTATTGAGGAATGCTTGAGAAGTTTATGTTATTGAGTTCATCTGTCAGACTCAAACCATATAACTAAAGGGCTCAGTAACTCCTCTGTTCACTGAATTGCATGGCACATTCTTATGTAAAGACTGATACACCTAAACAGTTTAAACTCTGTACAGGAATATTTGGGTTCTTAAATTACAGCGTTTTTTTTTTTAGGGTGTTTTTATTTTTTAATCATTGTGTGGGGATTTTTGCAAAATATACTGAAATGTATTCGATTTTTAGTTGATATCTCATATAGACCAGCAAAATGCAGATCTTGGCAGCATAACTTTACATTAAGTGTAATCCAAAAGAAGCCTGAAGTATCTTCGACAATGTCTTTATGCAATCCATTGTAATTCATTTTAACTATTTGTTTATACAGCACTACAGAAATCAACCATTTCAAATTATTTTGGCTAATACAGTTGATTAAAAACTTCTCTACCACAAATTTTAAACCCCTAATTTTTGTTCTGGCAATATTTTGGCAAGCATCTTACTAATAAAACATTTTTCATAAGAGTCAATAAATATTCAATAGAGAAATGTAAATTTCAAGTTATTTTTTCTGTTTAGCCTGTTTCTTCCTTCATCTACAGCAGTGTCCTTCCTGTTATTAAACAAAAAATAGCGTTTTTATTTTAAACAGAAAAGAGGCTTATTTGAATCTTATTGATAGTTTGTGGTTAAAATGTATTTTTAAATTTTTTTTCCTTAAAGTTTTTTTAAAAATGGTTGTCTATATGAGAATCAATTTTTCAATATTCTACCAATATACTTATGTCCTTCTTCATCCCCAGCAAGTTAGTATGCTTATACTAATATCATTTTAGTTATGGTTTTAGTCAAATATACTACCAATTCTTCTGGAACATTACCTCTTATCCATAAATCATATTTGTTAACAGGAATATTTCTCGTACAGTGTTTTGCAAGTGAGACAATGAAGAAGAAACAAAAACCTAAAGAAACAGGAAAAAGAATTCTCAACTCTAAAAACCCTAATTGTGAAGAACAAAGGTTCTTTCACTTGGCATATGCTTTGGTACTTCTGGTACTTTAAATACCCATTTACATTGGAATGACTGTCTCTAGATTGCTCCTAAGTCAAGGTTTCAAGGTACAGATGACAAAAACACAGAAAATTAATCTAATTTATTCCCTTGTCCACTTCCTTGTCACCCATCCACAAGAGCAAAACACCTGAAAGTGAACATTTGTTTACAATTAAATTTTGTTGATATTTTCAAGGATCTCAAAATCCAAAATTTTAACTCTTTCTGGGTACAGGCATTTCTTATTGGTATATGAAAAGCAGAAGAATGTAGGCTTTGGAACAACACATGTTTTGAGAAAAGCCTGGAAAATATCTTTGAAAGCTGGCATTTCCAAATAAGTATCCCTCAAAAAAATCGAACAGTAAGTCAAATATTTTTTTAGCTAGACCTTTACATTGAATAAAAAAGAGCTATTGATTTTGTTATTTGGTAAATTAATTTTCTAGAGTTTTTCAAATTGGGGCCATGGGAATCATAAAACTTATGGGAAAAACCTCATCATTATTGGATCTTTTTGTGTAAGATACTGATCTAATGAAGATCAGGCTCATGGCTATTCAGGAAACCACAACATCAGATAATTCTGATGTGTAAGTCCCAGTTTGTGTCTTGATATACATGCACAAGTGTGGTTCCTCAACAGGTATAATTAACATATTTTGAAAATTTTATTATCAGGTTGTTTCCTGAATTCAAACATTATACCTTATACGAAACAATCAACAAAGTCTCGGGATCATAATGATCAGAAATGTCATATAACTTTCCACTGAATTGGCAAATATATAACATCAAATATTTTTAATATCATGGTGTAACATTGACCTTTACCATAAGAAAACCCATGCTTTCAAAAATCAGTGTGCTATATAATAAAAAATGCATTTCAGATTGGCTTATCTTTTACCCATTTTTTGTTTCTCTGTGTTATGAGTTAGTATAACAACATTGTGAATGTATGTAGTGTATCTCCAGAAGCTAATATTCATTTATATCAAATAAACTGGATTTCCATAAAGGAAAATATGAATGAACATCTTTCAAAACACTTTGCAAACACAGCACCTTAGTAAGTACATTGCATGATCCTGTAAGCATCGTAATCAAAAATAAAATTTATATATCACAACTGTAAAACAGAAACCTGTTTCTTATCTTAACCAGTACAGATTAATGTTCTGAGTTTTCATTCTTGCAAGTAAACTTAGTATAGCCAATGCAGAAACTAAAACTGTATTTCAAAGAATATTGTATTCTCCAACACAAGCTAAATACAAGACTTGATTGATTTTATCTTCAATTCTACATAACTATATAAACCTTGGTGTAATTAATAAAACAGCCTAGCACATGAAAGTCAGTAGGATTTTCCACCTATATGCACTCACTGTGTATCTGTTTATGCGGTCATAAAGGTACTGGGCTGTGAAGAATACGGTTGTTAGTCCTTAAAATCAATGTCTTTATTAATATAAATTTATCTGTAATAATCACTTCTGAAGATATGGAAGTCATCTACCCAAGATGTGTGACTACTTAATGTGTGATGGGAAGTAGTGAAGCATCTATAATTAAGGAAAAGGTCAACGCTGTATGAAATCTAAATTCTCTTCAGTCTCTGGATTGAGAGTTAAAGCACAGAAAGCGTAGTGAAAGTTTCAAATCCAAGGTGTCATAGTTGATTAATTTGTGATAGATATCAAAGCAATTACCATTGAGTTCAGAACAATTAATTTCAGTTGATTATGAAGAACACTGCATATGCCTTATTGTGAGTATGGTCTAGATGCAGGTGGCTTCACTTATATCCACATTATGATACTTCGGTGGTATTTGGGGAAACTTGAGTCAATAATGAGGTTTCACGTCTTTATACTAAGTTAGTGGGTTTTTGCACGTGGACACGTGTGCTTGCAACATGTGTATGTAGCCAGTACTGATTAATCTGTGACACTTCAGATGTAAACTGCAGACCTCACAGTTGCCTGTTTTCCCTGAAGTCAGCACAAGTAAAAAAAAAAAAAAAGGAGGGATATTTGTAAACTTCATGAACTTTTTGATGAGAGGACAATGTGATAAACAGCCTCTGGGAAGTTCACAAAGTGGACCCATCAAGAAAAAATTCTTTCTTCTGAAAAAACTTCCCTTTCAATACCAATGAATCCTAATCTCTGTTAATTTTTTTCCTGAAAAATATACTCCTTCAAATATATACTGGCTTACTGTGATCTTTGTGTAACATATATAAAGTACAAACTATTTTATCTCTGACTTTTAGCCTTGTAGCTTTTAAAAGAGACTAATTTGTTGTTTCAGTTTAATCCATTACTGGTGCATGCAAAGTTCTCTCTTTGTCTATGAGCATCCCACAGTCTCAATAAAAGGATTCACAGACCAAATTAAATAAGCAAGTAGTGGAAACAGATATATAAATCTCTAAGGACTGGCTTTACGTTTTATTCAATGACTGCTTAATTTCAAATTGACAGTCAGTCCCTGAATAAACTAAGAAACCCCTGTCTTGGCAACTGCAGTACAGATATCTTCCCTCTAACTCAGTGATCTTTCTTTTCCACAGTAACATAGCTGCCCCAAGATGAACTATCAGTCAACTGGCAAGCCTGATTAAGACAACTCTTGTGCAGTTAGACATGAAGGTTGAAAAACTCCAGTGTAAAGGAAGTATTTAATGCAGATGTTAAATTTCCTGGTAAAATCTAACCAGTGACCTACCACACTAAGATGATATCAATATTGCTTTAAATCCTGTTGTTTAAGGGAACAAAATTACTCTTCCTCTTCCTTGAAAGGCTACAGGATCACCATTGTTTTCACCCTTATATGTGCTCCTGGAGCACCTACTCCCCTCTTCACTGACCTTAGTGGCTGCACAGTTTTCTTTCACATATTCTCGCTTCTCTCCTCTACTGTTCTTCAGCATTTTTTTTCCTCCTTTCTTAAATATGTTACCACAGATGTGCTGCCACGATCCTTGATGGGCATGACCAGTAGAAGGTCCATCTTGGAGCCAGCTGGCATTGGCTTTATCACACACAGGGGAAGCTTCTAGCTGTTTCTCACAGAAGCCCCCTCTGTACATCCCCGCACTATCAAAAGCTTTCTTTGCACCATAAATCTACAAAACAGGTTTAATTTCTTTTTCATAAATATTCTTACTAAATATAAGTGCCTTTTCAACAAATTTTCCATAGAATCAAAAACTGTTAAAACTGAATTTATGATATTAATTTTGTGAACACACAGCTAGATTAGTACAATGCTGAACTTCCTAAATACCTCACTGTGCCTTCCATTCATATTTAAAATGTGTAACTTGCATCAGTTTTGGATCCAGCAGACAGAGCTCTAAAAATATTTCAGCATTACAGAGGCAGCCTCTGTTGTAGTCTATGTGCCTTTATCCAGACCTGAAAAACATTTATGGCTCAATAATTTCTATACAGAAATATCCTCTAGTTGTGTGATTCAGGGCAAAATCAATCCAGAGGATAAACATATGCAAGAAAACTAGTCTATTAATGCTACCAAACTGCTAGTGGAACCTTATTAAAAACCTACCTGCCAACATTTCTTCAAGAAATTTCTTTCACAGTGTGTCAACAGGTGGAAAACAAGACAGCAAGGTTTTTTCCTCCTTATGTAGGATAAAAACTCCATGAGGTGAAAAATGAAAAGGTTATCCACTTCCAAAACCTTTATTATATGAACAGACTCACAGGTCTCTGGTAATGAATTGCTCATTATTTGATCTCGTTACCCTGGCATGTACGTCCACGGAGTGACTGGAAAAAGAGAACTTGCTGCCCATAATCTTTACTGGAAGGTGTACAGACCTTTGTGTGCTGGAGGATAGCATACTGTCCAATACATGTACATAGTTGAGGACCTGTAACAATGTAGTATGAAAAATAATTGAGTAAAAATCTCACAGAACTAACTTACTGATATGACAGCAAAGAACTGTCGCTGTCAAAGGAGATCCTTTTCTTATTTAGCCAAAATCACACTTAGTGGCTGGGCTCTGTATGATGTATATATGTAGAAAATTGTGCCTGTTCATTAGCTGAGAAGTGCTATAAAAACGGCCTGTCATGTAAACAGGGTCAGGACTTAATAAACAACACAATGAAAGTGCAAATATAACATGTGTAAGTGTAAAACAAGCTAAAGAGTATAGAGCACGTTCCAAAACACAGCTCAATTGTAAACTTTCACATTTTGACTTCATAAGGTTAGTATATATTTAGGAATACATTTTGACACTCAGATTGCTGAAAACAACTTTTGTCTTGAGACATTATATGCGGGTAATTCCTCTACTTTTTTATTATTTTTATTTTCCCTTTTTTTGGTTTTTTTCTTTATGTCAAAGAATTCTTTCTTATTTCTGTTCTCTTCTGCACACAAAATCTACTCTTTAGCTTCTCCTCTAACCTGTTTACTCCTGTGATGTTTCTAAACTAAATAGATAGTACTAAAATACTCTTATTCTTTCATATTGTCACTCCAGAATCTGCATAGAGAATCAGTCCTTCCTAAACTTACCCTTGTGTCCAAGGGATCCTTATACTTAGCCAAGCACGGAAGAAAAGTAAAAAAAAAAACAAAACACAAGAAAAAAGTAATATATCTATTAATTAACATAAATAGTGGCACTGCAATTCATTGACACTAAATGAATAATCAGTGGCATCAACATTATCAGGAAATAGTATAAATATGTGAAAGAAACATATGTCATTAAATCCTCATGTTGATAGACTCAGAAAAATAGAAAAAGTATGTAGTTATTTCAACACTGAACATGCATGAACAGATACATCGTGTAAGTAGTACACAATGAAGAAATAATATGCAAGATTCAGCAAAAAGATAGTTGCAGCCACTGCATTTTCATAAAAAAGCAAAGAGAAAACATTGCCTGTTTAGCCCTGCCTGAGATGTAGTAAAAGCCCCTAATGATAATTACCATCTTTTTCTATTTCTAGCAAAATGGCACTGATTTTCTGTGAACATGGAAAACTGGCATGTCACAAATGTTGAATTAGACTTTCAGTTTCACAATAGTCTGCTTTCTAATGATGTAGAAAATTGATAATTATTACTAAACATCTATTCATTAAATGAAAAATGTTTTTTCATTATAGGTTAAAAATGAAAAAAAATATATATGCCATTAGCTTCATTTTAGATTTACCAAGCTCTTTATTAACAAATAGACTTACAACAACCAAACAAAATAATCCCTGAGACAGTGCCATTGCATCCTACTTTTCAGTCACAATCTATGTCAGAACCACAGAACAAGGCACCCTGGAAGTACTGAAACAAAGCTATTTCTACTGTCTTGCTGCCTTGTCTTTTCTTATCCCAGTCATTTTGTCCATGCTTTGGAAAGTGGAGCACTACCAAATTTCATTGCCGCAGGCTCCTTAACAGAATAGAACATCAGCAAGAAAATGATAGTGTATGATCTGTGAATTTAATATATTCCTACAGGCTCAGTTTTGAAGTGAAATTATCATGTTTAACTCACTCTCTCCACCAACTGAAACATAAGAGCCATTTTGACTAGCTGGAGGGCTAGCTGAAAGTTCCACTCAGAAAGCACCAGTGTACACAACCATACTTAAAAATGTGATAGGATTACTAACAATATAAAACCAAATTTTAATAATGGAATTACACTCTGCAAAAAAGAGGTCAGTGCTTGCTTTCATGAGAGAAACACCACTAATATTACCAACTTGTATAGCAATTTGATTGAATCTACCAAGAAAAAGATATTTTTTTCCTTCTTTCAATAGAGAAAGTATTTCAGAGTACATTTATCTAACAGATCATCTGTCATTGCACTTCTTTTGCTGGCATCTCCATCCCTTTTTTACCACAAAAGAATAATAAAAAGCAATTTTATCTTCCTCAGCTTTGCTTACTATCTATTCTCTGCCCTTTTTTTTTTCTTTAAGCAGCACAACAGAATTGCTCATTTCTTCAGCAAGGTTTTTTGGCAGTGGTAAGCTCATGACGTGTGTCCTACAACGCATTCATGAATTTACATTAGGGTTGCCTAAAGTGAAGGGTGGTGATATTCACCCCAATTTACTGAATGGCATTCAAGGATAGACACACTAAAACCCAGAGACATTCAATGTAGAGATTGTCCCAGATGATGCAGTCTTAACTTGGGGAATTTCACTCTTTGTTTAGTTACCACCAATAAACACAAAACTTTTGATCATCCATTCAGGTATTAGGAAGAAAGAAATCAAACAGCTAAGTGAACAGTTACTCAAACACTCTTCCTATTCCTTTGCCAGGTTCAACTCCAGACAAACACCTTTCCTGTTTCCCATCTGCATCTCAGCATCCCTTAACTTTTGCTGTATATTATGTTCAGTTCCTCCTAGCTCCTTCAGTGAAACAATGGGCAGCAGAGGTGGTTTGGGCCGTGGGTATAACAACTTCTGTGTGCCATACCTTGCCTCTCACAGTTTTTCCTATGTTTCCTAGTCACTCCAGGGTGCCTCTGCCCTAGAGCACTCTCCCCATGGGCCCCAGTCCACCTCCTCTGTCATTTAACACCTCATTCCAGAGCATGCCTTGAAACACGTCCCTGTTACTGTCTTCTTCTGCTTCTTCTCCATCTCTTCCCACCCTTGCAAATTCCGTACTCTCATACAGGGTTGTACAGAGGTGCCAGGTGCCCTGGCTGCAGCTTTGGTAAGCAGCAGGTGGTCCACAGTGGTGCAGGAACCGGTCAGCGGGCATCATCTGGCACCCTGCAACCCCAGGTGTGACACTGTGAAGCACCCAGCATACAGCGGAATCCAGAGGCCCATTTTTCCAGGTACTTTGCAGAATGAAGTAATCCACATTAGAAGACCAACTACATCATCACTGAAATGGAGACTAAGACAGCACATAAATTTTAAATCTAAGTATTGGAGCTCAATATTTATAGGCAGGAAAACCTGAGTCACACAGCTCAGCTCCTAAGGTCACAGACAGTTATAAAATTTTTTTACTCACAACACAGTCTGAGAAAGCTTTCTGAAAAATGCATTTCTTCAAAATAAAATACCCATTGTAGAAAACATCTGTCATCTGGCTTGAAGCACTAGAACATTGTAGGGACTCATAAAAATGAATTGCAACAAAATAACTGCTTTGAAATAATCTAATATGTATGATTTAACTTAGGAGAAAACCTCTTGCCATTGATTGAAAGGTGCTTGTATGCTACAGTGGTGTCAGAATAACATGAAAACAAAAAAGTACAGCAGGAAACTTGAAAGGATTATAAAGAATCATATTTTCCTCTTTTTCATCCCTGTAATAATCTCAGTCAATTAAATTCAGAATTTCTGGAAATTCCAAAATCCAGCAAAAAAAATAAGCATTTGTTCATCTAGAATAAGAAATTAAAATTGATCTTTCTTCTATTGCTGACACTTTCTGGCAGTCCTAATCTAGGATACAGCAATTAGGATTTCTTTCACTTTACCTCTTTTAACCCATGTGTTTGTGTAATAGAGAAATTGGGGTCAGCTGGGCACTGAAAGGGAGAACCACAAAACTTAGTGATAAGTGACCTCATTCTTTTGTTTTGCTTTGGGTTTTTTTTTAATTACTAGCCAGGATAGATAGAGCAGTGTAGACCCATGTCTCCTCCATGGCTCCTGCAGACCTTACAATCCCACTGGCATAAGACACTAATGGCCTCAGTAATCACATAGCCCCAGCGTAGCATCCTTGATTCCCTCCATACCTATAGGAAATTGGAGGGTTTGACATGGGCTTTCTATCACCCCCTGGTTTCCTAACCCAAAGATGATATGAGGATATGAAGTTAGTAGCAGTCATGTGGCAAGATTTGTCTGTTGTTTCTTTGCCCTTCCATCCCAGAATAGGTTAAACTTGTGCATTAGAACAGGGCAGATGTAGTCAAGATCTGAGTGCCTTCACATTGACTTTTCCCTGTGACATCTTGTGTACCAATTTCTTCCCTCTGACATCTTGTGTACCAATTTCTTCCTAAATTATAAAATCAAATAGGACAACTACTGATGATGCTTCATTACCTATTGTGATAATATTCGGGTTACTTTAGAGTTTTAATAAATTTCCATAGCTGAATTTAGTATCCAGATGAAAGGTTAAGCTGCAGTTAAACTAAGTTTTCTCAAGAAGCAGTTGGAAATACTGACTGATATCAAATATGCAAGTTTTTTGCACAACTAAGCAGAGAGCCAAAAATGTTAAAAATAATAATGTTGAATGTAACTTTATATATTAAAAAATGCAGTAATTTTCATAGAATTTAGCTGAAGTTAAAATATCAGATCTCATTCAGAGTTTACTAAAGTCCATCAAAAATATGCCTGAGACTTGATCAGAGAGTACAGCATGGATCCAGACTACTGATCCTGAAAGATGTTCAAAAAAGAAGCAGAAGTAGACAATAAATCTATATTGCTTAACAGAGAAATAACTCTGTGAAAGAGCTTCAGTTATCACTTAGAACTGGCAGCTAATTGTCTGCAGGTTGTCTGCCCATTTATTGCTAGTACCAAAGGGGCTGATGTGCTGCATTTAGAATTTACTGACTTCTAAAAGAAAGATTTGCTTCCTTGCTTCCTCGCTTAATGCACTTAAGTTCCATACATCACGGTTTGTATTGCATTCTTTCAAGGTGTAAGAAAGTATTTCGATATAGCAGAGATCCATGAAGGCAATTTGAGTCTTGCTCATATCTTCTTGGGATGGAATCTTTTTTGTTTGTGAGCTCTCAGATTTGACACGGGAACTGAATGAAACAGATATTCACTCATTTCCAAGTTGCCTCTGCTAAGCCAACTATACCATATGGTGATGTTCACAACATAATAAGCAATTCTAGGTCAATGCATGTTAGTATGAACTGCAGCTTTCTTGAAAGGCTTAGCTTCTATGTCTGCAACAGCGATTCTAGTATTGTTTTCACCACTTTTAAAATAAATAATTCAACTGAGAGAAAAGCATATGAAAGAGCAAGCAGAGATGTTGATTTATGCATTCTCTCTCTAACCATAGTATATGCCAACTATCTTTAGTCTTGTGTTTTCTGGCAGTTAACAAACTGCATGTGTAGCATTGACCAAGCAAACAAAACCACCACACATTCCTCATTAAAAGAAATCAACCTCTTTCAGAAAAAGAGGATCAAACCACAAAGTTTTAGACTTCCTTATGAAGTGTTTGATATGCTGGAAATGTTTCCACTATGTAGCTATGAAAATGGTCAACGATTTCTTAAAACAAGATTTTCTTGAAAGTTATTTGATTCCATCCTATGTAGGTTAAAAATGAATAAATAAATCTTTTTCTAGGGAGTCACTTATGTGGGACACTTGGAAGCATTCTGCCAAGCTGGTTGCAAGGAAGTGAATGAAAAATCACTTTCCACTTTATGCTTTCTAAAAGTAGTACAAGGAATCACATGGCACATACAGAGTGCAAAGAACATGTAAAGCTATGGTAGGATTCAGCCAAAAGCATATTTGAAAAAAATGCTTTGAATTTCATATACTTTGCTTTCTATTTTTTATATACAAGATGCTTCGTCTAACAGACAGGTTTGGAAAATTCACTTAACTAGGATATCTCGATGAGACCCAGTTGAAGCTCATGTTAGTGCAGGACAGCAAATATTTTTTTGCAACAAAATTAACATAGATGTTCCTTAAGAGAAGTGCACTTGTCTTAGGGCAAGTGATTAAGTGGTACTTCATTTGTTAGAGGATGGGTGTGAAACTATCAGATCTAATCTAGTGACAAAGTTGGTAAATTTAAAAAGGAGGTGAGACGAAGGAATACAGATGAAATGTGATAAATCTATTTGTATATTTCCTTTCTAGAAAAAAATCAGTATCTTTTCAAAACCTGGAAATAAACATCAGTAAAAAAAATCCCACAACACTTTTTTAACTTTAAAACAGTTAGGTATCATATTGTGACATGTCTTTAGCATAGGTAGTCCAGTTAGGGAGATTACAGTAAGCTGCAAAACCATCCATTTTAAAAAAGCTGTTGAAACTCTACCCTACAACAAAGAGGAGAGATTGTGTATGAGAAAAGCTCAGAAGAAAAATTAATAGAACTATGATCCTAATGCATGAAAGAGTCCTTGGCTCCTGTAAAAATCCCCAAATTCTCTATAGGACAGGTAATTTAAAGTTTTATTAAGTGAATCCTGTTAACAGAGTGAGAGGAAAGAAATGTCGTCGTTTAGAGTCTTATTTTCTTTTTCTGAAAAAACCCCAACACCTTAATCCTAACAAACTTGACCTGATATCAATTAAAATGTGCAACAGAACTCATTCAAAACATCATTACCATCTTTTTCACACAGCCTGACACATAAATTATATTGCTGCTTTAGATAGTAATACATTTGCACAAGTCAGAAAATGCCTCCCACCCACCAAAACTTAATAAAAGAAACTCAATCCAGATGAAAGACTTCAGTGTGCCACAGGGAGAAAGAAGAAGCAGGCAAGGACATTGCCAGTGCCCTAGGAAGATAACAAAAAAACCCACCTACTAGCAACATGTGAAAAAGGGGCAAGAAATAGATTGAATTATACTGTGCTCTTCAATAGTATATTCCCACCAGACACTGGAGAGATTTCTCAGTTCCAGTCAGCACTTGTTACGGCGCACCGGCTATCACATCTTGAGTAAGTATATATTTAACTTTTCTGAAGAATAAAACCCATCCAACTGTCCCCTTCCCAAACTGAAAAGTGACATTATATATGTGCAATAACAAACATATATTGGAGATACAAAAAGCCAGGGAAAACTGACCCTAGCTGTAGTAAATTACAGTGACACAAACATAGATATAGGCAAGTTTCCTTGCACCTACTACTCAGAGTTCCTCAGCTATGTTGATGAGTTAACAACTCCTTATATCCCTTAGTTATCTGCAACATGGACAATTATCTTGTGCCTGTCCACTATCTGCAGCTTAGAAATATCATTTGCCTAAAAAGTCATATTTGTTATTGGCTTTAAACATGCCTTCAGCTGAAAGATTACTGCCTCTGAGTGTGTGAAACTACGTGCATGAATGTGTACACACAGACACTCGCTTGTTCAAAGAGTTTCTTCTCTAACTTTATTAGAACATTTGTCAAAGTTAAAGAATTATTTAAAAGCAAATTTCTTATTTAAATACCTTAGATTCAAGAAACTAGGAAAAAAACTAGAAACTGATTTAATAAGTATAAGAGAAAAATTATTAAAAATAGACCCCATGTTCAACAGGAGTTCAATTGAAGTTCAGAGGGTCTAGTTTATTTCTTTTTTTAGGATTTCAATAATACAAACGCAATAATATGACAACCATTGAGAATTTATTTTATTTTTTCCCTAGTCTTTTGCATTATAATCAGAGAATTGAATATTTTGTTTTTTCTTTGAACTGACAATCTCCCACTATAAAACCACATATTTAAAGCTACTGTAGTCTTTCATTTCTAGCTAGCAACAAACACTTTCTAGGGCAGATAAACATTTACAAACAGCAAGAATAATGACATTTTCTCCCTATTACCATAAGACAGTTCATCTTATTCCATTAGGTAATGTCTGAGAAATTGACCTCGTAAACATTATCCGACTAAATGTTATAGAACACAGAAACACTGGAATTGCATTTTATTGGAATACTCAATAGCCTTGAATAAAAACAGTATGTTATTTCAAATCAGAGTATATATATTTACTGGTCATTTTTTCAGAAAACTTTGGAAGATTTTTTTTAAGTACATAGATCTAAAGGAGATTTTTTTTCATCATTTTTTGAAGTAATCTTTTTACTGGAAATACAAACATCCCTCTGTGCCACTCGCTCCCCTGAAGACATTGCTGCAAATTTTATCATTTGTTTCTGTTTTCTTATTTGTATTTCCAAGATGGAAATATACAGCTCATTGTCTTAGTGACATTTATGGGTTACTTCTAATAAATTGCTAAGTAATGGAATGCTGCATTGAAAAAACTCATGAAGGTACTCTAGATCTCTTACTATACGCATTACACCAAACTCAATGAAACACCAAAGCACACGTTAAGGCAATTATCTTCAAAGCACTTAGAGGACTAAGTTTCTTAAAATGTGACTTAAACCTCCGGAGTTTAAGAGCATTGCCATATCTGTAGTTTCTCATCATTACTAAAGCAGAAGATTTGTAGCTGTAGCAAAACTAGTACAAAAATCTAATACTCAGCCTCTGCTGTTCACTCCTTTGCTCTGTATAGGTAAAGTATATGACAGGGCACACAAAATTTTGAACCTCACCTTGTCTGTCTCTCTCATGAGGGACGAAACAGAGAATGGTGCAACTGATAATGGTGCCTATCTGTCTTAGTAAAACAGAAAGTTTCTCAGAGGCATGCAGTTAAGATGGTTGTCTAAAAAAAAAAAACCACAGAAAATGGGAGCAATGAAGTCAGTGACATTACACCCTTAGCAAGTTTGCAGACGACACTAATAATATCCATGTTCACTCTCAACATATTTTATTAAGAGTATTAAGTATTCATTTATGAACAAATTTTTTTTTTGCCACACAGCACATGCCATGCTGAAATATTAACAGCAGTTGTCCATGAACATAGACTACTAATTTATGTAATAGATTATTAACATATTAAATTCAGCAACTGTAATTTGCAGTACAGATTAAATCCTATAACACACAACATTTATTTTGTTAGAAAAAATATAGGCTAGTAACATAACTTCAACTTTCAAGAACCATCCACTGTACATTTACATTATCCAAGGGTATATTTTCTGTTGATTCAATGTCCTTGACTTTCTCTGTTTATTTTTTACCCCATGATTTATGTAGCATCTTTGCCAGAAGAGGTGGTGTGTAATTCTATTGCATTCTCAGCCTCATTATTAGTAATGGATTCATTTTCAGTTTCATCACTAAAACCAGTTCATTATCTGCAAAGACAAAATTATCTTCATATAGATTCTGAGGTAATTGATTCCTCTATTTATATGCTGAAGAAAACCTTGCTCACTCAAACTGGGAATAAAAGCTCTTTTTCTCCCCCTCCTCCTTCCATTAAACAGTGACAGGAAACAACTGCCATTTTCACAGATAATATAAAAATAATCAGTGATAAAACAAGTATAGTTACTACCAATTATGTTATTCTTTTCAGAAAGAGAGCTTCTTAATGGTATAGCTTGGCTAAATGACATGTGCATCATCTTACGTTGCAAAAGAAGGTCTCTAGAAACAATACTGGAAATAAATATTCTATTTATCAGTACCTGCAACTGTTAATAATTACCATTTTAATTCTTCCTTTTTCATTATTGTCCTCCAAGATTGCGTAATCCACTTGAAACACAGAACAAAATTAAAGATTTGCAATAGTATTACTGTATATGGGATATAACTGAAATCTATTTCTCACTCAGAGAGGGTGGGGGAGGGAAGACTGAAATGTTCCAAGCACTTTTGATAAAGTAGAAGGGCCTTTATTTTCTTTTTTATTTTAATTTTGATTAATTCTTTTAATATCTGGAGTGGAGCAAGCAGCATGTGAATTGATTTTATGTTTGGTTTTAGGCTCACTGATGATATAGTTTTGTTCTATTTGTTCGGTTGAGCTTTCTAAGTGATTTATATCTGAGTACTTCTGAACGTATATTGGTCTGCATATGTATTTCTTCACTGAATTTATAAACATAATAACATACTATTGCTTCATAGACAGCATAGTTAGAAGTCACTTAACAAGAAAATTCTATTCTTAACTTACCTGAATAAAAATATAAACCAGTGAAAACTTTCACTTCATTGGAAATAATTTAAAAACAATCTAGAAATAGTCCTACTTTCAGCACTATATCTACTCATTATAATTAATTTGTAATTTTCATTTTCTTATGAGTGGTCCTCTTGGTCTTTTAATGTATATTGTCATTTGGTCATCCAAAATGCAACAAATTAATTTTTCTTAATTTGCCTTCAAACTTATGTGTACTTGCAATATGAAAACATCATATTCATCTATTATTTCCTCAGACAGAACCAAATCAGTTAAAAATTAGAGCAATCAGGCTTGATTGTGGCAATAGAACACTTTGATAATGTACTTCTAGTTGTTTCTCAATATTATGGAGTTTAATTAATTTACATGACTGTCTGAAATTACAGAACAGATGAACTCAGAAAGAAATCCGAAAGCCTTTGCTTTAGATTGCTCACACTATGGGGATTTTTGGAACACATCAGTTTCTTTCTCAAGTAGAATGGTTTCCTTTAAAGCAAGGAAACCTGGGAAGGCCTCCTTTTTCAAACTGTTGACCACAAGACAGGACTTGGTTGAATAAGGCACTGAGGTCTCAATCTCAAATACACTTAAAAATTCAATTTCTCATAAGCCCAGTTGCTGAACTATTCTGCACACAATGACATAAAAAAAATAGATAAATAGCATCTCTTATTTATGTGTATTGGGTTTACATTGCAAGGTTTTGGTGATGGGGGTTGTTGTAGGGATGGATGCAGTGAGAAGAGGGGCTATGCCCATGTCTGACTCAGATAGTTCCAGCTGGCATCAAAATAGATCCACTGCAAGACACATCTGAGCCCCTCAAACATGGGAATATTGCCTCTGAGAAAGTGCATTTAATAAGAGGTAAAAAGTACGGTGCAGCAGTTGAGAGAGAAGTGAGAGGAAAATAAAAAAAAAAGGTGTGAGAAACAGCCCTGCAGACAGTAAAGTCAGTGAAGAAAGAGCAGGAGGAAGTACTCCATGCAGCAGACCACACATTTCCCTGCAGTCCACAGAGAGGACCATAGTGAAACACATATTCCCTGCTGCAGCCTGTGGAAAGAACCCATGTGGGAACAGTTCATTGAGGACTGCAGTCAGTGAGAGGGACCCATGCTGAAGCAGGGGACAAGTGTGAGGAGCTGCAGAGAGAAGCTGTAACGGACTGACCCCATCCCTTGTAGGAAGGATTTAAGGGCATTGAGAATGAAGGAGTGAAGTTGAGACAGGGAAGAAGGAGTGAGTATATTTGTGTTAAGATGTTTTTGTTGTCGTCTTTTCTTCTCACCATCCAACTCTATTTTTAGTCACCAATAAATTAAACTAACCTTCCCCAGATGTGTCTGGTTTGTCCATGTTTATAATTGACCCACAAACCTTTGCATCTTGTTTTATCCTTCTGTCTTGTTTGGGGTGACAGGAGAGTGAGAGATGTCAGTCTGCTACACAGTGCTAGAAATTTAAACTCATTCCCCCTTAGTACAAAAATTGTGTTCAACTTGGAGCCTCAGCCTTGTCTTAACTTGGTTAAAAAGTTTTGTATTATGTGGGCTTACATACATCCTGTACAATACTTGCTATTTTAACAATGAAGTGTATCATTTACCATTCCAGTTCTCCTCCTAATCTCCATGTCTGTCCATTTGGACCCATAACAATTCTCTGTCTACTTCTATTAAAACAACACAAAATCTAATTATATCAAGACTTTCAAAAACAAGATCAACCTCCATATACAGTGCTCTGCACGAATGAACATCTTTTAAATGTGTTTTCCTGAGATATTTTTTTAAAGATTGTTTAAAAAATTTTAAAAGGTATTTTTAAAGTAGTTGAACAATTTTAGGTTACTTCTCATCATAATTTTTACAAGTTTGCACTTGGTATGAGAGTGTTATGAGATACAGCATAATCAGGTAATTTCAATACTAAAGGCGTATCAATCACACTCACTAGCAGTGAGTGTATATAATTTTAAAACAATCACTGTCAGAATGATCTTTATTTTCTTCTGAGGAAACAAGGCCTTTGAAGATGCCTAGTTACAATCAGGAATTCCAGTTATACTGAAGTACTCAGCATTTTTGTAATCTATATTTTTGTCACTTTCTCAAAAGAAAAGCACACACCTAGCTTTTCAGGAAAAAAAAATCAGGTGCTTCCTAGAGAGAGAAGATATCTAAATAGTACTTGAATAACTTTAGATCATGAAGAAATCAAGAAAACAGAAATTATTAACTGCAGTTTCATTACATAGAAGCAGATGAACACATTATTTAAAAACAGCAAAAAGCATACAAGGTCCAACACGCAAACCCCCAACCCCCAATTCTGTGCCTGTAATTCTTTTTATTTAACAAATTAAGAAAATCAGCTATGACCACCTTCTATATATTTCCCTTCTGAGTTGTCACACAACTGCCTATGATGCTGTCAATGTTCAAAACAATTTTGCATATCATTTTCCGAAAGGTTGTTGAGGGTTTCTGTCACTTTTGCTTTCACATCTTTTAATGACAAAAATGGGTTCCTTTGAGTGCCAACTTGATCTTTGGGAAGAGGAAGTTATTAACTATAAACTTCTTCACAGTCAGAGCGTTGTGGGCTGGCATGTTGTCTTGACGTTAACTTATTGTTCACTCCTGCACACCGACATTTTCCGTCAGAGGGTTAGAAATTGTCTATATTTGAACACATGTCCACTCATACTGATTGAAGTTCTCATGTTGAGACTTGTCTCACTCTAACAGGTTAGAACATGTTTTACAGACATATCTTGCCTCTCCTCTCCCACCCTCAGTTCCCAATCTGTAGGGTTAGTCTCATGATTTTTTGTGTCAGATCTTAAATTTCTGAGGATTTTTTTCCTTTCTTCTTCTCCATTGACACAGGCTCTATACATGTCCAAAACAGTTTAATTAATGAGGTTGCCAATACTTCTTGAGACAACAGACAGATAGCTGGAGACATAGAGGTAAAAAGTTACATATAACAGGAATGAGGTAGAGGCAGAAAAGCAGGTAGAAGTGGGAAAATAAAGAACAAATAGTGTGCAACTAGAAACTTGGAATGCAGAAAAAGAAGAGAGATGAGGAAAGAATGAAAGGTAGAAAAAAACCAAAAAGCCTAAGGTCTAGAAAATATTTGCAGTTTGGAAGCATCTAGAATACAATACTCAGTTCATTCCTGCATACTCTGAAGATACCATTAATTTCCTTTAAATTTATTCCCCAGGGGAAATTTCTAATTTCTAGAAACTTAGAAGAGAATCCTAAACTCAGTTACAATTACAAAATGGAGACAGACATTACTCTGAGAGATGTGTGTTGTCTCAGAAAAGAACTTAACCTGTTACTTTTTGCTTTCTGTGTCATAGAATCATAGAATAGTTTGCATTGGAAGGGACCTTAAAGACACTCTAGTTCCAACCCCCCTGCCATGGGCAGGGACATCTCACTAGATCACGCTACCCAAGGCCCCATCCAACCTGGCCTTGGGGCATCCATAGCTTCCCTGGGCAAACTGTTCCAGAGTCTCACCACTCTCATGATGCAGAAATTATTCCTTATATCAAGCATAATCTGACCCTCTCCAGTTTCTACACATTCCCCCTCACCCTATCACCACAAGCTTTTATGAATAATCCCTCTCTAGCTTTCCTATAGGCACCCTTCAGGTACTGGAAGGTCACTATAAGATCTCCTCAGAGCCTTCTCTTCTCCAGGCAGAACAACCCCAACTCTCTCAGCCTCTCCTCATATGGAAGGTGCTCTAGCCCTCAGATCATCTTTGTAGCCCTCCTCTGGACCCATTCCAACATCTCTATATCCTTCTTATGTTTAGGATTCCAGAACTGGACACAGTACTCCAGATGAGGTCTTACAAGAGAGAAATAGAGGGGCAGAATTACTTCCCTGCACCTGCTGACCACTCTTCTTTTGATGCAGCCCAGGATGCCTTAACTTTTAATTCATTCGTGTTTCCTTTCAAAACATCAACAGAACATATTCAAGCCAAGATGCCATTGGCCTTCTTGGCCACCTGGGCACACTGCTGGCTCATGTGCAGTCACCGTCAACCAACACCCCCAGGTCTTTCTCTTCCAGGCAGCTTTCCAGCCATACTTCTCCTAGTCTGTAGCACTGCACAGGGTTGTTGTACCCCAAGTGCAGGACCCGGCATTTGGCCTTGTAGGATAAAGATATTATATAGGAATAAAAATATAATGCGTTATTTTACTTTATAAATTTGAAATTATAGATAAGCAGCAGGGTGCATGATGAAAACTAAAAAGGTATTGAAATGTAGTTTTATAAGTATGTGTATAAAATATTAAGTGTGTATTAGCTTTCTTTACATCACTGCGAAGTGTTGAAGATGCATGCTATCTGTTAAAATGCATTCAAAATTGAGTATTAATAAAGCTTCAAAAACCGCTCATGAAATTGTTTAAATTCTGTTCACAATACGTATGATTCTAATTAACTTCTCCAGAGTAAAACTTTAGATGAGAAGATTTTTATCCCAGAGCTTCTTTTTATATAGATTGCCTTTTAAGTAAATTGATATCTGAATCATATGTTAAATATTTTAATATAGCTACTCAGAATTTTCCAGAACAGAAAATTTGTACTAAAAGTCTTGAAACACTGATCAGTTCTACAAATCTCCACACTCAGACACAATTTATAAATATTACTAGCAACAAAATTTATTGAGCATTTTGCTCAGATATGCAAAAAATACATCTATAGAAGCTTAGAAATTATTGTCCCGGTGCTACTGCAGTTCATGTTAAAGAATTTTTTTTGATTCATCTAGTGTTTTATAAGTAAGTATTTTGATAATTATGCATTCATCTCTTCTATGGTGATATCCTTTTTTTTTATCCCACTGTTGGTGATGTCTTAATGGAAATCATACTGACAATTCCACATTTTGCTGGATATATTGTTTGTAATAATATAGTCTGAGATCAAGAAGGAAGAAAAAAAGAAGTTTCACTAGACTGAGCTGCTCTCAGAAGCTGAGAAAATAAAACGAACAGGTTTTCTGTATTGTTTTCCCATATACTCCAAAGGAATTTCAGGATATGCAAGACATTATCATGCTTCATTAAGTGACACTAGTCATCATTCTTACTAGTCAATTTGTTATCTCATCTCCTGTTTGTCTTATTAGCTCTTAAATATTGGTAAGGGTGGAGAATGATGAAAGTAAAAAAGCCAACAACCTGATTTTTGTTATTTTCTCCAGCAAGTATGCAACACTGTCAATAAAACTGCAATACAATTTTTTGTGTACAACAGATTTCCTCATTGTAATAAATTATCATCATAGTTAACAGAAAACTGAGGTGTTATAAGAAAATTTGAGAGGTCAAAACAGAACAAAAAGTCAACAAATTTAACAAAAATCTAATATTATTATTATAAAGTTGATATTAAGTTAGGATTTAATCCCTGGTGAAATCTTTACTGCCTAAAAGAGAAAAAAAACCAACCCAAACCAAAACCAAAACCCAACACTGAACAACGAAACAAAAATAACCAGCATGGGAAATAAAAAACAAAATCTAATATATGTATGTAAAAGCTACAAGTACAGATTGGATTAAATGTTTTGTTTAAAAATTAAAAAAAACAACAACTTTCCTACTTTCAAAGAATTTCTGCTATAGTGTCTTATTTATATTTAAAGAAAAATAAGCATCAAAGTACCTAAATTAATATCTGGGACTTAAGCCAACTAAAGGCTGAAAGAAATGCTTCTTTATTTTTCAGTCTTTCTCTGAAAAGCTCTGCTTAGTGCTTTTGATAATCTAGTGGCTGGAACTCAGGGTCATCCTCAATAAAGTTCTTCACTGTGTTCAGGCAAACAGTCACCTTCCATCGTGGGAAGGGACACACTGACATCCTTGTTAACACGCATAAGATTTGAAAGTCATGTCTTCCTATCCATTCTATTAAATTCAAAGCTAGTCACAAACTAAACTTTAAATAGGGACTCTTTTCACTGTGTAATGTAAAGGAAGGATTTGCAGGTTATTTCTGATACAAAACAAGGAAATGGATGGAGATACAAAATGCAATAGAGTTTAGGTTTAGAATTGAGATCTAAAACAGACATCATAAGCCCATAAAAAATATAGTCCTATTTCTAAGCACATTTAAAGCAAACAGTTCTGAAATTAACTGTCCTGTACAAATAGTGCATGAAGATTTCTTTAATAAAAAAGAAGCATTCCCCTCTCCTAATCTATTTTTTCTGAAAAAAAATATCCCTGACAATCACAAACTAGAAATTAGAATGACACAGTAACTGAGTATTTAGACAGCAAACCAGGGTCAGAGTGGTCCTGGGCTGAATAAACCTGTAACTACATTCAAAGCTTGCCTGAGCTTGTCTAGATTTTAATCACATGGGGCCCCGTCTACAATTGACCGTAACTAGAATACTTAAGCAAATAAAGAGTTAAGAATTAAGTCTGAATTTCAAAAAAGAATAAAAAAGGCCAGTATGTATGAAGGTTTTGAGCAGAGTAAAAATTTACAATGCATTATGTCAGAAACAAGTTAAGTATATATAATTAACCAATTTACCATTTATTTAGAAAGATGTTTGCAAAACGCTTGTGTTCATCTACCAGAACTAGAACAGCCACATTCATCAGCATTTTACACAATATAAGAAATCTACTGAGCCTTAATCTCTAACTCAGTACTTTTAATCCATTTGATGTAAAGCAAAACTTACAGATAAATTATGGATTTTTTCTTTTTCTTTTTTTTTTTCATTATTTACCGCTAATAGAACATTTCAGATAGCATTACATTTATATTTGACATGAAATGTAAGGAATACAGAACATCCTTCTTGTTGACCTCTTTGTCACTTCCTCAATAGGGAGGTTCCTTCACTTCTTTTTCCAAATGTTTTCTTTCATTTCTCTTTTACTAAAGTCACTCCTTTCTATCTCCCTCATTTCTTTTCCTTATTATTTCATTCCCGTATGATCTGTTTTCTTTTCATATCCCCTTTTTACCCCGTATTTCTTTGAGAATCTGTTGAGCAGTGTTTGTGGATGCCTGCATTCTGGATTCTCTTTTACACCACGCCTTCTTTCTTCAGGTGTGGTTTTCCAGTAAACAGGTTTGCTACATTGCCTGAGGTGAAAGATACAATTGTTCGAAGGCTAAAGGTGAGTTACAAAAAGAAAGTATGAGATTTAGTGACTTTTCATGCACAAAAATATTCAGCACAGAACTCGGCTTTTCAATTTGATATGCACAACACATAAGCTTGATCAAAAAGCCCCAAACTTATTAACAAGTCTCCTTCAGAAAGTTTTAGCAACCATGGAACAATTTCTCTTTTTAACCTCAAGATGTAAAAAGCAAAGCTAGATTCCTCTCTAATGAGGACAGGAACTGTTGGATTAAATGATTAATTTACTGCTTAAGCCTCACTGACATTTCTTCACTACACATCTTGACAACCCTCTCTGTGAACTTAACATCACCTTCGCAAGTTCCCTCTGGAGACCAGCATTATCATGATGGAAAGCAAGAAGTGAATACCAACAACAGATGTATTAAAACAAAAATTTCTACTCAGTCCTGCAAGCCCTGGCTACAGCCCAAACCAATCTGGTCAGAAATGCCTCAGCATTTTAGAACAAAGCACTAAAATATGCTGCTGCTGTGCCTTTGCCTGTTAATTATGGGGGTTTAACACTTTTTTTCATTAACTCAAGAAACAAGCTGGTGATTTATAGTGTAAAATGATTTCCCATAGCCTTTTTCTTAGACTTTGCCTACAGGAGGGAAACAAAAGAGATGGAAAAAAAAGTACAAAAGAAGAATTAAATAAGAAGTTTGTTAAAGATATTCTACCTCATTTTCTGTGAATACTTCCATCTCTTCCCTTAATCCAAATGGTGTCCTACATTCAGCTTGCTATAACAATAAATTAATTATTGACATGTTCTGTAAAAAATAATATTTTTGTGAAAATTTTTCACTTAAAAAAACACATTGGAAGCAACAGGTTACTTGATTCAATTTGTGCTAGATGAAACACAATGGTATAAAACTTGAATTAACAACTCTTACACTTCAGACCTAATCCGTCCTTCCAAAACTGTAAGTATATGGCAATTAGTAGAGTGAGAGTAACACAACTAACTTGTACTGTTTGCATTGATATTCAGTAACAGAAACTTCATTCTAATTTTTTATCACAATCAAGGCTTAGCAAAGAGTCATGCAGTTAGACAACTTTTCATTTGTGAGTAAATACATTACAGTTTAATAGATAATCTCTTATAGTTTAATATGTACTAATATATAATCAAAATCATGTCCTGGGGTGAAAGCAACTGTAAAAAGATCTTACCTGAAATAAACAAGACAAATATGGAACTTTGAGAAATACAGAGAAATCAAGCCAAATAAAAATGAGGTTGCAAGAAAAAAACTTAATCTCTTCATGGTGCAAAGCAATTTCAACACCGAACAAATTAAAAAATAAAATGTAAGGTTTGGAGAAAATAAACTAGGAATGATGAAATTAGAAGATGGTGCATAGTGAAATGAACAAACAAATTTGAGAATATTGGAGAAAATAACTTCACTGGAATGAAAAAGAGAGTGAAAAAGGAATGCAAGCTTTACAATGTTCTTTAAATGGTTGGAAACACATACAGTGGTTACTTATATAACTACATCCAGATGCCAAGTACCTTAATATTTTTTGTTCACCAAGACCTTATTGAAACATAGATATGATAGAGAAAAAAATACTTTGCAATAAGGTATCTTATTCTTGATTTTCCAACCTAAATAAAATTAAAATTCCTTAGACATAGCTGTACTACCCATAAGTCATCCTTCTCCAAAAATCTACTCTTCTCAGTTGACTAGAAAGATGAAATTTTGTCTTAGTTCGAAATGCATTTTACAGAACATTTTGCACCAAAGAAATATTGTGGATCTTTACTGTACTGAAGAAGTAAAATGACTTTTAGCATCAGGAGAAAAGGAATTTAAAAATACAATGATAAGATATCTAGAAACTGAGATATTAGAAATAGGAACAAAACTGAAGAAATGTAGATAACATTCAAGATAATACATTACCTATTTCTACAATGGTTTTGTGTGCTATGTCTGTCTAAGTGAATTTTTCCTCATCTTTGTTATAGATAATAAGAGATAAGTCCATAAGAGAGAGATAACTGGAGCTCAGACTAGTCTTTTCTATGCCTACTACAAATCTGAGGTAACATGGATAGAATGAATAGTCTGGGAGTCCAATCTTCAGTGCAAGCTCAGGTCATAAGCTAACATGACAGTGTTCATATTTAGGTACCTGTTTTTGCCTAAGGAGGGTTCTGTTACTTAACCAAAAAAAAAAAAAAAAAAGAATAGAATTCTGTAGCAACCACTAAGGTTAGAGAGAGAGCAGACTACAACTCGTGTGTCTAGACAGAAGTTTAATAACACATATGTATTATTGCCACAAAAAGTGGCAGCAATTATCTTACTTAACCAAACACCCTGCAACCTACTATTTCTGCACATATTGTCTCCACATCTGGGTAAACACAGACGCTCTTTCTTTTTTTCCCCTTTTACAGTAAGTTCCAAATACAGCTCAGCTGAATCCTATCTTGCTTGTGTTCATTTATTTTTGCTCTTCCTTCATAGCAGACACAAACATCAAGTCTCCTCCAACTATCCAATGGCTGATACTGTTTGATAATTTTGCTAGCCATATGATTAAGCATAAACGAATGCATTTTAGTAATAAACTTATGCAACCCCAAAGGAAAGAGATTTCTATTTCACTCCTTATTTCATGTCTTATTAGACAAAAGCAACATATACACTGCTTTTACATTTTATTTGGTTCTAGTCTTATTGAGCATAGTGTGGGGTTTGCACTTCTGTGTCTTAAAGTGCAAATATTTATTCTGATAAGACAAAGGTTTAAGAATCTACTGTCACTCAGAAATGATAGCTAACATCTGATATGTCACGTGATACTATAACACCACCGTGATAAACCTTACTCAGAGCAAGTAAATATATACTATTAGACTGTGTTAAAATTTCTTATCAGTATAACGGAAATAATTTTGAATATATGAAGAAATCTTAAAAAAAATCCAAAAACCTTTGAGTTCATCAGGTCTTGTTTCTCTCTAGACAATTTGATGGAAACAAGTTGATAAAATTTTTTTCTAGTGTTCAGATTTGGACAATTTTTCAAACTCTTGAGTCCCAGTGCTTAATACAGATCTTGTAAAAGCAACAGAATAAGACAATATTTTTTTATTCCAAACAAATAGATAAGAATATGTACCTGTAGTATTACTTTTCTTCCAAGTAATTCCATCTGTTCCCATTGGAACTGTCAGTTTAGCACAAAAATGTGAAGTGCACACAAAGACAAACCACCTCATTTTCTAAATTTCCTTAATTTCTCTTAAAATATAAACTTATGATATGACATCATCTTTGTCAAATTAATGAGGTATGAAAATTTTAGTTCATAACATGCAGAAGGATGAGGATGATGTTAGTTAAAGCATACATACATAGTTAAAGTAATAGGTGCACTGCAATGTACTAGGATCTAAAGTTTTATGTTTTGACTGAATGGGCATCCAGTTCCTATTTTACACTCAAAGTAATGCTGAGAAGTGCAAAGGAGACAAAAGATTGTTATGCAACCCAAATTAAGACCTGGTAAAGGCTGAACTATGTGACCAAATATATAGAGTACAATACAAGTTTTTTTTCCTGAGAAAGAATCTAGAACAGGTTACATTTATGACATGTAAAGAGACAATAGGATAATGTTTACGCTTCCCTATCCAGAAGAGATGGAAAGATCAAAGGCAGAAGATCAATCATAAATTTCACAATATTTTCTGATGGCAGCTTTTCTATAGTAAAAAAATATAACAGTATAGACACTACTTTTCAGGTCATCTGATCAAAGCATAAAAAAATGCAGTGGTTTGATTATAACCATTCTTGCTTTCATCTTGGAAACATCTGAAAAAACCTCACTTTATCTTGTTGCAGTATTTTCAAGAAATTTTTGTCAGCAAATAGGAAGGTGTGCAGTACTAAGAACAAGTAACTTGACTAATGAGAAAAACTAAGCATGTAATAGAAAGGACAGACAAGCAGATTTGGATATTGATGAACCAGCTACTTTGATATCAGTGCTGCCTTTAAAAATGCTGATATGTGGCAAAATTATGAGACACTAAACAATGGCAAGGAAATCAATATAAAGTAAAAATGTATTAGGAAATAGACCGTAAGAATAGATTTCTGGTTTTTATTTAAAAAAACATAAATCAAGTTTGGTTGATTAAAAAAATGTTGCAATAACAGATTTCTAGTAACAGATTTGGAGTAACAGATTTTTTTGGACATTAGGAATATTTTCTTTACTGAGGGGGTGGCTGATCACCTGAAGAGGTTCCCTAGGGAAACAATCACGCACCAATCCTGTTGGAGCTCAAGGAGTGTCTGGAAATTGCTTTTGGTCATGTGGTGTAGTTTTGGGGAGCCCACAGTCTAAAAAGATTTATAATTTCACATTTTTCCATAGTTACTATAGTGAAGATATATTTAAATCTGGAGGTTGTTCAAAAAATGCTGGGTCTGTTGGGGTGTTTGATATATTTATAAGCTGAACAAAGAAGTTGTCTGTATCAATTATAGATTTCAGATGTGGCATACAAGATATCTACTGCCTTTAAGTCACTGCAAGATTTTAAAATAATATGAATGAATCCCCCTGCTGACATGAGAATGATATAAACCCATAACCCATTGGCAAAGGTGCAAATTTAGAAATCCATCCCAATCTATCTTGGTATACAAAAATAGATCTTAAAATTGAAAATAATATTAAAAAGGATACAGCTATGAATGTATGAGCATGTAAAAATTCATGCATATTCGTTAAGATGAAAATGTGAAGAAAGTAATCTTTTCTATGAAAATAGATTTTGGGGTGGGGTTTTTTTTGAAAACAGAAAGCTCTACAGAGCATAACTATAGAATAATAGTGAGGAGTTTCAAAATAAGAAGTTAAATATTAAAAGCATATAAAGATTAGCCCAATCTTTGATTTCCTGGTTTCATTAGATTATTAAGTGTTAAAAAATTCTGCTGACTTTTTGGTGACTCTGCTCCTGAGCAGGCAATTTATGGAAAGATGAGTTAAATACGAAATGTTTTAGTTATACTAAGTGTGGAAAACTAATCCTGTGACAAATAGAATTAGTAAATGCATATGAGTACTGGTGTTTTCCCTAGAAATCCTGTATGACCAACTTAGTGGCTTTCTATGATGGGTTAATCACAGCAGTAGACAAGGGTTAACCAACAGATGTGATCTATCTAGACTTCTGTAAAGGCTTTGACACAGTCCCCCACAACATCCTCCTCTCTAAATTGGAGAGATATGGATTTGATGGGTGGATGGTACAGTGGATAAGAAACAGGTTGGATGGTCATATTCAAAGAATAGTGGTCAATGACTGGTCTTGGTCCAGATGGAGATCCGTGACTAGTGGTGCCCCTCAGGGGCCTGTACTGGGACCAGTGCAGTTTAATATCTTCATCAATGATAATGACAGTGAGATTGAGTGCACCCTTAGCAAGGCTGCAGATGACAACAAGCTGAGTGATGTACTTGTCACACCAGAAGGATGGGATGTAATCTGTTGGGACCTGGACAGGCTGGGGAAGGGGCCTGTGAGAATCTCATAAGGCTCAACAAGTCCAAGTGCAAGTCCCTACACCTGTGTTGGGGCAATCCCCACTTCAGTACATGACAAGGGATGATGTGATTAAGAGTTGCCCTGCAGAGAAGGACTTGGGGGTGCTGGTTGATATGAGCCAGCACTGTGTGCTTGCAGCCCAGAAGGCCAACTGTATCCTGGTCTGCATCAGAAGAAGTGTAGCCACCAGGTTGAGAGAACTGATTCTGCCCCTCTATTCCTCTCTTATGAAACCTCATCTGGAGTATTGTGTCCAGTTCTGGAATCCTAAACATAAGAAGGATATGGAGCTGTTGGAACGGGTCCAGAGGAGGGCTACAAAGGTGATCCAAGGGCTAGAGCACCTTCCATATAAGGACAGGCTGAGAGAGTAGGGGTTGTTCTGCCTGGAGAAGAGAAGGCTCAGAGGGGATCTTATAGCAACTTTCCAGTACCTGAAAGGAGCCTACAGGAAAGCTGGAGAGGGATTATTCATAAAGGCTTGTGGTGGTACAAGGGGGAATGGTTATAAACTGGAGAGGGACACATTTAGGCTTGATATAAGGAAGAATTTCTTCATCATGAGAGTGGTGAGGCCCAAGACCCCATCCCTGGAGGTGTTCAAGGCCATGTTGGATGGGGCCTTGGGCAGCCTGATCTAGTGAGATGTCCCTGCCCATAGCAGGGAGATTGGAACTAGATGATCTTTAAGATCCCTTCCAGCCCTGGCTATTCTATGATTCTATGAAATTGTTACATTTCAAATTTTTAACTGAAGCCTGAACTTAAGGCTTTTGCTCACAGTTCCTATCAACACTCTGAAGTTATTAATTAATGCAATCCTTCATCAGACTATAATTTCCTTCTTTAGATAAATCAATTTTCATTTTCTTTGTTTATTGTTTAATTGCCTGACTTTTTTGAAATGTAACAGATCCTTCACTAAAACTAAGTATTGTATAAATTCTTGTATTTGTGACATAGATCGCACAAATAACTTGAAAGTGGAATATTTTCTGAGTGAAAGAATCTAATATTTTTAGCCTACAACTATCAAGCTAAGAGAACTCTTATTCATGTGGTAAAAGCTAAAAGGAAAAACTAATAAAATAGGAGAATTACATACTGAATAGTTTCAGAAGACCTAAAAATTTTTATCTATTTCAAAGCTATATTTGGAAATACATTAAGTCGCAATAATGAATCTGATTCATATTCCTTTGACCTCAATTTGCAATTTGACTTCAAATGGCATTAAAGGACATGTATAAGCACTACTAGATTCATGTTGTCACCTCCTGACACTGCCAGAAGAAATTATCAAATTAAATGCATTGACCAGGAACCTGAAAGCTTCATACTTATGTACATAGCTACTTTCATATTAAGGAATTAAAACTTTAGAAATAAAAGAGAAAGGAGGGAGAAAATTGTATTTAGATACTTCCCTTATCTATTGGGAATTCAGAAACAATGGTCTGCTTCATCTCAGAAAACAGTGGAACTGGAAAAGGTTTAGAGAAGGTCATCAAGGATGATTAACATTATGAAGCTGTTTTCACACAGGGAACAATTAAAACTAAGACTCTTTTAGCATAGAAGGAAGTGCTTAGAAGATATAACAGATATCTACAAATTCATGGATGACAAGGGAGTAACAAAGGACTGCTTATTCACTATCTCTTTCAAGACAAGAAATAAGATACCCCCTAGACTCATCCTATGTAACAGGTTCAAATCTATCAAAAGGAAATCTTCCTGTTAAGTGCAAAGACACCTTCCATGGGCTAACAGATTCCCATACCACATTATCATTTAAAATGGACAATAGCCTGGGAAAGTTTCATTACACTGTTGCATACTTCTCACACTCCACCTCTATCTTACCACTCTTAGATATGTCACAAGCTAAATGGATTCTTTTTGTCTGAACTGCTATCACCAACTCCACATTCTCACACTAAACACACACATCTTTTTGACTGACCACAATTCTTTTCTTTGGGACACCATGAATATACACATGTATAAACCGAAGAACATATATATGTATACACATAAATATATATAAACCGATACCAAATCAATGTCTTAAGAGATAGCACATAATGCCTATCTACGGCTCTGATTCTTTGTGGAGAAACAGTGAAGCCATAAGTCAATTCTTTGTGTGGAATTAGTTTGTAGATAGTAAATCACCACATCTGAGACAGCCATTGAAGGTCTCTTTAACATGCTTTTTAATAGTCAGTGGAGTGTAGGGAATAATTCATTTTGAGTCTGTTTTAGTTTGAAATAATTCAGATATTTAATTTCCTAAAAATACCCCTTTCCCCATTTCTTAAAAGTATTAATTTGTCAAGCTCAACTTAATTAAATAATCTAGCATATCACTAGCTTGGGAAAATCCTGCAAACTCCAAAGCAAGTGAAAATACATACGACAATGATCAAAGAGATAAACCCTATTATATTGGCAAGGGGCAGGGTTTATCTCATTCCCCAGGCTGCATCATACATAACACTAAAGCAGAAAAATGCTATACGACAGTCAAGAAGGTGAGCAGTTCCTTTCTTGACTTGGATATAGTCTCTATATTTTTACAGTTGTTAATTATCCAACTTTTTTTGTCTTTGGTCTTCAGTAAATTTAATGACACAATAAGGAAGTGACCTTTCTTATCCACAGACAGTTTCTGAGCAGCGATCATTAATTGCCTTTTTTTTACACAAATTTATACTTTGATATCATAGTTTCCATTTTCATGTAACAAATGCCCCACCTTTTACATACTAATGGCATATAAAGATTAAGGTAAAGTATAATGAAAGAATCAATAATGTGCCTTCTTTTTCAAGGTAGGTTAGTGAAAACTAGCAATAGCTAATGCTTTTAACTCTTTTGCAAAAGATAACCGAAGTGTACATAGTGTACGCATGTAAGCAAAAATTACTACTTTGATACTGTGTTTGTACTGTGTTAGAAAATCTGACAGTTCTTTCCTAAAAGCATCAAAACCAGGAAAATTATTTCTTTCCTCCCCTCTCAAGCATACAACAAAATTTCTGTAAAATGGATTTATATCCTAAATTAACAATTCTGTATATTACCAGAATATTTGAATGTCACACTCAGAAGAGTCTCTTGCTCAAGTTGCTATCTTCTTCCTGACAGATTTTGCTAAAATACTGTCAAGATCTGGTTTTGTATCCATACATGTTTCTCAGGTGCACTTGCAGCCATTCTTTAGCTTATCAAAACTTGATTCTCTGACATTTACTTAATTTAAAAAATTGAATACAAAGAGGAATAAAGAATTAACTTTGCTAGTAAACCTCTTTCTTGCAATGTATATATATATATATGTATATATATACGCTTGACAACTAAAAAAAAACTCAATTGAATTTTTCTGTTTTCTTAAGTCTCACTTTTCCCTCTCATTGCACATTCTGACATAAAAATCAATGATGTAAACTAGGATAACTGCAATTAGAATATATATTGCATCTTCTCTGTCACCTTCAATTTACTACAGAAATTTCTACTCTAAAATGCCAGTCAAAATTTACTTGAATGTCAGTTACTGAGTGTTTTCCATTTAATTGACTTATCAGTTCATCATACAGTGAAGAGGTTTTAATTTTTTAATTAGGTCGACTAATGCAAAAAAAATTTTAGTGATGGATGGACTGAAGTAACAAAGAATCTTCAGACATGCAAAAAGAGTGTAGGAAAACATATACCATGGAATTTGTGTCAAACTTTTAAAAGCATTGCTTTTCTTCAGATTCTAGGATAATTTTGATGAAAAATAAAAAAGACTTCTTACCATTTTTTAGGAGTCACATGTCTGCTACTCGCCAGCTTGCACTTTCCTAGTTTTCTAAATAAACTTACAATAAAACTCATTAAGGAAAGCCATGGTAAATATAATATACAAATGAAAGCAATACTTAATGCTGCCACTGCAGTTTTTGTCTTCTGCTTGCTACACTGAATCAACTTTACCCATGCATGGGACAAAAGCATATTCTGTGTGCTTTTGTGTTTTGTCCGCCTTCATTCACAGGAGACATCGAATTCCATTCTCAGAGTTGTGTTGCTTCCTATCAGTGCATTTTGCCCTGGCTGGAAACGGGACCACTATTCACAATCCCAAGAAAAGTTCTCTCCAGAATTAGCTGACAGAGTTGCAGTCTATTGACACTTCATACCAAAATCAGCCCCACAGATCAGGAAGCATCCCACTTTATTAGAGGAATAGAGTGCTGAATTTCTGAAGTTCAGTGCTGAATTTGGTTATTTTAATGTTTCAGCTACAACAATGTACAAATTGACACAAAATGTAGTTTGCTAGATTAATATAGTTTGATAGCTGTCACTTTCTGTTTCACTTCTTAAAACTTTCAGTGTAGGCAGTGGTTCTCGGCATTCTTCACTGTTTTCCTTCCTTTAGTCTCCATTTTACCAACAAAGTTGAAATCTAAAATAAAAGCAAGTCTTCTAAAGCAACAATGAAAACTAAATTTATTCATCATTATTTTTAAACTTCAGATTTCAAATATTGTTGTTTTTACCTTATTTATTGTCACAGCACTTCTAAAAATAATAATTAGATTTGTTCTTTGACAATCATCATGTTTGTTTATGTTTTAAAAAGGGGCGGAGAGTATAAGTACTCCAAAAAATGTAGATTAAAGACATAAGAATATGCCTTATGACACTCTTCATTTAAAAAGAACTCCTACTTGCTTCCTGAAGCAATGGATGACTCATGTCAATACATATGGTGATCATGTACGGCAAACATGTTCATCCAAAAAAAGTAAAAGTTACAAAGGCAGCCAGCATTGGGGGAAATTGTCCCTGAGTAGAGGTACAATACATTCAGGATAAAGTGAATGAAAAAAGCCTTGAGACTTCCCCTAGCCCCTATCCTGACATTTTCCTGTAATTCTGATCAAGCAATTATCACCAGTGGCAGTTGTGATGGATGTGTTTGGTCTGATGGCTGCATCACACTCAGTGGGGATTTAGGGTTAAAGACAACAACAAAAGAGCCAAGGGGAATCTACAGTGATGCACCCACCTGGCCACAGTGCTGGTCAGTAACTGACTCAAACCAAATTTGGAAGAAACTTGCACACGCAGTCTATATGTAAAAATGACTATGAGTCAGTCATCTTACTCCATAAATAGTTAGCAGCCCAAGAGCCTCTTGATGCCTCCTGAAACAACAGAGGGCTGCATGTCAGAATTTCCTCTAGAGCAGAGAAGCTTCTCAAGGTTACTTCTCAATGTTGAGAGACTCCTTATTGCATCAGATACTCAGTAAGTAAATGGGACAGGTGCACTGAAACTTTGAAATCTTAGCTAGGCAAAGCAAAAGATTGATTACACATATATAACTCTTTAATCATAAACCATTGACCAAGACTAGGACCAGGAGTGGATCAAGCTGCATCAAGGCTCCTCACTGAAAAGGAGTTTAGAAAGGAAAGGGGTCTTTTCTGAACCTTGTGACTCAACAGGATGGTCCCTCTGACAGTTTCTCTCTGGGTCCTTCCTCTGTGCAGTAAATAATTCAGTATAACCCATAATCGAACCTTGTTAAACCACTGTCACATTTTCTTTTAACAAACTTTGTTAAATCACTATTTTATATCAATAAACATGTTGCTGCTTCTCTCTTACACGTGTATCACCCTATCCACAGCAAGCCTTTAAAGCCAACTACCATCTTCAGTGGTGCTGCAGTGCTTTGAAAATACATAGAATAAACTTTTTAATCTCTCTTTTAGTAGAACCATTTTTCTTTAAAAATGTAACCCCAGGATTTTCATGGTAGAGATCAGGCAACACAAGTAGCTTTATTATTCTTAAGCACCACATGATGATACTAACATACTTTAGTAATATCCGAAGGAAAGGCACTAGGCCAGATCTTCTGCATACATTTCAATTACTGATTGTTTTAATTTACTAATTCTTCTGTTCTACCACATGCACATAAAAAGCTTCCTTTAGCATTCACAAAGAAAATTTGGGTCCAACAGTTTCTCCAGATGTTCCACTAGGCATTAAAATAAGGGGTTTTTTTATTTTCTTCTTCTTTTTAAATGATAAAGAAAGATATTAGGCTCCAAAAATTGGAAAAAAAAAGTTACAATTTACATTCCTGGTATGTGGCAATTACATATACATAGTTTCAGCTTCACACTGTACTATTGCATTACACAACTATTTCATTATGTAGTTTACTAATTAATCAAAATTTTCCCTGTTTGCTTTTACTTTTCTTTGTAATAGTTTGGGACAACAAAAATGTGTGGGAACACATTACTCAGTATTAGTTGCCTTAGAAGAATACTGACAAACTAAATAAAATCAGTTCTTGCTCTAAAATAAGAAAAGTGTTTTAAAGTAACATCAACATCTAGCATTTTTTCCTCTGGTCACAAATCAAATGTAGCACTTGCTTTTCAGGTATTGTAAAAAAAAGAACAACTAAGATTTCATTTGACAGTCAAATGCTGAATTAACTGCTGGAAAAATAAGAAATTATAACTAACCAAATAGACTGAACTTATTTTTTCTAGAAAGTAATTTGAAATAAGCAGGCAAAATAATCACCATTTAGCTGAAACAGAAATTTCTGTTGCAGCCACTGTAATGAACAAATTCCGATCAGCTTTCTTCTAAAGGAGACACTGCAATATTCAATGTGAAAAGTGTATACCAAATTGCAGCCTCTCCTTTCAACGTAAAATGAACTGAGACAGAGACTACATATTTAGGAGAAAGAAATGCATAAAACACTAACATATCACTTCTTGGTAAAAAAAAAGCCATTTTCTTACAAACACATTCTACTTTAATCTTAACATTAGGTGACAAACTATCCTTATTTTAATGGTTCTGGTAACCACTTCAAAAATAACATTTGAGCCAAGTATCAAAGAACTAATTAGGACCTATTTTGTAATCTAGGCTTTGAAGCATGTGCTGACATACCACCTTCCTCCACCCTCTCCCTGGGAAATACACTGAAGAATTATTATGAACCTATTAATACTAACAAAATACTAACAAATGACAGTAAGACAGCTTAATAGGTGGCTTGTTTTATGACTCTGTAACATTAGTTGTACGTACAAGATCAACTGACTTAAATTTTGTGGAAAGCTATTCAACCCCTTGATCAAAAATTTGCCTTAAAGGACAACTATGACTGAAGAAACCATTCCAGCTGAACTTTATAGCTTTATAATTCTTTTTAACACAGAGCAGCAAAATGTAATTTTGGAGCATGACTTATTTCTTGATTAAGAAAAAGAATGAGAAAATATAAATCAACTGCTCTTAAGACACATATGTCTGTGAACAGAACAAACCAATCCTGACAACAAAGAAGCTATTTCGTAAGCAACATAAAATTAACAAAGCCATAACAAACTGTACGCTGTCAAACTACAGCTATGACTGAAAATATACAGTCTTACTTTATCTTATGATCAGAGATTGTGTCTCCCTCTGGGACCGATGCTTATTGCATGTGTAATACATGGGTAAGTACTTGCCACGGGAAGTTATTTGAAAGAGGATTCAGTTTTTTTGATATGCTGTCAAGAAGCTACTAATTATTCACTATGAATAAACACGATCTAAAATTAATGTAAATAATTTTAACACTTAAGTACCTACTGTTTAGATGTGGAAAATAGTAGTGATTTTTCTTGCTCAAGAATAACCATCTTTAAAATGGACTTAAGCATTTTTGAAGCCTCTCATCTTAGCCAGCAGTTGATAGCTTTACATTTCTTTTCTATTTTATGGTATAGACATATTTCTGTTTTTCCTTTTACTCACTGTGGGCGTGTACGGTGTTACCTTTTGTGTTTCTGTTCAACCATGTGTGTTTGATGCAATTACAGTGAAGAATGGTCTTGCTGTGAGTAACTTCAGTTTGCCATGTTTCTAGGCTGGATGCTGTTACGTAAAGTCAGTTTACTTTTACTGAAAGAAAAAAAAAATAGGAGAAAGATTTAACTCCTTAATTGCCAGTGTTTACATATAAAATTGAAGGCAATTTATGAATGGACCACTTAGGGTTTCATTCTTTGAGTGGTAGTTTAGGAATAAGTATTAATACTTTTTTGTGCTTTGTGCTTTTTTCTTTCGGTTTATTTCTTTTTTTTTCCAAATTGATACTTATACCTTTCTCTTTCAAACTTCTACTTATAGAGTGATAAGGAAAATGAATATCCAAGCATATCATAGAATTGTTAAGCAACTTTTGGGACATTTACAGGTTCAGAGCTGTCTATCTGTTATTAGTGGAAATGCCATAACACATTTCAGAATTCTGTGGAATGCTTATCAGCCATGCTGGCACCAAAAGCTAACAATTGAAATATGATACAGAGGTATAAAATTGTTTGCACTACCTATACTCAAAATATGCAAACATTGTAAAAGCAAAACTTTCTCTTTTGCTGTGGCAGGATTTAAAATCTTTTGACACAAAGGTAAGAAAAAGCATACAACATATCAGTATTGGGGACTGCCAAATAAAACTACACCTATTTCCTTCTGCAGCAAAGTTTGACTTTGCAGAACTCTAAATATGAATTATACTTTACTAACACTCAGTGAAGAGTCTATTGTTCTTTCTAGGAAGCCATTAATGAAGTCTTAATAAACCCGAAATAGAGGAATTCTCCTTTGCATAATGGATAAAATTCCAAATTAGCTAGCTTCACCTTTTACAGCTGCAACAATATGGAATTTTCCGTTTTTTAGTTCTTTGTAAACAAACCATATGAGCAGTTAATGACTGCCACTGCAACTGCTGTGTCAAACCAATTTTTTCTTTGCCAAAGGGATACCTCAGGTCAGCTGCAGTGAGCAACTACTGCTTTTACTGGTCTTATTAGTTTGTTGTCATGTAAGACAGAATTACTGAGGTGCAGGTGTTGCTGTAAGGCAGAGAAGAGGTAGTAAGACTTTTACTTGAACCACCATCACATTCCTCTGCTCAGTGCTCTCAGTTCCCATGTCCCCAGGGCAATGCAGCAGGTACTGTCAGTCTCCCCAAGCCAATCTGCAAAATGCAGTGAACTGAACAGAAACTGTGACACTGTGTGCTTCATTCAGCTGCAAATTTAGTCTATGCATACTTTCTCTTACTAGATCAATAACTGAAACCACCAGAATTAAAAGTGAGGAAATGAGAAATTGGAGGGGTTGGGGCAGGGGATGCAGGGGAGCTCAGAAACTTCCAAACACAGTCACAAATTGGACTAAAATTATTTCTCAAGCTAACATTCATATTTCACTGTTATTCAAATAATCTTTTCCATCTATAAAGTGTTTGATCTTGTTATTTATTGGTCAAAGCTAAAAATTCATTTTCTGAAATTTTTTTGAGTTTTTGAATCACTTCCTAAAAAATACTTACATATTACATGTACTGGCATGTAATATGGCTTTGTTAGTCAAAAAGACCTGTGTTCTCAATCTACTGGTTTATAAAAGAAAAAAGTACAGACCTCATTTCTCATGTATAGGCAAGATAAAACAAACCAGTGGCAATCTTTACAAATCAGACAATTTGCAGACAAGTATATGCTTAATTATTTAATATGAAAGTGATTGGAGAAAACTGAATGTCATGTGCTAAGCTAAGTAGTTGCTTAAATTATTATATTCCTCTTCACTTTCGTCATCAAGAAATGCACATTTCATTTTAAACATGAATTAAGAAACAATGCTCTTTCTGCTATTCTCAAGTAAAAACTTAAGCATGCATAGCCCAGTGTTTCTACTTAACTCATTCTCTCTTTCAAAGCAACTATGGAATGCAGGGATTACCAGCTTGTTCAAAACAAAGATGATACTTTACTCATGAGAGAATTTTAAACATGCTGCTCCACTGAAATGAAACAGTGATATTTCCTTGACTTCAGGATGAAGATGTCAGGGCCCTTGTACCATGTCCTTGTGGGATTTAACAATTTCTTCAGTCAATCTATGTTTTAAAAGTTTAAGTATTCACTCTAAGAACAATAAGTATGCCATGGAACAGATACTTTTATGATCATTCCACAAGCTACACAAATAGATTATTTTTTTTTAAAGCCAAGGTTGTTAAATTGCAATAGAATTTTTTCTTAACAAAACTAAAAATAAAAATGCCTTCATTGTTCTCTGACAGGTTTATATGGAAACCCACTGAATCAAGTGGTTATAATACATAGACATGTTTATAATGAATAGTTTGACCCAAGCTACTTACAGCTCAAGCTATTTTAAGGAATTAGATTTCAAAATTCAATTAGCCTTTAAACTTAAACTGAACCAGTCTGGTAATGCTTTAGAAACTTGTTTCGTACCTACATGACAGAAGGTACAAACAGCATTTGAATACAGTTACCTCAGTCTATGATGAACCCAAGATGTAAGAAAATACTTTAAAATTTTCAAAGACCAAGACTTCTGGTTTGATACTACTTTCCCCTTGCTTTCTCACTGATATTCCTTGTTTTGTAGTGAACAAGTCACGATAGGGATATTCATGTGAGAAACTTCTCTGAATGCCTATCAGCATATGAAAGATGTAGGAAGTTATTTTGTTCTATTTCTCCTTTGAAGATGTAGTGCTACAATTTCACAGAAGATGAAAGTTTTAGAAGAGATCACCATCTCCTTACAGTTTCATTTCACCCTGATAGACAACCTATAATTTATACCACGTTGTTGTATTAAATTAAGTCATGATTCCCCTGAGACACATCAACTTCACACCACTAAATGTTAGTGGCATTGTTTGCTTTGAAGACAGCAAAGAACAACAAAGCTGAATAGACTATTCTAAATGGGAAGAATCATTGGCATGAATTTATTTTTTGCTCAACGTTTTGAGAAAAATTATGGATCCCCTAGTTATTGCAGTTAATATTGTGTTGTAAAAACTCTTTAGATCGTTTGGTCTATCTGGTTTCACTATGCCAAGACATTGTTTAGGTCCATTCTTTCCCCAGATGAGAAGGGATTAGTCTCTTGTTTTGATTTCAGGTCATCATTTGTGTGAATGGTCTCACCTGAAACTGGATGCCAAGGTTCCAGTGAACTTAAAGGCAGGTGTTATTGCCATGTGCCATAATTAAAACTATTGAAAACCATATGGCTCAATATGAGGTATGCACATAAATATAATTTTTTATAATCACTAAAATACTGATTGCAGTGAAGCTGAGGACCACTGTAGCTACCTCTTCCTACCCAAGCTAAGTAACTTCACTCGTATACAGATGGTCAGCATTCCTCAGCAGTGATTGCAGTTTTTTTGTATAAAACATTAACATCTCCAGCTTCAACAAAGATTTTTAGAATCTTAGGTACATCAACTCTAATTGTACCTTCATAACTATTCATGTCAAAACGGAATGACTGTAATATCAGAGAATATTTACAGTTTTGTGGAGGATAGACTGCTGTTTAACAGAACATTCTTTCGAGTCACCTTTTGTTCATTTACACAGAGCTCATCCCTTCCCATTTATGTAAGTGCCAGCTACAGCTATGGAGTACAGATATCATTAGCATTACAAAATTATTTTGAGTAAGGTTTTAAGAAACCTCAGAGGAGGTGCAATATGCACTTTTGATGATAATAGCTGTCAAACTGTGTAAGAGGACCATACTATCAGCCCTCAGTAGACACCAAGCCATACAAGATAAAATCAGTTGTTGTTACCTGTTATAAAACAGTCCAATAAAAGAAAAGGAATTTTCTTAGCTAACAGTAAGAAAATGCCCATAGTCCTTTTGTCTTGAAACACCAGACTGAAGAAGTCAGCAAACAGCTGGAAATAAAAAAATAAAATCCAAATCTATCAGATAAGCTTTAAGTGGTGAGAAGGTACAATTTGCTATACTGTGAAAATAATTTCTGCTGCCTTCTCTTCCTATTCTTATCTTTTTAAAACCTTTACTATTTTGGTTTCCTGACTGTAGAGTCATTTTATTTTAATAATAAATTATACTACATAATAAAACAAAGCAAAAATAAACCAAAAATAAGCTTCTGACAAAGTAGTAAAGAAAGAAATATAAATATTTTAAATAAAAACCTAGGTAAACCTACACATTACAGAGGACCATTTCTGTTACTTCCATTGGAACAAAAATCAGAAAAACTTAGTGTTGAACTGTCCAGAAGCAGACAAAATTAATATAATTTAATACATACTTAGAATATATCTTGTTTATGTAATTTTTATATATTGTGCATTTACTGAAATAAACACAGAATTGCTTTTTTCAAACACATCTAAAATCCCTAGCCCCAGAACCCAATTTACAACATTTGTGAATTAAACCTGCTTTACATTTCAAAGTGCAAAAATAGGATATTCTTATTAGTGAGCAGTAGGTTAAGTAAGCCTGGTGATTCTAGTCTGTTTTCCAACAACTATTCCTTCATTAACACAAATGCACCACACACATTCATATAAGAGTGCCATAATAACATCCCTATACTCAAGCCCTGGATCAACATTCTACTGGCAAAACAGCTTTTTCATCAACGGGCCTTTTCCCTCGGCACCTGTCTTTTACCATCCCTTGACTGGAAGTCCTCAAAATCCTGTCCTTCCTCAGCTGTCCAAATAAGACAGTTAATGTAAGTATTATGAGAAACAAAAAGCAAAACTAGATAGGTATGACTGTACACAGGTGGCTTGAGTCATTTTTGTTGATTTTTTTCTGGAACACTGTAGCGACAACTCATGTAACTCATGCAGTAAAAATAGTTGAAACAGTAATCTTCAGCCAATGAGTAACTGGAGATGGAAATGAAAAGACAATAAGATCTGCCTACAGCCTCTCTCTCAGCAGGCAATAAAAGTCCAAGTATGCTTAGTGACTGAAGATCAATAGTAGTTTTTACACCTTAGCCTCATATTAGTGTGGACCTGCCATTCACCATCTAAATTATAGATGTGAATGTGGCTTTATCTCTGCATGTAGAATAGTAATTTGACAATGGTGACTGTTTATTTAGTTATTCTTAATGTGGTAACCCTACTTGCCAGGAAGTCCTGCAGAGCAAAGGCAAAGCACATTTATCCTCTAAAACCCCTACAGTGCTGCTGGCCATACAAGCTCTTATGCAAGAAAATCAATTGCTTGAACCTTTGTAAGCATAATATTCACACACCCATATGGATAGAAATCCAAGGCAAAACCAAGAAATCAAGGCAAAAAAGTCAGGCTTGTTACCATTCTCTGCAATGAATTGGTAAGAAAGCTGCAGCTGTGGTAAGCTGTTACCCCCCTCACATTATGCAAGAGGGACACAAGTCCATCAAGGCTTAAAGTTCCTTGGATTTTCTTTCTTTAGAGATCTTACTGTAAAATTAGTTCCTGATTGATAAATTTCAGTGGGGACTCATATCTATGCATTTCTACAGATTCTCTGAATCTGAGTCAATATAGAGTACATATTTAGCCCTTCATGAAGAAGAAGCTCTAATCAGATAATTTCTTAAGGTTTTCATTCTGATACTGTTTTACAAACATATATTTCACTCTAAAAAAAAATAAAACAAAAAGAAGCAGCAAGCTCTGTGGTAAACTATTGATGGGAAATTGAGTACAGTTTTATCCCCTTTGAACCACCCAGGGTGATTTTTAAAAAGTGTAAACTCAGCACTGAACATGATGAAAATTGCACACTGAAACATAAATAAAATTGTTAAGGCACAATTACTTATCCAGATTATAATGGAAAAGAAAAAAAAAGATTCTGGATAAGGCCAAAGTTAGAATGATGAGCTATGAGCATCCTCTTTGAAAGTACCACTTCCCACAGAGCTCTTCCCTACAATAGCAAACAGCTAGAGAGAGGCCATGGCCTTATGCAGAACAAATGGGTCCATCACTTTTAATGTAAGCAATAAATCCTCACACTAATGGAAATTATTCTTATTTCGATGCATCACTGAAGTTTTGCTACACTGAGAACATCAGCAATCTTAGCAATAAGCCCATCAAAATCCTGAAACTATTACGTTTGCTAGGATTTCTGCCAATAAAATTAATCCTACAAACTCCTTAAAAATAAAAAAAATGTTTCAAAATTGTTGAGGTTTCCTGCTGAAGAAAAATCATGACTACTTTAATGGGGATCCTGTGATGATAAAGTGTGATAAATAAATAAAGCTCAGCACCACTAACAATTTAAACCCATTCTTAAAAAATAAGAATACAACAACCTTCTGAAACAGAACTAGTGGTTTAGGAGACAGATCTCTGTCTCAGTACAGGAGGTCTATGAACCACTTATGCACAACCTAATACGTCAGTATAGAATTTAACAATGTCAAAAAGGACTTAAAAAATTTGCTCTCTTAGAGCGTGGATCACAAGTTGATTAGACGTGTATGCAAATATATAAGCAAAATTTATTTTATCTGCTAAAAGCAATGATCAATTTAAAAATATGTCCATATTTTTAAACAAAACATCTTATACAGTTTTTATTTAGGTAAAAGTTACTTGATACATATTTTCTCAAGGGACAAACAAATAATTTCTTAGACTGTGATTTTGAAAGTAATTCTAAAGGTGTCAGTCTCCCATCTCAATTATACTCAGAGCTAATGGGTGTGCTTGAGGATAGAGAGGAGCTGTTCATATATCCTAAATACACCTGCGAGCTCTGAAACAACAGCTAACACTGACTTGCACAGACTGCAGTCTGAAGCATTCTGGCAGTGCAAAGGGATATATCCAGAGGATCTCATGGGACAGGACAAGCAATTTCTTGTGGAAAAAACATGGATTAAAATAGACTGTTGGAAGGAAGGAAGGAAGCAGCTATGTTGCAGCTGCTTATTTTATAGGAGAAAAAAAGAAAAAAAAAACAAAACAAAACAAACCCCAGAGTCTGCAAGTTTATTCCTATGGCTACCAGTCCAAATAACTATAAAAAGAAGGAGCAAGGTGTTGTCTCACCACTGGAAAGATTGCTCACTAATATCTGATCACATTCATCTTTCCCACAGGCTGAGATGTAATGGACAAAATTAATGTGTTTCAGCATTTAGACAGTAGGCTAAGTTTGAAAAGCTAGCATTTAGAGGACAGGAGAGGAATACAAGGATTAGGAAAAGAATAAGAAACATATTTTGACTTTGAGACTCAAAATCACTATAGGAAAACAATAGTAATTCAATAACGTTATTAAAAGCTTTTTTGTTAAAATTACTGCACTTCAAGTCAGACTTTTAAAATGCATTTACATTTGAATCTATATTATGCTATGTCTTTATTTTTGAACAGAATCAATGTGACAATTTACAAGCGTCAAAGCCTTTTTTTTAGTTATTAGCACATGCATTATATTTTACATTTCTTTTACTCTACACTACATGACAGCAACTTAACAAAATATAGTATCTCGCTTTCTTTTTTTTTTCAAAATGAAACATCAAAAACAACCAGTAAAAGAAATTACTGCATAGCTGTAGTGATCCATAACTCTCACTGGCTACTAAAACTGAAGGAAAATAATATTAAAGATTTGCCTGTAAGAATACAGTGAATCATTTCCAAGTTTCTGTTTCCTCTGCTAGAAAGAAAGAGTCTTGCAAGGTGAGTTTCAGCAAACGTCGAGCTGAGCTCTCTGGCTTCTAGCAAGATAGCTAGAACTATAGACAGGAAGACACCAGAGAGTAAAGTCTAGCAACAGAAAACCTGCAGATTTTCAAAATGCTACTGTAAATGCGAAGATCCACTTGCAAAATTTCTCTATTAACTTGCAATTTGCATCAAAAGTTCTTGCACAGACAAGGTGAACAGTAGGGACTAATCCATAATAAACATGAGATATGTTTCAGCCTGAATATACGTAAATGGAAGTTATTAATTGATTCATTATTTCACAGAAAGCCTGAAAAGGCAGGTTACCATATTTTGAAATCCCCATGTGCAACTTCTCGCTTGAGTGTTTTATTTTCAGTTCTATGACCAAGAAGATAAATTATGGAAAGGAATAGAATCTAAAGACATATTGAGCTCATACATACTGTGAAGATATCTATGACTTGGCAGCATACAATTAGAACTGCAAAAATAAAACAGCACAAAAGCACATGTGCCATATGCATTTTAATTGTCTATTTTACACCACAGTGGCTGTGCTTTGTGGTCTCAACTGAAGAGTTAATTACACCTCTTCCCTTACTCAACAACTGCCACAAAAGAGTGCTGCAAAAGCATTTAGCAATATTAAAAATGTGTGGGGAGGCAATAAGAAGGTCTTCAGAATCGGGCAGTTTCAGTAAGTAGGAGAAATGGGAATAATAGCGTTTAAGCAATGAGTTTAATATTCCCTTTTATATGAGGGCATGAAGCCTTTTTTTTTTTTTTCTGAGTTTCTACAAGAGCTGTGGAGTCAGGTGCCCTGCACTGCAGCAGGTAGCTCCATAAATCACTAACATTGTAACTTTATATGACATTTACAATTCAGTCATTTGCCTAAAATAATTTCTTCATGGCTTGTTTTACTTTGATGCATGTTGTGACACATTGCTGCTTGCTGTAAAAAATATTAGAAAGATAGTAGCTTAACTCCTCTGCTTAAAGCATCTGTCTTGTATATGTTTGTTTTAACTCTAATGAATAAGTGCTGATGACAAGATGTAAGAACTAAAACTTACAACCTCAGGAAAGTGAAAGCTCAGAAATAAGCTTAAACTATTCAAAATATAAATAAACAACCCAAATATGGAAAACTTGAACTAACTTCTGATGTTATTTAATATAAAAAAAAATTTAAACTCACGATCCAAACTCTCCCCAATACTGACACTGTGGCTTGTCAATAAAATTTTATTATTGGCATGTGCATACCTACAACACTTCAGTGATGACAATTCATACTCAACTAAAAATCCATGAGATATAATGGATATAGTACAGCGGGTAAGCCGATAAATATCTTTTCTGAGGAAGAAACAAAGTCTTTGTATGAGGAGCAGAGCAGCACTTGGTCCTTTTTTATCTTCCTCCTCCAGGGTCAGACCAATGAAAGAATAATTCTCTGCCCACATGTTGCCATGTCCCTGGCTAATCCAATACAGAAGGTGAAGAAATGATGCACACATCCAGTCAAAAGGCATTTTCACACAAGCGGATCTACACTTTGTGGAAGGACTGGTTTTAAAAAAAAAGACCAAACAAAGCCCCAAACATCCGCAAACAAATAACAAACATAATTTGCATAACTCTAAACCCAATAATCTTCATTTTTTTTTTTTTACATAATTGTGGGTATGATTCTTTAATAGAATTTCTGTTGGTCAGTTTTCTTAAGGTAAATAAATAGTAATCACTTCATACTTGTTTTCTATGATTATCTTTTTGTTTATGATATTATCATTGGGTCTCTATTTCAGCTGTCTTGCATACATGGAAATGACAGGTTTTTTAGTAGAATCAGATTCTTTACCACATGCCAACAATCCTTTTCAGATATCCAGATACCAGATGCTATTATTAACTGACCAGCATATAAGTAAGCCCAACAGTCCCTTCAGAGGACAACACTTAATGAAGTATAAAAGAATCAGCATTTGCCAAGCATCTTGTTAATTCATGTGTACCACATATCATAGGTTGTTTGCTCTAAAGGGATTAAGTGCCTGCTGTCTAAGTTACTTACAACTATATTGAAGGGCCTGGACCTACCAACTATAAAGTCATTCTAAGGAACTTCAGTAAACCAGAAGACATCAGCGCTCAACAAGGTCAGCACTATCAAACCCTTATATTTTGTTTGCTAAATAATTATAACAGCTTGAGAGAATTCTGAACTTCATTCAAAGTCATATCTATCTTACAGTTTTTAGCTATTCTAAGAAACATCATGTGCTTCTCCTTTATCAATTTTATATTTCTTACGATCGTTTATAGTTACAGATTACCTGCAGCTATAATAACACACATTATTCATAACAAAAAAGAAATAGATAGCAAAAAATAGATGGCAAAATCCTTCCCCTGAAACCACTAGGCTGCCAGGACCCCATGTTCTTTAACTCGACTTGAAAGAAGAGCATTACTAGAGAAGTCACCTTCTCCAATGAAGTAGTCAGCCAGAAGGCTCCAGAAGTATAAAGAAATTACCAAGACTAAAATCTGTTACCCTTGACCAATCCAACAGTGTGCTGGCAGCAGAATTTCAAGTCCATGAGAAGTTCTATGATATAAGCATTTCATCTGAACTTGGGTTTTTTTTATTAGTTTAGATAAACTTGGAAAATGAGGGGGAAAGACTTGTTTTATCAATATCATTTTATAGACAAACATCAGTTATACAAAGATTTGTGGAATATATCTCACCTATTGTAAAAATCTCCATTGGCAGGGCACTACAATGTCTCTGAGCTATGCATTCCAGTTCTTTTTTTATATCTATAAAATAATTTAATTTTTATTTCCATACACAATACTAAGTATAATTTGGAAGAAGGAAATAAATGTTTAGTCTTAAGAAATCTTGGAATATTTTAACATTTTTTTAAAATGAAATATCTAAATAGGGAAAATACAACAGAAAATTCAAATTTGATTGAGTAATTCTTTCTAAATAATTATTTTAAAATTTCTGGACTTTTTAATATGATTTCCAGGTATACCGTGTATTAAAACAAAGACCTCTTGCTAACAATTGTACTATTTTACTTCCCAGTGGATTACAAATACAGAATTATTCTTTGTCATACAAGAATTTGCATTTAAGCATTAGGAGACCATAGAATCATTCTTAATAATAGGAAAATATTATATTTTAATCTGATTTGTTTTAGAATGGAGCTTTTTTCCCTACCTTGAAAGTGACATTTCTTTTCATTTACTACATCTGAGATACTAGTTCTGTTAGTTTTATTATAAACATTTAAATTTTGAGAAGGAAAACCCTACTGAATTCACCACTGTTATTTCCTGAAGTACCAACTCTACTGTTTTTCAGGAACAATAGTATCTGAGATGAGCTCACTCAACTAGTATTGATGCACCTCACCTGAGTATTTTGCCACCAACCTCAATGTGCCTCTTGCTGTGTGAAGTCCTTTCAAACAGTAACTCCCCTGCCAGCTTGAGCAACATTACAGAATAAAGAGTTCTTAGTGTCACAGCAGGTGAGGCAAGTAACAGAGACTTCAGTCCTTAGCCTCTAGTTCTATCTAAAATTTAAAGGAGTTCTTATTTCAAGCCCTTCTTTATAGAATTATGAAAAATTTCCTATATATAAGTGCATATATCCAGGAGGAAAAAATGTGTGGTGTTCAGAAAATCAGTTTTTAAAGGTATGTATGAATCCTGTATGATTTGAGACCAAAAGGTCCAATTTTGGACTCCAAGTATAAAAAGAAAAAAAAGATTCAAGGCTTTTAAGCATACTGTGTTCTGAAGCTTGCATGGGTTTTCACATAGAGCCTTTCTGAGAACTCAGGACTCCCATAACTCTTTTCATGTCTGATTAAACAGCATTTTATAGAACTTCAATTATATTTTACATACAAGCTCTGTACTGCACAATGACTTTTCCTCCCTGTTTATTTTTCCACCAAGCAATCTCAAATGGGCTTTCTTGGCACTTCCCAGCTGTGTCAGGTAATCTTTTTCTTAAAGATTCTGCTCCTCAGGTTCAAACAGGCAGACTGGGATTGTTTATTCTAAATTATTCAGTGCTTCTGCTACTGCTGAGTGATACTTGTAGATCTGTTGGCAAGATATCCGGGAAGAAGAATTTTATAGGCTTTCAGGTGTACTGATAGGCTTCCAAACTCCTGGTTATAGGCATCATGAATACCTATCAGCTTCAAAAATCATGGCCCAATCCTATATATTTCATGCATCCTGGACTCCAGCAGTGTAGTATTCTTGTCCTTGGAACCAGGCACCTGCATAAAACAGCTCTAATACATTACAGATCATCAAGACCTCATTGATTTCATTGGATTTTTGAGTGCTTTTGGGCACTTTCTCCCTTCTTATTTGCTAAAATGCTTTGATTTTTTTCCGCGGTTCTGCAGTCTGGAAATTGGGTTTTTTCAGTCCTATTGAAACTGTATGTTTGATTTTAATGGTCAAAGAAAGTAGAATTTAGGACCAGGTTATAGAATTTGCCTAGAAGGATTTTGAAAACATAGTTGAAAATGATAGTTGGAAGGATAAGTGAAAAGATTCTAAACTGCTAAGAGAATAAAAATATTTTTTAAAAAAGCCTTAGTAAATATAATTTCTCAGAAAGCAACAGAGCCTGGCATCGTACTGTCACTGTCCTTTTGCAATCAAAAACAAGTGAAATTTGGCAGGGGCAGGATAAGAGGGGATTTTGTGTTTTGGAATTGCTGTCTCTTTTGAAAGATAGGCAGAAAATTAAAACTGTGAGAAATTTATAGTAAATAGAAAAACTTACAGTTGCACAAAACTAAATCAGTGGTAAACATTATTTTGAATGTATATGCTCTAGAACAAATATAATTTTCCAAAGTTCGCTGGTTCTTTGGTTTGAAATATGATGTGGGTATTTTTCAGCACCTAGAGTTAGAATGAGAAGCGACAGATAAACTATCAAAGGAGAAATGGCAAAGAGTAGGTAAGTGATTTTCTGAAATGGATTTTCAACTTTGCACATATATCAATTACAATGTAATCATAACAATTTAACAGTAATACAAGAAATAGGATACATTAGCTGAGCAAAATCTTAAAAGAAAGCTTTTTGAAATAATTAAATATTTTACTTATATATCTCTTCTGGTAAGCAGCACATAAAAAGGATGCAAGTAGTTTAAAAATTACTTTCTCCCACTAACAGTCGTCATCACATTTTTACTTATTTCATCTTATTAACTGATACGATAAATGAATTCATATTAACCAATGATAAAAAACATAAGGGACGTAACCAGTCCTTTCCTGTGCCCATACATTTGCCACAATGTAGTGCCCAGTAGTTTGTCCTTTCCAGTTTACACAGTAACGAGTTTTATCATTTTGATGGAGCTGATTACCTCACTCTCTTTCTGTGCACATTTTATACATTTTCATTGTTTTAATTTGTCAAATAATTTTTTTCAGGTATTTGCAAGGGGAAATATAGAAAGAAAGAAAACCATAAATGGGGTAAAAAGGCAGAATAATCATATTTGAACAGGTGCACAACACAGAGGTTTTCCAGACAGCTGGCTGGGCTCAATTGCACTCCAAGTATATTAAACCCAGATGCCTCCTGATTTAATGAGAATACATCATAAATACTAACACATTTTTTTCTAGCTTGGCATCAGTGTGTCTGTACTTCCTCTTGGATTTGGCAAATTCCGAGTAGGATGAATTTTTTTTAATGCTCTGATTAAATTTGAGCTTCTGCAAACATAATCCTCTTTCTCTTTAACACAAAAATAATATAGCCAGAGAAACATGCAATGAACAATTCACTTTCTTGAAATTGTTCTGGAAAAGAATCTTTGTAATTGAGAGCATAACTTAATTAAACAGGAACAAAATGGTACTGAAGAGTTTGCCAAGGGTGAAAATTTAAAGAAAACCATCAAAAAACTAAAACATACAAACAACCCTTTTATTCTTTTGGAGAGGTGCAGTGTAAAGGAGTTACAGAATATCTTATTATTGAGAATAAATGCTGCTGTATAGCCCTGCATCTCATCACCATTTTATCTGAGGGCTCAAATTAATGGTTCTTCTTAGTTAGGTGGGGCACTAAAGCATCAAGTAGACCAACATACACAGATCTACTCTTATGTGAGTAGATTGTAACCAAAAAACAAGTGCTTAAGCCCAGGTTTTAATCAGGAACTACAGAAAGACAACAGAACAAAATCTGATAAAAGAGTATCAAGCAGGTAATACATAACGGATCCAAACAGACCACTGGCAATATTTGGGGTACATGTACCAGCTATGATTAGATAAGGAAGCATAGAGTTTGGGGTCTTTAAATAAACCTCTTGTCCTAGAAACCTTTGGAGTATGTATTAATATCTCAGTAGATGTAAATTTTACATTCATGGAAATATACCGTGTCCCAACAGAAAGATACACATTTTTTTCAATCAAATTTCCAAATGAGGTGCTTTGAAAAAAAAAAAAAAACGTCATTTAATCTGAGGTGAAAGATAAATCTACACTTAGAACAAATTGGTTAACTATGTCATCAAGTGTATACAGAATGAAGTGCCAGACCTAGATCTTCTCTGCTACACAGTGTATATATGTAAAATTGTAATAGAAACAGTAAAATTGGTATGAAGAGAGAATTAAGAAGAATGTCCAGGTATGAAAACCCTGGAGAAATGGGAGGAAGAGTTATCACAATAAGGTGTCATCGGAGACAAAACACAACTCTCTCAAGCTTCTCAGAAAAGTTAGATTAGGAAAACAGATAGGATGGCCTATATCCACACTAAACAGAAGACTTGAGGGATGAAGAAATAATGGGAAAAAGTTAGAGAACACAGATTTGGTACCCTGAGATATCTAGATAAGAAAAGAAAGTCTGTAAGTAAATCCTGATAATCAGAGGCAGAAGAAGTTGGAGATGAAAGGCTGTAATCATCATCAGCTTCAAAAGAGAATAATAAAAGGCCCTGTTGAAAGCAAACCCTCTGGCCAATGAAAGGATCACCCAAGAGGCATGAGGTACTCTCACTTGGTGATGCTTGCTGTCAAGAGTCTCTTTGAATTAAATCTTGGACAGACTTCTGCTACAAACCTTTTGTAGTCTGAGTGCTGGGTAAACCTCTCAGACAAGTTTTATTACTGTGTAGGTATAAGAATTTAAGAAAATATGATTGGTTTTGTTTTAATTTTGTAACCTCCCTCTCCTAGAAGGTCTCACATTAAGAGTTGCCACATTTTTGCTAACATCAAAACAGTTTCTATCACAAATAGTTTACATTTCACAGAGACAATAATTCATACTTACCTTACTTTTAATCATTCCATGCTTTCAGTTCTAGAGCTTGGATTCTACTCTTTGATCTCCATTTTGTTATCCTTCCTCAACGGCGTTTTCAAGAGTAGAACATTGACTTACAGTTGTTTTCAGGCAGACAGTGTCTTGTTCTCTGGATGCAGCGGACAGACAGATATTGTTACTAAAACAGATTTAATATGACATATCCATCCTTTATTTTTATTTCTTATGATGCTCTGCCATTACACTGCTACCAGGATAATCTTTCCAATGCACAAAATCCAGTTTGGCTTATAATAAGCAATAGCAATGAGCAAGAAGCTTTACTATTACATCCTTTGAACAACAGTTACTTTGTTTACAAGTCTGGGAAGAGAAACGCTTTTTTTTTGCTAGACAGAGATCAATGGAACCAAAAGTATATTTTATTTCCTGTTTGAGGCTTATATTTAAGAGTGGAGCTTTACATTGGTGTTACCCCATGGAAAGTGAATTTTTGGAACTCTGTTTGTTTCTTGTCTTTCTTTTTACCTTCCCTCCAGGTGCTCCTTCAAATACCAAGCAGTGTTTAACACAATGACACAATACCTCTGGATCACACTAGTCTATGATACTACACTTTTAACACGTCTAAACCAAACCCACTTAAGATCTAAATTTTCCCCATCCCATCCAGTAAGAGTAATTCAGTCAACATTCTACGTAAACTACTTTCTTGGACAATTTTGATGAATAGTTGGAAATCCCTTGAGATAAGAACACTTTTTCCCCCACATACTTTTTTCCCCCCCATATTCACCTACATTCATCCACTCATGACACTGCTTATTTTGAATACTTCTCTATCCTTATAATGAAAAGCACACTGATGATTAATTCTACAAGCTTGAAGACAAAACTTGTATTTGAATGAATGTTTATGTGGTATTAAAAATATTGGAGAAATTTTCTTAGGAAATGAGGAAAGAGCTTGGATATATAGATAAGGATTGCAGAAGCATCAAGTTCATATAGGTGGCTCATTTCAGTAGAAAAATACCTCTGCTTTGGAATAGCAATTCTTCCTATCTGCATAAAAAACTCTAAAAATTCAAGATGTGAACTTGGTAATTCTGAGTAAAGAACAATGATTCAGCCACTTACCAGTGTATCGTAAATGATTAATCATATTAAGTCCATGTATCCTTCCACCAATGTCAACAGTAGAACTTCTTTTTATTTGGAGCTATTAATAGACTTATTGTAAATATATATATTTCCTTGTAATTATGTATCTCATAGCACTCTTCTGGAATACTAGCTGCAGCATAGAAAGCTCAGATTTTAAGTTAAACAGGTTCATTTTACTTAATACAAAAATTTGGCCTACATGGAATTATGTGAAATTAACACAGTATAGTTTAGCTTACAAGAACAGCAAAAACATTCAATTAGAATATTCAGATATTTAAAAACCTTCACATACATACCCTTGGGAACTCTTTATTTGCTCTGTCTTTGTGAGATTATTAATATTCATATGAGAATCATATGTTTACATAAGAATCAAAGATATTAGTTCCCCATACAGTATTAAAAAGACTATTGGTTTTGTTTCATTACAGTTGTTATCTGATTATATTACAGGGACATGCTTTAGCTTTTTGTCTATTTTTTACAGGTTTCTAAGAATCTGATTAAAAAATGGGTTTCCAATTATCTCTATTGTCTTCATGCCAGCAGTTCTTCGTAATATATATACACAAAATGACAGAAACCCAAATATATTGCCCTCAGCAGGGATCAAAGAATCACATGTGGGATCAAAGAATCACATGTAGAATCACAGAATCACTAGTTTGGAAAAGACCCACTGGATCATTGAGTCCAACCATTCCTATCAATCACTAAATCATGCCCATCAGTACCTCATCCATCCGTCTTTTAAACACTTCCAGGGAAGGTGAATCAACCACCTCCCTGGGCAGCCTGTTCCAGTGCCCAATGACCCTTTCTGTGAAAAACGTTTTCCTGATGTCAAGCCTGAACCTCCCCTGGCGGAGCTTGAGGCCATTCCCTCTTGTCCTGTCCCATGTCACTTGAGAGAAGAGGCCAGCACCCTTCCTCTCCACAACCTCCTTTCAGGTGGTGGTAGAGAGCAATAAGGTCTCCCCTCAGCCTCCTCCTGTCTAGGCTAAACAATCCCAACTCTCTCAGTTGCTTCTCATAAGACTTGTTCTCCAGCCCTTTCAACAGCTTTGTTGCTCTTCTCTGGACACACTCCAGAGCCTCAACATTCTTCCTGTGGTGAGGCGCCCAGAACTGAACACAGGATCTGAGGTGCAGATCCTGGACCTGCTGGTCATGACATTTCTGATACAGGCCAAGATGCCATTGGCCTTCTTGGCCACCTGGGCACACTGCTGGCTCATGTTCAGTCGCTGTCAACCAACACTCCTAGGTCCTTCTCCTCCGGGCAGCTTTCAAACCACTCTTCTCCTGATCTGTAGCACTGCATAGGGTTGTTTTGCCCCAAGTGCAGGACCCGGCATTTGGCTTGTTGAACCTCATTTGTCTCAGCCCATGGTTCCAGCCTGTTCAGATCCCTTTGCAGAGCCTCCCTACCCTCCAGCAGATCAACACTTCCACTCAGCTTAGTGTCATCTGCAAACTTGCTAAGGCTGCACTCAATGCCTTCATCCAGGTCATTGATAAAGACATTGAACAGGGCTGGACCCAGCACTGAGCCCTGGGGAACCCCACTTGTCACTGGCCTCCAGCTGGAGTTAAGTTCATTTACCACCACTCTCTGGGCCCGGCCATCCAACCAGTTTTCCACCCAGGAGAGTGTGTGCCTGTCCAGGCCAGAGGCTGACAGTTTCTCAAGCAGAACGCTGTGAGAAACTGTGTCAAAGGCTTTACTGAAATCCAAGAAGACTACATCACGTTACAGTACAGAGTTGCAGGTTAAATATACTTCACAGTTCATAGTTAACTGCCCTGTGGCTTTACTCATATCTAAGCACTGTATAAAATATTTTTGAGAGAAAAAAAGTAGAAATTAAAGCGATTTTGTGACTTCAGGGGAAAAATGTCAAGAACGTGTTTTAAAAATTAACTCTTCATTTTGGAGATAAAAACTTTGTCATCAAAGGAAGTATGAAGTCTAAGTTTCAAACCCTCCTCAGGCCTAAATATCTCGGGCAAATATTTCAATGTAAAATTTTGACAGTTGAAGTGACCTATGACTTGCCTGGTAAGAGGCGTATTAGAAGTCGTCTAAATACATGTAATTAGAATTTATAAAGTAGTTGCATAGGGAAGCAGATTTCACATCTTTATCAGATACTGTACAGATAATTTAGTTATTTTTGTTATGTTTCATACCCATTGTGAACATTTCACCTGCAAATAACTCTCAAAGCCTCCCAAAACTGATATAACATAACAGATGCATCAGTATATCTTTAGATAAATTTATTATGCAGCCAGACTGCTATTTCACTCTTCATGATAGTATTGCCATTTACTCATCCAGTTTCCATAATTATTTAAAGAATTCATACCAATAAATTTCATTACAAAACATTATTTTTATGTTCCAAGCTAGCTAAATGGTTTCCTTGCATTGCACATGACTACAGTTGTATTTTTTTCCAGTATGTGAAATTATTCTTCCTTTTTTAATATTCATTATATAGAACTGCAGGGTCAAACATTATTTTTTTTAAGTTCAACATCATCTATACATTTCAGAAAGCTGATATAAAGCCAAAACATATGCTATGTTTCTATTTAGAATTTTGTTCTATTAGCATCTTGTTCCTTCATGAGACTTAGATAATTTAGAAGTAAAAAATTTCTGGGAAAATAAAGAACATTTTGTATATAGATAAATATTTGTTTTGATCTTTGAAATTGAGATTAGTTTAAAGTCTCTAGAACTAATGAAAATGAATGATAAATAATTTTACAAAAGAGCCAAAATGAAAGAGAAAACTCCAAACTTTCTTATCATAGCTTTGAATCATAGGAAATAAAGTTCTCTATAACATAAAGCTAATACAAGACTGGGAGGCAGTTGATACATATTGCTTTTACAGCAACATCTATAAATAAATTCCTATCAAATAAATAAAATATTGTAATTCCTACTTTCAATTCAGTCAAAAAAAATTCTTAGCAGTATGTATATAGATGAAGATGTTGGTAACAGGAATGGAGATGTCAGTATCAGTTTAGACAAAGAAATAGCCAATGCGATGTAGTTCCCACAACCAAAACAATACAAAATCTGCGTATATTGCTCTCAGACAAACATTTCTAAATTATCTTGAAATTCTCCATGTAAAGACACTGAAAGAAATATTCAGATCAGATCTTTAGGATGTCAGAGCACAAAAAGGAACCAAACACCAAAGTGGTTGAAATGCATCAAGAACGGATCAGTAAAAATGACAGAGTTCAAAAAGTATCAAGAAAGTGGATGACAAAATACAACAGTGAGAACATTACAACAGCATTCTTAATCTACATAAAATCAGCTATGATAGACTGACTTTTTTGTTGTATGATAGTGTCAAATATCAAAATAACTATGACTGTTTTCCCTTGAACAAAGCCAAAAATTTAGATAAAGGACGCCACATGGAGCTAAAAGAAAGGAGGGATATAAATCAGAACCAAAACTAGCTCTGCAAAAATGTCAAGAATAAACAAACAAAAAAAACCCCAACCAACAAAACCAACCCACTCCTTCAAAAAAACCACCAAATTGTAATTAAGCAGAAGGCAAATTGAAAAACTGTTGTGGTCAATATAATAGCATAGAACAGGTGAAGAAGCTGTTAAAAGACATGGCAATAAAAGGTTTTGTGAGTTCAATAAGTTCCAGGTAAGCTGTTAAGTTTCCATCACCCAGACAGTCTGTTCAAGAAAAACAGGCTAAGAAGTTAGTAGAGTAGAAAGTACGATAATTCAGAGAATACTTTCAAGATCAAATAAATGGATAAACACCAGAAAAAGAATTGTCTCTGAGAGATTTTTCTCACAGAATTAGGCTCTATAATATACTATGGCACAGCCAAAGGCATGAAAGTTGCGGTTAAATGATCAGCTTTTGAAAGCTACAGGAAAGAACATCTTAATAGAAATACATTGAAAATTCATAATACTTCAGTTTACAACACACTACAGTTTGAATCAGGAAGTCCTCCAAAACAATGGTGAATTAACATATTTTGAACGTTAAAAGAATGAAATTGTATTCAATTACAAGACAGCATGAATTATATTCTCTAAAGTGGAGACAAAAGCAAGAAATAGTTAAGGAGAAGCTTATGACAGTCTAAATGGACTTGGATCATATATTAAGCAAATATTACAAGAAAAATAGGTAGGAAAGTACAACTACAAGTAGATAGGAGTTAAAATTAATTATGGCAAGTATAAAGTATTTCAGTACAGCATTTTCCCCTTCTGTCTCAGCTCAGGATAATTTGCAATGCATATCACCAAGTAAAACTATGATGTGGGAATGGAGGAGGTGAAAAAACGAAAAGCTCCAGAGAAACTTAGTGTTATTGTGAAGGAAACTCTATAACCATATTTAGAGTTAAATGGTGAGTACTAGCATTCATCAGGCAAATCAAGTTTCCTTCCTCAAAGATATGCAAAAAAGGACGAGTCAAGACATCAAAGGAGTCAGCAGTGAGGTTAGGACCACAGAGAGAATTCTCTGCTACAAAAGGAAAGCTACTATGGAAACAGAGGGAAAAAAGACTGAACATTGAAGGTTCAGTCAAGTGCCATTAACAAGGCACACTCTTTTGCCTTTTCCTTCAACAAAAACAAGTTCAAGTTCTTGTACTTGAACACAGAAACAACCAATAGTAACAAGACCTGCTTATCTGTATTCAACATCTCTTAAAAGAGGAAGGATTCCAGGTTAAAATAGAAAATTTTATTCCACTGTATCTTTTATACAATAATATATATTTTAAAGGAGTGGCGATAATAAAGTTTGCTTTTTCTTGTTGAGACACTCTATGGCCTGAGATTACTATACAAATGAATTCATGCACATTGTACCAAACTTACACAGAAAACTCAGTCTGAGGATTGCAGGAAGCAGACGGTTGAAATACTTGAGGTTTCTGAGTACATTGCAAGTCACTTACGCTTTCAACAACACTTACAACACTTAATTCTCTATGATCCACAATACTACCAGAAAGATCTACTTCTATTTCACTTTGAAAATTTTCAAAAATTAATATGCTATATGCGCCTATGAAAAATGAAGAAAATTCATATAAATATCATACCAATAATAGATAATAAGCACTGGAATTTCACAGATTCCAACTAATGATTAATACAGTTGCAAACGTAGATTTCTATTCTTGTTACATGCATTTTTAATAGGCAATCAATATTGTTAAGTGTTGTGTTAGATTTTCATCACCTGATGAATACTGATTTGAATCTTTGGAAACCAGGACCTCAGCTTTTCCTCCTTCCTTTGAAGCTATTCAAGGCCAGAAAGGATTGTGATCTTTACCCTATGCTGGGAACAGGCTTTAAGTGTATCTATGTATTTTAGTTTAACTGAACCATGTGAAAAAATCTTATTGACCTCTAATGTATCATCATCTGCATTACTTATGTAAAGAATGAGTTTAATTGTTGCAAAGATCAGATGCCAAACACCAAGTCACAGCTGTTTACTGAACAGATGGGAAAGGTTATGGTATATGAATATTTCATTATTACTGAGATAGGTCACATAACAAGACATAAATCACCTGTTTACAGGCACTTTATTTGATGTAAAAGATGAGGGGGGGCTTTGTTTTACATCTTGAAAGTCAACTGTCTTCATAGTGAAAATATTATTAGCGTGCAAATTATATCTCAGAGCAAACAGACATAACACATGATGCCCAATGTGTAGGGTATTTTTTAAGACACATACAGAACTCACATATTTATTAGTATTTCCCATATGCCATGTAGCTATTATTTATGATACTCTATGCGAGAACAAAATATGTTCTTTTCAGACTGCAAGGATATGTGTGTATCCTACAACATCCTGTCCATAAGAGTTACGTGCCTCCATATTAAAGCAATTAAGTATTTTGCAGAAAATTTCTATTGATTTCTATTAAGCTTTGTAAGATTTTTTTATGAATTTAACAAAGAATAACTGAAGTTGCTAGTCAGTTATAGGCATAAGGTCTCTGGTATCCAATGAGCTGCAGCAAAAGGGAGAGATACCATCTGTAAAGAAGGAAGCTAGACTGCAAGAAGCCACAAATTTAGCAGGAGGAGAAATTTTCCGTGTGTCTAGGAAAAAGCCTTGGGTAAAAATAAAAAAGCAATACCATAATGTATTTTGAAAAAGACTTCAGTTCACAGGACCCCTTTAACATTCTGACTATGTCCAAGCCTGCTCTAATCCCCATATAGAAGGTAAAGTAAATTGCATTAGGAACTGACTATTTTATTTGTGTTTTCACTACATATAGCTTCATTACCCTATCACCCTCAAGCTGAACAATCCTGTCATTGCTCATCCTAACTTGCACTCATGGGAATGATAGTAGTAGTATAATATTCTATTATGTGTGGCTTACTCGTAAAAAAAGTGTACATAACCATTTATATTTTTACTAGTGCCTAGGGCTAACACTGAGAAAATGTATTGCTTATTTTTGTCCAGTTGCTTTTTTTAAGATTTTAAAGAAAAATAATAATCTTACTATATCACAGAAAAGACATACAAAGAAAAATTCAACAGTATTGATATCAGAAAATAAGAAAAATAATTCACAGAGGCTGTTTTCCAAGATTCAGTTATATAGTAAGAGAAGACTGAACTGCAATACAATCTGAAATAGAAAGGGAATGTAAAACATAGAAGTACTACAAGCCATGGATGCAAAATTTAGGTATACTAACAATGTCCTGTCATTAGCAAAGAAAAATGATATAATTCAGTTCAGCTCTATTGTTATACCAGTGAATTACTTTGACATCTGATCTGTACTTTCATTCCATTTACACTGCTTTTTTATGCTATTAAAAAAAAGTGACACTGAATAATATAAAATTATTACTTCAACTCTGTAAAACCCAGAAGTATTGAACCATAAACAGCCTAGCTCCCCAAAGACAACTTCCTCCATAGCACATCCAGGGAATTAACTGCTTGGAAGACCAAGAAACTTTATGATGAAAATGTATTGTCAACAATTTTGACTAAGAAATAGGAATGGGATACAGTGAGAGATATACTTGATAGAAAACTGAAGTTATAGAGTACATAAAATGTTTCGTCTTCATAAGGAACCACAAACCTAAAAAAACTTTCTTTGAACAGTCTGATACAAAAAAATTCTGTGTTGGGATAAAAATTACTGATAACTCTATGGCCTAATTGTTTAACTTTATCTTCTAAAATAACTTTTAAAAAATCCAAAATTTTCCACGTGTTGTTAGAAAAGGTGGATGAGACATTGGAGAATCAACACATCTTTCCCTTTATCTTGGGGGTTTTTTTCCTAAGTTTGATATAAAGTTTTTTCATATTATTACCAAAACACTTCAAGAAGTGAGAAGTGAGGAGAATAAAGTGGAACTCAAGACATAGCAACCATTTCTCTAAATAAGTGAAATCTCTGAAACCTGCCAGAGCTTCAAATTTGATTTAGAAATCTACCTTACACTTAGGACCACATCTCTGACTTCCATAATCATATAAATTATAAATTTGTTGGGTATTTTTTCATTTTATTATGGCTGATGGGTAATAAACCAGAAAATCTCAAAACAGGAGGAAACACATGGCATGGCACACATGCATGCTACAGAGTCCTTCAGCATGCTCAATAAACATTACTACAGGACATCACCTTAGGCTCTAGTGATAATACTGACACGACAATACTCATAAGAATTTGATCTGACATATGAGAGATCATTACAAAAGATGGTAAAATAGTTAGGAAATAAATCAAAACATGAGATTCACTTAGCATGCAGTATACACGTTTTAGAATATCTTACTGACATACTTTGATAGCCTAATATTCCTAATGTTTCCCCAGGGAAATCAGTCCATTTGCCAACTTGTCTATGTAAAATATTATCTTTTTTCTAATACCTGACCGTCATATAAGAAGAATCTAATATCTTGGTTTGGAGTCAGAAGAAATCTATTATTTCTGTTAGTAGAGTAAAAAGCATCTTCTCTCATCTTTAAAGGCACTCCACTAAAAGGAGTGAACTGGGATAGAACAAAAAGTAATTTACTGAATGACCTTGAGGATATAGAGAATATGCCATATTTGCATTGAATGTGCTGGAATTGCTGACGCTATGCCTAAGTTGGCTCTCTGTCATAGCTTGGATAAACAACACATCTCAGTAAAAAGTTTTTGAATGTTCTTGTTTAATGTCAAAATTGCTTAGTCTGTAAACAGGAATAATTCTGAGTGAAAAATTCATAAAATAATGATGGTGAAGAAGTCTGGTTTGGATTATCTGTATGTCTTTCCTGTTCTCATCTTCTCTTAAATATACATCTCCTCTAATACGGACAATTTAATTTCTTCTTCACTGTCACTACAATTTGAATAAGTATCTTGTCTCAGAGGAAGACGAATAGCTAAAATTTAGCTCAACAGAAAATGGTTATCTATGCTTCAGATAGTGTTCAGCAAAAGGAGCATGAAGATCTGTTCTCTGGGACATTGCTTTTTATTGCCATTTTAATAACGTACAGTGTGAACAAAGCATACTATAAAAATCAAATACTACTCTAAAAATATAAAAGGCAGCACAATATAGTTGCTCTTCTGACTCACAGAAGACCAAGACAAAAGCAACCAGAGATGAATAGAACATTGGAAGCAACAGAATGACAAGATGTTTTTGAACCTCCAACATATAACAAGATAGTTGCTTCTCCTGGCATCCGTCCTTCCTACTACATCTCTGTCAAAACTGTATCTTTGATGCCAGCAGTTTCCTGCAAGGCTTCTTGATTTTCACATTTACCAACACTGAGTAGTTAAAATCTGATTTGGTAATGTATCTTAAAATGTGTATGGAGGTTTCTTAGCTTTTATACTTAAAATAAAAACACACACACAAACACCAAAAATAAAACAGTCTATGAAGGATCACAGAAGCAGAAAAATATATTGCATTTTACAATTCAAGCTCTTCTACTAGTTGTATGCACCTTACCCACAAGTTGCAAATACAAAATTATGGAATGCTAGACATAGTATATAGTGGAGAGAAAGAGTTAACAAGTTGTTTGGTCAAGTGCGACAGATAAAGTTCAGTAAAACTTTTTTTCTACAGCCATATGTAATTTCCAAAGCCACACTTATTTGGATGTAAAAGCATTTCTGAGGAATAGTGCTGCAGCTGACAAGAAACACACTATAGATAAACTTAAACTCTTGGGTACAAACAGCCAGACAAAATCCGCGATGTTTATCAGATTACAAATAAGTATGTGAAACAATCAGTGGAAGTGTAGTCATCCTTACATTCTTTGTGACAATTTTACTTCCCTTTATATATCAAAGGGTAAAATGGAGTAAGACTATTAAAATTATGGTTCTACACTGTTTAAAAATATTTATTGCCATAATGAAGATACTGTTTCTTGACAATAGTAGTATGAGTTGAATCAGGATGAAGGCCCAGCAAGAAATGTTAACATTTGCTTAACTATTTTTTCCAGCTAATCTATCAAATAAAAGAATGCAGTTAGAGTTTAAAGTTACAATGATTTTTCTTTTTATTTTTTAAAAAGCTTAGTTTCTGTAAATTTGGAAAAAATATATTATTCTTTTCTTTTTGCATACCACAGTAATTTTAGCTTAAATTTTTAAGTAAAAGTCACACGAATTGATGGAAATCCCTGACAAATAGTGTCCCTCAGGGATCTGTACTGGGACCAGTGCGGTTTAAAATCTTCATCAGTGATATAGACAGCGAGATTGAATGCACCTCAGCAAGTTTGCAGATGATGCAAAGCTGAGTGATGCAGTTGCCACACTGGAAGAGCAGGATGTCATCCAGAGGGACTTGGACAAGCTGAAGAACTGGACCTGTGAGAACCTCATGACATTCAACAACACCACGTGCAAGGTCCTACACCTCTGTTGGGGCAGTCCAAGGTTTCAATACAAGATGGGAGATGACATGCTTGAGGGCTGCCCTGCAGAGAAGGACTTGGGGGTGCTGGTTCATGAGAAGCTTGACATGAGCCAACAGTGTGCATTCACAGCCCACAAAGCCAACCGTATCCTGGGCTGCATCAAAAGAAACGTGGCCAGCAAGTTGAGGGAGGTGATTCTGCCCCTCTGCTCTTGTGAGGTCCCACCTGCAGTGTTGTGTCCAGTTCTAGAATCCTCAACATAAGAAGGATATGGAGCTGCTGGAATGGGTCCAGAGGAGGATTAATTACAAAGATGATCAAAGGGCTGGAGCACCTTTGTTGTGAGGACAGGCTGAGAGAGTTGGGGTTGTTCAGCCTAAAGAAGAGAAGGCTCTTAGGAGACCTTATAACAGCCTTCCAGTACCTGAAAGGGGCCTACAAGAAAGCTGTGGAGGGACTTTTTACAAGGACATGTAGTGATAAGACGAGGAGGAATGGCTATAAATTCAAAATGAGGGTGGTGAGACACTGGAACAGGTTTCCCAGGGAAGTTGTGGATGCCCCCTCCCTAGAAGTATTCAAGAACAGGTGGGATGGGGCCTTGAGAAGCCTGATCTAGTGGGAGATGTCCCTGCCCCTGGTGGAGGGACTGGAACTAGATGATCCTTAAGATCCTTTCCAATCCAAACCATTCTATGATTCTAATACTTCAGAGAACCATATGGTGAAATTTTAACGATATGAATGCAACAATCTAAGCAATAAACTACAAGCCACTCTTTCCTAAAGTCTTCAGTTTCTTGCCTGTGAATTTTGTCTATGAGTCCTTGTTTTTTATTAAATACTGCCAAGAACATTTTATCAATCAGGATTTCAAGACAATCAATATAAATATTTGCTAAAATCAGTGATACTCATGGCAGTGATATTCATCAGCTTAGTTCATGGATCATTGCAGGCACTCAAAATACATGCACGTTTATGTATGTTCAAAACTGATTAATACACTTCTGGCCAGAATACCTCACAGCAATCCCACCTCCTTTTCACTTGTTCACTAGACCTATACTTACTATGATTAATATCATCTTGAATACCAAAATATGCTCATAGCATAAATACAGCACTGATATAAAGGATGCTACTTATTTCCATAAGGTTAAATCCAAAAATTAAATACACCCTCTTCAGGTTTCTTTGGGTTTACCAGTTTCTTTCTTCTTCAGTCATTCCTTTTAAAGATATATATTAAATAGACATATCTATATAAAAGGAAATGATTCACTTTGTTCTCTAGCAATAAGTGTAAAAGCTTGGGTCCACTGGATGTTTCAGTTTCTTAAGGTTTTTTTGACTTGTTGACTATTTTTTCATTTTGTTTTTAAATCTCCAACTTTCTATTAGTAATTTATTTCTGTTTTAACATTAAATTTTAATTTTCTTTTAAAACAACACTTGCTGGTGACCCTGAATGATAGCTGTCCTCTAATTCTTTTATATAAGGTACTCATTAGGATGTGGAAATGTTATAATAGGGAGATGGTTTAGAATTTAAATCTCCTTCTGTTCCAATGAACATTTTGAGTAGTATAAAGTACACAGGACAATATTCTCCTGTACTTAAGTGCATTAACAAGAGCAAAGCCAGAAAACATTAACTGGTTGAGTTGGCGTTAACTGTTCAGTTAAAACAACAGTATCTAAAATGGGAACAGAACTTGTCAAACATTGTCCCTTCAAATGCTGTATTTGCTTCACATTTACCCTTCTCCTCCAGAGCATTAACTGAAAATCCTTGCAGAAACTGTAGAAAAGAAGTAAAATTTACATACTTTTGTACAAAAAAGTACTATATAAAGACAGTCTTTCTCACACCGCAAGTTAAGTTTTACTTGTAATCACTACTAACTAAAAATATGTGACTATACACATATAAATCCATGATAAGCATAGTTTAATGACTCCTGTGCATATTAGCTTCAGTTCAACACTACTGGTTCTGATTGATCCCTGAAATAATTATGATCTTGATTTTAGGGCTGACTTGTGTAAGTAAAGAGCTCTTGAATGTGCTTTGACATAGAGGTACCTACTCTATGTAGTTAAAAAATTTATGGTATTGCACATAAACTAATTTGTTTGACAATCACAAGACTCACAGAAATAATAGCTGATGTATTCTACTAATACCTACACTGTAATACATGGCTTTATGAAACATTTTCAACTTCAAATTTCACCATTAAATTAATCTGTAACCGTATACCAAAGGTCACATGAAGGTGTTTATGCCAAGCTGGAACATGTCAGTTGATAAATAGGTCAAAATTTATCAAAACAGGTGCAAATTCCCACTCTTATTTGTTGCATGAAGTCAAAAGCCTTTCACAATACACTAAGTGGTTAAATAACATTCATTCTGAAGCATGACTATGTAACTTCAAAAATTATTATACTGTACTCTTGTGGTCTTTTCTTCTAAAAAGGCTGCTAACAGCAAAATGCTCATTCAGAGTAGTAACTCTTATCTAAGATCACTTCCTGATAATTTTTTCTTGAGAAATATTAAAATCATATTAGCAAGTCATACTTGAAACCATTATCCCTTTCTACCTCTTCTTTGCTTCCATTTAGAATATTTTTCACAGATTTGTTTCACCAATACAGATCTTTTGCATAAACTATTGAGAAGATTTCATGCAAAATTATTACGCATTTTCAAAAACCATAAGACTGCTCATCTTTGCAATGACACACAGATAACATAAGCTAATATAAAATTAAAGGAGTGCTCCAGAATATTTTCTCTAATACGATCCTTCTGGGAAAAAACCAGCAGCAATGGAGGAAGTCTTATGCGTAAGACATTTTCTTAGCTCTACAAAATAATCACTGAACACTGACAATTTAATAGAGAAGCCTCTGTAAAGCGACTTGTTGTCGGGTTTTGATGTAGCACTGATAGAAGTGATGTAACAGACAATGAAAGCCTTGCACAACAGATTCAGCTTGCAATGGAACATGTCTGTTTATATTCACACTGACAAAGGACTATCACTTGACACATTGTTTTTATAATACTTACAGTCATGTTAACATACTTTCATAGAATCGTAGAATCACCAGGTTGGAAAACACCCACCGGATTATTGAATCCAACTATGAGGCAAACATTTTTGGCAGGATTTTGTCTTTGCTTTACCTCAAGCACTTCTAAAGTTCTGACCTACTTTTCTATCAATAACACAAAAAGTGAAAGTGTGCATATTACAGAGCAAAATACTATTTCAAGCTTGATGTGCAAGATCAATGAATCTGTGTCTATGCATGTTTACGAAATATGGTCAACAATAATGGATAGTAATAGGCCTCAAAAAATATAATTGAGAAAGTTCTAGTGGATAGGAGAGTAGGGATGGAGGATTTATTAACTACTGTCACTGGTAAAAATGAAGACTATTTAACCCATTAATCTTCCTAACTTTGAAAATAAACAGATTGAGATGAAAGACCAACTCCACTTTCCTCTGTTACATAAGAAAAACTTAGTTTTCTGGTATCTCATCAGGCTTTGCTGCATTTCATGTTCACAAACCCATTTCTAATATGTTGATAGACTGTCTATTTCTGTTCACACTCTTAGTTAAGTACACAGTTAGCTAGGCTTCTTTATACAGCTGTCTAGTCTCCAGAAAAACAATAGTTCATAAATTTGACTCCTTCTAGTGAAGGCCAGGCAGGACATTTTGCCTCTTCTCATTTCCTGACTTGTAGGGTTCCTTTTCTGGGGACGGGTAAGAACCTTCACTCTTAAAAATGTTGCAAGTACAATCATGCTCAAAGCAAATTAGTTCCTGCAGTTTATTGAACGGAATGTAGTAAGATTAAAAGAAATTTGTTCTGAGGGGTTTTTTTAAATTTAATTTAATTTAATTTTGAATTGAAGATTTCCAATAACATGCGTGCTTTCTTTAACCATTTGCTTACACTACTGTTTCCTTTTGCAGTATTGACTTCAAGATCCATACCTAGGAAGCAACTATTAAACAGAAAAAAAAATCAAATCAAAATATGTTAATAAAAATTGTTGGCAAAAACCCCTCATCTTAATTCTAAAATTAGTTTGCAGCTGAAAGCTGGGTGTTACTGGATCTAGGACTGAAATTAACCAAGATAAAAATCTTGGAAATATAATTCCTTATGACCTTGTGCTAAAAGTCCTGTTGAGCAGCAGACAAAAAAACCTTGCTCAACTGGAGATGGATAAATTTCTCAAAAATCTATTGAGATAGAGAGAAAAAACACATTTTTCCTCTTGGAAAAGGAAACCTTCATAATTCCAAATTAGTGTTATTTTCTAGCTCAACATGAACAGAGTTTAAGGTACGAAAACAGATAATGGAAAAAGACAGAACTGCACCATGAAGATGATTCTTAAATGAATGATACCCAAGAATTTTATTTGCTGATTTGTGTTTCCATTTCCACTCTGACCTGTATCCTTAATCCCATGTGGGATCATAGCAAGAATTTTTCATGCAGTCAGTGGGTACCCGAAGATCACCATAATTTAAGCAGACTCATTACCTTCTTTTCATTATCCTTATAGGTGTAATGTAAAGACATTTGGGACAGGATGGGAAAAAAATAAATCTCTAACTATACTTTCTATATTTCCAAGGGTTAAATGCAGATTTCTTTTTTTCAGGCTTCTTCCTAGAAAAAATATTAGAAGCTTATCCTTCTCAAGTGCAGAATACTACCAAACTTTCAGGAAGATCTGCCCTTCTTTTGCACTTTTTTTTCAGAATGAGATAACAATTTGATCCTCATTTTTGTAGGATTTCATAGCACAGTAAAGCTCTGTCAGTCAGTTATAATGGAAACTATTAGGATGCCAAATGGAGGATTATCTCGTCTTGATTATGATCTCCGCAAGTGGCGTGGGTAAGGAAACCATAAAAGCCAAATACCCTGCTTTCTTTCAAGGACCCCAGTATCATTTAAAAAGGGAAAATAACACAAAATAAGAATCTTTTGTCAGACAATTTTACATCTAAGTCATAACTGATCTAAGTTTTCTATAAAAAATTAGATTTTGTGTTAGAAAAAACAATATTCTATAAGCTTTATATGAACAACCAAATTATTTGAAAAAGCAAGAGAGGAAATGAAGCCTGCATTTTTTAAGCTAATGCATTCTGTTTATGGTAATCTGAAAGCATCTGGAGGGAGCACTTTTGCATTACAGGAAATTTATTCTAGATTTGTTAGGATTGCAAAAAGCTTTATGCTGTTTATAAATATTTAGCTCTTGACTATGATTACTAGCCTTTATCTAGTGTATTCTGAGGACACAAGATTCCAAAGTGCATGTTATAGTGCTGGAATACAGGTGGTTGGAAAATTAAAAGCAATGCCCTGCTTGTATTTTGTTCCAGTCATCCCAAAAGTACAAACACACAGATGTGGTGCAGTATTACAGTGTTACAAGTAAATTATTCTCATTTTCTTCAAACTGAAAAAAAAATAACTAAAACATTCCAATAAATAAAACAAGAAGAAAATCATGATGAGTTACTTCTGCAAACCAAATCCTTGTTATTCTGTTCTGCATCTTTTTTTGTGTGTCAACCTTTCAAAGCAAGAACAACCTCTTACGCTTTGATATAGCATTTAGCAGTAAGACTTGGTCTGAAAAGAGGTTTACATGTAAAATTCTAGCATAAATAACCTGTGTTATACTTCAAGAGTATTCTGAAACTGTGGCTGGTTGGTAATTGGAAAAAACAAGAAGGGACTGTGGTAATTTGATAAGATTCTTGCAAGATGAAAACATCCTTGCAAAAGAATTGAGGGCAATTACATTAGAGTCAAAGAGGAGAGCCTGAAATTGTTAATATTTTTTCCCTGATTTTATATAAAACCCTTTTAAATGATAATTTTCTGTATCTCAGTTTTTGCAAACCACTAATAAATTTTAGGTTAATATATGTTCCATATAACTACAGAAATATAAAAATTCTGTGTAAGAATATTAAAGCATGTGATAGAAGGATGCAAAGAAATTGAAAAAAAGATAAAACTTGATTTTGGTTGGCTGAGCTGTCCATTACTTTGGCAGTCTAGAGCATACTAATATAAAACAGTGTTAAATTTGCACAGTTAAGAACAGTGAAGACCAGATACATCATGTTTGTTGAAGATATTCTTAAATATTTTATTGGAGGAGTTAAAAAAATGTGAAAGGCTACTATTAAAGAAAGTATAGTTTACTCAGATCAATATTTGCAGATCAGAATAGGTCTCAAATATTTGCTTCAGCTACTGCCTACAGCCATAACTGAAGTGGAGGTACTCACTTTACAAATTTCCATGTATTATAACTAAGTATCGAATACCCTAGGAAGAAGGACAAAAAGTGTTTTCCTTCACATACAAACAAATCTGACATCTGAATTCTGAGGCAAATACAGCAGTATTATGCAATTCCTGAATAATTCATGAGATATTTCTCCTAGTCTCTAAGCACAGAAAGGTGGAGGCACTGAAGAACAACTCAAGAAACAAAAGATGAGAAGCAACAGGCAGTTTAGAAATCGACTTTATTTTAGGACTGAATATGTCTCCTAATACCCTGTGATATTGATGACATGAAAAGCAATATAGTATGGCAGGATGTTGGAAAAGTCATCTCATAGTAAAAATGCCAAAAGTTTTGAAGAGCTAAAAAAGCATATTTTGAATGTTTTTCAGTGTATTCTGCAAATCATTTACAATATTTTTAGGCTTGCCTAAGCCTGCACTTCCTACCCACTGATCGGCACCAAACTTCATCCCTATCCCCACACTGTTGCCCAATGCCCAGGGTGGCCTTAGTGTCCCTCAGCTGCCCTCCTCCTGGTTGGGGTGGTGGGATGTGCCCTGACTTCCAGGCCCAGGTCTGACCCGTGGGGGAGCCTCCAGCAATTCCTGGAGAAGTCAAAAATTCAACATATCCATTCAATAGATATAATTAGAAATATCCAGCTTCTTGAATGTCATTTTCCCACATTCACACTATTAGTTTCAGAGATCACTTCAGCTCCTCAACATATAGCTCAAAATAAACATAATAACATATGATACCAGTGCAATGATCAGTACTTGGTATCTGAGACCCTAGGACACAAGTTTTTCTGCATTCTGTAATTGTCAAAGGACAACAACAATGCTCTTATTTTTGCCATAGCATCTACCAAGTCTCAAATTAAGATGAAATATTGTCATATAAACAAGAACACAATATATCAAAACAACTTTTATAACTTTCAACTCCAATGCATGGGACTAGAAGTTAAACAAATATTAAATATACTTTCCAAAGAAAGAGGAAAATACTGTCGCTCAACAGATACTGTGTTTAGGCAGGGGATTAAAAAAGGAAGTGGTAAGGGGAACAAACCCCCTGATTTGAGAGATATTAGTGACACAGTTTGGGGATAAGTCCCATGCACCTAATTACGGGCTATGAAGAATAACCGTCATGAGAAAAGCAGTTGTCAACATAGAATCATAGAATCATAGAATCATAGAATCATAGACAGTTTTGCATCAGAGGGGCATTAAAGATCATCTAGTTCCAACGTCCCTGCTATGGACAGGGATACCTTCCACTGGATCAAGTTTCTCAAAGCCTAATTCAACCTGGCCCTGAACACTTCCAGGTACGAAGCATCTGCAACTTCTCTGGGCAGCCTGTTCTAGTGTCTCAACACCCTCACAGCAAAAAAATATCTTCCTAATATCTGATCTAAATCCATTGTCTTTCAGCTTTAAACTGTTACCCCTTGTTCTACCACTGCAATCACTGATAAATAGCCCCTTTTCAGCTTTCTTGTAGGTCCCATTTAAGTACTGGAAGGCTGCTATAAAATTTCCCTGGAGCCTTCTCTTCTCTAGGCTGGACAAGCCCAACTTTCTCAGCCTATTCTCACAACAGAGGTGCTCCAGCCCTTTGATCATCTTTGTGGCACTCCTCTGGAGTCAGTCTAACAGATCCGTGTCATTCCTGTGCAGACAACTCCAGAACTGAACACAGTAGTCCAGGTAAGGTCTCACAAGAGCAGAGTAGAGGAGCAGAATCACCTCCCTCGGCCTGCTGGTCAGTTTTCTTTTACTGCAGCCCAGGATATGGTTGGCTTTCTGGTCTGCAGGCACACACTGCTGGCTCATATTGAGCTTCGCATCCAGCAGCACCCAACAAACATTATGTAAAAGGTAATACACCAAATAAGGCTTCATCTTTGTATGCTTCAGCATATGTACAATTCACTTTTTGCATAGCTGTTCTAATGTATAGTAATTGAACGTCTTCTTCAGACAAGCTGTGAAAGAACAATTGGGAAAGTGTTTTGCTTTTGATTTTTGCCCTGAGAGTGACCTTGTTGACCTCTGGATTGCAGCATAGATAAATGAATCACCTTCTTTCAACTGTGGAGGTCAAAAGAAGCCCAGACAAGAGTGTGTAGCTCGTGAATCTGGGGCATCACACCATGCTTTTTTTATAACATAAATTTTAGCTGTACATCTAAGAAGAACCCAAGTTGCACGTCAAATCACAGTATATTCTTTCTATGAAGCAGTTCTCTGTGAAGTTACATACATATTAGTGTCCAAACATGGATCAGGGAAAAGTCTGCACTTGCAAGTAAAAGATGCATTCATGGAGAACTAAAATCAAATTGTTTGTGATCTAAAAGAATACTTGTGTACACAGGAAGCAACGGTTTTGCCACTTATGTCTTGATCATATTCTTTTGGTAGAATGCTGTTTCACACAATGATCTTGAAAAATTTCTCTTTCTCCACTATATTATAAAATTTTTGTGATTATTATTACTTGACAGAATTAAACTCTGCCTTTTCACAAGATGCCCTGTGCATCTATACATGCACACATGCACACATGTGCACATACACACACAAGTCTGACCAGTTGCAACTATAAGGTACCCAGACTGAGCCAGATTTTCCTTGTTTCCTTTCACTGTTTCTATATAAATGTGACTTGTTCCTAATCATGATTGTACGGAAGTTACTTCAGCAATGAAAGAAGCAGAAGTGAGGCATGAGGGCAGGAATTGTGTACATGAAAAGGGAAATGTAGTGAATGTAGAGGAGAAGGTTGAATGGCTTTTTAACTTTAAACTTTTAAAGGAGCATAGTAAAGATGAGAGAATGTTATACAAACGATGTCTCAATAAAGAGGAATTTTTCTGACCACATTTAAAACCCTTTAGAACATGTGTTTGAAGTGGGAAGTTTATGGTTTCTTTCTGACCAGGCAAAATTTTTCTTTCCTGTCTAATGCCTCTGAATGTATTTACCCCTTTGACAAAGTATGGATGCTCTGGAAAAAAAAACCCCACGATTTTCCAAATGTCCACTGGCTTTATAGCTGCTCAGAACGGTGTTGCAAATTCTTTTGGATATATTGAGGGAATTTCAATGAGAAATATGTCAATATCAAAGTACTTAAACAGGAATATTCCTTAAAATAAATGAATGGTGTTATCACAGTAAGCACTAGTGGAGTAAATACCAGTGTGTCTGAAACAGAAGCTAGAAGCAGGTAAAAGCTTGTAAATATTTGACAACTGGACTTAAGCAATTTTATCTGCAAAGTTTTTGAACAAAAAAATGGGAACAGAACTACTTATTAAAAATCACAAAAAGCGACATTTTAGACAATTGCTACCTGTGTTTTTGTAAAAAAAATAGAAGTTTGTATGACAGCACCATATTAAATGATTGATTAAAGGCGATCATTTACATCCCTTTTATATATTCCCCTTGCTTAGCAGACTTTGATCAAAACGCTACTTTTCATCTTGATATGTTGGAATGCTTTTATACATTCACACTCTCAAAAAGAAAATGTGTATGCATCCACTTATTGGAAAATCAACAAAGCTAAAGAGGGAAATTTGGATATCATTTGACCTGGGAAAAGTCTTGCTATTTTAATTTATTTTTTCTCTACTTTTATTTCTTCTTCTTACAAATGATACAATGGGTCCTAAAATTTAGAAATTAGACAACCTTAGAACAATTTATCAGAAAGATATTCCTGAAGTCCTGACATTTTTTTAATGTCAAATTAGTCAACAGAGTCCAAGGACTTGGCTGTAAATTTTTAAAAGCATATATAGAATTTCTTCTGTGAGACTTCAACTTAGACTATGGGTATCCCTCAAGTACTATGGGGTGCAAATTACTTGAGTTCCTAGGAAGAGCACGCTGCAACTCACCATTCAGGTAATCTTCTGTTAAGTTCTCAAAAGAGATAAAACAAAACCATTGTTAAGGAGGAAGTGTTCAACTTTGCAAAACTGGCATATCCACTGCAGTGACCGTTTCAAGTGAGTAACACAGACTTGTTTCTCACAAACTCTTAAAAGTGATGTATACAACTTCTGATCATTTTAACAGTCAGATATACTACATATCAAAATGTCACAGAAGTATCTGTAGCTCTGTGAAAACAAGGCTCTAGTTCTTAAGAAGTCCTTTGAGATTTGTACTAATCAAAGAATACAATTTTCATTTGAAACACAGTTTTAATTTGCCTAGAATATCACTCTCCTGACAAGTCTACAAATGAGAACATAATATTATCTCATCCAGCCCATCTCATCTTTTCCCTTTCATAAAAGGAAAATATTTTGGTTCAGGTATATTCCTGCAGGATAAGTCTTAGATATTCTAAGACTGCTGGGTTAGCAGCAAATAATCACATGAGAGTTCCAAAGAAACCTATATTTTTCCCAGCAATACATTTCAACATAATGATCAAAATGAGGGAAAGAAACCATGTCCTGTAAGATCCTAAAAATTGGTATATAATATTACAAAAAAAGCAGATATACTGGATTTACATGTTTAGATGACTATGTATAAATCTATATGACTGTCAAATGCAAGAGGATCATAACTGATCAAATATATCAAGTTAGTCCTGAAAATTTCACTGCTTAAAGGAAATTCTTCTCTATGTATGTCAAGTAGCCAAGAGAAAGAAGAGAAATGTGTCAAAAAATCCAAACAAAATATTATTAAGATCAAGATTTTACATGGTGATATATGAAAAGATAAATAAAATATGAACATATATAGTTATAAACTAGTATATTGACTCTTAATTCCAGTTTAATTTAAAATGCCCTATCTGTTGAAAAATATTTTCAGTATTAGCCTATTGTTCAAGTTTAAAACACAATAAAAACTAATGACTTATGAAAAGAAAAAATGTCAAGTTTTTCTTAGTTTAGAGTTTAGACCTCATACTAGTTGCATAATATCTTGGAAGTAGCCTATAAGTTAAACAGCATACAGTAGAATTATTCAATGATATTTCTGTTGGATGATACTTTTTGGCACCTCTGCATCTGTTTTACAGCACATTATATACTTTGTTGCTTTATACTTCATGCAGTCACTGCAGAACTAAGTCAGCAGTCTGACACCATCACAACTATACCTTACTTTTGCTTTACACAGACAAACAACTTTAGAAGTTACAAGATAATGAACGGTCAGACACACTGTGTCCAATTATATATTGTTCTATAATACTTTTCCATATTTAAACTAAGCTAGATACCATGGAGGAATATCCCAAGTATAAAAAGATTATCCTCAGCAGAATCACAGCTACATATTTGCCCTTGATTTCTCAGTCAAGCAAGCATGGACAGAGAACAGAAAAATTCTGAATTTTCTTACTTACTTCACAGCATCTACATCTAGATTAGAAGTAAAAATTTACCTGACTTTTACCTTGTTTAGGTTACCACCAGATGATCTTAAGAACTTGAAGGGGCTGAAAGCTCCCTGAGTAATAATAAAAGTGCAATTTATATGCAAGACTGCCAATTTCAACAGCAGTAGGAAATCAATATGGGGCTGGAAGTTATTGCATTTGTTGACAATAGATATAATTAAAAAACAAACAAACAAACAAACAAACACAAGGAAGTAAATCTGATTTGGATGGAAGATACCAAGATAAAAAGCTAATTCTAGCTCATTCCTGTTATAGGACAATGACTTTTAAACAGCTATGATTTCAAATTCCTCAATATTCTCACTCACTGCAGCTGTTTGTCATTATGATCACAGCACATAATAAGGAGTACAAATGATGAACAATGCACACTGAGCACAGAAGAATATATTTGTGCAATATGAAGCTAAGTGTATAAGCAGTCTTACTTGATACATATAATAAATAAGGTCAGAACATTTTAAATATTGTACAACAGCCCATTTCAAGAATATAACCATATGCAGTAGTGCCAATGCTATGTATCTTTAAATCATGGTTAAAAAAAGACATTTGATTAGAATGGACTGAGAAATAAAAACTAAATTAAATACACAAAACCATAAAGTAATTATAAAATGAACGTTGGGGGTTTTACTTAAAATCAAGGGGAACGAGAATCATGGAATCATAGAATCACCAGGTTGGAAAAGACCCACTGGATCATTGAGTCCAATCATTCCTATCAATCACTAAACCATGACCCTCAGCACCTCGTCCACCCATTGCTTAAACACTTCCAGGGAAGGTAACCCAACCACTTCCCTGGGCAACCTGTTCCAGTGCCCAATGACCATTTCTATGATTTTTTTTTTCCTAATGTCCAGCCTAAGCCTCCCCTGGTGGAGCTTGAGGTCATTCCCCTTTATCCTGTCCCCTGTCACTTGGGAGAAGAGGCCAGCATCCTCCTCACTACAAGCTCCTTTCAGGTAGTTGTAGAGAGCAATGAGGTCTCCTATCAGCCTCCTCTTCTCCAGACTAAACAACAACAGCTCTCTCAGCTGCTCCTCATGCCATTGGACTCTCTCCAGCGGTCCAGCCTGTTCAGATCCCTTTGCAGAGCCTCCCTACCCTCCAGCAGATCAACATTTCCACCCAGCTTAGTGTCATCTTGCTAAGGCTGCACTCAATGCCTTCATCCAGGTCATTGATAAAGACATTGAACAGGGCTGGACCCAGCACTGAGCCCTGGGGAACCCCACTTGTCACTGGCCTCCAGCTGTATTTAACACCATTTCCCACCACTCTCTGGGCCCGGCCATCCAACCAGTTTTCCACCCAGGAGAGTGTGCGCCTGTCCAGGCCAGAGGCTAACAGTTTTCTAAGTAGAATGCTGTGAGAAACTGTGTCAAAGGCTTTGCTGAATTCCAGGAAGACCACATCCACAGTAGGTGGGTCACTTTGTCAAGAAGGTGATCAGGTTATTTTGGCAAGACCTGCCTTTCGTGAACCTGTGTTGACTGGGCCTGATCACCCAGTTCTCTTGCATGTGCTTCATGATAGCACTCAAGATCATCTGTTCCATGACTTTTCCCAGCACTGAGGTCAGACTGACAGGCCTGGAGTTCCCTGGATCCTCCCTGCGACCCTTCTTGTAGATGGGCACAACATCAGCCAGCCTCCAGTCCAGTGGAACTTCTGCATCAGCCAGGACTGCTGGAAGATGATGGAAAGGGGTTTGGCGAGCACATCCGCCAGCTCCTTCAATACTCTTGAGTGGATCCCATCTGGCCCCATCGACTTGTGGGTGTCTAGCTGGGCATATAAGTCTCTAACTGCCTCCTCTTGGATCATGGGAGCCTCATTATGCTCCTCTAACTCCTGAGTTCGTACACAGAGGGAACAACTTTCCTTACTGTTAAAGACTGAGGCAAAAAAGGCATTAAGTACCTCAGCCTTGTCCTCATCCCCTGTCACTGTTGTTCATTCTGCATCCAATAGGGACTGTATATTCTCTCTAGTCCTCTTTTTATTGTTAATGTATTTATAGAAACATTTTTTATTATCTTTCACAGACTTAGCCAATCTGATTTCTGGTTGGGCTTTAGCCCTCCTGATTTTTTCCCTGCACAATTTCACTCCGCTCCGGTAGTCCACCCAAGATGCCTGTCCCTTCTTCCAAAGCTCATATACATTTCTCTTCTTTTTGATATCTCACAAGATCTCCCTGCTCAACCAAGCTGTTTTTTCCCTCCGCCGGCTCTTTTTTCCGGAACTTGGGGATGGCTTTCTCCTGAGAGCCCAGCCCTCATGGGCTCCCTTGCCCTTAAGGACTGTCTCCGATGGGACTTTGCCAACCAGCCTTCTGAACAGTCCAAAGTCTGCCCTCTGAAAGTTTAATGTGACTGTCCTGCTAACCCCCCTTCATCTCACCTAGAAATGAAAACCCTATCATCTCATGATCTCTTTGTCCGAGGCGTCTTCCTACCACCACATACCCCACAAGGCCTTCTTTGTTCACAAACAGTAGGTCCAGGAAGGCACCTTCCCTTTTCCTCCCCTTTTGCCCTCCAGGACAAAGTTCAGAAAGACAGTGGATGATGCAAGATACGTAAGAAAACCCCCAAATTGATAAACTATCAGATCTAAGGTATTGAGATGAAGCTATTACTTTTTCAGTGTATCAGTGTGGTTACGGTGAAAAACATATGACATTGAATTTATATGGCAAGGTGTGGGCTGATGGGGTCTGCAGGGGTGGACCTTGTGTGGAGTGGCTGGGGCTGCCTTGCATTCAAGACAGCCAGTTCCAGCCAACACCAACAGCCCTAGTGCAGGGCACAGCTGAGTCCCTCAGATAAGGGCATGCACCCTGGGGAAGGCCTAGGTCAGAAAGGGCAAAATGCTGCCCAGCAGCTAGGGCTGAAGGAAAATTTGTGAGAAACAGTGCTGTGAGCTGCCAAGGGTGAGCAGAAGGAGGGGAGCAGGGGCTCCAGGCTCACTGGCAGATTTTCCCCTGCAGGTCTGGAAGAGACTCCTTTGGGGCAGATGTTGTCCCAGAAACGCCTGGGGTGAGTAAACCACATTAACACACATAGTGTCTGGATATTTGTATTTATTCAATCCTAATCAGAAAAGGTCACCAGACATTTAATACAGTCAGCACAACTGGCCAATCTTGATCATAGGGTATTTATATACATTTAAACAAAGATCTAATATACAATCGCTTTTCTTACTTGTTCATTGTGATTTCATAGTAAATTATCCATATGCTCATGCCTACCTTCCACTTAAGTATTGACTTAGCAGGAGGCACCTTATTTACATCAAAGATCTCCTCCTGGAGTTGTGACTTCTGTTATTTATAGGCCCTAAGGTAAGGATACAAATTTTCTTGACTTCATCCCAGTCTTATTGTTTAAAGCTAACATAAGAATAATTATAAACCTTGAATCATACAATCATAGAATCATTGGGGTTGGAAAAGATCACTAAGATTATCAAGTCCATCTATAAGCCCAATGCCATCATGCCTACTAAAATGTCTCCTGAATGCCACGTCTACGTGTTTTCTGAACATCTCCAGGGAAGGAGACTCCATCACTTCCTCAGTCAGCCAATTCCCATAATTAACCACTCCTTCAACAAAGACGTTTTTCCTAATATCTAATCTAAACCTCCCCTGGCTGTTTGCTCTTGTCCTATCACTAGTCACTTGAGAGAAAAGACAAACACCTGACTCATTGCAGCTTCCTTTCAGGTAGTTGTAGACAGTGATAAGGTCTCCCATCAGCCTCCTCTTCTCCAGACTAAACAAGCCCAGTGCCCTCAACTGATCCTCATAAGACTTGTTCTCCAGACCCATCTACAGCTTCCTTGACATCCTCTAGACAGTCTCCAGCACATCAATGTGAATTTTCATTTAGATATTAGAAATAAGTTAGCTTAGTCTGTGTATCATATATTTACTCAGTATTTTATTGTTTGGTAGGTTAAACAAGTTTGCAATTACTCTTTAATATTTTACATTAAAGAAGAAAGTTTGTAAAATATGTATAATTTATATTAACATATCATGTTAAAAGCAACATTCCACAAAAACACATTAAATTATTTATTCTTTATGCAAATACAGGTGTTTCTGTATATCCTTATATTCTTCTACACATGTATAAATGTTACATGAATTCCCAAGTATAGATTTTTCATGGTTAAGCTGGGACTTAAAGTAACCAAATGTAACAGTTGACAGATCATTTTACTCCTCGCTGTAGGATGGCACAACCTGAAAAGAGAGCAGAGACTTCATATTTGAATCGAGATTTAGAAATAAAACAAATTCATTAAAAATATTTGCAAGTTGCAGTATGTTTCATAAGAAAAACAGAGTATTACCTCTGCAAACTTTTATCCCAACCAAAATTTTACCTTATAAAAGTAAAATTCTGTAGTTTCAATATGACATTACATTTTAGAACTTTTTTCCTATCAGTGTATTTTAGTCTGTATGCTGTTAGAAATCAGAATTTTTGTTTAAAGCAAGAGTATTTTCCAGTGGTAAATGAGGCAATAGACTGGAATTCAGTTTTGAAACTTCATCTTGGTATCCAAAATGTAAGTGATCACAGAATCACAAAATGATTAGGTTGGAAAAGACCCACTGGATCATCGAGTCCAACCATTCCCATCAATCACTAAACCATGCCCCTTAGCACCTCATCCGCTCATCTATTAAAGACCTCCAGGAAAGGTAACAACCACCTCCCTGGGCAGCCTGTCCCAGTGCCCAATGACCCTTTCCATGAAAAACTTTTTCCTGATGTCAAGTCTGAACCTGCCCTGGGGAGCTTGAGGCCATTCCCTCTTGTCCTGTACCCTGTAACTTGGGAGAAGCACCCTCTTCTCTACAACCTCCTTTCAGGTAGTTATAGAGAGCAATGAGGTCTCCCCTCAGCCTCCTCTTCTCCAGGCTAAACAACCCCAGCTCTCTCAGCCGTTCCTCGTAAGACTTGTTCTCCAGCCCCTTCACCAGCTTTGTTGCTCTTCTCTGGACTCACTCCAGAGCCTCAACATCCTTCTTGTGGAGAGGGGCCCAGGACTGAACACAGGATTCGAGGAGCAGTCTCACCAGTGCCGAGTACAGAGGGCTATTTCTGATACAAGCCAAGATGCCATTGGCCTTCTTGGCCACTTAGGCACACTGCTGGCTCATGTTCAGTCGGCTGTCAATCAACATCCCCAGGTCCTTCTCCTCCAGGCAATTTTGTAGTGATACTACAAAGTGTGGAGAAGTTAACTTTTGATTTAAGACAAAGTGAGACAGAGTCCTTAGTGATTAGAATGAAGCAGATGGAAACAGCTATCAGAAATTAGACATCTTTGTAGTTGTTAGAGTGTGTAAACACACTTTTGCTAGAGGCATTAAAAGGCACAAACCACCTTTTGTTCATTATATTTCCAAAGGAGAGGAAATGAATGACATCTTTGTAGTCTTGAATTTTCTGTGCTGGAGGGGAAAGAGTAAGTGAAAATGAAGAATTTGTCACATTTGTAAACTTAATAATGGTTGTCCCAGCAGGTGAGTGAAGAGAGCAAATCGTCTGCAAGGTGTTGCATTTGGATGAAGGACAATTACGATTAAAAGCAAAATACATGAGGGTATTTATAAAATGGATATTAGGATGCCTGAAACTATGAGGAATAACAGGGCCAAGCTATCATATTTTGACTCCTACGTGACTTGCCTAATTTACAACATGCATTACCGTATTACAGAAAAACTCTATAGTAAGATATTTTTAATTGTACTAGCTGATTCTAAGTTTTTTTTATTAATGTTTTCACAGAATCACAGAATCACAGAATGACTAGGTTGGAAAAGACCCACTGGATCATCGAGTCCAACCATTCCTATCAATCACTAAACCATGCCCCTCAGCACCTCATCCACTCATCTTTTAAACACCTCCAGGGAAGGTAACTCAACCACCTCCCTGGGTAGCCTGTTTCAGTGCCCAATGACCCTTTCTGTGAAAAACTTTTTCCTGATGTCAAGTCTGAACCTGCCCTGGTGGAGCTTGAGGACATTCCCTCTTGTCCTGTACCCTGTCACCTGGGAGTAGAGGCCAGCAACCTCCTCTCCACAACCTCCTTTCAGGTAGTTATAAAGAGCAATAAAGTCCCCACTCAGCCTCCTCCTGTCTAGGCTAAACAATCCCAGCTCTCTCAGCTGCTCCTTGTAAGACACGCTCCAGAGCCTCAACATCCTTCCTGTAGTGAGGGGCCCAGAACTGAACACAGTATTCGAGGTGCAGTCTCACCAGTGCCGAGTACAGGGGCAGAATAACCTCCTTGGTCCTGCTGGTCACACCATTTCTGATACAAGCCAAGATGCCATTGGCCTTCTTGGCCACCTGGGCACACTGCTGGCTCATGTTCAGTCGGCTGTCAACCAACACCCCAGGTTCTTCTCCTCCAGGCAGCTTTCTAGACAGACTTCTCCTAGTCTGTAGCACTGCACAGGGTTGTTGTGCCCCAAGTGCAGGACCCAGCATTTGGCCTTGTTAAACCTCATGCCATTGGTCTCAGCCCATGGTTCCAGCCTGTTCAGATCCCTTTGCAGAGCCTCCCTACCTTCCAGCAGTTCAACACTTCCACCCAGCTTAGTGTCGTCCGCAAACTTGCTCAGGATGCCCTCAATGCCTTCATCCAGGTCATTGATAAAGACATTGAACAGGGCTGGACCCAGCAGTGAGCCCTGGGGAACCCCACTTGTCACTGGCCTCCAGCTGGAGTTAACTCCATTTCCCACCACTCTCTGGGCCCGGTCATTCAACCAGTTTTCTACCCAGAAGAGTGTGCGCCTGTCCAGTCCTGACTGTTTCCTAAGTAGAATGCTGTGAGAAACTGTGTCAAAGGCTTTACTGAAGTCCAAGAAGACTACATCCACGGCCTTTCCCTTGTCCAGTGTGGGCTCACTTTGTCATAGAAGGCGATCAGGTTAGTTTGGGAAGACCTGCCTTTCATGAACCCTTGTTGACTGGGCCTGATCACATGGTTCTCTTGCATGTACTTCATTATATTACTCAAGATCACCTTTTCCATGACTGAAAAACCCCAGTTCCCTCAGCCACTCCTTAGCAACTGAAGCAACAGGAACCCTCCTGTTTTTCCAATTGTTCCTAGGAGTTACCAGTTACAAGAAAAAGTGCCCAGAAGCTGAGGATGATCTCAAGGGTATCCTAGAGTCTGCTGTGAAAACTGGTGTGTCATCTGGGTATCTCTGTGATTTGTTCTGTGACCAAACTAGGTGCTGTCAAATGGCAAAACTTGTGACAAAAACTGCGTAAGACATCCTGTGCCCCACTACCAGTACTGAGAGCATTGTCTCTCTTCTCTAGTGCATGGTAAAGGATTATTCACGCTTCTATGAAAGTATAATATAAAATCTTAAAACATATTAGCACCTTGAAGGATGTAAATCTATCGTGCATTTTTCACAAGATGGAAGGAGAGACCACAATTGGAAAAGAAATAATTTTGAGGGAAAATATTGCCACATTGAGAACTTTGGCATGAGAAAAACCTGACTATCTCTGGTATAACTGTAGTTTCATAACTGATCTCCCTCTTGTACGGGTTATGCTGTCATGCGAATCCCAATTATTGCCTGTAGTTTATTTAAGTAAGATACAATGAGATATTCTTAAGATTTTTTTCTTTTTTTTTTTTCATGTATGGCACTATAGAGGGGGAATTGCATAATACACAGTTAAAATAATGCCAAATAAAATTCTGCAATTTAGTATACCAAATGTAAGAAAGCTTCCATTAGCTAAAATTGGATGGCATTCTATAATGTTTTAATTTCTCTGTTTTCAATTCTGCAAAACTCAAAAGAATTTTGTTTCAAAAACATAGTGAAACCTGAAAATCAGAAAAAACAAAGCTTTTGATAGTGCAAGAGCAAAAAGGGCAATTCCTTAATTACCTTCTGCGGTTCTTTTTTATTTTTTTCAAATTATTTTAGCATCTTAAATGATTTTGAGAAAGAACAAGACCAAAAGAAATACTACACTTTAAACTGTTCTAATCTGTTTACGTACCTACAAGCTGTATTGTGGTAACCAACATGACAAAGCATTAGCAGAATTTCCTAAGAAGCCTAATTTTGAAGGTTCGTTCCATCAACCATATCATGCAGCACCTAAGGAGCAGGTTGGAGGAAGATGAAGAAATACCCCTAGAAATAGCCAGGCCTCGGTGTTGGGAGAAAAGGTTTAAGTTATAGAACATTTACAACATTTTTCAAAAGCAGGTCTCCACTCAAATTTCCATTGTACATCAACATTTTGAACATACCAAGTTTGACATGTTTCGTTTAGCAGCTGTACAATCAGAACAATATAAAAGATGGAAATCGTAGAATCACAGAATCATAGGTTGGAAATGTTAATGTTTGGCTAAATATTCGTAATCAGGATGTCTGTCCAAACCTATAGCAGTCTTCTACAGGGACTTGTTATTGTCTGTCCCTACTAAATGTGTTCCCTCTACCATAGATCAATATCTCTTAAAATAAGCCACATACACCTATGCAGAACAAACACCCAGGGATAGTTAGCTTATGGTTTCACTCAAGGGTCATTGAGCACTGGAACAGGCTGTCCAAGGAGATGGTTGATTCACCTTTCCTGGAGGGGTTTAAGGGACGGGTGGACGAGGTGCTGAGGGACATGGGTTAGTGTTTGACAGGAACGATTGGACTCGATGATCCAGTGGGTCTCTTCCAACCTGGTTATTCTATGATTCTATGATTCTATGATTCTCTACATATACTTAGATGTATTTTTTTTGAGACAAGAATAGAGCAGTGATGTAAAAAAAGAGTAATTTTTTCTTTCAAGAATCAATTTTTATCTACTATTGTTCAGAGGACAGCAAAATTTCAGTCTGCTCACCACCCTGAGATGAAAGATGGAAGATGAAACTTTCTCTAAACTATTGCCCACTGTCTATCTTCTACCTCCATGGTTGGCTTATTCCTATTTTCTTGATATAAAATCTTATGCCTTGCATCTGATCCACATCTTGCCTTGGTTTACATCACCCCTGCTCTCAACTCCAACAGACTCAATGACAATATAGTTTTTTTCCTCCCACTTGCATTTCTTCATCCTATTATCTACTTTTCCTTCTGCAATATGAGGTTCAAGGAATGGTCCAATTCAGAGCTCTGGAGGAGGTAATCTAAGCAGCAGTACAAAGTTACATAAGTTGATAGATATGTCTCTTCCATTTTTATTTTCTGTATCTCAGACAAAATTTCAGACATTGATGATGGATGTGAGAAATAGATATCAAGCAATGGTAGGAAACAGTCAGTTACAGACTCTTACGGCCCTGCGTAAAAACACAAGATAAAAAAAGGCTGATCAAAAGCCTGAGAGGTGCTGGCATGGAATTGGCATTAGAAACTTACGATGTTCCTGGTCATTTGCCAGGTCTTCCCTGTCCCCAAAGCTACTGGCAGTTGTGTCACATGCCTGAAATGAGATTGCAACAATATAATAAGAAATTCAGTACAAATAAGTACATTAACACCCACAACTTCTCCCTTTTTGATTGTAAGACAGTTCTACATATTTCTTGACCACTCCTTGCTTCAGAAGAAGTATGGCCAGAACTTCAGAATCTACCATTATGAAACTCTACTAGTAAGATTATATTCTACAAGATTTGAAGTTTACGTTGTCTTTGAGATCATACTACTTACAGCAGAATGTTACTATATTAAAAGGACCTACAACAGTGTATTCAACATCTGAACAACTTGAGTGAGATTGAGTTCAAACATATAAATATCTTTTCTTGGGATACATACAATTTTTCTTGCCAAAAACAAAGGCAGCATGGATAAGTTTATTCAGAACATCAGACACTGAAAAAACTGAAGAGAATGAAGAAAGTCATAAAAAGAAGATAGCAACATTTCTAAGCAGAGATTTTAGGGGAAGTATCTTTGGAGAGTCCTGCATTGATACTAATGAAGCTATCACTCAACAATAAAATTGTGATTCCCTAAAATTTTATATTTAATCATTTTATAGAATCATTGCCTATTTCAGAAGTCATGATATAACATTATATAGGGGAACACAAAACTTATTTTACTTTGCAGAAAGATTAAAAGTTGTCTCCTCTTCATAACTAAACAAGCTTACTCTGCTTGATCTGTAGTTTTATAATCTTTCTCCCAATTAAATTATATTTGCAGAATAAATGTTTATCAGAAAGACATACAAGAAAACCTGTTCCTCAGTCTTATATGAAAATGATTTTGGAGTTTCAGAAAATGATTTTTAAATAGATGCAACAAATAAGTGAAGTTAAAGCTGTTCTAGAAATCTGTGCAACATATTTTGAGTATACAAAGGAAAAATAGATAATCCAGATAATTCATATCATTTATTATCCTTATTAGAGAAATAATTTTGAATTTATCAACCCAGAGAAATCCTGATGAAAGAAACACAGGCGAAGAACGTAATATGGGTCACAGATAAACTGATGTACCATCTACCGCAGAATATATGCAGGCAAAATAGATAGAAAAGATGAATGTCAGTAAGCACACATCTAAAGGTAAAACTAGAAAAAAAATAGTGTATCTTAGAGTGTTTGTGAAATAAAACTTTCATAGCTGTTCCTTCAGGCAATATAAAAAATGTAAGTTATGCTAATAAAAAATCATGCCAGTGTCTGCCATGTAATGTTAATGTAAGCATACTGCAAATCAATTTAGTCCAAGCTAAGCTTTCCAGCAAGCCTCTCCCAGCTCTTCTTTCTCTTGAAATAGAACTAGAAAATAACAAATCTCAGTTATGATCATCTTTATAAATGCAAATCAGGAGCCATTGAAATCAATACCTGATGTATACTTCTGATTTATAAATATAAACCACGAGCATGGTGAACACTACTTCTAACTATGATCTAGACTTTATTTTCTCTAAAGGATAAAAAGCAATTGATTAAACTTTTTGGTTGTAAAATATAGCCAACATTTTCCTACAACTTATATAATGTCTTTTCTCCTCAGTTTTAAGTTAGCTCACTTAATTTAAAAATATATTTTCCCAGTATCGAACTTAGAAGTGCAAGACCTGAAAGAGATAATTTTCTTTGAGAAGGGAAAAATGAGTGTACAACTGTTAAAGGAGTAATTACATGAACCTATTTTTGCTTAAAGAGAAAGAAAAGAAACAACTTTCAATTTTTTTAAAAAAACAAAGATTCATGTTATTACATGAATATATACTCAGTCCAGTGAGGGTCATCTCAGTGTTCACACACAGGAGCAGGTATTTCCAGGATTTGTTCAACATATTCATCAGTTGCCTGGATGAGGGGACAGAATGTGCCCTCATCAAGTTTGCAGATGACACAAAGCTGGGAGGAGTTGTTGATACACCAGAAGGCTGTGCTGCCATTCAGCAAGACCTGGACAGGCTGGAGTGTTGGGTGGTGAGGCACCTAATGAAATGGAACAAAAGCAAGCATAGAGTCCTGCACTTAGGGAGGAGCAACCCCCTACACCAATACAGGTTAAAGACTGAATGGCCAGCAAGCAGCTCTGCAAAGAAGGACCTGGGAGTCCTGGTGGACCATAGGTTAACCATGACCCAGTAACATGCCCTCGTGGCCAAGAAAGCCAATAGTATCTTGGAGTGCATTGAGAAGTGCGTGGCTAGCAAGTCCAGGGAGGTTACTCCCGCCTGTACTCTGCCCTAATGAAGCTACATCTGGAGTATTTTGTCCAGTCGCAGCTAAAGAAAGACAAGGAACTACTGGAGACAGTCCAGCAGAAGCCACGATGACGGTTGCTGGACTGGAGCATCTCTCTTACAAGGAAAGACTGAAAGACCTGGGTGTATTTAGCCTGGAGAAAACTGAGAAGGGACCTCATCAATGCTTATAAATATCTAAAGGAAGTTTTTTTAAGCATATGAGGCCAGGCTCTTTTCAGTGGTACCCAGTGACAGTACAAGGGGCAATGGGCACAAACTGAAACAGCAAGTTCCACCTCTCACATTCTGTCTTTCTCTGATTTTGTATTCACAAACCAAAGCAAAGTTGAAATTATACTGTGCTTAAGCCCTGATTATCTCTCATTACAAAACAAACCAGGCCAAATGTTGCTTTAAGATACACTTGCCAGCAAGGTCTCCAGCAGAAGTGAAATAGTATAAGCAAAATGTGAGAGGCAATGACCACATCAGCTTTTCTAAAATAATCAAGATAGCACCAGAAAAAATGTCTCGTTTAGTGGGCATAAAGAAATGGCAGAGTGAAGAGAAGAATTTTTATGCAGCAAACACCTGAATCCCTTGATCTGTATGTATAAAAACAATTTAAAATAATATTTTAAAAGCATTTATTTAACCATAGTCATTCCCAAATCTAATGGAGTTCAGGAACTAATAACTACATGATGGAAAAGGAGCAAATTTTTAGTGCAAGAACTTCTGTTCAAGGATCTTGCGCCTCACTGAATTGCCTCCAATAGAAGGATAAAACTAAATAAACTTGTGCCAGAATATGATTTCTTCTCATCATCACTGGCCCGAAAGCAGCTGTGTTGAGTTAAGCCTGACACCAAGAAGAATCATTATAGAAGTGGAAAGTACAATTATCCAGTAAAAGCCAGAAAACTCAGACATGACACTGAAACAGACCACTGAGATGTACTGCAATGACAAAGTTTTACAGCACCTGAAAGCTACCAGGAGGCATCTCTTTGTTTAGAAGCTTGGAAAATTCACAGATTTTACATTTATTTTTTTTACTACTATTTCTGTCACCATTGAGCAAGATATCCTGGAAAGTTAGAAAATTATTAAATATCAGAATAGTGGTGTAGGTGTTCATTTATCTGATCTCATTGTAATGGCATTCCTACCTATGCCCTGTTCTTTGTCTTTAAGGAAATTTATTTTCTTCTGTAAACATGCATAGTAATTCTGAGAAGAAATAATTTATTGACAGTCAGATAATATGCTTTAATACCAGCTTTCTGATTGAGCACTTGAGGTGAGGTTTTTGGTGATTTTAAAGCATGCATCTAGAAGACATTCTAGCCTGATTCTAAAAACAAGAAAATCAATTTATGTCTTTCATTTAAAAAAATTTCATGTTTTAATGTGCTTCAATTTTCATAGGTAATAAACACCAGCACCACTACCACCATGCAGATAATCCTCTTTTCTTACAGTTAGAACTGGAAAAGCAAAGACAAGCACGTAATAAGGAATTAGACTAGAAAGTTAATATTTATTCCACATTCACCACTCTTAAGCGAGAATAAGAAAACTCTTTTCTCACTTTTGTTTGAAAAATAGGGGTTTGATGATGAAAATCCAGTCAGATGCAAAACAGTCTATTGCGTTCATTTTCCTAGTTTGATAAAAGATAAGATATTTTTTATTGGATTGTCACAGTTAGCTACTATCAAAAATGACAAAACACAACAATGACACCTTGGAGAAGAGAAGGCTGAGGAGTGACCTCATCACAATCTACAGCTTGAGTTGAGTGATCAACGCAGGTTCACGAAAGGCAGGTCTTGCCAAAATAACCTGATCACCTTCTATGACAAAGTGACTTGCCTACTGGACGAGGGAAAGGCTGTGGATATAGTCTTCCTAGACTTCAGTAAAGCTTTTGTTTAGGTTTTACTGTTTAGGCTTTACTTTACAGTTTCTCACAGCATTCTGCTCGAGAAACTGTCAGCATCTGGACTGGACAGGCACACACTCTCCTGGGTGGAAAACTGGTTGGATGGCTGGACCCAGAGAGTGGTGGTAAATGGAGTTAACTCCAGCTGGAGGCCAGTGACAAGTGGGGTTCCCCAGGGCTCACTGCTGGGTCCAGCCCTGTTCAATGTCTTTATCAATGACCTGGATGAAGGCATTGAGTGCACCCTCAGCAAGTTTGCAGACGACACTAAGCTGGGTGGAAGTGTTGAACTGCTGGAAGGTAGGGAGGTTCTGCAAAGGGATCTGAACAGGCTGGAACCATGGGCTGAGACCAATGGGATGAGGTTTAACAAGGCCAAATGCCGGGTCCTGCACTTGGGGCACAACAACCCTGTGCAGTGCTACAGACTAGGAGAAGAGTGGCTAGAAAGCTGCCTGGAGGAGAAGGACCTGGGTGTGCTGCTCAACAGCCAACTGAACATGAGCCAGCAGTGTGCCCAGGTGGCCAAGAAGGCCAATGGCATCTTGGCTGCGTGACCAGCAGGTCCAGGGAGGTTATTCTCCCTCTGTACTCGGCACTGGTGAGACTGCTCCTGGAATCCTGTGTTCAGTTCTGGGTCCCTCACCACAAGAAGGATGTTGAGGCTTTGGAGCGAGTCCAGAGAAGAGCAACGACGCTGGTGAGGGGGCTGGAGAACAAGTCTTACGAGGAGCAACTGAAAGAGCTGGGGTTGTTTAGCCTGGAGAAGAGGAGGCTGAGGGGAGACCTTATTGCTACCTGAAAGGAGGTTGTGGAGAGGAGGGAGCTGGCCTCTTCTTCAAAGTGGCAGGGTACAGGACAAGACAGAATGGCCTCAAGCTGTGCCAGGGCAGGTTCAGACTTGATATCAGGTGAAAGTTTTTCACGGAAAGGGTCACTGGGCACTGGAACAGGCTGCCCGAGGAGGTGTTTGAGTTCACCTTCCCTGGAGGTGTTTAAAAGACGAGTGTATGAGATGCTGAGGGGTATGGTTTAGTGGTATATGAGAATAGTTAGACTCGATGACCCATTGGGTCCTTTCCAACCTAGTGATTCTATGATTCTATGATTCTATGAACTTCCTCAAGGTGGGACACTTGAGGGGCAGATGCTGATCCCTGGTGACCAGCCATAGTATGCGAGAAACTGGAATGAAGCTGCATCAGGGGAAGTTCAGATGGAACATAAGGATAACAGTCTTCTCTGAAAGAGTGGTCAGTCACTGGAACAGGCTCTCCAGGCACCAAGCCTGTCAGAGTTCAAGGGGTTTCTGGATGATACTCTTAGTCATATGGTTTAGTTTTATGTAGTCCTGCAAGGAACAGGGAGTTGGACTCAATAATTCTTACATGTTCCTTCCAAGAGTCAACCCCAATCTCTCACAGTGTGTTGAAGTCACAGGTGTTCATTGAACGGAAACAACTGACTCATTCATCTGAGACACAACACAATAAGAATAACAACTGGCACATGTGAAAAACAGAACATGCAATCTATACATGTGCTGACAGGTTCATGGATTTTTTTTTAAAATACCAGATTATAGACAACAGTTTAAAAACGCAAGCGGTTAAGTAGAAGGAGTTTGTTGATTAATCCATTCATGGTGCCTTTAAATGTGAAAAAATAGGGGATTTTTTTTTTTTATAAGGGCGCTTGTCAATTAGAAAGAGTGAAATGATTTTCAAGTAGGAGGAATTACAGCTTACAACATCTACATGCAAAGACAGACACAATTACTTATAATAAGGCAATGTCACTAAAGATCCTTTTGCTAAGCAACCCTGAACAGCCTCTTTTAAGGAACAATGACATGCCACATGTTGAATTGAAGGACAAGTAGAAATAGTATATCTTAAAGATAAATGCTTATGAGATGAATTCAATTAATATAGGAATGGTTGCATATAACAGATTAACTAAACCACATACACAAATACAAATTCTGGACTACTGACTTAGTCACTCTGTCCTTGTGGGTGGAACTGGTGATGCATGCATTTGATGAGACACACATACTCTTCTCCCGAGTGACAGGAGACAGGACAAGAGGAGATGGCCTCAAGCTCCGCCAGGGGAGATTTAGGCTGGACATTAGAAAAAATTTTTCACAGAAATGGTTATTGGGCACTGGAACAGGCTACCCAGGGAGGTGGTTGATTTACCTTCCCTGGAGGTGTTTAAGGCACGGGTGGACGAGGTGCTAAGGGGCAGGGTTTAGCGTTTGATAGGAATGGTTGGACATGATGATCCGGTGGGTCTCTTCCAACCTGGTTATTCTATGATTCTATGATTCTATATTATGCATACATAGGAAAGAAAAAAAAATATTAGAAATGAAAAACAAATGCCAGTGTTTCAGCTGTCCATGACATGTTTCTATTTATACTTCCTCACTGTTTTGACTGAAGAAAATAGATGTTCAGTATGAAACCAGTGACTATAAAACACATGTAAGTGCTGGATGTATCACTAAGTCAACGAGGAGTCTGAATGACAGTTAATTCTTTGTTTGATGTCAGACATGGACCACAAAGTGGTGTTCAGGATATTTTTTTTTTCCCCACTGGCTGAGAAGTTAACAAGAAGCTCCATGAAGATTTTTTTTTCACAGATTCAGTTGATCACTTTCAGTTAGATATGTAGATTGATATGAAATGGTTTGAACAGAGAAAAGCAGAGCTTTTGCACTTGCAGAGACTGATTAGAGTGACTTTTCTGCATCCATTGACTTCTACAGCTAATATGGCAGGGAGCATTCACGTTTCAAATAGTGTTTGAAACAAACACCTCTATGAAGATTTCCCAGTTGCTTTTGCACATACCTGCAGTTTAAACATGAGATCAGTATCTATTTCCCAGGACATATGTTAGATATAGCACACCTCATGATCTGGTGGGTCTCTTCCAACCTGGTGGTGATTCTATATCCATGGTATACAAGCTTTGTACAGAATAGCTAAAAGTACTCATGGGAAAATCTAATATTAGTTTTGAAAATATTATGGAAGAAATCTTTTGGATTAGCCCATATTCAGAAAAGCAATGCTGACTACGACTCCTTAAGTATCTGCTGCACGCTGTTGTGATTTATTGGAAAATATTCTTCAGCAGAGCAATTACTTCCTTATGGCCCACCAATGCAACAACTGAACACCTCTGTGAAGGGACAGCTAATAGAGAAGAGATATGAAGAGGATAAAATTTACTGACAGAATGATTCTCTTTTGTTTTGATCAAGATCCTGTTTACAGGCAAAAAGAAAGCACAACTATATCTATTTTTCTTTAATCTATTTTAAAAGTTTCAAAATGACTGGTCTAAATCTGTTTATTTCAGGAGTAAAGAAAAATAAGACATTTACAATACTTCTCTACAGAAATAATATCAATACAGTAAATATTGTAATACACACTTTCCATTTCTATCCTTGTTTTCTGAGGTACTGCTTACTCTTCCTCTGCCCATCTTGTCATGACACTGGTAGATTCAGACTGCTGAAAGGCATTTTCTTAATATGCTTTTATACATTTCTTTTTCTTCATTGTTTTGCAGCACCTTGTAACATGCAAATTTGATACATATGCTGGATTTTAAATGTCAAATAATATTTCTGTGTTTATTTTGTTACTCTTAAATGCAGATATGTCCAGCCCTGGGTCCGTATTTCTTTAAATAACCACTGGAAAGTTTCTGTTAGTTGTGCAGTCTCCAATGAAAGCCTGTCTCCCCTCAATTCTCATCCCATGCCTTTACTCCTCTACATTGCATCTCATGTCTCCACTTCTCAGGACTTATGCAAGCTTACCAGACTTGAATTTCTCTACACAACGTCTTTGTGTTATAGTTGTAAAAATCTTGTTCTGAATAGATAGAAGTAACAAGGAGCTATACTATATAAAACTGTGGCTGTAGCATATAAGACAATTGAAAAGTAAAGTAAATTAGCCATAGACAGTTGGTCAATTAAAGAACATGCTGTCATAACTAAATAAAGTGAAACAAAGCTACAGGCAGGTCAGGCAAAATTTGGGTGGAACAAGAAATGTAAGTTCCATTCCTGAGGCCCTGCAGGTTCAGTGCAGAGCTTACAGGCTGTTACTAACCACAGCAATGCTGTTACAGGAGTATGTGTTTTCTCTTTCCAAGGTATATCAGAGCAAGAGAAAGGAGTCACACAGGGAAGCTAATTTGGACTTCTTTATGCCTATGTTAATTTTAGGTGAAAGAATCACATATAATGGTACTTCAATCTTTTGCCTTTTCATTTCCAACAGCTTTCTCTTGACACAATCAGATTAACTTCATCGATTTATTGAAAAAAAAGAAGCAATTGTGATTTTTCCATTTACATTAATGTGAGCTACAACTTAAATACATTTGACAAATTAAGGGTAAACACTGCTAAGGTTCCCACTCTTTCTAGTCCATCCTTGTTATCTATGCAGGCAAAATGGCTGTTATGAAAAGAAACTAACCAACCAAACAAAATACATTCCTATCATAGCTGATTTCCATGTTCTTTCACTAGTCTGATTCCAAATCAAGAAGTACTTTTCCTGTTTGTTTAGAGTTTTTAAACAAAAATAATGATTTAAGATATTTGAAATAATATTTAAAAAAACATACGTGCTGCCCAAAAGACCTGATTGCTTGAAATCTATGTGCAAGTCAAAATAGTAACAGCCATTTCAAATCCCTATATACTAGTCCAAATACATACTGAGTTTCAATTCAGATGATGATTTTGACCACTTCAACAAAAAGCTGAAACACCTGAAAATGAACTTTTATTTCATCGGCCACAATGTTTTATTATAATGTTTTACAAGACTGTTTCCTAAATGTGTTGATAGTTACAGTGACATGTTATATTTACTCATTAAAGAATTGTAATATGTGCAATAAATAAAAATCTCCAGTTGCTCTTACTGTGATTATCAGAATTGGAAAAACTCTGACAGTGTTCAGTATTCATTGTTATTACTGTGACAGTTACTGTAATACTAGTGATACCATGATACAGAATTTTATTGTCACTGGACTGAAATAAATAATTTTTTTCATGCAGGCTTTCAAAAAGAGATGAATGAAGGCCTTCAATAGCTCTTATGATTTATCAGTAATAATACATCGGTATGTTTTAATCTTGTAGATATATTCAAATCTAGGTAAGATTAAAAGAGATAATCAGATGTTAAAACTCCAAATAAGTTTCAGCACTCTAAGATATATTTGTTTACACACAAAACCCTGAAATTTGAATTTTAAGTGTTATTAATGACTTCAATGATTTCAGTGTAAAAATGCAAATTGGGTCTTTACTTCCCTTGTTTTTCAGCATGTTCATTCTAAATCCTATGTTAGGTAATAATGAGATACAAAAGCATGTTAAAAGTCAAGTAACAGTATTCATTTCTGGAATAATTCCCCAGAAACATTCATGTCCATAAAATCTAAGAAATTCTCTGTTTCCAAGTTCAAAGAAGGTGAATGAAGTAAACCATCTTTCTTTCCCTCTGCCAAAATTTTATCCAACAACCATGACAACTTGATGCTTTGTGAATATTTTTGTTCCACAAATTAAGAATATATATTTTTAGAGTGTTTTTTTGGAAGCACCATGAAAAAAAACAAACATACTAGCAGTAGAAGGTGTTGCTCCTGTATACAAAAATCTGATATTTGTATGCTGTGATCAGTACCTAGACCTTATTTCTTTTGCAGACAGTCCAAATACAAAAATACACATCTAGAATGTTTTAAAAATGGTGTTAATTTCATCATTGTCTTTCCATATAAATTCTTGGAAATATTTATTTACCACATAGGATAGTCCTTCAGCCATACTACTTATTTTATGTCTAAGAGTATATGGTGTTTTTAGAACACTGAATTATTATAATACCTGTGTATGGCTGTTCTGTCATGAGTGTTTAATAACAGACTCAAAAGGTAACTCTGAAAGCTTCATTTTGCCAAAGCCTTTGTTTCACTACAGAATTTTAAAAATGGTTAAAATTATCAGAAAATCATTGACATTAGATATGTCCTTTGACACTGTATACATAATCAGACTTGTGGTAGTTGAACAAAGGCTGTTTAAGTTTTGGGGTTATTGGGTCATGTGCATTTAGTTGTTTGGGAGGGGGTTTGGCTAATAAGGAGAGAAAGCTTTTATTATCTTTTTATTGGTTTAGAATATTATTCCTTTCAGCATACTGTATGCACTGTACTGTGGAAAAGGAATTAACAAGGAGGGTAGCCTCACAGATATGTTAGTGGACAGAAGGCATAATGAAGAGACAGAAAGGGAAATGAATCATAATGATACTTTCACAGGTAATATTGTCCACTGGAATCTAATCACCCGTTTAATGCTGTAAGAGTTCTTACGGAATGTGGTGAATAGTATCTAAAAAACAGTCATGAGATTCACCTCATTAATGACCTTAGCAGGTGAAACTGATTTTTAAGCAGAATTGTTATCCTGAGAGATTGATTAAATTGATTCAAATTGCAGCTAGTGACATATGAATTTGGTACACTTTTTCTTGCAAGTAGTGTGAATTGACTCAGTTTTCAGAATTGTAATGGCAATATCAACTAATTTTGATACTTCTTTGCTCATTTCCAGATACTTCTCTAAAGAAGTGATATCTCAAGAGGCTTTTTTATGCTGTGTCACTATATAAAAAGGAAACCAGATGAAGTTTGGGTTTGTGTGACACTAATTTTGGGAGAGTTCCCTCCTGTCTCTTTAGAGTTTTTGACAGGTCAGAGAAGTTTTATTTCCCTTGGTCCCACCACCCTACGATCACCTAGGAATCTGAAGTATCAAAGGATGCTCAGATGTTTCCACTGCTACAAAAACAGGTCAGTTGATAAATAACTCTTTTTCTAGAAAATAACTGTTCTAAACCACTCAGATTTTTTAAATCAAATTAAAATTCAGTATATTCTTTTCTGAATACTAGGATTTTGAAAAAAAGCTTACATTGCATCCATATTCATCAGATATCTGTGACTGATCCTGTTCTGAAGTTTTTCCTGGCATGAAAATGCAATATTTGATCCAGGATTTGTAGCCTTCCCTGTAGTCTTTGTGAGGCTAGATGTGTTCAACAAACTTCTCAGTGTAGGTCTGGCGATCATAAGGTGCAATATTTTAATCCTATTAGTTTACCACTCAATTTTTCTTTTTTTTTTCTGGAGAAAAGAACAGAAAGCACAGAGACAATCCTCCTTTATTCTAAATAAAAATTCTCCAGCATTTCAAACCTTCATATACTAAAAGGACTAGAAATACAACAAATAGTGCTTTTTTCTCTAAAATTATTCAGCCACATTTTATATTTAAGAGCTGTGTTCATACTGTAATTCCTCTTTTGATGAACAATAAAAAGTCCATGTTTAGTAGAGCTAGTACTGAACTGAGAAAAAAAAGTCGTAAAACATGGCGAATTTCTCAATAACTTATCTACGATATATAAACAAATCCTGTTTTACCTTCAACAGACAGCTGAAAGTGTACCTAGGAAATTTCATCTGCAGAAATTACAGCTAACATACCACTGATTCCAGTCCTGTTGCCAAGAAACGGTTCTCTTCAGCCTCCCTTGGTGCTAATCTCTACTTTTAGCACTGTTCCCTTCTTCTCATTAGTCATGCAATGCTTCTTCTAAATGTTAAAGCTAGTGCTGAACATTTTGCCAATTCATATAACTGGAGGTCTTGAAAATGTATATGCTATGTGTGGAATAGCCTGTGCATTAGCTGCAAGGTTACAACAAATATAAACTCAAGTGCAGTACTGCATGTATGGTTTTATATATTTATCTAAATTTTAAACAATTCTTTAAGAAAAAAGAATTATTAAATGATGGAATAATTTAGATTTCCAAAAAGAAATGCTAAAAGCATTGCAGTAACTGAATTAATTCCAGGACAGCTGGAATACTGCCTTTAAGAGTACTTAACTCTACATAATGTATGTGTAAATAAATAAACAAGTCATTGTTAATTACACATCTGAATTCAGCCTCTTTTACATTATATAAGAGAGTAACAGTATAATCCAAATAATGTAGTAGACATTTCAAAAATAAAATAGAAACATTTTCTAGAAGATGTCAGCAAAAAGATCTTTAAAGAAAATGTGTGAAATTAAAAATCAAAAATAGGATACATCAAATGGCTAGTGAATTTATAATCTTTGGTTTAGTTAACTACATTGTGCTTATGCATGACTCTTTATTCATAACCTGTTGGAGAAAAACATTCTGGATTTTGAGAGTACATTGTATGAAAATAGAGATAGAAATGTAAAAACAATAAAACCTGCTTAAGTTGTTATTACAAGGTGTAGACAATCCACAAGGTTCAGATTCCTACTTTGATGCTTAAGACATAAATACATCCTTTGTTTTGAACAGAGTTGCATTTTTAATAGAAGTTTAAGTGATTTGAATCAATAATATTTCATAAAGTATTTTGTGCACTTATTCAGCTCCTTAGATCAGTATTGAAATGTAAACATGCCTACAAAATCAAAATCAGTGATGCCAATATCATTTTTGTGTGAACACCATGGTATTTTGTGTTTTTCATCAAGTCCTGGTGTTTCTGAGCTCTGACTTTTAAAAGAATTCAATAATCCAGAGGAAAGTTTACTAATGTAAATGCTGATGGCTTAGAAAGGAAGTAAATTACGGTTTATAATCCAAATCTTTGAAGCTTGGATGGCAATAGCAAGCAACATGCCTATAGTCTAGAGAAGTGTTAAAACTCCATTTCTTATAGTTTTTCCAGAAGACAATGCAATAATGATTTTCCTTACTATCCTCCACGTCTTTTCAAGGAAAAACAGTGTTCCAGTTCTGAATATCCACAGTAGTAAGTTTTCAAAAACAGCAGTTTGCAAGATACAGAGAAAAGACACATTGTCTCCCTTTGTTTTGTTTAGCTTTGTAATCAGTAAGCATTGTAAATTTCAATGTATTGTATCCATGAGCCACAGTATGCACTTTTGTTAGAAAGAAAGCAGACACAGAAGGAGGGTTTTGTTTGCTTATTACATAGTTTGTTTCCAAATGGAAGTCTAAGTAAATGTTTAAATGCAGCAGGACTTACGATGAAATCTGAGTTTAAATTTAAAGATGAAACAGAACAATCAACAGTTCTGCATATACTAATAAAGTAATTGAAAGTATTTCATTTGTTGCCAGGCAAATGTATTGTTAGTTCTTGCATTTAGCACAGATCATTTTTCCGGATACGAAGTCAGCAACGTTAGCCGTTATACTTTGTTAGCTACCTGCCAAATCTCCCTGCTGTAACACAACTTAACATCCTCTGTATATTAATTATTCATATACATATTTGTCAAAGCATTTCTTTTGATCATCCAAATAAAGTGAATTCATCATGTCCTTAATGCAAAACAATCTTAGGAACAGCAAAATGGTGATCACTATTCTGTTGGTGACTACTGTTAGCAGAAGACACATGACAGAAAATGCTGTCCGGCAGCTCCAGTTCATTGGGTAAAGTAATTTGAGTTATGGAATACTTCAGGTTGAATTGGTCCGCAGCAGATATGCAGTTCAGCTTCCTGATGAAAACAAGAAGTCTGATTAGGTCACTCATGTCTTTATCCAGTTTGCTTTGAAAACCTCAACGGTTATTTTCCTCTCTCCTACTGAAAGGGCCTAGTTTCATCTTCCTATGGGCAGTGCTTTATTACCCCACAACAGTGACAGATCTAGGCTAAACAAACCCCATTTTCTCAGTTTCTCCTCATGGGGCAAATCTTCCAGTCCTGACCAGTTTGGTCCTCCATTTGGTCATGTTTGCTTGCTCCAGTTCATGAGTGTCATTCCTATACTAGAGGGCCCCAAAGCTGAGCAGGGTATCCAGATGTGATCTCATGAGTCCCGTGCAGAGGGTAATTCTCCCTCCCTTCAAAGTCCTGGCTGTATTCCCTATGAATACTTCCCAGGGTGCTGCCGGCAGTCTCTGCAGTTAGGGCACACAGCTTGGTAATGTTCAGCTTGTGTCTGTCAATGCATCTCAAGTGTCTTTTCTGCAGAGGTGCCCCTAATCAGCCAGGCCCCAGCCTCTGCTATTGAACTAGTGTTGTCTGCATGAGCAGCACTGGATATTTATTATTTTTGCATTTCACGAAGCTTATATCTGATCATGCCTCTAGCCTGACTGGGTCACTTTAGATGGCAGCTCTGATTTCCTGCATATTGACTCAGCCTGTATAGTCATCTGCAAATTTGGTGAGAGTGGCCTCCATTACCTCCTACAGATCATTGATAAAGATGTTAAAATGATCAGGTCCCAGCTTAGATTCCTGCAGCATTTCACTTCTCCCAGACCTCCACTGCTTGTCAGAGGTCTCCAAGTAGATTATGACTCATTAACCATAGCCCTCTGAGCCCAACCATGAAGTCAGGTAGTTTTCCGTTCATTCAGAAACAGTAGCAGTCACTGTTAAAAGCCTTTCTGAAGTTGAAGTAAATAATATCCATTCTTATCTACAAGATAAAATGCTGCATACTCTAGATATATTCATTTAGGGTCCCTTTACCACAAAAGCTTGGACTAGATGATCATTCAAGTCCCTTCAAACCTGGGCTGTTCTATGATTGTTATGAGATAACTCGACGATGCCATCCTTCATCCACAAATCCAGTTGGTTTGTTGTAGAAGGCAATCAGGTTGCCTAGTCATGTTCTACCCTTGTTGTTGAACGGTGAGACAAAGAAAGCACTGTGTACCTCAAAGTTATCTGCCTTTTGTTCCTTGTTAAATAACCTTTCCCACCGTGCAAGGGGCACACATTTTTCTTGTTCAGACATTTGCTGCTAATGTAGGAGATGTTTAACTTGTTACCCTCGAATTTATGCACAAGTGTCGGCTCATTGGGAGCTTTGGCTTTACTGTCAGTGTTCCTACACACTCTTGACAAAGTTTCTGAATTCCTCCTTTGCAGGCTGTCCCTATTTCTACTTCCTGCATATACATTCTTCTGGCACAAAAGCCTCTTCATGAGACTAACGTGCTTAAGTCAGGCTACTTTGATATGTCTGCTTGTCTTTTTGACTGTCAAAATGGACCAGTTTTATGCATGAAGGAAGCTGTCCTTGAAGATCTACCAGCTTCCCTTATCTTCTTCACCCTTCAGAGCTGCCCCTGATGCAGCTCTATCCATTTCTTGAATAAGCTACAGTGTGCTTGTATAATGCCCAGGATATTTATTCTGCAGCTCATTATCTTCAGCTTCACAGTCACTTCATTTTCATGATCAATGCTGAAAAAGCTGTGATTGACTGCTCCATCCAACCAGCTTTTCCCTTGCCAGTGAACAGCAAACGTAGATGTGTATTACCTCTGTTTGGCCCACTCACTAACCGTATCAAGAAGTTATCCCAGCACCCTCCAGAAGTCTCCACTGTTCTGCCCTTCTAGAAGATGTTACGGAGTTTCAAGCCCTCCAGGTACATCAATCTGTGATCCAAAGACTCCCTAAAGTCATTTAAAGAAGCCTTTGCCCACTTCTTCATTCTCATCTGGTAGTCTAAAATTCAGTGGATGTAGTCTTCTTGGACTTCAGTAAAGTCTTTGACACAATTTCTCACAGCATTCTTCTTAGAAAATTGGCTGCCACTGACCTGGACAGGCACACACACTCCTGGGTGGAAAACTCGTTGGATGGCCAGGATATGTTCTCGAAGAGTTGGATATATCATATAAACATCATAAACACATATATATAATATACCCAAAGAGTTGTGGTAAATGGAGTTAACTCCAGCTGAAGGCCAGTGACAAGTGGGGTTCCCCAGGGCTCAGTGCTGGGTCCAGCCCTGTTCAATGTCTTTATCAATGACCTGGATGAAGGCATTGAGTGCACCCTTAGCAAGTTTGCAGACGACACTAAGCTGGGTGGAAGTGTTGAACTGCTGGAGGGTAGGGAGGCTCTGCAAAGGGATCTGAACAGGCTGGAACCATGGGCTGAGACCAATGGCATGAGGTTTAACAAGGGCAAATGCCAGGTCCTGCACTTGGGACACAACAACCTTATACAGTGCTACAGACTAGGAGAAGAGTGGCTGGAAAGCTGCCTGGAGGAGAAGGACCTGGGAGTGTTGGTTGACAGCCGACTGAATATGAGCCAGCAGTGTGCCCAGGTGACGAAGAAGACCAATGGCATCTTGGCTTGTATCAGAAACGGCGTGACCAGCAGTTCCAGGGAGGTTATTCTCCCTCTGTACTCGGCACTGGTGAGACTGCTCCTTGAATCCTGTGTTCAGTTCTGGGTCCCTGTCCACAAGAAGGATGTTGAGGCTCTGGAGTGTGTCCAGAGAAGAGCAACAAAGCTGGTGAAGGGGCTGGAGAACAAGTTTTACGAGGGGCTGCTGAGAGAGCTGGGGTTGTTTAGCCTGGAGAAGAGGAGGCTGAGGGGAGACCTTACCGCTCTCTATAACTACCTGAAAGGAAGCTGTAGAGAGGAAGGTGCTGGCCTTCTGTCCCAAGTGACAGGTGATAAGACAAGAGGGAATGACCTCAAACTGCATCAGGGGAGGTTCAGACTGCATATCAGGAAAATATTCTTCACAGAAAGGGTCATTGAGCACTGGAACAGGCTGCCCAGGGAAGTGGTTGAGTCGCCATCCCTGGAGGTACTTAAACAACAGGTAGATGAGGTGCTCAGGAACATGGTTTAGTGACAGATAGGAATTGTTGGACTCAGTGATCCAAGAGGTCTTTTCCAGCCTGGTGATTCTATGATTCTGTTATCATGCCAACAGGTGTCTCTTTGGTTCCTGCATCACAGGGTGTTGTCCATCCCACAAAAGAACTCGTATATCCAAGTTGCTCTTTACCATGAAGAGCAATGTTGTCTCTTATCACCATTGCTTTCCATGAAGGGCTTTTCCCCACTCCCTGAAGTACTCTATTTGTGCAGTGTCCTTGCACATCTTATTTATTCCAGCAATGTTGTAGTCTGTGACTACACATGGAGCTTTTTGTTCCTCCTGCTTGTTTCTCAGGCTGTATCCTTTCTGTACACACACTTAAGGATGGCTGGTGTCACATCAACCTTTCTTTCCTTAGATGTTTCTGGTTCCTATTACCACCACACTTAACTGCTTGTTGTATTCACTCTCTGTCATCATTCCTTGTTTAAATGTCTCCTCACCAGGCTGGTCATCCTGCTGATAAAGACATTCCTGCCCCACTTTGACAGGCTGATCCTGCCTCTGCCCAACAGTCCTGAATACCCAAAGAGGCAGAACCCTGTTGACAGCAACTGTAAAAACAGATGCACTTCTTCCTTCCCAAACTGTGAGGATCATGAGGCACCAGCAGAGTTCCTGATCTTCCTAACTGTTACTTCCAGAACAGCATAGGCGCTCTTGATACACCTAAATTCTCCCACTAACAGCATCCTTGGTGTCTATGTGGACTGAATAAGTACTGGACAAACCTCAGTCTCTGTGCTCAATCTGTGGTCAATCCACATCTTGACCTTGTGGCAAGTAACAAACCCCCTTTGAGATGTTAAATCAGTACACATGGATTTCAGTCCCTTGCAAGGGGCTTCCCCACTGCTACATCCTACTGTTTCTTCTTGATGCAGACTCAAGAATGATTCAAGCTCATAGTTGGCTCTGATATGTCCCAGACATAATTTTCTGCCCCTTGCTGCTACCAGGACACTGCACATGCTCTGCACATCTGCAAAGGAGAAGACTTCTTCTTGGTGCCACAAGTTACAATCACCCTTGAAGCTTTCCTCTTAGTTGAGCCGAAGCATTGGCTGCCACCTCCATCTGTGCAGCTGGGGTTTCAGTCTTGTCTATGTAGGCCTCAGTAAATATTCCACCAATCTTTAACCTTACCTCATTCTTCACAGTCTGTTCACCTTCACTCACAGCCCCCTTACCTGGTAACAGCCTCAGCGAGCACTCTCTGCAGGCAAGGACATCCTCACTGCCTCCTCTATCCATTAAGAGGGGCTCCAGTTAGTCCCTTCGGCCCCAGATCTGGGGAGCTGCATCCTTCCCCTGGACCTGCTCCAAGTTCAGGTCTTTGCTGTGTCAGGAGGGTTGCTCCAGTACCCTCTGTTGTGGTACCACCATTGCTGAGTAGGTTCACCACCTTCAAAAGAGTTTCTGTGTGAACTCAGTTATTTGCACTCAGAGCTGTGATCCCAGTCTGGAGGCTACATAGAAGGCTGCTAGATACTCCTTGACCCCTACTCTGGAGTGAGCTCGAGGTGAAAAACATTATTTCACTGAAGTGAAGGAGACTATAGGCCCTGATAGGTGACGTTCATTATCCTTGAAAACTATGTCAGGTAAAATACCAAACAACACTCTCTAACCATGTCCTCTTACTCTTTTACTACTTATGACCATTCACCTACCTGGCATGAGATAAGTATGCTTGCCAGGGTATCATCTTTTGGAACTGGTTAAACTGTCTGGCACTGTTGCTTTTTACATAAAAAGTGTGGGATAAAGACCCATATTGACCACGAAGACAAATTAAAGTGTGTGTCACATTACATTTATATTAGAATCTTTTGTACATTTTGCCTGAAAGGGACAGCTATCTCTCTACAAGAAATGTGTAATTGTAAGGGATGCATCTCCATAGGCCTGCCACAATGAAATTGGAAGATTATTTATGATAAAGAATAAACTAATACATAGTGTAGCAATTGCAATATATTACTGAGAATTAGAGAAATAAAGCATGAAGTTCTGAATATGAAAGATAAAAATTAATAAAGAAATTTACAACAGATAAAATATGAGAGGCCAGAAAAATAATGAAGTGTGGTGACTGTGAATAAAATGTTAACTGTAGGAAAATTGCAAAACTGACAACTAGACAGTAAAGTGCCAACAATATCAGCAATAGATTTTTCTCAATAGATTACCAACTCCCACACACAATTTTTCATGGGATAACAGTTCAAAAAGGATAGTCAAGCTGCTTTCTTTTCAAAAGTTTAACCTCTAAAAGAGTCAGAGGTTGCTAAGCTTAATTAATTGTCCTCTTACAATAGAACCTCAGTAATGTATAAAACAAGGTCTTCAGTTTAAAATGGAAACAAAGAGACTGTAATGCAAAGTATAATGTCTTTGCTGTATTTCAAGGGGTCTGTCATTACTGATTTTTAAGGTGAACAAGAGATAAAGCAAATTACTATTCTATATTCATAGCATACGTTTTTGGTCTTCCAGCTAGGAGTAGCCCTTAGCTTGTAGGCTTTGCTGCTGTTCCTGTTTCTAAAAAGCTGTAAGGATTCAAATGGGTTTTATTCCCTGAAAACACTCAGCACCTCACATTTGCCACCAGCAAACTGAGGAAAATCATCCTGTAGAAGGGAACTGGATCTTAAGAAGAAAACTAATTGTCTTCACACTTACTTGCTTAGGCTCAGTAACACCAGTGTGTTCATCTTCAAGAGCTTTGTCTAGGAATCCCTGCAGTTGCCTTGCCTATTGTACCCTTGAGGTGCTCACAGTGATCATTGTTTTCTTTCCATCCTGTTCTACCATCAGAGTAATTTGAATTTCTGTTTTTTTCTCTTAGGGACAGAGGGGATGGTCAGGGCTCCAGGTCCATCCTTTCTCTTTCATCACGGTAACTTGATGGCATCATCACGGAAGCTTGGTGGAATGAATCCCATGACTGGAGTGTGGCTATCGATGGCTACAGGCTGTTCAGAAGGGACGGATCAGGTAGGAGAGGTGGAGGTGTTGCCCTTTATCTCAGGAAAGGGACAGAATGTGAAGAGCTGTCATTGAAGAGTAGCCATGAACAGATTGAAAGCTTGTGGGTCAAAACTAAGGACAGAAGAACCCATGGGAACCTCATGGTTTGTGTGTACTACAGGCCACCTGATCAAGCAGAGCCAACCGATGAAGTCTTCTTCCTCCAGCTACAGGAGTCTTCACACTCACAAGCTCTCATCCTAGTTGGGGACTTCAACTACCCTGACATATACTGGAAAAGTAACATGGCAAGTTGTAGGCAATCCAGGAGACTCCTGGAGTGCAGTGAAGATAGTATCTTAGTCCAGCTGATAAAGACTCTCACCCAAGGGGATGCAATACCAGACCTGATAGTCACTGATACTAGTGAACTCATCAGTAACATTAGGATCGGAGGCTGCCTGGCCTGCAGTGATCATGCACTGGTGGAGTTCAATGTCCAGAGGCACATGGGATGGCCGAGAAGTATAGTCAGGACCCTAAATTTCAGGAAAGCAGACTTCCAGCTCTTCAAGGAGTTACTCAGTAGGACCCTTGGGACATGTTTCTTAGGGACAAGGGAGCAGAGAAGAACTGGCAAACATTTAAGCATGCTTTACATAAAACACAAGAGCGCTCAGTCTCCAGGTGTAGAAAATCAGGCAGGGAAGTGAAGAAACCCATGTGGCTGAGTTGAGACGTGCTGGTTAAACTAAAGAAGAACAGGGAACTGCACAGACAGTGCAAGCATGGACAGGGAACCCGGGAAACGTATAGGGACACTACCCATTTGTGTAGGGGTGAGGTCAGGAAGGTCAAGGCGCAGCTGGAGCTGAACTTGGCAAGGGAAGTAAGGACTAACAAGAAGGGCTTCTGCAGTTACGCGAGTCGGAAGAGGAAAGTTAAAGAGAATGTAACCCTGCTGATGGTTGGGAATGGTGGCCTTGTATCACCAGATGAGGAGAAGACTGAGGTACTAAAAAACTCTTTTTGCCTTAGTCTTCACTGACAATTGCTCTCCTCACCCCTCCTGGGTCATGGGACAGCAAGATGGTGACCAGGGGAGTAAACCCCCTCCCACAGTAGAGGAGGATCAGGTTCATGGCCACCTGACATACTTGAACATTTATAAGTCTATGGAACCTGATGAGATGCATCCCAGAGTCCTGAGAGGATTGGCCAATGGGGTTCTAAGCCACTCTCCACAATATTTAAAAAATCATGGCAATCAGGAGAAGTCCCTGCTGACTAGAAGAAGGGTAACATTTTCCCCATTTTTTAAAAGAGTAGAAAAGACGAATCTGGGAACTATCGACCTATCAACCTCACCTCTATGCCTCAGAAGATTATGAAAGAGATCCTCCTAGAAGCTATGTTAAAGCACATGGAAGATAGGGCAGTGATTAGTGGCAGCCAGCACGGCCTCACCAAGAGCAAGTCCTGTCTGACCAACCTAGTGGCTTTATATGATGGGGCAACTGCAGCTGTGGACATGGGTAAACTGATGGATGTGATCTATCTGGACTTCTGTAAAGCCTTTGATATGATCTCCCACAACACCCTTCTCTCTCAATTGGAGAGATATGGGTTTGATGTGTGGACAGCATGGTAGATAAGAAACTTGTTGGATGGTTGTATTCAAAGAGAGTGGTGAATGGCTCAAAGTCCAGATGGAAATGTGTGACAAGTGGTGCCCCTCAGGGGTCTGTACTAGAACCAGTGTGGTTTCATATCTTCATCAATGATATTTACAGTGAGATTGAATGCACCCTCAGCAAAGCTGCAAATGACACCTAGCTGAGTAGTGTACTTGCCACACCAGAAGGTTGGGACATCATCCAGAGGGACCTGGACAGTCTGGAGATGTGGGCCTGTGAGAGCCTCATGAGGTTCAACAAGGCCAAGTTCAAGGTCCTAACCTGGGTTGGGGCAATCCCGGATTTCAGTACACAGTGGAGGATTACGTGCTTGAGAGCTGCCCTGCAGAGAAGGACTTGGGGGTGCTGGGCAATGAGAAGCTTGACATGAGCCGGCAACGTGGGCTTGCAGCCCAGAAGGTTAACCATAACCTGGGCTGTATCAAAGAAGTGTTGCTAGCAGGTCAAGGGAGGACCTTATCTAGAGTACCGTTTCCAGTTCTGGAATCCTCAATGTAAGAAGGATATGAGCTGATGGAACAGGGTCCAGAGGAGGGCTACAAAGATGATCAGAGGGCTGGAGCACCTTCCATATGAGGACAGGCTGAGAGAGTTGGGATTGTTCGGTCTGGAGAAGAGAAGACTCAGAGGAGATCTTATAGTGACCTTCCAGTACATGAAAGGGGCCTACAAGAAAGCTGAAGAGGGACTATTCATAGAGGTTTGTGGTGATAGGATGAGGGGGAATGGGTAGAAACTGGAGAGGGGCAGATTTAGACTAGAGATAAGGAGGAATTTCTTCACTACGAGAGTGGCAAGGCACTGAAACAGGTTGCCCAGGGAAGTTGTTGAAGTTGTGCTCCATCCCTGGAGGAGATTGGATGGGGCCTTGGGCAACCTGATCTAGTGGGATGTCCCTGCCTGTGGCAGGGGAGTTGGAACTAGATGATCTTTGAGGTCCCTTCCAACCCAAACTGTTCTATAATTCTATGATTCTATGATTCTTTCCACCAATACCTTAGAACAGACTGTATCTGAAGTATGACCTTGACTTTCACCAAGTGGAGGCAGTCCTGTATTTCTCCAGGAGTGCTTCAGTGTTATGTGCCCACATGTGACCTTGATCTGCTGCTCTAGGCGTTGTCTCTTTCTGCCATTCTTAACTATGCTTCCCTTCTTTTTTTTTACTTATTAACCCAGAATTTCCCTTCCAGTCTTCATGCAGAGCAGATTTTACATTTTTATTACAATTCTGTGCATCACAGAGAGAAATATGTTTGCTAAAATAGAAAAAGTAATGAAGCTCCAGACTGTAGATAAACCTAGTAAAATAGCATCCAGTTATATTTATACTATTGATAAAATGCAACAGAACAAAATTAAAACCTTCAAGCAAGCAGCACCTCCAGTGTTCCAAATCTCCTTCCCCTTTTTCACTGATTGATTTGGATACAATACCCGAACAGAATGCATGCAATAAAAGTTAGTAACATGCAAGATTTGAACAAATAATGAAAAGAGATAGCTTTACAGCCCTTCAAAACATTAAAAAATATGTTGCCAAATATTATGTCTGATAACACAAAGTTCTTGTGGGGATATGGACAGGCCACCATTCCCAGTCTGTCCAGTGTTGAAATATCAAGTCCATACATGGCAAACCTGGCAGGTGTCACCATAGAAGGAAGCATTTATCAGTACAATGAGGGATTATTTAACAATCTTTTTTCATGTAACATTACAAGAGAAATAATTTCCACATTAACAGACAGAATTAGGATACAATATGACATTTATGGCTGTGTTAAACCAGAATGACAAATAGCAGATTTGCTAGGTAATATCAGCCATTAGACACCTTTAAATTTATAGCAGGCAGAAATTATTATCAACAGTGTCTCAAGTCTAAAACCAACAATTGGTAAAGATACAAAGTTCCTGAATGACTTGATGGAACAACTGAGTTGTGATACGCATTGATTAATGTGATCTGAAATTTCTTCCATACTCTGTCTTTATCAGCTAAAACTAATTCTAAACCATCAGACCTTGCTGAGATATTGCCTAGAATGATGGCCTTGAATTTGATGATGTGGAAGTCCGAAGACCAAACTAGTCCTTTCTTGGTTGCATTAATTTAAAGCTTTAGAAGAGTTTTACAAAAGTTGCTTCTATAAAAATAATAAATAAAAAATGTGTTCTCTTTTACATAAGAAAATGGTTGCTCACTGTCATAAAGGAACCATGAAACTGAACACTGACCTAGGAAACAGATGCTGTAGCTCTCAGTGATATGCAAGTGGTTCTGTTCTGGATGCAGCCACATGAAATGCCTTTTAGTGTTGCTCATCATGACATGCTATATTTTCATGTGCAGCATCATAAGGTTGTAGCACCTGGTATTTTCCTTTTGCACAGAGCCAAAGCCAAGAACAAACTGTGACTCATAGATATGTTCCTTTTAACCTTGAACAGGTTCTGTTACCATGAATTGGAAGAGTGTAGTTAGAAGCTGTGTTTCACAGCTAGAAGTTTCTGACAACACAGCAAAGAGGTTTCATCCAATATCTGTTTTCTGGCTACTGGCTGTCACAGATATTACTGTCACTCGGCATTTGCAGAGGGTTTCAATGAGACACTAGAAAAGACAGAAGGAATCAGCTGGAATGTAGCTACGTTAAGACACAGTCAGTTGCATCTGTTAAAATATCTTTCGAAGAAAGGTCCGATTTCTACCTTGTATTTCACAAAATATAGATATCATGAGAAAAAATCCCAAACATTTAAATTCAAGGTCAGACTGAAGAGAAGGGAAGTCAGACTTTCACAGACTAGTTCCCAATGATACTTCTTTACACAGAAGTAACATAAGAGCTAGATAAAATCTGTTTCTAAATATTTAAAAGAACATTGCAGAAATAGATTGGAATATCACATTTTGCCCTGAAAGACAAAAAGAATATTCAGAACTATATCTAGAACATATGCTTTTGATCCAAATGTATCAGTAACCAACTGTCAGGTTTTGGAACTAAGACTAGTTAATGCTCTGAGCAGAGCAACAAAAAATCTGTGTAGTATCTTGGAATCATTAGATAACTCAAAGTTATTCAACAGTTCTAAAGTATACTGTCATCAGAATAAGAAAGATCGGAGAAGAAAAATAATGCTTACAGAATTACCTCTTTGGGAAGTTCAATACTCTAATTCCACTTGAGATTCGTATTTTAAAATCTGGTCCCGGATTTAGGTATTGATAGACTTTTGCAGAAAGTAGTACTTACTTTAGAGCTTGGAAAAAGTTTGTTAAACTACTTTCCCCAAAATCAGAAAATATACAGGCTCAGCCCCCCTCAGCCTGTGAAGATTCATAACTTAATCTTACCCCTTGCTGAAGAGCATCTTGATTAACATTTAGCTATAGGCTACAATCACTTTTCACCTTTTCTCTTATATTCTTTGAACAGTGATTGCATCAGTCTGTTTAACAAAAAAAAACCAAAAAACTGCCAAGACCTTGCACTTTTAAATGCTGAAGAAGGCTACTTAGGGACTCAGGAAGCTTTTGGGGTAAAAGCTTGGGAAATTAAATGCTTATGGGATGAGACAAAGACTTTGAAGTAGTCTCTCAGATTACAGCAGAATTCAGAAAGCTCAGGTTACTTACATTTATCTGACTTATTTCCCCAAATTTAAAATGGAGTTGTTACTATTTTCTAGCTTGTATTACTTTTTCCAAAGTATACACATTAAAGTTAATAAGAGGGAGCATGAATGCAAAGCAATGCAAATCATGATTCAACTCAACCAAAGAAGTCTCCCTTTTGCTTTCTTGCTCACACATTTCTGCTTCCCTCCTCAAACCTTGAACCAATCATAATGATTCAATCAGAGAAATATTTAAAATGGCTTTATTACTAGCCTGCTGCTTCTTAGTTCTAATAATTCCAGCAGCAGGAGATGATTTATTATATTCTATTTTTTGACATTCCTGAACTGGTAGTGGTTTCTCTCATCTTTCCTATAATTTTATTTGAATCTTTATTTCTTTTCCCAGTCAATTATAGTCATCTATCCAATAAAGTGCATTACAGTGCATTAAGTCTGGTATGTCTACCTGTAGGAAAAAAGTCTATCAGAAGCTAAAACTATAGAAAATATATTATCTTTTATGTGCTACCATATATGAGTTTAAAAGGAGGAACCTCAGCTGATGAGTGGCTTCTAAACCGTAGCTGCCATACAGAGAAAATACACTGATTGAATGATATTTCATCTCACAAACAGAAATATGGAGGAATAGCCATGGGCTAGTTGCTAAAATAATAAGCTGTAACACCTATCACTGGGAGAACAGATATAATGAACAGAACCAAAAAACTAAAAAGGAAAGGATGAACTTGTCTGTACTAGAGTTATCACAGCTCCCACTTGAACATCCACATCTTAAAAACATAATTTACACTATGAAGTACTTTAAGGTCCATTTTTCATCTGTCAATTACACCTGTCCAACTGAGATCTACCATGAGTACGTACAATATGTTCAGGAAACTGAAACATAACTTCTATAGAGTGAAAAAAATTCAGAAAACACAATTAAAATGTTAAGTCAGATAACACTGCTGACCTTTTTCTGTAGCAATTGGTTTTAACTTATTATACCTGTAAGTAACTGGTAATGACAGTCTAAGCAAGTTGGATCACTGATGGATTGCTTTTATAACATTGTCAATAAAATTCAGAGGAGAAGATTTGTACAGAAACAGAAATACTACCATGGTATTATAGTTATAAATACATCTGGAATTTATGCTTTCCTTATGGAACAGGTAAAAATTACGTTTTGTCTCATATGAATTTATTAACTGTTAAATTCATGTGTTATATCATAAATTACAGTCATCAGGTTCTTTATTTTGTTCAGCTTTAAGCAACACCTGTAAATGCATTCAGCATGATTTTAATGGCCACCAATGAAGCAAAGCAGAAAAAGACTTATATTGCTACCATAGCTGCAAATTTCTCTCCAAATTGAGATTTGCATTTGAACATGGATATCCTTCATACTGATTCGTTATGAAGATTGCATTGGTAGAAAAGTCACACTTTTTTGTGACAAACAGCAGTATAACAATCATATTAATACATGTGAGGGAGGACATGTGCAAGATCTTGACCATTGAGAAAGAAAAAATTTATTTAAATAACTTATTGTACAGATTTCATGTGGTAAGATTTTGGTAGTGGAGTGGGGAGGTGCTGCAGGGGTGGCTTCTGTAAGAAGATACCAGAAGCTCCTCCCTGGTTGGACAGAGTCAGTTCCAGCAGGCTCTGCATTGGACCCACCACTGTTCAAATCTGAGCTAATTAACAACAGTGTTAGTGCCTCCATGACAATATATTTAAGAAAGGGTAAAAAATGCTGCATAACAGCGACTTGGAGATGGGAAGTAGATGTGACAAAACAAACTCTGCACACACCAAGGTCAGAGAAGATGCAGGTGAAGGAGGTGTTCCAGGTGCTGGAGCAGAGATTCCTCTGCAGCCTGCTGGAGCAGGTAGATATGCCCTGCAGGAAGGTGCAGGTCTCAGAGAGCTGTGGCCCCATTGAGAGGAGTCCATAGAAGTTTTCCTAGCAGAACTTGTGACCCCACAGGGGACCTATGCTGGAGTAATCTGTTCTTGAAGAACTGCACTCCATGAAAGGGACCCATACCAGAGCAGTTCTTGAAGAACTACTGCCTATGGGGAGGACCTCATTGAAGCAGGTCATAAAAGACTATCCCATGAGTGGGAATGCATACTGGATCAGAAGAGCCTGAGGAGGAAGGAGTGGGAAAAAAAAGGTTTTGTGAACTGACCATAAACTCCATTCCTCATCCCCCTGTTCCACACAGGAGGAGGAGGATGTAGACAAGTTAGGAGTGAAGTTGATTCTGGGAAGACAGGAGGGGCAGAGAAAAGGTAGTTTTAGTTTTGGGTTTTTTTCTCACTATCTTACTTTGTTAAAATTAATTGGTAATAAAATAAATTTAATTTCTCCAATCTGAGTCTGTTTTACCTGTGATGGTAATTGGTGTTCTTATCTTGACCTACAAGTTTTCCATCGTATTTTCTCCCCTTCTCCTCCTGATGGAAGGGTAATAATAGAGTGGCTCGATAGGCACCTCAAAGCCAGACAAAGTCAGCCCATCACATTTATCTAGAACAAAATATTTTAAAAAATCGTACTACTTAAGCTTGTATATGTATATGTATATGCATTTCTAGAGTACTTAGTCTCCCATAGAAACTTTTCTACATGAAGAGAAATATTTTCTCAAAGAATACCTTCATTATTGAATCATTCAGAGCTCAGAGATGACAGTAAGTATTAAATTTCATTTCAATGTTATGTTGTTTTTCAGCTCTTCCCCCTATTTAGTTCTTCAGATATCAATATTATGGGATCCTAAAGATAATATCATAACTACTGTCATAATACAATAGTAATGCTTGGTATCCCACTGTATTTTAAGGAAGAAAATTTTGTTAATATCCTTTTTTTCTTTTCTTCATTCTATGTAATCTTTTTTTTCTTTAAAGTTTCATAACAGTGTGCAGAAAAATACTCAAAATACATATCTAAAAATGAAAAAACTTTATTTTAGGAGGAAAAAAGTTAATAGTCATCTTTTTTATCTTCCAGCGTAATTATTAACTATTGTATTATTTATTGATTAAGTTAATTTTTTTGCTACTGCTAACTTGAGCAGTTTTAAATGGTCAGTTTTCTCTCTCTTTGTCAAATCTCTGGGAGATTTAAATAACTATCTGATCCAGGAATCAATTCTATTTTAATCCCAATGGAATATTACCCCTTTATTCCTCTGTTGTAAATACCTGTTTGATTTTCCATGAAGACCTGAAGTTCCTGGTATCTAAAAATGTGACATCAAGACCACAGATATTAACTTTTCTTCAAAATAATTCAGATTTACCTGAAACGGCTAAATGAATGGCTCATACCAATATGCATCTAAAGATATTTCATGAAAGTTCATTAGCTTATGAAATACCACGAGCATGAAGTCAATTGTCAAAGATCTTAGAAAAAAATGTTAGTCCCATTGTTTACACCAGCATTTTAATGCTAGCCATAATTTTTAAGTCTATGTCACCAGCAACCTGGAAAAGAGGCATGAAATAAATAAAATTTGGCAAAGAATTTGCAGACTAGATGGGTAAGGTAGCTTGATCAATGAAATGTCAAACTCAGTAAGAACAAAATCTTGTTTTTCCATACTTCAGTTATGGTAATGTAAGCATATTCTAGTGACAACTAAAGATCAAGAATCAATGCAATCATTATTCATCAAAAGAAAAAATATAAACAAATATAAAAATTCTCAAAACAAACATACCTTTGTGAACATTATTTAAAATACAGATAAATTTAACAAAATCCAAAAGTGAGAATATGATGGCAAAACAGAATCTTTTCATCTCAGCTGGAATTACTCATAACTCTTCACAGTAAATGTTAGTTCTTCTTTTATAAAACTGTATTTTGTGAAAGCAGCATTTCAAAGACTGATTTTTGTCTCATTTCCCCACCAAACAATTGTTTTCCAAGAAAATATCAGAGTATTTCCAAGGTTTTTCTATCAACTGTTTTGTTGCTGATAATCCAGGATTTTTAGCAGTTGTTACTCTTCACATCCTCTCAACTCTCATTCATAGTAAGTTTGCCTCACGGAAAATGTCAATTTCATTACAAATATGAACAGAAAAGAAGAAAAAGCATGAAAAACACAAACAGAGAAAATGTATGAAATAAAGCGTTCAGATGCCGTGTACAATTGTTTAAGTCCTCTCTTTTCTCCCCTTGAGTTTATGTCATCCAGGTTGTATTTTCCAATTTGTGTGAAGACAGTGTAACTTAAAATGCACAAATGCCTAGCATTAGAAAGCAACAGTTTATCACAGGAGATATAGCTTCATGAGCCCAGCTACTAGAAAAGAACTGGGACATGAGATGAACCTGCAAGTTACTGCAAAAGTATTACTAATCACAATATATATTTCTCAAAGGGAACATTTTTTTGGAGTGAAAAATCTTAAATGGTTGCTGAATAGTCAAATTTTCTCTCTCTCTCTCTTATTTTTTTTTCCCTTTATTTATTGAATCTCACTGTATATTCAAGAGTAAAGCAAGGTTTGTCCCATCATGCAAGCACTGGTATACACTGGAGATTTGTCATGACAAGTGCCATAGAACAAAATCTTTACAGGCACCTTGGTTATATGACTGTAACAAATACACTATCCTAACCAAACCTGCAGCTGTTTTTGCTGTGATCCTACTGTCTTTGTCATGAACAAGAAAAAAGTCTTGTCCACAATAGTGCCTTTTTGAACACAATGTAATCTCTCATTTTGACAAACGTAATCAATTCAAACATCATTGTGATATCATAGAGCTGTCAATAAAAAGAACAAAAGATGCAACCTTCTGACTCTTAAATAGTACTTAAGAGTCAGTTTATATTACTAAAATCCTTTTTAATCCTTAAAAGCAACCTGTTATTCAGATACAAACACACACAGAGAATAATTTGGTACAGTTATAACATAGGAAATTGCTGGCTGAAATGTACTTAATTTTTATGGAAAATAGTGGTTGGTATGGGAGCTGAGAACCAATTACCTCCGAAGAACAAAGCTGGTTTTTTATCTTTTGACCCAGTCTTTTTTTTGGAAGGGATATAATTTGTGAGAAACAAGCTCAAAGTGATTGTAAAGTGTTTTCAGAGTATATTCTAGAAAGTTATTTTATAAGGTTCTTTATCATGTTCTAGCTATTTCTACTTCTGTCATGCAAAGTTGTTTTTCTAAATCATATAAACATATTTTGCATCACATAACACTCTTCCTAGAACTACAAAATCAGCTAGAGATATCAACCAGAATATAAAGAAATTAAAATTCATAACAGCTATGCAGTGAAGGTCAACATGGTTATTTTTAGTACAAAAGAAAACAATGTAACACACTATCTAACTCAACTGTGCATTGCTAAATATTACACTTCACTCTCCTAGAGCAAAACTAGCAAAGATAGGAAGAAATATACCAGAATTCCTTGTTGATTAGAACATCACAACTGAAAGAGTAGATGGTTTTTGTACTGAAGGGTCTCATTGCAATGAAAAGAGAAAAGTATTTTGTTTAGTATGCCTCTTGGGTTTTTTTTATTTTCCACAGACCTATGAAATTTTAAGTATTAAGATATATTAAAATATTTATGTAAAGATAATATTCATTCTATCCACTGTTTGCAACCATTCCTCAATAAGTTACTAGAACTAAGGTGAAGAACAACTGTTTTCAGTGTCAAATAGCAAGATGTTTATTTTTTTCAGTTTAAAACTAAATTTATAAATTATAAATGAATCAATGGGAATATACTACAGTGTTTTTCTTCCCTTTTAACACTGATGCATGCCAGTTCTCAGTTATTTGAAATATTTTTTTTCTGAACACTAACAGCAGATTAAAATTTTCATTTAGGTATGCGATTTCTTTATCTTAGTGCTGTGAAATACAAGCAGTTTTGATTTTTAACTGCCACTTATCCCTTGTTAATTAAACATAAAATAATCAGACCTATTGAAGGAAAAAATCTTCAAGTTAGAGTTTCATATGAATATATTCAGTGCTGCTTTCATGTTTCAAGGCAGAGCAATATATTATTTTAGCCAATCAATTCTTGATTTATTTTCCCTAAACAATTGAAAACCAAGGTTTGCAATGCTTGATGTGGAGCTGTACTCTGTAACAAGGTGGAAGAGGTGATAATTGACTCCAATTGACACAAAAGCTAAAACAGTTCTAGTGTGCCCCTTCGAATAGACTTTGAGATCTCTAAAATAAGGACGAAAAGTTTCTTTCAACCAATTGCTACAGCCCTGCAAATGGGAACGTCTCATGAATTATATGCACTTACAGAACAGAGAAATGTATGTCAGAAATACCAAAAGAATTTTAGATGTGATTAAGAAAGGATAAATGAGGTTTCCTGAGTACGGTCTTAGCAGCTGACACTAGTTCTCTCAGTCCATCTCTACCCTCATTCCCTTGTACTCTTTCAGCCCTCTCCTCTCAGATATTGTTGTCTCTTTAGGACTACTTCTGCGTTATCAAGTAGTTTGGTATAAATGGAGCAGCTTGGTAGATCAAGGAACTAGAACCTGAGGCTTCTCATCTCTCCATTCAATGATCCTTAGGACATAGTATGTCTAGTCCCCTGATGAAATATCCTCATTTTCCACATTTTTAATTCTGTTTTAAAAAACCATCCTGTTGGAAGGATATCTTTTCTTCCTCAACTGAAGGTCTCATTGCCAAGCAACATCACATTCTCCTTTTACCTGTTTCCTGGACGAAGATAGAAGTTATTCCCTCTGCCATCATTGCTTTTGTAAAAATCTCACATACAAAAATTTCTACTCCTGTTCATGCTGTTTTCTAGGTAAGACCATGGTTATAGCTGCCCAGACCTCACAGGGTTTATTTCCTTATTTTCCAGAGAAAGGTCACATTGAATCCAAGCATTGTTACCAGGGCTTGAGGAAGTGGTGGTGCCTGTGTGTTCTCAGCCTCCTATATACAAATACAAGACCTTGACTACTTAATAATTCCTAGGGTTTTCTAAGTGGACCTAATCTCTTTGTATGTACAGCAACATGAGAAGACCACTAAAATGAATGGTTTTATTCCTAACTTTTTCTCCCTTTGCAAGCAATGTCATGTAGCCATTTATACTTTATAAGCAAAGAAGAATCAGGGTATATGGTACAGATAAGGCCATCATAATTTATAAATTAGGTGGAAAGAGTCTGCAAAAGGTGATAGATTCTTTGACTGTTTTGATCTCAGTTTCCCTGTTATATCCTGTACAAAAGTGAATAAGTTAGATTGACCCCTGAGACTGATTTCCTGGTAAACAGAGGAGTCTAGGGGAGAAGATTCCAGAGTTCAAGCTATGCAGAATGAGCAGTGAGAGTCAAAGCTGGGGATCTGCAGGACAGATAGAGAGAGTGCAGTGGGGAACAGGGAATAGATACACCCAGACCACTGAGGGGACTGGACAGAAGTCTTTACAGGGAACAGAAGCAATTGAATAAAGTTTCTCCTAACTCAAAAACAAAAGGCAGTAAGAAAACTACCCTAGAGTCAAAGACTGTTCTGATTTGACTATTTAAAATATTAAGTATGGTAGTTTCTATTTTATATATAACCTCAGCTTCTAAATATAGACTGTGTATTTCATGTCTTCTTTTGGGAGGTAATAATAAGTAAACATTCTCAACAGTTTCACTGTGATGAGTGGTATCATGAAGCACATGCAAAAGAACTGAGCGATCAGGGCCAGTCAACATGGGTTCATGAAGGCAGGTCTTCCCAAACTAACCTGATCTCCTTCTAAGACAAAGTGAGCCCACACTGGACAAGGGAAAGGCTGTGTATGTGGACTTCCTGGACTTCAGTAAAGCCTTTGACACAGTTTCTCACAGCATTCTGCTTCGGAAACTGTCAGCCTCTGGCCTGGACAGGCGCACACTCTCCTGGGTGGAAAACAGATTGAATGACCAGGCCCAGAGAGTGGTGGGAAATGGACTTTACTCCAGCTGGAGGCCAGTGACAAGTGGGGTTCCCCAGGGCTCAGTGCTGGGTCCAGCCCTGTTCAATGTCTTTATCAATGACCTGGATGAAGGCATTGAGTGCACCCTCAGCAAGTTTGCAGACGACACTAAGCTGGGTGGAAGTGTTGATCTGCTGGAGGGTAGGGAGGTTCTGCAAAGGGATCTGAACAGGCTGGACCACTGGGCAGAGACCAATAGCATGAGGTTTAACAAGGCCAAATGCCGGGTCCTGCACTTGGGGCACAACAACCCTGTGCAGTGTTACAGACTAGGAGAAGAGTGGTTTGAAAGCTGCCTGGAGGAGAAAGACCTGGGGATGTTGGTTGACAGCTGACTGAACATGAGCCAGCAGTGTGCCCAGGTGGCCAAGAAGGCCAATGGCATCTTGGCTTGTATCAGAAACAGCGTGACCAGAGAGGTTATTCTCCCTCTGTACTCGGCACTGGTGAGACCGCATCTCGAATCCTGTGTTCAGTTCTGGGCCCCTCATCACAAGAAGGAAGTTGAAGTTCTGGAGCATGTCCAAAGAAGAGCAACAAAGCTGGTAAAGGGGCTGGAGAACAAGTCTTATGAGGAGCAGCTGAGGGAACAGGGGCTGTTTAGCCTGGAGAAGAGGAGGCTGAGGGGAGACCTTATTGCTCTCTACAACTACTTGAAAGGAGGTTGTGGAGAGGAGGGTGCTGGCCTCTTCTCCCAAGTGATAGGGGACAGAACAAGGGGGAATGGCCTCAAAATCTGCCAGGGGAGGTTCAGGCTTGACATCAGAAAAAAAAATATCATGGCAAGTGTCATTGGGCACTGGAACAAGCTTCTCAGGGAGTGGTTGAATCACCATCCCTGGAGGTGTTTAATAGACCTGTGGATTAGGTGCTGAGGGGCATGGTTTAGTGTTTGATAGGAACGGTTGGACTCGATGATCCTGGAAGTCTTTTCCAACCTAGTGATTCTCTGATTGCAAAGTAGGTTCTGTCATTGTGTAATCCATCGGGTACAGTAAGCATATAGCATGAAACTAATATACTTTATGGTCTTTATTATATAATTTCCAGCAGAATTTTCTGGTTTAGTTATGTCTGAACATACAAGACAGCCAAACATTAAGAGAAAAGAACTTACCTGCAAGAATGACTTTAAAATCATATCTGTTCCCTTAATCATTTCTTCTCATTATTTTAAAAAAGTCCTGCATTGCCTGATATTTAATTCTTTTTTGAGCCTATTATAGCCCCTTTACAAAGCAGGGCTGGATATACAGAACTTGGAAAACAGTATGTTTTGTCTGAGTGGGTGACATCCTCTTTAAAAAAGCAAGATTATTTGATGGTTTTATATACTTCATGGAAAGATAATAAAATGACACCAGTAAAAAATAACTGGAATCAAAAAGAAAAGCATTGTAAGAACATGAAGTTTGAATGGACTCAGCACATTTAAGGGACATTATTTCCAATATTTTCATTGTCAAGTAATAAAACGTAATGTAAATGTTGCGAGGTCACAAATTCTTACCCAGTGCTCTTCCTGGGTCACCTTCAATAGTGAAGACTGATCTACTCATAAAGGTAAACTTCAATAAGGTCATAAATTTGGTATTGAGTTGTTCCTTTTAGTAAGATAAATGAAAAATGAAATTTGGGAAAAAAAGCTGTCAGTTCTTCAAAGAAATAATGCTGATAGCATAAGTCTAAAATCAGAAAAATAAAGTTTAGTAGGAGATCAGCAAGGTTAAATTACAAGTTCTTAATTGGCCTCAAATATAAAAAAGAAGCATTTAGAAATTAAAAATTAGGTCAGATTACTAAGGACAAAAATAAAGCCTCAGTATAGAAGAAAAAAATTAAAAGGTCAAGACTCAAATGAGACGCAATTAGCAGAAGTCATAAGAATGTCAAGAAATCAGTTTCTAAGTATCAGAGGAAGACCAAAGAAAGCATTGTTCTGCTACTAATCAAGAAGGAAAGCTATACACAGATAACACAGAGAAGGCTGAAGCTTTTAGTGACTTATTTTTTTTCATTAATCTGCAGTAAAAACATCCATTAAGAAGTGCCTAGCATAATTAACATCAGCAACAAAAGGGGAAAATTGCAACATGGTATAGGAAAGGCATGGGTTGCAGAGCTTTTAGAGATGTCAAATCAACGTGATCTGATGAACTTCATCTTGAGATACTGACTGATGCAATCAAAAATCTCCTAGTGGTTATCTTTGAGAACTCTTGGAAGATAGCTACAGTATCAAATTACTTGGGAAAAAAAAAACAAACCTGTACGTCAAAGAAGAGAAAAGAAGAAGCTGGAGAACTATACAGCAGTTAGTCTGACTTTATTCCTTAAAGTAAATAAGGTGTTTTAAAAGTGAAAGGAACTGAAGATACTTGTGAACAGTGTGCAAACAAGGAGATGGATGAGAGTCTATGCAGGTTTGTCAAGAACAAATGATGTCAATCCTATCTGTTTTCCTCTTCTGGTGAAATAACAGGCTTTTGAGTAGGAGAACATTAATAGATGTCACGTGTAAATTAGGAAGCAATTCTATGTAAACCATATCTTGAGTTTACAGTGCTACATGACATAAAAGCTTCAAAACCAGGAAATAATATTGTTATGATCCAACCCCAAGGACCTGTTCGGCAGGATGGAGAAAGGGTAGGTTTCTTTCGTACATTTGTATGGGCAGTTCAGAGTGACAAGGATCACTCCAGGGGTGTACTAAAAATTCTAATGTTTATTTTGAGTGGAGTCAAAGTTACAACTCCTTACTTTGAGGTTGGTCAAAGCAGCAAACAGCAACAGTCCCTTACTTTTAACTAGGACAAAGTAACATACAGTTTACTACAAGAAATTGGATACAATCAAATTCACCCATGAGTGCCAGTATAAAAATGAGCTAGATTTAAGCAGAGAATATGGCAGAGCCTTTGATACAGTTTCTCACAGCATTCTGCTTTGGAAACTGTCAGCCTCTGGCCTGGACAGGCGCGCACTCTCCTGGGTGGAAAACAGATTGAATGACCAGGCCCAGAGAGTGGTGGGAAATGGACTTTACTCCAGCTGGAGGCCAGTGACAAGTGGGGTTCCCCAGGGCTCAGTGCTGGGTCCAGCCCTGTTCAATGTCTTTATCAATGACCTGGATGAAGGCATTGAGTGCACCCTCAGCAAGTTTGCAGATGACACTAAGCTGGGTGGAAGTGTTGAACTGCTGGAGGGTAGGGAGGTTCTGCAAAGGGATCTGAACAGGCTGGAACCATGGGCTGAGACCAATGGCATGAGGTTTAACAAGGCCAAATGCCGGGTCCTGCACTTGGGGCACAACAACCCTGTGCAGTGTTACAGACTAGGAGAAGAGTGGTTTGAAAGCTGCCTGGAGGAGAAAGACCTGGGGATGTTGGTTGACAGCTGACTGAACATGAGCCAGCAGTGTGCCCAGGTGGCCAAGAAGGCCAATGGCATCTTGGCCTGTATCAGAAATGGTGTGACCAGCAGGTCCAGGGAGGTTATTCTCCCTCTGTACTCGGCACCGGTGAGACCGCACCTCGAATCCTGTGTTCAGTTCTGGGTCCCTCACCACAAGAAGGATGTTGAGGCTCTGGAGTGAGTCCAGAGAAGAGCAATGAAGTTGGTGAAGGGGCTGGAGAACAAGTCTTATGAGGAGCGGCTGAGAGAGCTGGGGTTGTTTAGCCTGGAGAAGAGGAGGCTGAGGGGAGACCTTATTGCTCTCTACAACTACCTGAAGAGAGGTTGTGGAGAGGAGGGAGCTAGCCTCTTCTCCCAAGTGACAGGGGTCAGGACAAGAGGGAATGGCTTCAAGCTCTGCCAGGGGAGGTTCAGGCTCAACATAAGGAAAAAATTCTTCACTGAAAGGGTGATTAGGCAATGGAACGGTCTGCCCAGAGAGGTGGTTGTCTCACCTTCCCTGGAGTTGTTTAAGGTGCGGTGATTGAGGTACTGAGGGGCATGGTTTAGAGATTGCTGGGAATAGTTGGACTCGATGATCCGCTGGGTCTCTTGCAACCTGGTGATTCTATGATTCTATGATTCTACAGAGAGAAAGAAGAAAAGTAGCAGAAAAAGAGGAATATATCTTAAAAATAGTCATCATCCCAATGAAGTCCAACACAGGTTTCCTCAGAAAAGATGGCCCATGGGCCAGAGGGCACATATGCTTCTTGGCAGAGATAGTTTATAGTGGACTCCCATCCGCTGTTAGCATATGAGGAGTGGTCTTGCTATGCCTACACCGTTTCTCTGCATGTAAACTTCCCAAATTAAGGCATGCTCAGAAATTCCCAGGAATTTTTTTGAACTGGGGCTGAGAGCTATGATAGGAATGACCAAATACTAGAAAAAAGAAATTATATGTGGCTAGGCAAACTGCTTCGTGAAAGGAGTATCTCTGGAACGGATTTTGAAGCAGATAACCGAGGCTAGCATCTGAGCACTAACACCCTGGGAAGCTGAAAATGGTAAGAACTTAAAACTCGAGTGTAAGAGTTTCCAAATCGCCTAGGTAGCTCACATATCACTGGCACCAACTTGCCAGTAACATTTAGTAACCTGAAATTTAGAAAAGAACAGGCAATCTATGACAACATTTAAACTTTTTGGCTTAGATGCTATTTCACACAACATCTCTATCAGCAAAACACAAAAAAAAGAGTAAAGGCAGAACCACTATATCATGCAAACATATGTGGTTCATTTTCCTGGAGTAGACCTGGTCTGCCTTGCGTCTAATTCATTTCTTGGTTATCATTGTTTACTTGAATGCTGTAATAATTAGAAATATAGAAATAAGAATACATTAAATGATGGTATTACAAAATAGTACCCTGAACAGATTTAAATAGGTGTACTAACATAGGATATAAAACATCTAGAACTTGATAATTCTCCAAGAAAGGATCTGTGGGGTTGGGGAAGATGGCTAGCTTCAAATATGTTGACATTATGCTTTATGATAAAGACAAACATATCATAAAAAATTATAAACAAACAAATGGACTATTGATTGTATTATTCATATCTGTGTAATAATCCTTATGATTACATCTCCCCCTACTTTATGCACATCAGTAAGGCCTCAGCTGGAACAGTGTATGCAGTTTTACATGTTGCACTTTGGGAAAGGTGTATTTACTATGGAAAACACAAGACAGCAGCAAATATGATAGAAATTAAAGAAACTCCTCAGAAAGGACCCTAAGTCTGTCAAGCTTTCGGAATGACTCTGTGCCTACTTTTTCCTTTACATGAAACCCCCAAAGAATAATGAATTGTTCTTAAACTTACAAAATCCAGGGTTTATTAAACTATTAAGTAGAATTCCTAGCTTTTTAAATGCAGTCAGCCTAGAAATATAAACAATTTATATGCAGGGCTGTCTCTCCCAACCCACTGCTCCTTTATCTCCAGCCTGCTCAGTGACTAAGGCAAACCATGCCATGCAGCACCTCTGAAAATTTCCTGTCTGATCTGTTTCTTCTCAGCAGCTCATGTTGTCCTCCACCTGCTGACTTCTGCATCTTTCAAATGACTTTCTCACTCCCTTATTCTGCTTGCCACAGCATGCAGTTTCCAAGAGCCCCGCTCTCTGCCAGATTCAGCTGCTTCCTGGGAAGAAACATGTCTCTTCTGTCTCTAGATAAGTATCTCTGTTAATCCTCTTCTGAAAGGAATATAACATGCAAAACAAGAAGATACAAAGATACCATCTGTCTCATTCCTATAAGTACTCATTAGAAATAATCTGTTCTTCATTGCAGATATGGAGAAGAAAAGTAATTATAGTCTTAAATTTCAAAAAGAAGGATTCAGGTTAGAAACAAGACACTGGAAAAGATTGCTTGGAAGACTAGAGTCTCTCTCAACAGAGTTACTTTAAAAAAAACCAGCTAGCTATTATTCCGTCAGGACTAAAATCAATATAGTTTATCCACAGAATAAAAACGTAGGCAAGAAACTGCCCTATAACTTTTTTCCAAGTTTTATTCAAATGTATTTTGTTACTGGGTGTCTATCAGGTTGTTGATTTCATCAGATGTTAAAACTGGAGTGTAATCTTGCGTATTCATGACCATTGGAGTCTGGGTGAACCTGAAAATTACACAGACTTGGGAGTGACATGAAAGAATGTGAGCAGGAATGAAACTGCTATTTGAAATTTAATGCTTTAAAGGAACATGCACTTTGAAGTTTTGAGTCTGCTTGACTATTATACCCATGGGCATACCCTAAAACTTATAAAACCTGTGTTAAGTAGCACCACCAGTTTGTGCAGGATACTAGGCAACACTTCAGTTCAGTGCAGAATGGGTAGACAAGAGGGATGATGCAATGCCTTCAGTTAGTTTTCCTTTGTGAGAGGTATTTTGCCACCCAAGCTTTAAAATGTACGTACAAGTCCAAAATTAGACATTAGTCTTGTGGCTTTGAAAGAATTAAGAAAGGATTTTATTTAAAGTCCACCTATAGTTGTGCAGCTTAAACTTCATACTTCAAGAGAGAAAATGGCTCTGAGGCTTTTTTGGGGTGTCTTGTGTCTGGTTGTTTATTTTTGAGGGTTTTTTAAATTTCTCTAAAGATACAGTTCTTAGTTATTGGGGGCAGTGACATTATTATTACTATTATTATTATTATTTCCCCTTTTTTAGCTGAGACCAGTAGAGTGCAAGGTGTTGAGCAGCAACTGAAATCCACAGCCAGCTATTTAAGTACTAGTTAGTTGTCAGTATTTCTTCTAAGCAATACTTCTAACTTGTTCTTGAGTTACCTGCTCTTTATCATTTATAGCATGTTTAATGCTTAAAAATAAACCTTTAAAAATATTCTGACATCTCTATATCAGTTTTACAGCAACAATCTGTATGACACACAATCTATTTTATGCAAAGGAAAAAACTCACTGTTGTGCCCCACACATCTTACTGGCCTTTTTTTTTCCTCCAGAGCCATGTGGGTTCAATATATATGCAGACAATATTGTAAATGAGGCTTCTATTGTCCACTTCAAATTATGCTCAGAACAACATTTGTAACAGGTACTAGGAAAGAAAAAAAATAAATATTATCAGATTAAAAAACAATGGGTTTGTTCAACATACAGTTAAAGCATTCTTATTGTCACATACAAACCAGGCTTGCATGCTGTTAACACAAGAAAGTTGTAAGTATTGGTTTAGGAATAGCTGCAACAGATTTGTCAGTCCACACATGCATGCTAATGTAGTATGCTGCTAGGTACATCTGCATGGTCTAGCTGCAAGGAGATCGGTATTTTCCAGCTGCCTTGCCTGAAGGCTAGAGGTCAATGGGATGATATTGGATTGTACCATGTTTACAGCTGCTTCATAACCTGCTTCGTCAGAACATCAGCAAAAAAAAGCCTGCAATTCTGTCCCTACTGATAAACAGAAAGAACAAAGTCACTTATGTTTTCCAGTCTTATCTGTTTGAAAAGAAGTTGCAAAGAGACTATCAGTGGGGTGTGTGAAACATCAGCAACTCAGAATTCTTATTACACTTGAAGGCCTAATGCAAGGATAAGGGGGAAACTGTCACCCATTCAGAGTGGAAAGGAAATTTTCTGAGTAAACTTTATGAAACTGCAAAGTAATTTTGGTAAATTGGGTAACAATTTTTTTCTGTGAACATGGGCCCAGTCTTAGACTGTAGAGAGATCCCCTTACCCGTAGCAGTCACAGCAAGGGGAATGAAGTAGCTCACAGCAAATTAGGTACAATTAAATGATGCTTCCCCAGTCTCTTGCTGAGGCTTCTGATTTTTTTCTCTGCTGTACAGAAGTGTACTAGAGACAAAAATTCACTTCTGGATGCTTTTCTTGAAGTAGAGCTAAAATTACTTCAGGGAATTTAGGGATACCACAGGACCACTCAAAAGCTCCCTTTAAAGAGGAAATAAGTCAGAACATAGGGATTGAATGGGAATGACCATCTCTACTTTGGACGTTCAGTCTGCTTCTTAAGTTCCTTAGAGGCAGATCTTGACAGTCCTGTGGATAAACAGTGAGATGTTACAAAGCCCTTCTCCATAGTAAAGTTCAGGAAATTATTATTAGCGTCAGGAAGTTAACTCCATTGCATCCTTCAAATCTTTGCAAAAGATTTATTAGAACATACTTTAAATGTAAGAGATTTGAGGCTATAATTTAACCATATTTTTCCTCATGCTGTGCAATTAAAAATGTACATTTATATAAGTATAATAGATTTTGGAAGAAAATATGTATCACAAACTTATACCATTCAGATGAGAAATTACTATCCTTTTCTCTGTCACCCAGGATGAAAAGGATTATTATTAATAGAAGACACTAAACGCAAGTTACGTACTCAGCGGGACTACTTCATACATGGTTTAATGGACTTCCTGGATTAGTAAATTGTTCAGGTGCCTGCTTCTTTATGCACTAGATTCTCATGTGGTTATGGAGACTATACAGTATTCGATAATACTCAGGACATTATTCTTGTGAAAGAGGAGACCAGCTTCTCCACATCCTATATCTAAAATACTAGGACAATTCACAAAACCTGTGAGTCACTTCTTCCTATCTTCCTAGCAAGAGATTTCCATGTAGAGACAAAAACATTGTTTTGTCTATGTAGGTTATTATGATGCATGGCATACTGTCCCTCCATCTTCCTTTCTTAATGAAAAACCTTCAAATAGTTGGAAAATAGGTGCGCTATGTCACAGGATGAACTGTATATCACGTATGTAATATGTGCAGAGCTCTTTGGGAAGAAATACATTGCAACAGGTCCTGTCCTTTTTTTTTTTGGAACACTGTGAAAAAATAAAAAAGCAGATGGCATGATCACAGTGAGGAGCAATGTCAGAGATATGTGGATTTCTCAGTAGCATCCACAAATGTGGAGGAAAAAAAAGAATCAGTTTTACAGAAGCTTTCTCTCTGAAGAGCAGACCTGTAGGGAAAGAATACAGGTACAAAGCATAGAAGGACTTCCTTTCATCCCATTTACACCACAGTACTAGTGCATGGGATTAACAGATCTTAAGTGTACTAGAATTTTAGAAGAATTTTAAGATAATTCTGAGAAATGAACAAAAGTTATTTTTCATTATTCATAATAGTTTATTATTTATGTTTGAGGTTTTTTTAAAATCTTTTTTTTGTTGTTGTTGTTCAGATGCTAAAATAGATATTTCAAAGGGCCATATTCTGAGACAGAATAGACTTCTTCTGAATTCACCCCGACACAATTTTTCAGATCAGAGACTATTGTTAAATATAAAGTTAAGCTTGCCATTCTTCACTTTCTCTGATGATTTATGGATCAAAGCATCACTTGTTTGGATCTTTTCTAAGACAGAGCTGCTTTAAAGGACTTTCACAAGGGTTACTTTGTGGAACTGGAATCTTTCCAAGATGCCTGATCTTGACTAATAGCCAAGATGAAGCTTTATTTGAATTTTAAATGACTACACAGCCTCCTCCTTAATGTGCTTTAAGGATCCACTCATGTAGTGCTTATGAACACAGTGTTCTCATTGATTTTAAAGGAATTACATATATGTAAGGAGTTTAGATTTCTTTTTATTTTCTCTTGGATGTGCACAGAACAATTTCTTTTACTGTTGTGCAGTGTACCATTGAATAAAAATAGTTTACCTGCAACACAGTTTGGAAGAAATCTTTGCAAAACCATTTCCTTGTCTGACATGGGAACATTTGCTATTTCTCCTCACTGCTGAAAAAAAACAAACAGAAAGAATGAAGCATAAGCAAATGATTGAAAAGAAGTATTTCATTGAACAAATGTTTGTTGAGTCCAACAATACGGACCTGCCACAGGGAAAGCAAAGCTGGGACATGCGATAAAGGTGGAAAGAATATTAGGTAGAAAAATATTTCCTACTTAACTTTAATTTAGATTCTGAAAGAATTACATGAGACTCTGACAACAAATGACAGTATTTTCATGACTCAAAGGTTCCAAACAAGGACGGGAAGAGTTTGGTATTGCAGAAAATTAATTCTTATTCTAGTAGTGGCCTTATCAAAAGCTGCAATACTTAGAGATTCTCCTAAGTGAGGGTTGACATCCTACAAAGCAATATAAGTTTTGCTCAGAGGAATGGAAGCAGATAGGATGGCTAATATCATCAGATAGAAGCCTACTTCACAGCTCAGGATAACAACAGTCAACCAGCATTTCTAAGTGTTTATCCACTGGCCAGAATGCATAGAAAAGTACGAGAGAAACCATTGTTACCTTGGCACATGATGGAGAGATGCTGCTATCTCGTGGTATTTGATTTCTCAGAATTTATCTATTTGCTTTTGAAAACAAAAGGATGATATAACAACACTAGTTTCTAGAAAGTGAGTTATCTGGAAGCTGGACACAGAAGGTGGATTTTGCTTGACCAATCTCTATTCAGGTAAGAGGCTGCTCAGATTGTATGTTATTTGTATGTTATTCCTATAAATTAAAAAACTTCAGCCAACTCACATGAGTTAGCTGAAGTTTTTTAATTTATAGGAATGCCTGGAAAAGTGAAAATGTACGTAATGCTCTTCATAGAGTCCTAGAATTGTGCAGGTTGGAAGGGACTCCTAGAGGTCATCTAGTCCAACCTCCATGCTACAGTAGGTTCACCTAAAGCAGGTTGCAGATAAATGTGGCCAGAAACAGAGACTCCAGCATCTCCCCAAGCCGCCTTTTCCAGTGCTCTGTCACCCTCACAGTAAAAAATGTTTTTACTCATACTCTGGTGGAACCTCCTGTGTTCCAGTTTGCACCTGTTGCCCCTATCACTGGGGACCACTGAGAAGAACTGAGAAGACTCTTGATACCTGCGTCTTAGATATTTATAAGTATTGGTAATGTCTCCTCTCCTCTTTTCCAGGCTAAACCCATCTAGGCCTCTCAGCCTTATTTCATAAGAGAGATCCAGGCCCTGATCATCTTCGTGGCCTTCTGCTGGACTCCACTGTTTTCTTGAACTGGGAAGCCCAGGACTTGGCAAAGTACTCCAGATGCAACCTCACTAGGATAGAGTAGAGGGGGAGGATAACCTCCCTCAGCTTGCTAGACACACTCTTCTTAATGCACTCCAGGATACCATTGGCTTTTGTGGCCACGAGGCAGACTGCAGGCTCATCGTGAACCTGTGGTCTGCCAGGACTTCCAGGTCCTTCTTTGCACTCCAGCAGGTCAAACCTTAACCTATATTGGTGCAGGGGGTTATTTCTCCTGAGGTGCAGAACCCTACCCTTGCCTTTGTTGAACTTCATTAGGTTACTCTACACTCAGCTTTCCACCTTCTCCGGTCTTCAGGTCTCACTGAACGGCAGCACAGCCTTCTGATGTATCAACCATTCCTCCTCACTTCGTGTCATCAGCAAACTTGAAGAGGGTACACTGCCCCCTCATCAAGGTCATTTATGAGTATGTTGAACAAGACTGCATTAAGTATCAACCCCTGGGGAACGCCGTTGGCCACAGGCTTCCATCTAGACTCTGCACTGCTGATCACAGCCTTTTGAGCTCTACCATCTCACCTCATTCAGCAGAGGGCTCACATTTTCCCTAGTCTTCTGCTAAAGGGACTTCTGCCCCTTGATTCTTACCCATGAGCTCCCTACTTGTTCCATCTCCACCTTAGGCTAAGCTTTATACATTCCAGCTGCTGCCTTGCATAAACAGCAAAACCTCCTCCCCGACCTCACCTTGATGGCCTGCCTTTTCTAAAAAGCACTTAGCTGTCCATGATAGTGTTTCAGTCACATGAGCTGTCCCACCATATTTCTGTGATCTTACTGGGTTTATAGTCCTGTCACCACACACAGATTTCTAGTTCCTCCTGTTAGTTCCCTAAACTGGGTTTGTCAGTGTACGTATGTTTCAGAGAAGTACTTGAGAGTGCAGGTTTCCTTTGAGGGGTGAAGAAGGATTCACCATAGCCATACATGCCCTTGAATGGTTTCCGCATTGGTTCTTATTGCTGGAAGCAGGTAAGGGATGTTTTTCACTGCCCTGGTTGGCCTGTCTTATTTCCCAGTTGGATGTGATGACATGAGGACTGCCATTTTGGAGCTCATCCCAAATCCTTCAGTTTAAAGCTTGCCTTACCAAATTGGCTAGCCTACTGCCAGCTTCCCTTGCCCTTCCTAGAAAAGTGGATTGCACCTCTCCCTAACAGGCCATAGTCATTGAAGAATGTTTTATTGTCATAAAAAGCCAAAACCCTCCATGTAAACAGGAGTTGATATGCATCATGAACAGATTTCTGGTGCCTCCTTCCCTCCAGCTGGTAAAATGGAGGAGTAGATAACTTGGACACCTATCTCTTTCACTCACACCCCCAGTGTTTTATAGTCTTCCTTGATTCTACCTAGGCTTTGGCGTCTTGTGTCATATGTGCCCCCATGGAAGAGTAACAGTGCTTTGAGCTCTTCACAAGTTGTTACATCCTTTAAGCAACATCTCAGATCTTAGCTCCCAGAAAGCAGCATGACTCCCATGACTCTGTCAGGTTGACATATCTGGGTTTTTTTTGTGATAGTTGAGCATGGAAACTGAAATGGAGCCTTGCTTTTGCAGTTCACCAGGGTCCAAAATGCCTCATTCTTACTAGTGTCTGCTGCAGGAGCATGGTTCTGAAACCACTTATCTGTGTCTGTTTTGGCTCCCCCTACTGCTGTGCAGACTTTTAACAATTTCTTGCAGTTTAGCTGCCTGACAGATTATTAACATGCATGCATCTTTTGTGGGTATTTACCTTTTCTTCAGGAGAAGTGTCTGGGCATTTGTTGCAATCTACCACCCACATCAAAGTCTCCTTCTTTATGAGTTATGTCTGAACGGATGTTAGACATCTCAAGGATTCTTTCTTTTGGAAAACTAGTTTTAGCTCTGAGGTTTGTGCCCACCATTTCGAGAGAGACCTAGACCTGGGCTGTAGACCCACAAGACAGTTGCAGTGTCCTCCCTCTGCATCCTTCCATGTCAACTGCCACACAAACTGCCGCACCACAGTGGCGGATGTGTCACGCCCTGTTTGCCCACCCTAGTCACTGTTGCTCCCTAGAGCCATTTAAATCACCCATGGTCATTCTTGGCAATGCCCAAGCCATGTCAGCCTCGTTCACAAGAGCTGTCAGGTCCTGATGGGTCCCTCTGCTCTTCCACAGTCTTCCCTGGCTCTAAGAAACCCCTGTCCATTTCAATCTAGCGCTCAGTCCCAGCAGTTACTAATGCCACTGTTCCAGCTATAGGAAAGAATGTCTCCGAAGATCAAGTCAGCATTAATATATGGTACATATAAATCAAGAATATTGATATCCAAACTCTACAGATGGGGACTTGCAATCTTAACAGCACTGTAGATGTCCTTAAGGCACCATAAAAGACACAAATTGTGACTTTTCGTTACTGAAATATTTTCTCTCAAGGCCATCACAAAAGAAAGTTTATTACACTTATTTGGTGGGATGCAGAGGGAGGCTTTTCAGAGACCTAATTTATTTATAAAATGTATTTGATAAATGTTAATTTTTAAATCTTCCAATCTGCCCATCCCCACCGATTTTGTTTTCATAAAGAACTTAATAAAGGTTGATTTTTTTCCTGAACGAATAGCTTCTGGAAGGTCTTTGGAGAGTGAATGGTGAATTAAGCACTCTCCAGAGTCATCTAAATGATGAACAACCTCTAGGACACCTGAGGCAAGTGAACCTTCCCTCACTGCATGCCAGAGCTGATGTACAACATCATCACTTTTATAAAGTGAAACCTAGTTGGCATGGGGCTATCCAATAATTACTTAAGTTCTCTAAAACAGTAGTTACTGTTGCCTGCACAAATCTGGTAACTTAGCTGCTCATTTGTTATCTTCTAATTTGTTCACAGAATTCTTAGCTGTGTGGCAATTACAAAAAAAAAAAATTAAAGAAAGGAAAAAAGAAAAAAAGCAGGATATGTTAGTTGCGTTATATGGCTCTAATTAGCAGCAGTTTTGACAAGCATTTCAGTGTTTGTAAATATTGGTAAACATCAGTGCTTATTTCTCTCACAATGTTTTTTTCAGCTCAAGTGAGGTAACATGAATGTTCTCTGAATTAAATGCTGCAAAACAATGAAAAGAGATATTTTTATTGACTGAAATTTTTAAAAAGCATTTTATTTTAGCTTGAAGAATCCTAAAGGAAAAAAAAATACTTAATATAAAATTATTGATTTATTTTTGTCTATTTACCAGGGAAAAATATGCCAAGGGAATCTTCTATGTTTTACACACAATAAAATAAATCTCCTCTGTCTTTGAAGAAAAATCTACATTTGGTCACACCCCCAGATTCCCTAAAATAGTATCTAGATCTGTAAATTTAAAATTCCAGCTTAAAGGATATGAAATTTTTTGCTGCTTTTTTATACTGATGTTCTACACTACCATAGGAATTTCAACAGATAGTATAAGTTATCAATCTGTATCATATTTTAAATGTGAGACAAAAATTAGGAGAACTGATCACAGAGCTTGCATGAAAGCAGAGTGACATTGTATGGTTAGTGGGAACAGTAAGTCTCTACTATTAGACTTCCATAATTTCTTTTGCTGCTAAAGGAATTGGGCATGGCAATCTAAAAGGAATTCTTGAATGATACTCAGTTCAGATATTTAGATAATGTCAATTTATTGGTTTCATAAGAGAGGTGTTAAATGCTTTTTAGTGTATGCATGTGACACAATCCAGGAAGCTCATGATTCCCAAGTTAATTTTTGAGTTTTCACTGTATTTAATGTCAGATTTTATTTTATTTTATTTTATTTTATTTTATTTTATTTTATTTTATTTTATTTTATTTTATTTTATTTTATTTTATTTTATGGTTTAGAATTTACTGAAAGGATACCACAGATGGTATGGAATACAGAGTGTATGCAAATTTTCTTCTGATTTTATTGCTTTATATTTCAGGAAACTGTGATATAGGGAATACTTAAGATATCCTGCTTTTTTTCCTGTGTCACGATGTAATCCTGAAACTATTTGTGCTTAAACTTAGGTGACAGTGATTGTGTTTTGAGTGTTCAACTCGTTAAGAGAACAACCAGGTAAAGCAGACAGTTTGTGGACTCATTTGGAGCAAAGATTCCTCATGCTGGTAACTATTCAGGGTTGGATTTAGTGATGTAGGTAGTCCTTGTTATCTTCACTTTCCTAAGATTTTCTCATACAAACAGAGATACTGCAGTACACTTTTTCAAGATAATAATGTGTGAAATGTTGTCCACATGAATTTAACAACTGTCAACATCTTTATGTTTATAATCCATACTAACACTGAGTTCAGAAATCTATGGCAGTGCAAACTTGATATGTCAAATGTCATATTAAAAGTTACTTCACCCTTTTCTTGTTGAACCAAGTAAATTACCTTATAGACTAACTTAACCCTGGCCTTCCAACAGTATGCCACAATTTTGAAATGCCAGCCTCTATTCTGAGAGTTCTTTCCATTTTTCTGTGACCATTGTCATTATCAGCCACTGCAGTAGTCCTCTTCCTTTGCCATATTTCAAGACTTTCAAGTACCAGGCGTACCTTAAATATTTTTTCATTTATTTTAGCTTCTTCAGTATTTTTCATAGGCAATTGTACTGCCTGTAGCAGGTTTTTCCATACACAGATAGTAAAGCTTTTTAACCATGACCTCTTTTTCCACAGTTTTCATGGTATTATGGTTTCCACTAAAGAGTATGCTTTTAGCAATACACAGGAATATGCAAGGAAGAAAAAAGATTTAAAAGTGGAAGACAAAAATAAAATAAGGACAAATAATTCAAATGTATGTCTTTATACACAGTTTCAGATATTTCTGTGTTTTTAAGCTTTCTAGGTACTTAACTTGTGGGTAGTCTTGTGTACATGTGGTTATTTATTTATATATGCATTGATGTATAGGAGTAGTACAGAATTCTGCTGGATAAAAAGGATCTTAAGGCTAGCATTTTTGAAAAGGATATGCTCTTCTCACCTAGTAAAGTTCTTTCTCACAGCTGACTACTCAGTCTTTTGCCATGTGACTGCATAGAACCTCAGTCTTTGTTTCCTCCATACTACCTGCACATATTTACATTTACAGAACAAATTATGGTGGTGCAAAAGATCACCCTGTGTGATCTGTTTAATGGTTTTATTTTCCTGAATTTTATAGGCCAGTAGTAATGTTCATCTCTGCATATGTTTGCTTTAATGAATTGACGGTTCTAAAGGCTTGAGGACTGATCTGATATTCAAAGTCTCTTGAAACTCAATTTTGGCTCTTATGGACGGAACACTCCTGAGAAAGAATGTTGCACTTTAGCATTTAAAGAAAGTTTCTGGGCATATTATTTTCATGGGAATATTGCGGACACTGCTAATGCTTATACCTATACTCTGAGGCCATGTGGTGCTGTAACTTTGAGTTATTCCTGCCTATAGCTTCCAGAATTTCTAGCTATTAAATTTGAATTATATATCTGCTCTTCACACTTATTTAATCCATAACAGCACAACACATACTATGCAACATCCCTATCAGTTCATAGCTCAAACATAAATTATTGCATAGTTTCATTGCTTTTAATCTGTGCCTGATATTACAGGGATTCTTAACTAGCATCTAATCAGGTTTAACATTCCAGTTAGGCTGTGCTACATTTCATGTTGAAATTCCTTGCCCAGTTCATGTTGCAATAGGTATGGGCTGCTTTTGCAAGGTGTGATCTTGAACCTAGATAGCTGTTGTGTCTAAGCAGCTGCACATGTGACAAGCCGCATCAAGAAGTCAAATAATTAATTCTGGAAGGTATCAGTTCCTTGATCTGAGAAGATGCATAAATTGCTGGTGCTCAGATTCAGGAATGCAAGAATTGCCAAGCTAGAGACAGAATGAGTAAGGTGAGAATGTCCTTATTTTACAAAAGCTCAAATTTATTTTACAATTAAGTGATGTTCTTACTATAATCCCAGCTTCTGTTACTATGATTAAGCAGTGGGACACATTCCAAAACTGACCAGACCTCCCCAAGTTACTACATATTTATATCTGCATGTCCTATAAAAATCTCAGAATTTCAAGTGTCAGGGCCTATTGGCACTGTAGACATTTTCTGTCTCTGTACTATAAGCGTATGGTTCATACTATTGAATGAAGTAATATCATATTTATGTACATGCCTTTTCTAAGATATTTGCTACCTAAGTGTCTTTACTGTCATATCTGTATTTGTGTGTGTGTCTGTTCCCATGCATAAGTAAATGTAACTTTTTGTATCTATATTGGCTTTAGTTTTGTGGTGTACACCAACAATTCCATGCAAAGCCTTTAAGAGAGACTTAAAACGTGGTCCATGTTACAACAGCTGTGCAAAAATTAAGAGCTGTACAGACTCTTTAGGGAGCATAGCCATTAAAAGCACAGTCCCCATGCCAGCGTTGTACTCTCCAGACAAAAAACCACCCACAACTTAATACCTTTTAGTTACAGTATCACTTAGAGAAATCTAACATTAATACGTCATATACATTCAAATACTTAAAATCAACTCAGTAAGTAAATGAAGGATTTTCAATTAATCCTACAGGTGCCCCATGCTGTTACTTGGATCAGATAATTTACCGTAGTGCTGTCAGGCAGGTACCACTCACATATGCCATTTCACATGCTGAAAGTGCCACTGCTGAAGAAATTGTTTTACTTATATCACTTATCATAGCAATTCAAAAGCAATTTCCTGAAGTATTTTACTAAAAACTGTTTAAAATAGGTGTTATCTCATCCAAAACTAGGTACTTTGCAGTAGGAGTATAGTTTGTGTCATTAGAGTTCTTTTGCTTTTCTTTCTGACTTTTTAATTTAGAGGGCTTTGGGGTTTTAAATGCTGAAATAGAGTAATGTTGTTAATTAGACTTTATTTACTTTTATATAACCTCATTTTAATATTTTGTTGTGGAAGGATTCTGTTTATTTTTGTGAATTTCCAATTTTTCATTAGAATTTTTCAAAGTTCTGTTTCATTTAAAAAAAAAAAAATTAGTGAAAGGAAGTTTCCTACCTTTCCATCTGTTAATGCCAAGTAATAGAGCACCTAACTATGTCCCTAGCATTACTCATATTGAATTCCCATCCCCCCACCCCCCCCTTTCGAGGCTGCATTACTTGGTTAATTTGATGCTGAACAGAATAGGACTGAAGATGGGTTCAGACCAAAAGGAACAGCAGAAAACTAAACTTGCATAGGCTTGATGGGCATTAATATTGATGATGTATGTGAATTACAAGAACCTTTGTTGTGGTTTAACCCCAGTAAGCAGCTGAGCCCCACACAGCCGCTTGCTCACTCCCCTCACAATAGGATGGGGAAGAGAATTGGAGGGATAAAAATGAGAAAACTCATGGGTTGGGATGAAAACATTTTAATTGGTAAAGGAAAAGCTGCACATGCAATCAAAGCAAAATAAGGAATTCATTCACTGCTTCCCATGGTGAGGCAGGCATTCAAACAGCTCTGGGAAAGCAGGCCTCTATCATGCACCACGGTTACTTAGGAAGATAAATGACATAACTATAAATGCTGCCCCCCCCCACCCCAGCCCCCTTCCTACCACTTCCCTCAGCTTTTATTTCTGAGCACAGCATCATGTGGAGTAGGATGTCCCTTTGGTCAGCTTGGGTTAGCTGTCCCAGCTGTGTCCACTCCAACTTCTTGTACACACCCAGCCTACTTGCTCGTGGGGCAGCCTGAGTACCAGAAAAGTCCTTGATAATGTATAAGAACTGCTCAGCAACAGCTGAAAAATCAATGTGTTACTAACACTATTTCCAGTACAAATCCGAAATGGCACCATACCAGCTACTATGAAGACAACTAACTATATTCCAGACAAAAACATTACAACCATGGACCTCTGAATTATAAGAATAAAGAAGTATTATAAAAACGTTCTTTGAGCCTACTGAACTTCAGGGAAATCTTATAAAAATATACTGGAATGAAGAACTCCATTGTATTGCCCTGGGCCTGGAACCTTTCAGATCTGAAATTTACATGAATAGTTTTATGGATTGCTTGTTGTTGTTGTTGTTATTATTATTATTATTATTATTATTCAGCTGTTTCCAAGGATTTGTGAAAAAGAGCCAGTGAAGAACTTTGTGCCAGCTTACAGTGTCTTGGAAGCTCATTCACCCTGAAGTTATTTCCAGAAGAGATAAGCTTCTTAAGTGTAGATCATATCGGATCCATAATTTTTTAATAATTTCTTTCTATATTTTTTCAACGCTATTCACAGGCACATGTAGAAGTTTTAGTATACATAATTGCCTTATGTCATTCTTTTATAGAAGCATGAGTCCCTTTTATATATTTGCAGACTATCTGGTTTCCTATTAAAAACGCAATTTTGAAACAGTGTCCTGTTTGTTGCTATCCTAAAAGAAACCACAGTCTTATATAATTTTAGCTTTATATCACTTTTGCCTTATATCCCTTCTATTGTATTGTGTCCAGTTCTGGAATCCTCAACACAAGAAAGATATGGAGCTGTTGGAATGGGTCCAGAGGTGGGCTACAAAGATGATCAGAGGGCTGGAGCACCTCCCATATGAGGACAAGCTGAAAGAGTTGGACTTGTTCAGCCTGGAGAAGAGAAGGCTCAGAGGAGACCTTATAGTGACCTTCCAGTACCTGAAAGGGGTCTGCAAGAAAGCTGTGGAGGGACTGTTCACAAAGGTCTGTAGTGATGGGACTGAGGGCAATGGGTATAAACTGAAGTGGGGCAGATTTAGGCTAGATATTAGGAAGAATTTTTTTCACCATGAAAGTGGTGAATCACTGGAACAGGTTGCCCAAGGAAGTTGTGGCTGCCCCATCCCTGGAGATGTTCAAGGCCAGGTGATGATCTTTAAGGTCTCTTCCAACCCAAACTATTCTATGATTCTGCATTCTATTAGCTGAAAAAGCAAAAGCCTGTATCTACTCTAGAAGACTTCGTAGATATCTTGGATGTTCAGTTCTTATAATATGGTAAAAAATTGTCAAAATATTTCACACTTGCTGAGTTCTTATGTAATAATTTTTCTGAAGATTTATACCTCATATCTGAACTTTTAGGGGAATAATTCAGATGTCAAGGCATATCAAACTTGTAAAAATGCAAAGCATGCAAAAAAGGCAAATGTAGCATGGTACAAGTAGAAAAAAACAGAATTGTAAGACAAGGAGGACCCTCAAAAAGATTGAATTCTCTGACTAAAATCACAAAGATAGCAAAATAGAACATTAAACTAGATTAAGGTAGTCTACAAAACCAATAGTAATACAAATAACAAATTCAGATTTTAAAAGGTGTTTGAATCCTTCCATTAAAACAAACTAATTATGGTGATAGCCCAAACAAGAATTTATGTTGCTCATTTCCCAAGATTTACAGTCTTGAACATTGTCGTTCAGGATCGACACTCAGCTACTTTTAAAATTGACCGTGGACAAATATGGCTTATTTTTATTAGGACTTGAAAGAAACAAGTCCAAACCTAAATTGAAGTGTTTATTTCTCAGTCTGTTGTCTTGAAAAATGAGTATAATACTATTGATCCATCTCACAGTGATGTACTAAGCACTTGCACACTGCTTTAGAAATTCCAGGCCTTAGAGTAATACTGCGAATTGCATTCAATAAAAACAAACAATACTGAGCAGAAATAAAAGTGTAAAGATGAATGAAAACACCTGGTCTTTCCTTAGCCAAAAAACACCATAGCAGTAACTCACCAGGAAGCAACTATAATATTCGTATCAGTGTGAATGTTAAGTTATATATATATCCCACACTAGAAAACTTCTGAGATTCTAATTGGTTGCTTTATCAGTGATAGACTGAAGAATATCAGATTTAAACTCTAGCACAATCCAGTGCTTTTATTCTTCCTGATATTTAAAGCTTTGTTATGCAGCCACTTAAGTCTTTGAGATTATTTTATGGTAATGAAATCAGATAGCTAATTTCTAAATTATATAATGAATAAAGTAATATATAAATAGCATTTTTCATTATCTAATTCCTTGGTCTACAATCACAAATGACAGATATTCTATCTGAAATCTTTTTACATATTATCAATTCTCTGTACTTGTACAGTAATATAAATAAGGCTGCTAAAACTGAAATGACACAAGGGAATACTGAGGAAAGCTAAATGAGCAATGAAATCTATATTGCTTTTAAGCATATCTGAGGGAGGTCTTGGGTATTTCCATGGTTATATTGTGTTCTGTCATTGTTTATTGAGATTCAGTAAATGAGTCAAATTTGTGCTCATAGGATATTAGCACAAACAACTATTAAAATTATGTATTATTGTGTTCCACAAAGAGACAAAACAAAAAGGTTAAAAAAAGGGAAGTTCTGAGAAATATCAAGAGTCCAAAGAAAAAGATATTGTTTTGCTACAGTTTACCATTTTGCTTGCTTAGAGATTAGTCCTAGTAATTGATCAGATATTACGGTATTAAAAAAAATAGAAAAATTATCTCCAAAACACATATCAGGTACTGAGATGAGGAAATTTATAAGATTGAATAAATTCAGGTATGTTATTTGCATGAGTAACAGGATAGTAAGTCATCAAGAACTACCAAGATAATTAAGTTAATTTTTAATGTTCTCCTCCATTAAGTTGCTGTCAGAATCTGTGCTTCAAAACAAAATTAGTTTCAAAGACATAGAGAGAGGAAAGAGGGAAACCAATTCTTTATCGAGAACAAAATAAACTTGTTAGGACTTTTAGGATGGGCAAGTAAGGAACTAGAAGAGGGAGAGTAAGGCAGATCCTCAATTGTGAAATGGCCCCTTGGGAAACATAGGATCTGACAGTTTGTGAGTCATGATCAGAGAGTAAGTACCTGGGCAGTGCTATGGTGAAGATCCATCATAAACTTCCACAAGAGGAGGAAGTGGATGAAGCATTTTGTACACAACTGTTAACAAGATCTGGTTCTTATTGGGGTTTTTAACCATAGAGTCATCTGCTGGGAAGAAAACACAGCACTGTGCAAGAAATTCAAGAGGTTGCTAGACTATGCTGGTGATTATTTTCCAAAGCAAGCGTTAGAGGATTCAACTACTCTAATCACAGAACCGCAGAATCATAGAATTTTTTGGGTTGAAAAAGACCTTTAAATTCATGAAATCCAACCGTAAATCTAACACTGCTAAGTCCATTACTAAACCATGTCCCTATGTGCCACACCAATACATCTTTTACATACCCCCAGAGATTGCGCCTCAAACACTTCTTTGGGTAGCCTGTTCCAATGATTGACAATCCTTCCATTGAAGTAACATTTCCGAATATCTAGTTTAAACCTCCCCTGATTCAACTTGAGATTATTTCCTCTCATCTTATCACTCGTTACTTGGGAGAAGAGATGAAAACCCACCTCACTATAACTTCCTTTCAGGTAACTGTAAAGAGCACTAAGGTCTCCCCTCAGCCTCCTTTTCTCCAGACTAAACAACCCCAGTGCCCTCAGCTACTCCTCATAAGACTTGTGCTCCACACCCTTCACCAGTTTCATTGCCCCTCTTTGCACATGTTCCAGCACCTGAATGATTCTTCTACTGAGGGGACCAAGACTGAACACAGTATTCAAGGTGCAACCTCACCAGTGGCAGGAACAGAGGAGCAGTCGTTTCCCTTCTTCTGCTTGCCAGACTATTTCTGATATAAGCCAGGATTCTACTGGCCTTCTTGGCCACCTGGGCACACTGATGGCTCATATTCAGATGGATGTTAATCAACACCATCAGGTCCTTTTCTGCTGAGAAGCTTTCCACCCATCCTTCCCCAAGCCTGCAGTGCTGCATGGTGGTGTTGTGGCCCAAACGCAGGACGCAATATTTAGCTTTATTGAACATGATGCATTTGGCCTTGGCCAAATGGTTGTTGGCCTTGGCCAAATAGTTGTTCATGGCTTGTGCCTGCCCATCCACCCAGTGTTTTACTAGTGAAAGGTACACCCATCCAAGCCATGAACAACTAGTTTTTTCCAGGAGAATGCTAGGGGAAAATGTGTCAAAAGTTTTACTAAAAGCTAGGTGCTCAACATCCACAGGCTTTTACACATCTCTTAAGTGGGATCTAGTTGTTTTGGTGCTCACAAAATTAAGGAGGACATAAACATTAACTGTTTGAGTTCAGAATGTAAAAGAATTATCTGGGAAGCTAGACAGTATAGTTTAGACTCTGGACTTATTCCAGGGAGCAGCCTTCAGTTTTTTTAAGGAATTGCTTGGCAGAAGACCTTAAGAAATTGCTAGAAATTGAAAAAATGACTATGAGAGATTATTGATTTTATTAAAAATACACTAAAATAAAATAAAATTAAATATAGAGAGACTGTTCATAAGCAAACTATTTTGCCAGAAGGCCCACCCTTTTATATAAAGTCCTTCATGAAAAATTAAAATGCATCCAATTATTGGAAGCAAATGTATTTTTATATCTAGGTTTTTTAATTCAAAGTATATTAGCAATGGAAGTAATAATTTTACCTTTCTCTCTAAGTTATTTCAAACTTTCTTCTTTACTTTCTAGTAAGACTTTTTTCATTGCAGAAACAAATATTTGAAAATATAATTAAATAGATAGTTTGATATGTTCATAACTATCCACACAATATCTGCCAAATTCTTTTCAAATCAAATACTTTTTTTTTTTATCAAATACTTTTCATTCTGTAAGCATAAATTGGTACATCTTTATAGTTTCAAATGTATAGAAATTGATAAATATATGATTAAACTAATTAAAGGATTTTTTTTTTGTCTGACATATAAAATGTCTTTAAGAAGCTCTTTGTGGAAACTTTCTGTCCTTAGAACTTAGAACTGGCTGCCATGTCTACTTGATAAACCAAGAAGACTTAAAAGGTAAGGAAATAAGCTGCAAAATTGTAATTTAGAGAACATTCAACATTTAATAAAGCGGTAGAGAGACATGATATTCATCTTAGGCATTCTGACTTAATACTTATTTTTATTTTATTTTTTTATTTTCTATGATTTGAAATGTATGCCATTGAGAAAGAAGAGCTCTTAAACTGGCATTGTCTTAATCAGAAGACATGTCTTGTATTACACAGAATTGTTTGTTGATTTCAGGGGCAAAAATACATCTCCACAATTATTAATCCTGTTATTCCCAGAGAGCAAACAGAACTAAAAGAGAAGATCTCCAATTCTGTACTTCCTCCTTCAACAGCAGAACTGCTTTGTAAGTTCCAATCGGTTCCTATAAAGCCCATGGAAGCTAGTAGCTTTGCAAGCACATTACTGGTAACGTACCTCAGAAGACAGTGCATAGCACAGTATTTCCATTGGCATAAAAAAGGAACCCAGCCATATTAGCCTTTTCAGTATGTTGCTAATTGGTAATGAGAAAAGAACAGTTTAGTTTAGAAGACACTGTTTTTTTTCCCTTGTTGACTTAATTCCGCAGTTATATTTTCAGTAGCTTTCAAAAGCTGAGTAGAAAGATGGGACATTAGAGACATAGTATTTTTTACTGTATTTATCTAAATATTTGTGTAGTTTTCCTATACACATCTAGATTAATAACTGAAATAAAGATGTTAAAGGCTCTATCTTCTGCACTATAGAATAATAAAAACAATGTTTTTTTTTTATTTGACGACTAAATTCTTCAAGCGATGTGGTGTCTACCTACATAAAATTTCCAGTGCATTGGATATGACAGTAATGAGTATAGTAAAAGGTATGATCTTCCCCAACTCTAAGGAGCAAAACAAGCAAAAAAGTCCAAGCATGTAGATATAGCTACAGTATGTGACAAACTATGAAACTAATGGTGAATCAGAAAGGACAAGTGTCTCAATGCAGACTAACAATCATCAATGATGAGAAAGAATCCTTCCCAACTGCTATGAGTTAGCTAAACCCAAGCACAGTCTTATTCAACATTTTTGTTTCCTTATGATCTTGCTGAACAGTTTCACAGAATCAAAAGAGATAGCCGGTTACACGTCCTGCTCCTCTATCCAGCTCTGAGGTTGCTAGAGCCATGACTTGATGCAACAAAGCTACTTCACACACTTTTCTTCCACTGCAGATTCTGAGCTTAACGCAAAGGAAATTCCAGCTCACAGCAAAGACTCGGTAGGTATATTGCTAATAAATTACTGCTACAAGTGCCATGAAAAAGTAATAAATTGATGTAATATATCACCACTGTCTCAAACAGTTAATGGCAACAAGTAGGACCAGATTCAGCATGCCTAGGATTCAACATAGGGCAGAAGTACCTCAAGATTATGGGAAAAAAATGCATGTTTGGTTCTGCAATATGCATGTTCACAGCTATGCTTTCTGCAAGCAAAATTAGAGGTGTAAGATTAAATATATCTAAGATAACCTTTATGAGCATCTTGAATTTAGGTGTCAAGATTTGGGTAGGAGGACACAGCCAGTTCCAGTCACTCCAACAGCAGGGCACAGCTGAGCCCCTCAGTCATAGGCAGGTGCCTTGGGGAAAGCCTGGGTCAGGAAGAGCAATATACTGCCTGGGAGCCAGGGCTGAGGGAAACTGTGAGAAACAGCCCTGTGAGCCCCCAGGGCAGAGCAGGAGGAGAGGAGCAGGGGCTCCAGACGCCCCAGCAAGGAGTCCCCTGTGGTCACAGGAGAGACCTTGGAGGGGCAGAGGTTTCTATGCAGCTCCTGGTAAGGCCCCACACAGCAGCATAGGAAACTGTGAGGAGAAAGGATCAGCAGAACGGAGCTGTCATGGACTGACTGTGCTCCCCAATTCCCCATCTCCCTGTGCTGCTCAGAGCTGGACGTAGAAGAGTCAGAAATGAAGGAGTGAAGCTGAATCTGGGACAAGGAGGGTAGAGAAAATATTGGTTTAGTTTTTGGGTTTGATTCTCACTGCTAAGACATATTTTAACTGGCAATAAATTAAAATAATTTTCCCCAAAGAGGGGGAGTTAGAGAGTGGTTGAGTGGGGGTCTGGCAACCAGCCAAGGTCAATGCATCACAATGAAATACTTTTGTAAACTTCTGATGAACAGCAATGGAATATAACCTTTACCTTCTTTTACAAATGTCCTTCCCTGACATGTCACTGGTCAAGTTAGATAACCTTGGCATTGCAGAGAGAATACCTCACAACTGGAAACCTCTTGACAACATCATCTCATCTTGCTGGGATCAACAAGCATCAGTTACAAGCTATTAGTTTTACTAGGGCATTGAATGTGAAATATCAGGAATTGTTATGATGCCACTGCACCTCAATGTGCTGTGCAAGGCCAAGGGCCATGGTCCTTGAGGTGGCTCTGGAGCACAGAAGGAGGGCCTTGCTAAAACATCTCTGGGTTCCCTCTCACCTGGCTCCCACTCAGCAGCTGCAGCCCAGGTCCTGCTGCAGTACCTGGCCAGGATGAACAGGGCTGAGCTGTGGGGGAACACAAAGCCTGTCATTTTGCTAGGGACACTGACCATGACTTCATAAATGTGAAATTCACCATCACTAGTAGAAGCCCCCCAGCCCTGAGGTGCCCTGGGGCATATGGACTAGAGCCTACAGGACCTGATCCTGGTCTCAGTCTGGATGGCACTGTCCACCTTTCCTGTCTGGGGATGAGTGACTCTCACCTTCCTGGGGTGAGCTAAGGTTGTGCAATATTGTCTGTCATAACAGTGTGAGCAGCTGTGGTTATTGGCAAGTGACAAGCTCCAGCCTTGCGTGTTTCAATGACCAAGGGTAGCAAGTGAGTGCTAGCCATACTGCCCTGTCTGCAGAGGTGAGTCAAAATAGGCCCCCCACCATAAACACCATATTTCTCCCATAAAGACATCAGGATGCTTATGACTCTTCAAAATTTCCTCTCCACTTCTTGAGGAAGACTAATTGTCTTACCTTTAAGACGCAGAGGAGCACTGGAGAATATACTGAATATCAAAAAAAAGGAATTGAGACTAGCATGCTTTTTTATGACATTCACTGGGTATTGTATGTCTCTGTATAAAGCAGAAAACTTGAACTATTAGATTGTTACAGCATTCATTGGACTCACAATTTCTTAACTCCATATATGGTTTGTTGGCTTTGTGCATCACAAGATTTTGAGTACAACATCCTCCCCAGGCACATCATCCACTTGAAGTGTACTGCTAGATACAGTCAGATGTTTGAAAGGAAAGGATCCTAAAAATTTACAGTGCCTTTTTCACTTCTTTCCTGATCCTTTCCTTTCTAACATGTTCTTATTTTCAGTATGACCAAGCCAAACCTGCTTTTCTGGACCATTCAAAAGTGAGGTATGATCACCAAGCTGCAGAACTCACCTTCTGTATATTCATCATGATAGTCAGGTTAACAGAAAGAAAAAGGATGCTAAAAATTATATTTTCATATATCAACATTAGTACCTGATCAGAAAGATTAAATAAGGAAAGCAGTAAACTAGCTGAATGTTTTATAAACAGTATAGGATCATGGATGGGGTGAGTAGCTAGAAGAACTAAGGATATATTCAGGACTAATTGGAGGGAGAGGTGGAGGGAGTGATCATGAAGTAAGGCAGTCTGAAGGCAGGACAGTAAAGAAAATGAATACCCTCACTACTTGTGCTCACCACTCATTTTTTGGAGGATCTGAGAAAGTGAGTCTGGCAAGAGAGTACCTGCATCTTTGGATCATGTATACTCACTTCTGAGCTTCCTGGACCTCTCAAGCAGAGATTTAAACTAAATATCAATAGCATGATGGACATCTGCAGCCTGCTATGAGGCAGATTTGTCTCCAGATATGTCAAATACGGGCTCCAACGCCTATCAAGTTGTTCACCAGCAATGGGGGGCAGCGGGCTTTTCAGTGTTCTGGCAGCCTGTCAATCAACTGCAGATGTCAGTGGATCTTGAATTGTGAAGGCATTTGGCTTATTCTTTAGGGGAATGAGAGTTCTCCGTAAAGCAACAGTAGTTACAACACCCCCAAAAACAGACAATGACTACATATCTTCCTTTTATTGAGAAGAATTTCCCATGGTAATGTTTCTATTATCTATACCTTTTTCCAGGACAGTGGCAAGTAATCAAGGACTCGCCCAAGACTTGTTTTCTCCCCTTTTTCCTGAGTTCATATTCTCCTACTCTTCCACCCAAATCCATCCCAAGAGAACTCATTATTTCTCTGGCAGATATGAAAAAATGTCTGGTAAAAGTAGCTCTGTATTTTCTCATCCAAAATATTAAATTACAGCTATCCCTGCAAGGATGTTTTTGGAGCCAGTTTCATGATCATTTAGTCTACCTTAATAGCTAGCAGGACACAAGCTGACATCAGTCTGAACACCCTGCTCCAACTGCTGTGCAGTTCTCACTTTACAAGCCACTTGGCTTTTGGCATCTTTCTTAATCATAGTAAAAATGTAGGTATTTTAATTGTGCATCTGTCTATGCACACTGGATACATATTCTCTGTCCTTCAGTAATACAGATTACTGATATGTGGCATAGGTAAACATAATAACTGCATCCTGCAATCTGGAAAGAGAAAAAGCTGCTGAAATTTTTAAACAGGTACAATATTATTTTTAGGTGCTAGACAAATAGTGGTTTAGGAATTTTTTTTTCCCTAAGCAGAAAAATATTGATTGAAGCCCATAGGTATCATCCTTCTATTTATAACAGCTCCTCAGAAATCACAGTGGCACACATGCTAGGAAAATTAAACTGTTCAAGGGAGAAGTTTCAGGGTGGTCATGTGTAAATGCAGATATGTTACATCTTCTTGAGGTCGTTTAAAATCCAGAATAAATAAGAGACTCTATATATTTTCAGTATTTGGGTGTTATTAAACTGTAATGCTTGAAACACATTTTTGCTCTCATGATCAAAAAGAAAACCGTGTAATGCTTATTCTTCAGTTTATATATTCTCTTGTCTCTGGAGTTTCTGCTAAGAGGAATGGAACTGACTGCCTTGACAGAGAAACAATTTGAGTTTAACAGAACATGTCTTTTATTCTGGAAAGTTTGTGTTTTGCAAGGATGTGTCACAATGAGTACAAAGGAGAAGAGAATTTTACCTTCTTTCACATCTCTGTCTTTTGCTTGCAGCTCAAACTATTCTAAGGTTTTTGAGCTGCCAAATTGTTTTAGTGGAAATCTGTCATGCTGAAGACTCTTAAAGCCAAACTTTAAAGGATCAGACTATGGAAGGATACAACATTGCCTTCCCTTACTAACAGTGCTATAGTAAAACTGAGGATCAGTACCTCAGGGTAGCAGAACTGTAATGCTTGAGGCATTCATATATCATGTTAAGCACACAAGCTCCGTGATCTATTCAGAAATAATTCCATTTTTTGTAATCAACTATGCTGCCCTTCAGGAACATGAAAGGGAAATTAGCTGCAGACAAATCTGTTATTAGCAGTGATGTAAAAATTTCTAAATTTTTTATAATAATATGCACTCTTTCATAGTGAATATGTATTCTTTGACAGATATTTTAGTATTTTTTTATTACATTACTTTGGAAAATAATTAAAAGATTTATGTTAGAAAAAAAAACTTTAAGTCTAGAAACATGTCATCTTTATTATATCACCTGACAGTAAATGAAGTTACTGTTTTGCGTTGTGATATCAATCTTTCCAAAGACAATTTGCAATTACATAATTAATTGCATACAAGAAACTTTATGAAGGTGTTAATGATGCACAGCAGACCAAATAACTACTCCCATATGGCAGGAAACAGTTCTGATAACTTCTTCATACATGTATTTGCTCCCTATGAATAATCCTTTTAGGCATCTTCTACAAGGAAAGGGGAAGAAATTCCCTGTTGGTATGATAGGAGTTACTCCACTACAACTCACAATGCCTTATGATACAAAATCATAACTTTGTGTCTCAGGCTTTATGCTTAAGTTTTGCTGCATTCATCCCAGTGTCACATGAACTGTCATACACCTAAGCATCATCATTCTGTCTTTAGAAAAAGGATCAACATCTCCCGTGAAGTTCAGAAGAACTGCACTGAGAACCTTACCTAGCCTGAACACACAGTACGGTATGGTACTGCTGCATACACAAATGGAATTATGTGGTTATCAATAGCTTCAATCTTACTTTCTTAGACAAAACAAACCATTTAACTGATAGAAAATTTTGTGGTCTATGACAGTGAGGCTCAAAGGCTCTTACAGCTTTTCTTTTCCCTTGAGATATAACTGGAGATGAATAGGAAGCAGCCTAGCACTACGTATGCAGGCTTTGTCACAGTAACTGAAGTTCATTACATATTTATATAAAATCTGTTGCTAAAATTAACGGGCCCTGTTTAACAATGAGCAAAACCTGAATCTAATGTTATCACTGTAGAATAAGGCTTCTAGAAGTAAGTCAGGAAGCGCAAATTTGGGACAACTGAATTAGAACTGTATTATATCAGAAGCGTTTAAAATCTGTAACTGAACTTCCAAATCTGGTATCACACAATGAGATCATTCTTCCACTTAAAAGATGTGGACTTATTATGCATACAGGGAATAAAAGAAAATGTTCTTTGGAAGAAGTAGTACTTCCGAACTTCATCATGCAAAAAAGAAGGAAGGCCTTTCTCATGCAGAGACAGACTCGCTAGGATACTCACCTGAGGCTCAGTAAACCTCATTCCACAGCTATTCAGGTCAAATGATGGAAAACCACCCTCAAAGAACATAGTGTGCCATAATTTGAATTATCACTGTTTCAAAGTGTATTTCATCTTATTCTTTTGATTATATGCTGCCTTGCAAGAGCAGAATTCAGCAGTGTTATTCCCTCCTTATACCTCACTTTTTTCTTTTTTACCTGTGAGCTTCTGTCTGTGGGCTTCAAAATCCTGTATAGCATCTATAAAAGGTCTTTGGATGTCAAGAAAAAGAAAGACAGAATATAGCAAATCGGTTTGAGGAAGTATACCAAGGGAAGTGCTGCTGTAGGATTGACTGTTCTTGTACTTTTACAGTTCGCATCTGACCCTGCTCACTCTCAGGTAGCAGTCACTAAGTGAGATGGACTTTCGGTGTGCCCCAGAACAGCCATGCTTTTGGTCCTACACTAGATTTCTGAATGTCAGAGTCAAACATAGATTCATACGTAACTTTCTACTTAGTACAAAACAAATAGTGAAAGTTGCCTGAAAGTTTCAAGTTTCCTTGAAATGTGTAAGCTGTTCAAAATGAATATGTAACAGTGACTTATAGGTCAGAATCACAGGAAGGGGTGGAAGAGATCTCTGTCAACCTCCTGATCAAACACCCTTGATCAAAGCAGGGTCAGCTAAAGCAGGTTGTCCAGAACCATAACCAGTCAGTTTTCTAATATCTCCTAGAATGAAGACTCAACAGCCTCTCTGGGTAGCCTGTTTCACTGTTTGACCACCCTCACAGTGATTTTGTATGTTTGTGTATAAATGGAATTTCCTGTATTTCATTTTTTGCTTGTTATCTATTTTTCTGACACAGGACACCACTGAGAAAAGACTAGCTCTGTCTTCTTTAATCACTCCAATCAGGAGTCTGTTGAGGGAAGTGATTGTCCCATCCTACACTGCAGTGATGTAGCCCCACCTCAAGTACTGTGTGCAGTATCAAGTGTCTCAGTATAAGAAGGACATCAAACTATTAGTTTGTCCAGAGGAGAGTTGCCAAGATGATGAAAGCTCTTGAGGGAAAGACTTAAGAGGAACAGCTGAGGTCAGTTGGCTTTTTCAGCTTGGAGAAGAAAAGGTTGAGGGATGACCTCATCACAGTCTACAACTTCCTCAAGAGGGGCAGAGGAGGGGGAGGTGCTGATCTCCTCACTCTGGAAATAGAATGATACTGAGTCAGGAGAATTTCAGATTGGACACTAGGAAAAGGTTCTTCACCAAGAGGCTGGTCAGTCAGTGGAACAGGCTTTTCAGGGAAGTGGTCATGGCACCAAGCCTTTTAAAATTCAAGAAGTACCTGGATGATGCTCTCTGTCATATGGATTAGTTTAGATAGTCCTGCAAGGAGCAGGAAGTTAGGCTCAATGATCTTAATGGGTATTTTCAACATTGAAATATTCTATAATGCTGTGATTTATACACAGTGGCAATATACCCCTCTTCTTAAGGTGAAACAGTCCTAGTTTTCTCAGCCTCTCCTCATATGAAAGATGAGCCAGGTCTCTTAATCATCTTAGTGGCTTTGCACTGGTCTTACTTAGGTACGTCCATGCCATTTTTGTACTGGCGAGCCTACAACTGGACACAGTACTACACATGTGCCTCACTAGGTCCCAGCAAAGGGGCTCTTTCATCTCTCTTGATCTGCTGGCAGTGGTCTTCCTAATGCATTTCCAGATGCTGTTTGTCTTCGTTGTTATAAGGCCATACTGCTGCCTTGTGCTCAGATTGTCCACTAGGACCCCCATGTCCCTTTCTGCCAAGCTGCTTTCCAGTACAGGTTATTCTTCTTCAGGTGCAGGACTTGATATTTCCAGCCTGTTGAGGTCTCTCTGAATGAAAATAAATCTGTATGAGATATTATCCACTAGTCCTAGTTTTGTATTATTTGCTGAGGATGCATTCTGCCCCATCATGCAGGTCAGTAATGAGTGTGTTGAATAGTAATGACCCCAGTATAGACTCCTGAGGTACTCTGTTAGTAACTGGACTAGATGCTAGCTGGCTTACAGCTGTGCACCGATAACAAATATTTGAACCTGGCAGTTCATCCAGTTTTCAGTCCACCTCCGTGTCCATTTACCAAGTTCAGACCTTATCAGTTGGTCTGTGGAGACTTCATGGGAAATAACATTTAAAACATTGCACAATTCAAGATAATTAACATCCACTGCCCTTTCCTTGCCCATCAAACAAGTCATTTCATTGTAGGAGGCTGCCAAATGGTTTAAACATGATTTTCCTTCCATAAATCCATACTGACTACTCCTAATTTTCTCATTGCTCTTCACGTGTTTGGAAACGGCTTTGAAGATGATTCACTCCACCACCTTCTCAGGGATCAAGGTCAGACTGACTGGCCTGTATTTTCTCAAATCGAAATATTTGCACAAAACTCTGTGAAGAGTAGTTCTTAAGCTTTGAACTTTAGCCATAAACATGAACTATATGTACCTACATGTATGAAATTAAAAGGGCTGTTTCCTGTGGAACTCACTTCTTGAAAGTCTTAAATACTTATTGCTGGAATTAAAAAGCCCTGCCTGTACTACCAGAGAAGACAGTCATAAAAAGAAGAAATGTGAAAAGAACATCTGAGAATCAAGACACAAAAAGGCAAATATATGAACCAGAAATGGTAAATTATCCTCATTATTCTAAAAATGGTGTGAGAGGAAGGATTTCTTGTTGTTTGAGAGTTGTTAAATGTTAACATTGTCTCAGGAGAAAAAGACTTAGTTTTAGTCTCATTAACATTTTGATGGAAAGAATGGTACAGAGCTCTGTGGCTATACAATTGCAGTTTGTTTTGCAGAAACAGTGACACCTCTACAGATTCAAACAGAAGCTTGAGTGAGGCTGTTATAGAGTAAAATGTATCTAAGGAAGTTAAAGCATATACTCAAACTGACTGTTGCTTTATTGAGCTGCAGACCCAATCAATATTATAGATTGAATTAGCATTCCTCATATTTTCCCAAATTCTTATCTTATCTATGAGGGTTAAATTTAAAGAGATTAGGGATTTGTTTCTGAAACCAAAGTATTTTACTGTCATAATTTACTGCAAAATAGAAAAACAGTCTTCTGATACAGTTAGGGAATTTTTTTCCCTGGAACAAGGAATTAATTATTCAAGGAGTTTTTTTCCCAGAAAGAGCGGAACTGCCTATTGCCTGGTTTATCACCTATTAGAGTTTCTGTATTTGAGGTCGACATTTTCATATAATCAAAGTTTATTATCTGGAGTCGCTGGTGTTTAATGGCGGCATTCAACAAGAGAAGCTGCTTTAAATCCAGACTGTTACTATGGTTTGTGCTCTCATGTCATACCCCCTCTCACTCCTCTTCCACCAGCAGCAAATATGTGACTTTCTGTTGACTGTATTGGCCCTTAGAAAGATGCTTTAAAAATAAGCTGCATGTTTTAGCCAGATAATACCATGAATTGTTTCCTCTGCTAAATTAAAAAGTACTATGCCTGATTAAAAGGACAGGACAGTATGGAAAAGTAGTGTTGAACCCCAATTTTTTTCAATTAATGCCAAATCTTGGGATATGCAGATTTACAGGGAAATTTTTTCCAGTCTAAATACTCATAAAAATCTCTCATGTTCCCAAGTATTTTCATAAAATACATTCATCTTTATGTTCTGTAGTTTTTAAACTGGATAATAGGTTTAAGAGCTACTATAGAATAGATATATATAAAGAGAGGATTTCTGGACCACTGATATCTAAACCAGTTTTAATCTGTATGAATTAATCTAACCAAATTGCTGATGTTTCAAAATGTATGTTTTGATATTTAAGACTTTGTTCATATAAGATTAAAAACACACAAGCACTCAACTTCTCTTAAACATTTTAACTTCAAAGCAGCCTTAGATGTGTGGAGGATTTTTATCTACTTACTTGTTCTGAATGCAAATATATTATAAAAGAATACTGGATACATCTCTGAATTGAATACAGCAAAATATATTTCAAAGTGGAAGGTAAACGGAAGATTTACATTAATAAATTGTTTACTGCTTCCTTTTAATGCTCTTGCGCACATTCTGCAAACCAAGTCAATACTCTGAATTCAATGTCTTGATCTCATAAAGAAATTAAACACAAATTTACTAAATTAACTTTTTAAATCAATAATTGTCCAAATGAGTTTAATTAGAAAACAGTAATATTGCCTGCCAGGTAGACAAAATAGATGAGTTAACCCAAGAAAGGATTTAATTTAACAGTTAGTAAAAACATGTAATGAGAACAAATGAGCAAGCTTGGGTGAAGCTAGCCATGCTAAGGTTTTTATTAATGTAGAGTTAAGTCACAATTTGCTAGTTTCAGAAATTTTGGATACCCTTGTGTTTTCTTAGTAAAGTCTCCAGTATGGTAATATTAAGAGTTTATAATCAGCAAGTTGTTATTTAGTACAAGTATCATATAGTTATACTGAAAGAGCTATTTTGTGTGAAAGAGAGAACATTTTACTTAACTGTATTTCCCCTCTGTCAACAAAACCCACAATTCAGCTTTTTGCAGCAATAATAAGTATGAAACAGTGGGATCTTCCAGTCTGTCAAGTTGTTGTTAATTGCAGAATGTTGTTAAAGAAAAACATACTATGCACAGTAGAATAAGCATAACAAAGGGACATTTATAGACCAATCCAGCTGTCATTGAAATGAGCAGGAATTTTGCTGTTAACTTCAATATGAGTAGAATCACATTTTTTAATTAAACCATGAAAATAAAATGACAAGTCTTTTGCAAGCGATCTCTCTCTGTCAACTGAAATAATGTGATTCCATATTAAGGCATAAAAAGTTTCTAGAAATGTGCTAGTGATGATTGCATAACTTTTAATGAATTCATAATTAAGTTCTAGACCTTCTTTTCTGGTTGCCAAAAGAGATTCTTCTCCAAATTCATGGCTACTAGCCCCAAACTGGTCCTATCATGAGGGCGAATTTTTGAGTATGTAGTATTAGAACACCTAACAGTTCATGCTAATTGCTTGAATATACTATGCAATGTGAAAAATCTGTTCCCAGAACAGCAGCTTCCAGCATTTGCACATTTGTACAGAGATTTTACATATAGAGAAAATGCAGGAATAAGAATAGTAAAAAAAGTAATAATAATAAAAAAAACCATCTCGTTGCTGTATTTGTATAATATCTATCTAAACCAAAGGCGTTAATTTTTACCTTAAAACTTCATTATGTTCTCAGCTATCAACCAGTGATTTCCCTCTCAAATTGTTCATTCTCTGGATGAAGCTGTTCTTTCCAACACAAGCAAGCCTCAGACAACTATTCCCTGTTTTGGTCACAATATTTTTGTAGATTCATGTTTTATTTGCTGTATTGTATAAGGCAAGCGGAATGTCAATAGTTACTTTTCATAGTACTTTTCAAGTACTACTTTTCAAGACATCATAGCTGCCCTTGAAATTTCAAAATAGAAATTGAGACACACTTTCTCTCTTATTCACCTTCTAACTTAATAAATTACTTCATATGCTGACCTTCATCTTGGTGGAGGCTGCCAGCAGAATGCTCTTAAGCTTCTTTTAGAATAAATATCTCAGAAGATTAAAGAGGGACCTTGAAATGCCAGTTATTCCTCCTTTGTTTATGTCTTCTCTCACAAAACTAATGGAATGTTAGTCATAAATTTATGCTATGACATTTTACAAACCACACATATTTTAGAGGTTTTTTGGAATACTACAGTAATTTTTTTAGTTTTTTTCTTCTCCAGTAGTATGAATTATAATATCTGTCATTTAATGGTTCTGTAATAAGGTACAAAATAGAAATTCAAAACAGTATGTATAACCCCTTCTCTGGTAGTCTGTGAATTTAGTTTTCTGTATGGACTCCACATTACATATTAATGGAACAACTCATTAAGTACACATGGTAAAAATACTCCCTTCTTTGAGATATTTTTGAAATGGAACAGAGTACTAATGGGAAAGATTGATTACAGTCAATTAAGCAATAATTTCTTTAATGAATAGAAGATAAATTTAAAAGGAATAGTTTTACTAAAATAATTCAGTTCAAACTGTACTTCGAGGAATATCCTAAACCTGTCACCAAGATCATAATTACATAAATAAGCATTAAGGCAAGCAACAAAATAACTCTGGATAACCTCCTGTTTCGGATCATAATCAAATGAAAAGACAAAAATTTTCCTTCATTTTACTGGAGATCACAAATGCTTCCGTATCTGTCATATCAGATTAAAATAATAATTTAAAATAATAGTTTTCATAACAGAGAGAATGCCCCAGAGAATTACTCTTATTTTGATGCACCTATCATTATGTCAAGGGGAGAGATTACATTAGATGAAGTATACTGAACAAGATCAGAATAAGTTTTCATGGTTAGATACCAAATTTCTGTGTTTAATTATCAAGAAAACTCCATTAAATTATGAAGTAAGACTTTTGTTATGGATATGGATGAAATTGCTTACTTTTTGCAACCTAGAATGACATACACTCAAATTATGGCCTTTGTATTTTTTCTTAAACTTTGTTTGCTTAATTTGCTTATCCAGAATGTGTTATTAAGATGAGATACAAATAGTTTTCCCTTTTGAAATGTTATTCCTCCTTTCAGAGTGCCAATATCCTTCATGACTTTGGAAGCCACCCTTATTTCTACCTCCTTTATTTTTAATTTTGTAATCAATTATACTGGCAATGGGAAGAAGGAACCTTTCTCCAGATACCACCAAACACTCCATGAATCCACCATGCAAATTTCCAGAAACCTATGACATAAACGTACGTGCATTTCATCATTTCAATACTGGCCAAAACCAAAAGAAGAAATGAAGTTACTACCCGAGATATTGGTGCCTATTCTGCAAGTCTCTAGACATTGACATACCTACATGTGCCACAGTTTGGCCACTACAAAGCTTTGAATCAAATGGCAATGGCTTTCAGGACGTGGTAGTTGTAACACTTTGAATGGAGTTGCCAAGAAAAAGTCTGATCATAATCTGTCAGAAGTAAAAAACAAATCTCAAACCCACCGGAAATGCAATGGTGGCATTATAAAGAAGCTATCTTGGTCATAAGAGGACTCAACCTATGTAAAAATACCATAAGCTTACTTCTGAAATTATCTTCTGTAAACAGGAAGACAGAAAAAAATAGAAAAATGGTTAAATGACAAGAGCACAACCAGATGATTGTGAGTTTTAAGAACATTAAATGAACACCAGGCAGTGAACAAATAGACAAGTGACAGATACAGAAATGCTCTGGGAACTGCTTCACTGAACTGCCTTGGGGAAGGCATTTCAGAAAGGCTTTGGAAAAAATGAAGAGGATTAAATCCTCTCATAATGCTGCTTTTGTATGTGTGTGCATGCATGTGTGTGCATGTGAAACTATATTTCATTTCAGATTTTGCACATGAAGCTAGAATCTAAAGACCATTTCTTTCAATGTGTCATGTTATCTCCAATTAGACATTTAGGTATAACTCTTTCAGTTTCAAGAAAGATCAAAACACTCCTTTCCCTAGGTTTGTTGGAGTTTAGCAGAATGTGGTTAATGTCTACATAGCTAATACTGTAACCAATTGAATTTCAGCAAATTCACAAATATCTGCAAAACCACATTCCACAGCATTGGACACAGGTTAACCAACAGATGTGATCTATCTAGACTTCTGTAAAGACTTGCACATGGTCCCCCACAACATCCTCCTCTCTAAATTGGAGAGTTATGGATTGGATGGGTGGATGGTGCGGTGGATAAGAAACTGATTGAAGGGTCATATTCAGAGAGTAGCAGTCAATGGCTCAAAGTCCAGATGGAGATCTGTGACTAGTGGTGCCCCTCAGGGGTCCATGCTGGAACCAGTGCTGCTTAATATCTTCATCAATGATATAGACAGCAAGATTGAGTGCACCCTCATCAAGTTTGCAGATGACACAAAGCTGAGTGGTGACTAGCCACATGGGAAGGACAGGATGTCATCCAGAGTGACTTGGACAAACTGGAGAAGTGGGACTCTGAGAACCTCATGAGGTTCAACAAGGCCAAGTGCAAGGTCCTACACCTGGGTTGGGGCAATCCCTGTTTTCAGTACATGGTCGGGGATAACATGGAGCACCTTCCCTATGAGGACAGGCTGAGAGAGCTGGGCTTGTTCAGCCTGGAGAAAAGAAGGCTCTGCAGAGATCTTATAATGACCTTCCAGTAACTGAAAGGTGCCTACAAGAAAGCTGGAGAGGGACTATTCATAGACACTTGTGGTGACAGGATGAGGGGGAATGGATATAAACTGGAAAAGGGCAGATTTAGAATGGACATTAGGAAGAAGTTCTTCATTATGAGAGTGGTAAGACACTGGAAAAGGTTGCTCAGGGAAGTTGTGGATGCCCCATCCCTGGAAGTGTTCAAGGCCCAGTTGGATGGGGCCTTGGGTAACCTGATCTAGTGGGATGGCTCTGCCCATGGCAGGGGGGTTGGAACTAGCCCAAACTATTCTATGATTCTATGATTCTATGAAATGACTTCTTTATTGACCAGCAGTTCCTTAGATGAAATTCTTAGTGTACTTTTGAAGGATTTTGACTCATGGGAATCTTTTATTGCTCATTCTCCTTGTTGAATTTCAGGTGAATTCAAAGATCGTAATTGTTTGCATAGCTAGTTATTTATGCTGCTTTGATAGTCTAATTTCTCCTATAAAAAGCTCAATTTAAATCTTTTGAGTATGAGGGTGATCACAGGGCTGATGGTGCAGCCTCCCCGCGGGGCACTGGGAGCAGCTTGCATGGAAATAGGGCAGAGGACACAGCAAGCAGGGGCCCACAGCTCAGGGTTCATGTGGGGAAACTGTGGAGTGATCCCTTGTAGGAAGCAGCAGGGAGACACACAGACCTTGAGCATCCACATCTCTTTCAGAAAGGGTGTGCACTTAGGGACTGAAGATATCTGGGCTATTGCCAAGAAAAAAGGCATGCTGGTAGCCCAGATGTAAGTGTCTGAGAATGTGTGGGATTCAAAATATTTGGGGTTACATATAGAAATATGCTTAGAAATTTGTAGCTGTAACATTTTGTAAGTACCCAACTAACACTGCTTATCTGTTGAATTATTGATACTCATCCTGAATGTATAATACAGTGATTGCCAGTTAATTATGTGTTGTTAATAAATAACAACCACTTCTGTCCAAGCCAAATCAGCTTAAACAATGTGAAGTGAGCAGATTTTTTTCTGAGAAAGTGACAAGATTTTGCATTCTAACCACAAAATGTGAACATCACAACCAAACGCTAGGTACTCTATTACACATTCTGACAGATAAAGCAACCCCTATTTAAAGAATTTATTTTCGTATGTGCATTTTTTTCATAAGTTTTCCTCAACAGACTTTCAATGACCAAAAGAGAGATTTATGGTGCTAAACCTGAAATCTATGCCTACAGTCCCAAGGTCTATAGCCTAACCCGTAGCAAATCTCAATACAACTCTGCACTGAGAGAAAGAAACACTTTCAGTCAAGTGAAGCGTTGTCAAGAGACATAGATATTGATATGAAAGCTAAGTAAATATCACCATTAAGAAAATTCAAGCCCCACAGGAAAAAATAAAGAAATCCAGGAGACTTAAATATTTCTTCCATTGTGAGGCTCCTATCTACAACAAAAATAAATTTTCCTTTATGCATATTTTGTAGTGACATTTTTTAGCACAATATTTTGGGGAACAATTGAGCTAGTGCCTCACTTTCTTTCTTCATGACCTCATCCAACAACAGCTTAGTCTGATGTTACAGGTTTGCTCTCAGCAGAAGATTGTAAAGTTACAGACCATCTGACAATCTCATACAAATCTGCTGTACTGATGATTTCTCTATGTATGTATGACAAAGAAGAAATTGGGATGGAAAACACAGAGAACCATATACAGAGCCTGTATAGAGCCTGGCAGAGATATGTTCCAATAATGACAGCAGGGCACTTTGAGATGGATCCTCCTGCTTCTGCCCTGAACTCTAACTCACTTTGGGCAACAACTCACTTTTGATTTTTTTTCCTATAAGCACAATGACATTTCCCTGTCTTAAATGAAAGATGAAGTAAAAAACAAGGAAGTTTTAAATCTGTTAATAAGAAAGAAAGTTGCTACATGCAATAAGAACAGTCTTGTTTACTTACTGTCTATAAAAATTTTGCAGAAATGTACTTGTGTATTTGAAGGTCTTTTCACTACCTGATTAATAAAAACAAATTTCACTCTTCAGTTCTTTCTGATACAAATTGGAACTAGATAATTAGACTTAAATATCAGCAAGTACAGTAAATTTTCTCTGTATCTTAAAATTCCAGTTCTTTTTATCATGTTCATTTAGATTTTTGCTTAATAAAATACTTTTACTAATGCAGATGTTCATAACACAAAGTATGGCAACTAAATCTTCAGTTTTACCATAGTACTATGGATTAAAAAAATGAAATGTTATGAAGATCATCAGTATCTTGATATACATTGTATTTAAGTCAATCAAACCTTGCCAGAAAGACATCTAAATTTTAATGTATCATTGAGGTCAGCAATTTCACTTTCCGAACAAAGTAGCTCTTGGAAAAAAAGGAGAAAAGGTTTCAGTTAATAGCAGACAATTCTATTGTTCTGGAGTTCAGATTTTTCAGGCAGCAGTCAGGCTATACCTTACACTTGCTATTAATGGAATTACATAATATTAAACATCTAAAAAGAGAGCTGATTTGTTTACAGGATTTTTTTTTCTCAGAAGTGTGTTTTCTGCTGATTTAAATACAAAATACTACATTCTACAGCAGGTTCCATTTATTTCTAATGCAGCTCATCCAAGTTCTTCATTATGACATTTCCAATATCAAACTATAGGAAATGATTGTATGACTGAGAGTGCTCAAGTGAGAGGTAGGAAAAGCAATTGTGTTCAGTCTGAAGAAGTTGTATCAGTGGGAAGTGAAATGGAATAGGCAGACAAAACTGATATGTTTTAAAAAATGAGACATAATTACCATTAATACTGATCTCCTTTGGAAGTTAAATGTATGTATGTGCACATATATATGTATGTATATGCACATACATATTCATGTGTGTATATATGTATGGCTTCTGGTTCAAGAAACTAAATGTTCTCTTGTTCTTCAATTCGACAAAGTGCTGAGCTTGTGAAATCACCTGCTTGTGGGCATCCTTCCATGATTAAGCATGCATTCAGGTCTTGTAAGTGTTAAACCACGATGAAATGAAAAAGATGTAGCTGTGTAAGAACAAGTTTTGCAATAATGTTGCATAAAAGACTCAAAAGAGCTAACTTGTGTATTCATTCAAAATGAATTTATATCTTTTTTTATAAGAAAACTATGGTAATAGTGGACAATAACTGAATTCTTTCGGAAAATAAACCAGAAATGTCTTTAAGGTCTACATACTCATTCGGCAAAACAATATACATAATCCCAGAACCTTATAAATATAAACAGAAGAGTAACACATTTTGCTGCAGTTGGATTTTCAGCTAATGAAAAAATCCTAGGTTTAACTGATTGTTTTAAAACAATAAAGCTCATAAATTCTGGTACTGAAGACTTGTTACTTTATTACTTACAACATATATATAGTTTATTGCACCCTTTGCAATTAGCATCATAGAATCATAGAATAGTTTGGGTTGGAATGGACCTTAATGATCATCTAATTCCAACCCCACTGCCACGAGCAGGGACACCTCCCACTTGATCAGGTTACCCAAGGCCCCATCCAACTGGGCCTTAAACATCTCCAGGGAAGGGGCATCCACAACTTCCCTGGGCAACCTGTGCCAGTGAAGAAAATCCTCCGCGTCTCTAGTCTAAATCTGCTCCTCTTCAGTTTATATCCATTGTCCGTAGTCCTGTGACTTCATGCCTTTGTAAAATGTCCCTCTCCGGCTTTCTTGTAGACCCTTTTCAGGTACTGGAAGGCTGCCATGAGGTCTCCTCTGAGCCTTCTCTTCTCCAGACTGAATAAGCCCAACTCTCTCAGCCTGTCCTCATATGGGAGGTGCTCCATGTCATCCCTGATCATGCACTGACATCAGCGATTGCCTCAACCCAGGTGCAGGACTTTGCACTTGGCCTTGTTGAACCTCATGAAGTTCTCAGCAGCCCACTTCTCCAGCTCTCCAGGTCCCTCTGGATGATATCCTGTCCTTCTGGTGTGACAACCTCACCACTCAGCCATCTGCAGACTTGCTGAGGGTGCACTCAACCTCGCTGTCTATATAACTGATGAAGATATTAAACAACACTGGTCCCAGTACAGACCCCTGAAGGACACCACTTGATATATTTGTTTCATTCAAAAGGTAATCCTTTTGTGCGCTGTCTTCAGTAAATAGCACTATGCAAGTTATACATGTATACATGGGTTATTGACATACCTGTTTCAACATTTTAAATAAAATCCTAAAAAAAACCTAATTTTTAAAAAAAATATTATCACCATCTGATTGTTGCCTCTTCAAATTAATTCTTTTAACTTATATTTATCTTTCTCCCTTTACATATGAAACAAATTGAGAATTTCTTTTAAACGTGCTGTACCTAATTTGTTTTCTGAAGCACTTTCACTGTTTGAAACACTGAAAATCAGCTATATTTCACTACACATCACATTTTATATTTTTCAGTTATGAAAAGTACTCAAAGGCTTGATTTTCCTGTTAATAAAAATTTTATGAGCATGTTTTTATAATTTGAGAGAGTATCAATGGTTATTGAATATTCCAACTGTCCACTAGGCAATTGTGGTACTGATGCCTGCATAACCTTAAAATACTCAAGAAGATATGCAGATGTATAAACATTAAACATAAGCCATATGATGGATATTTTCAAAGGGCCATGTGAGCTTTAATTCGTCTGCTCTGTCATTTTGCTAGAGGCTATTATCCCACTAAAATAACAAGCCACCAATATTTGTTGTTTCAGCCTTGCAGCCAGAGAAATACATAGTGATTCTTTTAAATATGTGTTGTCAATAATGTGATAAAACTAATATTGTTTGAAGAAACTCTGTTAACCTTCACCTCTAGCTACACTCAGTGACAGAATCTGACCCTGTACTTACACATTCCATCACCCAGAAGACACTATAAAAAACACTCCTTCAGACAGATACCCAGCAATGCATGTACATTCTTATTGCGTATTGTATTCTCTGTTTATTTTCTCACTGTAGTGGAAGAACCAGCCCATGAGTCAGTCTACTGAGAGGAATAAGTCATTTGTCAGAATTACAATGGTTCAATGGCTGGATTAAGGACAGAAATATCTATGAGAATTGCAGACACTGAAACAATAGAAATCACAGTTCTATAGTGAACCAATTACAGCAAAGACTCTTGAGGCATTACCTCAAGCTGAGAAAGCACACACTGTAGAAGTAGTTAAAATATTCAGTACAAATATCAATTTCCTTAGGTAAACAAAAAAAGTTTTCTAAATTTAATCTGATAGTTCGGATTCTGTATAGCAACAGCCATTTAATGGAACTTATACAGACTTAAGTCCAGCTTCTGCTCTCAAGTGTAAGAGGAGGCTTTTTAAAAGACGAAGTTCTGCTGGAAGGGATTACAATAGTGAGATATATTAGAATTGGTGGAAAAAAAATATAACAGAAACTCCTATTTAAATCTTTCTAAACTCTGTAGAATTATGCCAAAAAGTAACAATAATGTGTTGGATTATACAGCTGCATTTTACTACTCTCATTGATATGTGTGAGGCTTTTGCCCCACTTCATAGACAACAAGCAAATCAAACTTTGTCAGACTTACCATATATACTCCTCCAAAAAAGCCATTTACAGAAATATTGAGGGTGACCTCTTCTTTGTGTTTAGGTCTTGAATCACATAAACCAGATATTGCTGAAGTCTGAGAGCAGTGTAATTTCATTCTGCTCTCTACACTGTGAAATATAGAACCATTGGTGTCATGAAATCGAAGAAGTATAAAAATGAAAGTCCTTACTGACAGAAGTGTGTGTGGTTTATATTAAATTAAGAAGGATGGAAACAGATCTGTGGCTTTTGAAGCACATGAAAAACTATAGCACCGCCAAAGACACCAGCAGGTCAGGGGTGTAAATGGAAATAACTACTTTAGGGACAGGCTGTTCAGGACCCATGCTGAAAACTTGTGGATCACATATTTTCACAAAATCAATTTATTTCCTGCAACTAGGGAGCTTTAGGGTTTATGAAATATAGTTATAGCCCAACTGTCAGCAAAGAACAAGTTTTCTAAAAGTAGAAAAGCTATTGGAGGCTGTGCCCCTTCAAGAAAGCAGAAACAAATAAACAAAATTCCCAACTATTTCTTTCCATAGGAGTCTAATGGTTGTTTTGTGATATTTACCTACTGTAAGTAAATGTTTGTATTATATATATGTGTGTGTATGTGTGAGTGTATGTGTGTATAGGTAGCATGCAAACACACACGTTTCTGTGGTCATTCAATATTGGTATGAATTATTGAAGGAGACTTTGCTTCTTACTTAGAAGTGATTTTTTTAAAGAAGGCTCTAAAACATTTTAGAACACTTTGCAGAAGCCTAGCTGTAGCTAAAAAATTTTGGTATCTGAAATTTATTTCAAATTAAATATTAATAAATTCAAATTATTTCAAAATAATTTAAAATTTTAAAAATGTTTAAGTAAAGGGTTTTTTGAAGAAAGATATGTAAAATAGTATATAGTTGAAATTGCATATAAATTAGGCAAACTGTAGTATGCAATGTATATTTAAGTATAGACAAACCCCATAAAAGCTGTGGAAGAAAATCTGGGTTTAGCCATTCTGTTTTGGAGTTTTACTAATAAGAGTAACAAGAACAGTTGCAAGATTTTATTTCAAAGATATTTTGACTAATACGATAAAATGATCTCTTACTATTCCTTGATACCTACTGTGACTCAAAAAACTGAATCAGGTAGGAAATATCAGCTATGCTATCAGCTTTTTTTTTTTTTTTTCACTAAACTGGCTAATCTCCCTGAGTTGCATTTTTCAAGTCAAATGCTAAAATGCACTATAAACTTTGTACTTTGAGAAAAAGTCACTGCTGAAGCACACAAATAATGAGAAAAATTTAGGAGCATGCTCCCTCTTACTCTCCTAAGCCCAGTTAGAATGCTATCCGGTACTTCACCACATACACCTACTCTCGTGCAGTGTATTTTTTTTTAATAGGGAAAAATCAAGGGATAGTCTTTCTGCAGCCTTATAGCACAAAGACCTATGTAATTAAGACCTCTAGAAGGGGGGAAGTTGCCAGATGACTCTTTGCTTTTAATGGTCTCTTATGGTTGTCTACAGAAAATGGAAGTAGCTTTCATCTGCAACATTTGGGGCACAGTACAGCATCCAAATTGAAGGTCTTAAATATAGTTTATAAAGCCTCCTTTATGCCTGCTCTTTGTCTGCTGTACTTAACAGTACAAAGCACTCAGCAGTTAAAGAAGGCAGCCCATAAGTGCAGACCTAAAGGCTCAGAGGCTGTAGAAGCATCTCATTTACTGCACGAAACTGGGGTGAATTTACTTACTCTTGAATGATGCTTCACATCAGGCAAATCAGAAAATCTAATGGTTATTCCATTCCATACTATAACGTATTTTGTATGGGAATTATATTAAATCTTTGCAGAAAACCCTGTTTCAAACCATTGATAGTACAGTACTCAGTTTCTACTGTTGTCCAAAGTGGGGTAGAATAGTGATCACAGGACCAAGAAATGTCTTGAAGAAAAACTACGCTTCTGCAAGTACCAGGAAAGAGGAGTACTCATCAGCTTCTGCACTGTATATTCTTATTCCTTTATGAAACAGCCCTGTCCAACACTTAATTTTACCTAAAGTACGTGAAATGTGTATTTCTGTAACTGTTGTGCTTGAGAAATCCAGGTAATATCTAATGAATATTTATCAGTATGCAACTGCGTGCATACACATACTTGTTTATATACATACATATGTATATATAAACACATGCTAGTGCTTTTTAAAGTCGTTTCTGTACATACATTCTTTGCAACATTGACCTGAACATTAACTCATAAATGTGATTAATTTAATCTTATCTATTATCAACGTAATGCAAAGAGTATCCTCATCTGCAGTTAATTCCAGTAAATGGATAGTTCATAGCAGTTGTAGGATACAACAGATCGCTAAGCCTATGTCAGGAATATTTTCTCCCTGAAAGCATATTTGTAGAGAAGTAAGAATGTTTTCTATTTCTTGCATCTATTTGTTAAAATCTTGCTCTTTACATAATCAAAAATGGTTTTCTTTATCAAGATTGTTTCAATATCTCAATTAAGAATCAATTATAAAATTCAAATATTCATCTATCATATTGATCTGCAGAAATAAACAAAATTAAAAAAATCCAACTTTTCTTGGAAAGTAGAGAAAAAAATATGAACTATACTGACAGAAAAGAGGGCTAAAGTAGTATTCTCACAAATATAAATTTTACGTACTTTTTTGTTTGCTTTGCAATCATATGAAAGTTTCTTCCCGTTTAAATATGTTGAAAGCATTTTCTCAATGAAAAAGATTCTCTTGTTAATTTTACATTATTTTTACATTAAAATAGTTGCACGGTAATTTTTCTAACTAAATGTATTTCTTTAAGTATAAAATGAAAATAACTTACTGCAATTCAACTTTTACATTAGATACAAGAAAATGGACAACCTTTCAAAGAGCTGAAGATCAGTAACAATCAAGACTTACTGCTGAAACTCTTTGTTAGAAGTATTATGCTCTTTAGATAGCAAGAAAGTGTTTTTATTTAATAAGACAAAATAAGAAGAAAACATGAAAGCGTGGTATACAGTAATAGGAGGCACCATTTTCGCAAAAGCCTTTAGCAATACAGATTTATTCAAATGATAGTTAAAAGAGTTAGAAATGTAATGAAGAAAAACTTTTAAATAATTCCTCATAGGAAAGAAGATACTTGTACCTTTCTATTTCAAAACAAAGAAAATATAACATGCAAACCCCAAATCTCCATGCAATATTTGCTTTCTTTGTGATATCCCTATTGCTTTCCTCTTGCTTTCATTTATCTTTGTATTTTGCATTTCCATCTTGGATTTCTACTCATTATTATGGGGAGAAAGAAATGACGCAGTTATGGTCCTATTGTTTACAACAATAGCTAATTGTTCTTTTGTAGAAAATAGCACTGCCAAGGTTCCTGGCTGTCAAATATGTATTCAGTTCCTGGCTAGCAGGTTTGCATGCTTCTTAATGAGGAATAAACTACAACTCCCATAAAGCAGTGGGAAAGAAAATAGAAAATAGGGTCTAGCATTGCAATTTTAGAAAATTTTAGAAAATGTCTTGGTTCCATTCAAAGCCAGGTTATGCTTAGACAGGCTGGACTGACACACAATAGAATAGTTATTTTTCATTATATCCAAATAATATTATCATATAATTAAAAATATGTAAATGTTTCCTTTTATTTAAAACAATGAAACAGAAAAATCAAAACAATTCTACTTGATATATGACTTTTAACATATAAAGTATTAACTGCAGTGGGGTTTTCAATATGCTTAGGAAAGCACTCAGAACTTACATAACCTGACCAGCAAGGCTTCAAGGCATAACTAGACCCTGAAATATCCTATTAGGTGTTCCTTAACCCTAGCAACCTTAAGGAGCAAACTAAGGATGAAAGTGATGACAGTACAAATCCAAGTTTTTTTATCCATCATCATTGAAAAGAGCAACCAAAATGCATTTTGTGACTGTTTGATGTAATAGGTGTCACAGGTCACACAGATAACAGTAACTGTCAAATAAGTCAGAGGATATTAGACTATCCATTGTCCCATAAAAGAAATCATTTATCTTTGATAAACTGCCCAGCCCTTTTGTAAAGAGTTCATGGCTACAAATTCATAGCGACATACTTAAAGGTTACTGTTTCTTTTAAAATCAAGACTGATCACATCAGTTATATAATCCCTTCTTTTTTCTTTCTAATGTTGATATATTTTCTTCAGTGACTGCTGCTCACTTCTTTCCAGAGCTCCACAAGCCCTTCATGGGTAAAGATTGTAGGAGTAGTAGTTTTCTTTAGCAATACAGTAGTCTGTAGTAGTTCTTGATACAGTAGATATGATAGCACAATGCCTGCCTAATGTAAGCATGCTATTATTTCTTTTGATTCCAAACTTGTCATACTAGCTTCATAAATCTTCCTCCAAGTTAGAAATTACTCTGAGAAGCACAAGAGATTTTTGGTAGCCAGTATCACTTTAATTCATAACATATACTATGTCTTCCAGTCAAAGAAGTCTGTCAGAATCTAGTTTAGACATACACTTGAGAACTCCATTGACATTCAGATAATAAGTCAATTGATAGCTTTAATTTAGACTTTAAAGAAAATCAATTTTCTTCTTGCATATAACACGTGGTACATTCTGAGTATATATTTGACTGATGAGATTGTAGAGTTGACCTAAAACCTAAGTGCATGTACTGGTTTTGGATGGGTAGTTAAATTTCTCTCTTGTATGGGGGTATCTTTTGGATTTGCGCTGAAAATAGTGTTGATTACACACTGATTTAATTATTGCTGAGCAGGACTTAGTATCAAGACATTTTCTGCTCCTTACACAAAACTTTGGTGGGCGACACAACTGGGACTGCTGACCCCAGCTGACCAAAGGGATATTCCAGACCATATGATGTCATGCTCAGCAATATAACTGAGGGGTGAGGAAGCTGGCAGTCAGGCAGCTGCCTGGGGACTTGGGGACTGGCTGTGCATTGGTCAGTTAGTGGTGAGCAATTTTTTTCATTTGTGTCACTTCTTTTTATTGGGTTTTATTTTCCTCCCTGTTTCTTTTTCTTTTCCTTACTTTTAAAAAAAAAAATTTATTAAACTGCTTTTATCTGAATTTATGATTTTTTTTTCTCACATTTACACTTACAGTTCTGCCACAAACCCACTGGAAGGGAGTGAGTGAGTGACTGCATGGTGTTTAGTTGTTGACTGGGATTAAAGCATAACAAAATGAAGAATTGTACTGAATCTGGATGGGATGAGGTTAACTTTCTTCATAGCAGCCTGTATGCTACTGTGTTTTGGATTTGTGACTAAACAAGTGTTGATTGCACACCGATGTTTTACTGCTGAACATGACTCGTACAGCATCAAAGCCTCTTCTGCTTCCCACTCTGCTCCCATACTCAGCTACAGGTCAACAAAAGACTGAGATACAGCTGGGGAAGCTGACCTGAATTAACTATAGTAATATTCCATGTGATACAACATCATTGTCCGCAACAAAAGCTGGGTGGTAGTCTTTCCAAAATACCTGTTGCTTGTCCAGTGGATAGTCATCAGTCTGCTTGTTGGACACTGTGAATGGTTATATCACTTGTTTTTATGGGGTTTTTTAGTTTTTCCCCATGCCTTTCCTTCACCTATTGACTTGTTTTGTCTTGACCCACGAGTTTTTCTCACTTTTGCTCTTTTGATTCCTTTTGAGGTGAGGGGAGGCAAGCAGCTGGGTGGGTGCTTAATTGGCACCACAGGAACATAACCTTTCTAGTGACTTCCCATTTTACAATTTCTAGTAAAGGTTCTTGTGTTTTACTATTAAACACAACAAGATTATAAAATTAAATGTTAACATTATCACATTCCAGACAGTAATTAAAGCTTCAAATGGAAAATGTCTTGCATTAAATACCTGGTCTTAGCCATAAATAAGAACTATAATAGCATACTATAAGGACAAATAAAGACCTCTATTACAGGTCTAAACATAAGAGACCCACAATTATTTGTTCCTTCCTCCTCCCTCACATAATTTTCTTTTATTCCACTTTCTTTTAATTTATATTTTCTTCAGTTTTTCCATCCCTTCTGTCTCACTACCTGTTTCACTATTGTGCCTGTGTACACAAGTATGGAATTTGCATCATTGAAATACAATGCAGGAATGAAATGTCAATATTCTCTTTGTAACTGATGTTTTATTCTTACTACATATTTCAATGGGAAGACTAAATGTCAAATAACAGCAATTACACAATGAATACATGACATTTTAGATATTTGGTGGCTAAACAAGAAAAATATTTACTGAAGTTATATTTTCATTAAAAGTCTGACTAAAAATCATAAAACCCCTATGCAAGGAAGAATATAGTCTCAGTTCAAGGACTGTAAATATTCACTTTGAGTATTCCTAGTAAAGACTTAAATACATTCAGTGTGACATTTAAGAAAGTAGGGGTACCATGACTGAAGGGCAAGGAAGAGAGGCAGGAATTTTAATTTTTCTGTACGGACTCCTAGTGCTGAAGGAACTTGATTGGAAATATTGGTAGCTAAAATCCTTAATACAGTATTGTCTATCAACATAATAACTATTGCTAATTCAGCTAATTATTCAATTTACAGATATCATGACTAATTTTTGACCTCTGGAATAATCCTTGAATTAAAGAGAAAATCGAGTGCATTTGTCTACCCATTGTATGGCTTTCATGGTGAGACAGAAGTGATGCCAATTTTTAAGATGATTTTTTGTTGACAAATGCATGGACAAGTAGGATAAAACACCTGCATTGCCTTTCAATCTCCCATAAACAGCCTTTGATAGTAACTTAGTCACTCAATATGAGCATGAGGCTCAAAACTGGGCCTTCCAGAACAGAGATACTTTAACATACTGAAAATTCTAAGCAAAAATTGTAAGGAAATATGCATCTACTGTAAAACATATTGAAATGAACAGAAAGTGTCTCTCAGAGCTACAATGAAAAAGCACTAGCCATCTTACTGTGTTAATTATTTTCTTAAATGGGGAAAACAGGAAGGTCTAACAAACAACTCCCCGGAGAATGATAACCTTAATTTATGAACTCATTACTACATCATTAATCAAATCTGATTCTCACAGTTGAATACAAAAACTCTCTGGAATGAACTACTTAAGATTAGCATTTCTTATTTCTTCCTTTAAAGTCTTTTAATTTTTTTCTCTTTCTGTTATTCAAGGCCACAGGGACAATCCTCTAGAGATCAGCAGTTTAAGCATTTGTTAATGACATTTACTATCAGGATAGAAGTGTTCTAGATCACATACATGAAAAATTCACAAAATCAAGAAACAAACTAGGGCTTGGTAGCAGTACTTAAAGAACAAGTATCAAATATTATCAACATTGTAAGAAAATAAAGTAAGAGAATGTTTTTTGTTACAAGTGAAGAGCAGTGTCATTCTTGTTGCCACACCCTACAACCCTCCAAAATCTGTCCTTGAATAAGCTCCATACTTTTTCAGAGCAAGACCAACTTTTCCGTTTTCCCGGAAAATATTCAAAGAAATAGAACACAAAACTAAAACATCTAAATGAAGGAGAGCACAGTTCATTGCAAGTCCCTAATGTCCTTCTTATGTCAAAAATTCTATTGCTGTGAATTTGTTTCTATTACTGCAGTATATAAACTTTGTATGGATGTGCATAGAGTCCTGTGTGGTTGTTTAAAAGCAGTTTATATTTGTAAAATAACTTACAAAACTTGAATAGTACTTTATTTCTGAACTAGACTCAAGATGCATCCTCATGAGTTTTTCAAGTTTCCCAGGGCTTTGAAGGTGAAAAATCCCACCCGCAAAGACCCTGATCTTTTACATAGATTTTTTTCATATATGCTTAAATGGTTTGATCTGGGTGTTCATCTCGCTTCTCCTGTACTCAGAAAATACACATCATGCTTTTCAGGAGTTGAATGACTTGCAGCTTTTGTTTGTCATATACAGTACACTATCTTTGCACATCTGATTAGCCTGTGGGCACGTATTATGTTCAGAGCTCAGGATTACTTCTACTAGAAGACTATCCCTTACATTCGTGACAGTATCAGCCTGTTAGCAAGGCATATAATAGTAAAAAATACCCTAGGATGCCTATTAGCCCTCACAGTGAAGACATAAAGTTGACATGTGTTAATTTTGCCTGCCAGTTTGCATAAGTTTGTAATGAATGGATGTGATACATTGTAGTGACATGAAGACAAGTATTGGAGCTTTCCATCAATAGACAATCTGCTTTCTTAATAGTTCAACTGAACAGATTCCCCTTCCCTTTCCCCATCTAGAGCATGATAACATGTGCGTACACACTTGCTAAAGAAAATGCCTGCAAGGCACAGCCAATACGGTATACAAGAGGATGTCTCTTATTTCATAGAATCATAGCATCATAGAATCACTAGGTTGGAAGAGACCCACTGGATCATTGAGTCCATCCATTCCTATCAATCACTAAATTATGCCCCTCAGCACCTCGACCACCCGTGCCTTAAACATCTCCAGGGATGGTGACTCAACCACCTCCCTGGACAGCCTGTTCCAGTGCCCAATGACCCTTTACATGAAATATTTTTTCCTAATGTCCAGCCTAAACCTCCCCTGGTGGAGCTTGAGGCCATTCCCTCTTGTCCTGTCCCCCGTCACTTGGGAGAAGAGGCCAGCACCCTCCTCTCCACAACTTCCTTTTAGGTAGTTGCAGAGAGCAATGAGGTCTCCCCTCAGCCTCCTCTTCTCCAGGCTAAACAACCCCAGCTCTCTCAGCCGTTCCTCATAAGGCCTGTTCTCCAGCCCCTTCACCAGCTTTGTCACTCTTCTCTGGACTCACTCCAGAGCCTCAATATCCTTCACATTTCAGTTCACACAGACTACTCCATTGGGGGCTTCCTAAAAAGAACAACAGTGCAAAAAATGAACTCTTTACCATCTATCCTGCATTTTGGATCATGTTTGAGCTTTACAAACATGTCCTTGCTTCTAAAGATATACACTGAATTGTATTTTCAGGAATAATCTAAAGATATTCCAGAAACATGCTTTTTAAAATGCAGATACAGCAGGTTACAAACTCCTGCTAAATACATGGCATCTAATTACTTTGCAATCTTTGCAATATTATTAGATGTCTATAAATGTAATTAAATTTATAAGTACCTTTTTAGATTTGGCTTACTGTGATATTTTGACAAAGAGTAGGGTGAGCATGTTGTGCGATCTGATATCCTTAGAACAAGTAGAGAAATCTCTATATGGGTCTCCCAAAACCTACCTCAGTATTCAGGATCACTGTTTTGGTTACCTTTGCAAACATCTTCCTAAGTTGCTGACACTCCTCCCCTCTCCTCCCTTCTCATGAATACTATTTTTTCCACAGAACCCTGACAGTTTTTTCCATTTAAAGAAAGCCAGGAAGAACTGCAGGCGGGTTCCTGCTGGAATTCCTAGATTGTCAGTAAAGAAATGGATCCTGGAGTCCTGGAAGGACTCTCTAATGATTGTTTTGTTCATCCCACTCTCTCAAGGCATGAACAACCGCAAACTAATAAATTATGACAGATGTTTGCGTAGCCTGTTTTTATTGCTAAAATGATGGCTCATCAAAACAGTCCTTCTGCACATCTGCCATTCACCATACATACAGAGAAAATATTCTTGAAGATCTTGAAACTATTCCCTTGATCCCTCAAAGAGTTTCTGATATCTTTTTCAGTCTTCTGCGTAAACTGACGACATTTTCTACACCTCTTTCCATTTTTCCTAATTGCTTTCCACTGCATACTGCCAAAGAAACTCCTGTCTTTCCTAAAATCTAAGAATGCCTAGAAGCTTATATTTCTGCTTTTTACTTTCTAGTCTATTGTTCAATGCCTTAAAAATTGCATGACTTTTGTTTAGCTTGAGATTCACTGTAACTCTGAGCTGCTACCTAACTCCTTGATCTTTCTTCTACATTTATGCAGCTGATTAATCCTACTAACTAGTAGTATTTTGTGCTTTTCCCTCTTTAATTTCTTCTTAGGTCTTTCAGTCCATTGTTTCAATTTATCAAAATAATTTTGTATTCTATTCTTGTCCTTCAGTATACTTGCTGCTTCTTGTAGCTTGGTTTTGTTTGCAAATTTAATTAGCATGCACTCTATTGTCAGTTTCTCCTTCTAACCCTAATGGTTTCACATCCTGTTGATTCATGTGTCTGAAAGCACAAAATAAACACTAAAAATATTTCTAAATATCTCCTTAGCCAATTATCTTCTTAACCTAATATTAATGCATATTGAGATCAAAGATGAGTAATATAAATGAACAACTTACACACTTAAATTATGTTACAGCATTAAACAGGGCTTATAAATACTGGATAATTCTAGAAATTTATAGTGTAAACATATCAGCATTAAAAGTAAGAACATTAAATTATATTATCTCTATTTCTGAACTTATCATGAATGAAGTTAGGATATACCAAACAAACATTCATACAAAGGTAAGTCCTTTTATCATTGTTTTAAACTGTGGTGTAATTTTAATATGCAATTTTCTGTTAACTGGCTTCAGGAAAACATTCATTGTGTACCAATGTGTTACTGTCTCCTAAGCAGTGTGCAAAGTGAATAAAAACCCATAAGCTCCATTATTGATGGAGATGGAAAAGAAACTTCAGAAATAAACACATATTATTAATCAAACTGTCTTGAAAGTATCTAATCTTTTTGACTTTCTGTCTACACCATACACCATAATACTAATACTCCAGTCCTATGGTTTGATTTACTCTTGCATTGTTTTGGTTTTTTTTCCCCCTTTTGGTCTCGTGGTATTTATTTCAGTTCTTACATGGCTCCTGTATACCTATAAAATTGCCAGTACGTGCACATGCAATTGTAAATATCTTTAGTCTGATGTCTCATCTCTGAGAGTATCAAGGGCCCCACAGTCAGAGAAACAGGGGATTAGAGTAGTGGTAAGTAATAGTCATTTGATCTTAAAGAAAGGGGTATTTTTTCTTTGGTATCAATTAGAATGTGATATTTCTTTGAAGTGAAGGAGATTGCAGCTCTTTCTAATTTTATCTAAAAGACCTATGAATGTTCTCATCCATATAAACGTCTAATCTTCTTTTTCAAATCCTCATAAGATCTTGACTTCAATGATAGGCAGTGATGATCCATTCCACAGCATGTTATGCACATCTTACTTGTCGTATCTTATATGAACCCCCCTGACTGAAGTACATGTTATGTTACAGCCAAGGAAACAATTCTTCTCTATTTCATCCTACCTGTTTAAAGCCTGTCTAATGAGCTCTGTCAGTTTTTATTCAGGGAGTCTCTATGGCTTAAGTGAAGCCCTGTATAACCCAGACACTGAGTGACAATCCAGCGCTCCATCAAAACAGATTCCTCTTTCTCCTGGCACCTTTCTAGTAGAATTCAGCTGCTGGTCTTTGCTTAGCTTACTATGTCATAAAAAGGACCTTTAATATTAAAAATAATGATGCAGTAATAATGTCTGTCTGTCCTATCTAGTGTACACAATGGTAAGGAATTTTACCTAATTTTACAACAATCAGCACACTGGAAGAAAAATTTGCAATTGAATTTTGAGTATTGTCACCACTATTTGCCAAGGTGAAATTAGACTCAGAAGAGCCTTTACTATTTGTAAACCTCTGTATTTAAGCAAGAAACAAAACAAAAGAAAGTGAGAAGTCATGATAAAGAAAAATATTTAGCTATATTTTAGAAAACCTCAGATAAATTATTTTAATATAGAAATGTAAAAGTTTTTAAACATGCAACTGTTCCTATTTAAAAATGGACTGCTTTCATTTGAAGTCATAGGAACAAAATTGGATAAAGTCATAATGAATGTGCATGCACTTTAATTCATATTTGTGTCTGAACTACAAACTGAAAGAAACTAGAGGAACTCAGTACATTAAATGGTATCTGAACTGCTGCACCGATAAAGTTCAACAAACAGCCACAGCTTTCAGAAGGGGCATTATCTATGACCTAAGCAAATTAACAGACATCCCCTGGGATGGTAGACAACGTAATCGGTTGTCACAGAAGCTGGATGAGTCATCTTCCCATCTTCTGTAAAAGAGAAGGACGAAATGAAGTACTCCATGGGTCTGATGGTTATGATTGGAAAATGACATTCTGATTAGCAAAAAAAACCAATCACCTCTGTCAAAGTAACTAACAATCATGTCTTTCAGCAAACACTAACAATATAATATCCTCCAAAATGGCAACATTTGCTATGAGCAATGAGCATTCAAGAAGATACTTGGAAGGATAATTTCCCTACAGCATAATTTTCTCTCCACTTCTTAAATTACTTTAATTGAAGGAATCTAACTTTTAACCTAATGTCAACAATAAAAAAAAAACTTTATATTAATTTATTTATTTATTACATATAGACTACTATACACATTTATTTCACTAGTTCTGCAGGAGCGATAGTTATTTTTGTACTTTTCCCCTTCAACAAAAACTTTCTCTGGTTAATCTTTCTAAACAGTCATATCCAGTTACACAAATTACTGTAACTGAAATTCTATACATTTACCTTTTTGATGCTGCATTCCAAAGACGCATCTATCCCATTTCTTTCTATGAGTATATTTTAAATTCTGTGGAATACCATAGCATTCTAAAAGAACTGAAGTTCATTTAAAGACTAACTACTGTTTTTAAAACACTATAAAAACTAATGAAAAATTTAATGTAGCATAAAATTTTGAATAGATTTCTGTACCTATACATAGTTATAAGCTGCACTTCATTAAAGGGGTTCACACAAATGTCTTCCATTTATAAAAGTGTATTTTCAATGTCACTAGATTTTTTAAAAATAATACTCTTCATATTTTAAAACTATAATGTTTAGGGTGTCTAAATCCTGCCTAAGAGAATTCTACAATTTTCTTCCAAGGAAATGAGATGAACATCATAGATTCTTCAGCTTTTTTCTTTCCAGGTTTTAATAAGTACTGTTTGACTGAAAAATTTACTGTTGTTATATGGTATACAATTTCATAATGTATCAGTATGTAAGCATGTAAAATCATGGATATCTCCAAACAGAAGGAAAATAGTAATCTCCAAGTTATTTGTTCTTATATAGTCTTCAGAGGTAGAATATAAGGCCTGAACTGTTAGCAGAACATAGAATAAAAATAGCTACATTTTTAAAGTAAAATTAAATCATCTAAAAGACATGGTTTATATAGACATATTTACCACTCATTCTATACCCAGATAACCTCACTTACAAATATCCTATCTAGATATCTTGAAAGGTAATGGTTGGCACTAGTGACTGCACTAACACTGTTTCCCCCAAATGTACTGCATCCTTAAACTTGGAACAGAGAAATATGATTTTCCTCACAGACTGAAGAGACACCTATTCTTTCACTGCTTGGTAAACTGAGATGTTCTTTCTTGCTAGACTCTCTGCAGTGTTCTAACTTAACCTTCATATCCATGTTAAAAAAAAAAAAAAAAAAAAACAAACCACACGAAACCAAACACATATGATACGTATATGACATTGGTTTTGCATATTTCTTAGAACTGTTAAAGCAGCAAGTCAATAATAAACCCAACTGGAAGCCAAGCTCTGAGATTATAACAAACAAAAGCAGAAGAAAGAGGAATATTAGAGCTCTATTTCAAACTCACTACTTATCGCAGAATACCTCTTATCTTGAATTCCTCTGGCTTATCTGCATGTCATCATGATGTAGATCCTTCAGAAACACAGAAACAGCATTACCAGAGTACTGAGGGCCTCTAAAGACTGCTCAGCACAGGGAACTAGGATGTACATACACTTAACAATAGACGTCCTTCTATGGAATCTACTCCAAAGGGTAAAAACTTGCCACTGAGTTTTCCAAATGAGGATCTGTGATGAAATCATCTTACCTTCTATCACAGTTCTCTGAAATATTCTAGACAGGCAGTTTTTCATGCTTTGGAACAACAGAAGAGATGAGTAAGTATTGAAATATGACTTTATTTGTATATGTTAATAACTTTGTGTGTACTACATTTGACATTATGCTGTATTCTGCATTCTTATGTGTGCTCTGCAATGAACTGCAAAGGAATCCCAGATCTTTATTTGACTAACATCATGGGAAGTCTGTTCTCATTACTGTAAACTGAATAAAGAAACTATTCCACAGTCTCAGAAGTTCCCTCTACAACACAAAGACAAAAGATTCAAGAAAGTAATCTGTGGTAAGCACTCATAGTAATTTATGGAGCGGCACAACAACTATGTTGTAAGTACAAAGGAAGAGGGCTGAAATACTTTAATAATTAAAGGAAGGGGGGAAGAAATAAAAAACAGACCGTAATCTATGACGTCATGTCAGGTTTTAAGCTCAGACTTTTATCTATTCTGTTATCTGGAACAACACACTTTAACAGAAGTTATGAACCAATTTATTTGTATGAACATGACCACAGCTTGGGATAATAATTCCAGGGAAAAAAATAACTTTGCAATAGTGATAAGAAAAAAGAAAATAAATAATATGCATCCATATAGACCTTGAATTTACCTAGAAGATGTTGACCTGCATCAAGTGAAAAACAGATCCACATCTTCCAATCAGCTTCTTTAAGGAGTTTCCTTCTTAATTAGACAGAAATCTCTAGAGAAAATGATGTAAATTACGCCTCCTCCTCTGCTGAACAGTTTTCTGACATGCCCCATTATCCATCCTTATTTACTCAGAGCATCTTTACATGAAACTAAATCCATTAAAGGAGGCTTAATGTCTCAGTACAAGCTTTACAGCTACCAATTTTTATGGTGAGAAACATGTGACAAGTAGGATACAAAAGTTTCTCTTTTTTCCCATAACTAGATGGTTACTACACACCATAAATTAATATAACCTCACAAATCTTATTTTTCTCATTTCTACACATAAACACACACTGTTCTCTCTTTGCATTCTAATGATACGATACATCAATTAAGAAAAGCAGGTATGGAATCAGAATGTTTTTTCTAGTTTGAGTCATCATCTCTGTGACATTTTTTTGTACATAGACTGAAATTAAACTCTTGAAGATGTTAGTGTGATTTTTCACCTGCTATTAAACCTTTCACATCTTTTGCTACTTTCATTGACTAGTTTTCAGTCTTTTCCACCGCTCAAACTACTTTGTTATTAAGATAAAGATGATTTTTCAATACTTTTCAAAATATATCATAGTTTAAAATGCAAATTATATATAGCAAATGGATTGTAAAGCATTCTTGAAGCATAAAAGATGCTTTTCAATTGAAACATGGATTAGCACCAATTTTCTGTATCTATATTTCAGCTTACAACTACTGAGGCACATATTTCTTATTGTTTGTTTTGGTTAGAGGCTTTAAATAAAGCCTAAATCATCAGAATCACAAGTGAGCTTTAATATGAGTGCTCCTACAACTCAGAGTAAAATGCTTTTGACAGTGATGTGTGGTCCCAAATTGAGCAGCCTAGATTTGCCTACTGATACTGTATTCACATACTTTTTGCAGATACATAGTACAGGGATTCATCACCTAATTAAGCTGCACATCATCTACTTCCACTATTAAATCACCATTTAGAGACCTTTATGTCCTCTCCTTCCCCAGCACTCTCACTATAAATTTTATTTTGAGACCTGAGGGCACTTAGTCTAACCTTCCTCTTGAAGCACTCACCTCTCCAGGCATCTGTGTCTAGCTGCCATGACACTGCCTTCTCCTACTTGGTGTTAATAATATGTACATAATCATAGAATTGTAGAATGGTTTGAGTTGGAAGGGACCTTAAAGATCATCTAATTCCAAGCCCTCTGCCATGGGCAGGGACACCTCTCACTGGATCAGGCTGCTCAAGGCTCCATCCACCCTGGCCTTGAATACTTCAAGGGATGGGGCATCCACAACTTCCCTGGCCAACCTGTTCCAGCATCATATCACCCTCATTGTGAAGAATTTCCTCCTCATGTCTAGTCTAAATCTTCCCCTCTCCCATTTATAGCCATTCCCCCTAGTCCTATTCCTACATGCCTTCATAAAAAGTCCCTCCTCAGCTTTCTTGTACAACCCCTTCAGGTACTGGAAAGTGGCTATAAGGTTTTCTCAGAGCCTTCTCTTATCTGGGTTGAACAGCCACAACTCCCTCAGAGGCTCCAGCCCTCTGATCATCCTTGTAGCCCTCCTCTGGACCTTTTTCAACAGTTCCGTACCTTCTTATGTTGAGGATTCCAGAACTGGATGCAATATTCCAGGTGAGATCTCACAAGAGAGAAATAGAGGGGCAGAATCACCTCCCCCTACCTGCTGGCCACGTTTCTTTTGATGCAGCCCAGGATACAGTTGGCCTTCTGGGCTGCAAGCATGCATGTTTGGCTTATGTTGACTGTCACATCAATGTGTCCCTCCAAGTCCTTCCTTTCAGGCCTGCTCTCAGTTCTTTGCAGGGCTTCTCCCAAGTACAGGGTTGTTTGTGTTGCACAGTAATCTTAAGCTGGAAAGAAGCCTTTTCATTAGCTGCCCTAAAAGCCTGGCCACCATTTTATTTTTGTCATGCATGTTTCCATTTGCTCTTACATAATTATTCTTCCCTCCTTTCACCCTTTCCTTCTCCATCAGCATCATATTTTTTCAGTGCAATCCATACTCTTTAACCCCCTTGTTTTCATTAAAATACTTGTGCTCCCAAGAACCCTTCCTCCTATGCACATTACTTACTCTCTTTTGCTTGTTTGAGAATTATATGTACCTAAAGTCTTTCTCAAGAGTGACAAGTATATGATACTCACAGCTAAACAGTCAAAATAGAATCAGCTTCGTTCTCCTACCTCTCTGACTGATTTACAGATAACAGACCTTTTTAGAAGTAAGAAAAAACAGGTTGACTGAAGAAATTGCTTAGACTAGTGTTGAAAGCATGTGCATTGCCTGTTTCATATTACATAGGTCTAATGCAAAGGTTAATGCCTCTTATGGCATGTATTGTGCCCCCAAAACGTCATTATGTTGCCCACAGACCAATCTATTTTTTCCTCATTTAACCATTCTGCGTATTTATTTCACTTGTCTGTTGGGTGGCATGAAGGAGACAGAAGCAGATCCAAGAAAGTGTTTATTACCCCTCTGCTGAAATGCAAGGCTTTTACAGGAATCCAAGTAAAATCCTTGGACCTAGATTAGACATATAAATTCCCTTGTTCACTGTTTTAGAAAAGTAAAACTTTGAAACATGGAGTACAACAGCCAGCAGGTTGTGTAGGAAGCAGTTATATGCTAAGGCAATTCAAGAACAGGAGTATATCTTAAATTTATTCCTCCCACAACTTAGATTAGCACTTTTCTACATAAAGTCAAATTAATTCTTTGTTTCAAAAGCCATTAACACTGAGGGAAAAAAAGAGATATTGTACCTTTTCTGAAATATGAAAAAGAAATTAAAGAGTTGTTATGGTATTACAGAAATACCATAACAACTCTCCTTGTTTTGTAGTTAAGTGCTTAGTTTATTTATCTAATATGGCTTTGGGAAGAAATCACCTTTTGTCTGCCAATGTAAGAGGTCTACTCTTGCATGGAGTTCCTTAGCCTTAGCTTTTCTACAGCTACATTCTCAACTGGCTCAGCATCCTTCCTCTAGTAGTTAAAGCTGTGCTATAATACTGGTTTAAGTTTATACATGTGTAACAACCCAGTCTTGTGTAGCCAAAATTGAGCAGGGGGTAATCTTTTGGGTGTTTGCATGGCATCAATGAAAGTGATGACAGTCACTTTAAAAGCTTGATCAAAATCCAAAACTTTACTTTGAACTCAGTCAAAGTTTTAGCAGTCACATCAAGAGCTTGGCATAAGGTTGGTTTTAACAAATAGCAGTAATTCATAACTATATACAGAACAAGATCTTGGCAAAATGTTGAGTTCATAACCATATACAGACAATATCACCCAAAAGTTCTGATAAATACGAGGTAGAGTTCAAGAGAGGAAAAAGATGGAAAGAGAGAGAAGAAAACAACAAGCAAAGAGGAATAGAAAAAAAGATAGTCACCACCCAGCTGGAACCAACGAAGGTCTCAGCCTGCAGTCTTCCATTAGCAGTTAAGGTCCAAGGGTCTGCAGATGTGCATGTGGTCTTAAGAAAGCAATTTATATACAAGAGCCTAGCCCTTATTATTATACAGGGCATACAAGGAAGGTATCTCGCTGCAATTGCAGTGCCTCTGTTAGAAGGTTCTAGAAGTGGCACATGCATAGTGGTCCCTTCTGAGAGGTTCCTGATTTCAGTCTGAGGGTTTGCAGGCATTGCTAGTGGCTCAGGAGACCCTGACCCAGAATAACCACTGTAAACTCTCTGGGTGTATGGGCACAGTTCTAAGTGGTTTTGCCTTTCTAGCCCAGTCAAAGTGATACAGAGGTTTTCATCTGCTTGTCAGTCACAGACTCCCTCCCTTCTTTAACCACACCTACCAGTTACTGGGGAAGCAAGATGGTAAGCTGTGCAAACCCCCAAGTACATAGAGTTTCAAAATAAGACAAATGTTTAAGGCATACAAAGCAAAACATTTATGTAATTGACCATTACAGCATGTGTATATGAAATAAGAAGGTGAAGCTTCATTAGAACACAGCGAGAGCAGTAGTCGGGTCTTCAGCCTGGCAGTTTAGGTGCTCACACAGAAGGCAAAAAGGAAAGGCTGATTCCAGACTCAGCTCTCCTGCCTCTGACTATGACAAGTAAATGAGACACATCTGGAGCTCCTTGACACTGAGATGAACTGGCAAGATATGTTCTATATTCATATTACTAAATATTCCCACCCTTATGCAAATAACCCTGGTGTCCTTTAGCTTCCAGAGTGTGTCTTGGAAATACGGGTTGTCTTAGGTCAATCTCTACCAATTTATAGAACAGATGACAGACTCCTGTGTCCAGGTATTTCCTAGCACTTTCTGCTATATTAATACTAATTAAGATGTAGTATTTAAGTATTTTGCCTAATGGTTGATTCAGGTAAAATTCATAAAAATGTCTTTGGACTAAATCATGTCCAGATAATTCTTAAGGATTTTATTTTAAAGCGGAAACAAGCAAATATGCACTTAAATAAAAATACCACTAAGATAAGAGAGAAAATTGTCATAATTAATTGAGGTTGCAATTAAGATTAAATCAATAGTTTCAAATTATTCCATCACCTAAAGTACTACAACAGGTAATCAAAACAAGTTATTATACTAGAAAAGATACTTACATGGTAGCCTCCACTTGGGAAATTTAAAGAGGAGCCTTCCTACATTCAGTTTATACCACGGCCTGTGTTATAGCTAATGCAACCTACTGGCTTAGGTAAGGACAAGCAAAAGCATCTGCAGATTGCCAGTGTCTCTTCTTTTAGGGGGTTTACACCATTCTAGTTTTGAAAGGTTGCAATAATTGTAACATGTTTATTTTGTAAGAACCCTGTCTGTCCTTTCCCACATTAAAGAACTTTATGTTTGCTTATTTTCCTTCCATTCACATAAGTATACAGAATGCTATCTTACAATCCAAAATCAAAGTAGAAAATCCAGTTGGTCAGAATTAATTTAATAAAATATTAAAAATTCAGAAGTAATTAATTTTTTTGTAATTTAATTTTTTTTGTAGGAAATTCCTCAATCAGCTTTTTTTTTTTACATGGGATTTGTCAGACAGCCAGGATAATGGACCTTTCCTTTTCTTTATTTCCTTTCAAGTGCCCTCAAATTTCTTATCAATTGTCTTTTACCATCACTGATTCTAACATTTCAATTATCCCAATAGGGATGTTTACCGTATTATTTAATAATCTTCTCCAATCTCAGATGCAGCTACATTTAAAGGAAACATATGGTTTCCTTTAAAAAGATAGGACACCATTATATTCTATTTTCTCAATATGCAAACCTACTCTGAAAATATAGAATTACTGACAATCACAGAATCACAGAATCATTTAGGTTGGAAAAGACCTTTAAGATCACCAAGCCCAACTGTAAACCTAACACTGCAAAGTCTAGCACTAATTGCTTAACCATTTTCTTAGGATTATTAAATAACTTCTCATGACAACTGCTTTCTTTCATGCTTCAAAATTATCAAATGTATCGTTTCTAGCTTTCCCTTCTGTGTAAGCAAATCCCAGTTGTGACTGATTTGCTATGTTGGTTTTTTTCTGACTTCCATATCTGGAAAAAATGGAAAAAACACAAGCAACATGAAGGCATTATGTAGACATTACTGAAAAGATCATTTTGTTTGTATATAGTTACTGCTCTACAAATTATCTCTGTATACATGTAGCATTTTTTTTTTCATCAGGGAGAAAGCTTTGGTTTTTCAAGGACAGCTTTCTTTTAACTTCTTAGCTTACTCCTACAGGTTTCAAGAGCATTATCTCTTGAGTGCAGGGACTTGGGTAATTTTACAACCCATACTTACTTTTGATGTGAAAAAGCTGAAAACTAAATTAAATTTATTTGTGCTGAGAGTGGATAGCTTAATGATTCACAGATAGCCTTCTCCCTGCTCAGATCAGCTTCAGAAATATGATATTTTTTAACCTGCTACCCAAAATATAAATAAAGTAGTAATCAAATCAAGGTTTTTCATAAAAGAATAATGGAGAAAATATGAAAACTTTCAAGCTACATAAACATAATATTTAAATTTATCTCTTTTTAAAAGATAATATTTAATGTATCATGTTCATTATATGCTACATTTATAAAAAGTTTCACTTCTTAAAACTAAACTAAAAGTAATAGTTGATAATTAATCACTCCACTGTTCTAGAATAGTATAATCTCTGGTTTAAAGGGCTTGATCCCTTAAAACGTATTAATCATGACCTGATTATTACTCTATGATTTGATCACAGACGTATCATATTCACCAAACAACAAAAAAGTCATTATACAAATATGGGACAATATGAAAAGCAGATCAGTAACAAAATAAGGCAGTGAGGAAAATACTGAAAGCAAATTGGAAATCTATTTGTAAACTTTTATAAAAAGGAGAAAGGAGTGACTCTGGGAAGTCTATTTAAGTTGAACTTTGGTTGAAGTCTCACGGGATAACATTTCTGTTCATTACTCAGTCTTGTGTCCTACTTGTATTTGATCATTTAATTGACCACAGTGAGCTACAGAGCTACATCTCTCAGCTTGCTTTCATCCATTTAACTATGGCAACACGTTCTGGACCAAGATTTAAAGGACCTGTTACAAATGAATATAAGTAAGGTATTGTTTCTTGCCAAGTGGGTAAGAGTTCCTAAGAGAGAGAGGTTCAAGATATGCTGATTTCAAATTAAAGGAATAGATTATTCATTAGCTCTGCTAATTTCTTGACCTGAACATTTTTATAAGCATACATTTTGAATAAAATTCTTTAGTTAGGCATGGACAGTATCACTGAACAGAGACTGTAAGTATTTTTTAATCAAGCAATTACTTATATTCCTCTTTTTTTTTTAATCAGAAAGTGTTTTCAAAGATTTCTTTGAAATATGTAGCAAGATACAATGTTCTTTTTTTCCTTCTTTCCTTTCAAACTGTAAAAAGTTATACAGGGAGACAGACAAACAGACAAGAAAATGACAAGAGACTGTGTATTTCTATGGCATGGTAATGAAAACATTTTGTTTTCAAAAGGTAGCACGGAGATGTGCAATTTGGGAGAATTTGACTAGAAGTTGTACACAGAGCTTAACATACTATTTGCCTCACTTAATGTACAAAGCCACATAGATTACATTTAATAAACCAGAGGTATGACAGAAAATTGACAAGTAATAAAAATCAATGCAAGTGCTTAGTCATCATGAAACTAGTGTTACTTAAAGCTACATCTTGGAAGGCAGTAAGAGCTTTCTTAGAACAATGAACACTGATGTGACATGTAAGCATGCACATATACAAACATACATGGACACAGTCAGAAACTACTATATTTCTGTTATTGTTGTTATTGAGCATTTTACAGACAGAAGCTACTCAATGTCTTGCTGGATTGCAGCCCTGGTAGCAGTGCTGAAGAAAATACATGAGAATGTGATGACTCCTTCTATGGCAAATGACATCATCTACCATCAGATCACTGCCAACATCTGCAATTGTAGGTTCCTTTCATATAATTCTTGGAAAGAAAAAAAAAAAGCATAATAGCATAATCTGAAGATGAGCACACTATCATGAAGCAATAATAGTTTTCCACTTAAAATTACACATTAGGACCATTTTACACCTCCTTCTACTTCCCTAAAAGAAAAAATATATCATAGGCCAAGTGTTTACTAAATGCACCAATAAACTTTCATGCACTAGAATTTTCTCTCAAAAGCAAACATGAGAAGCACAAGCTCATTCATTTACATAAGGCATTGGCAGATTAATGGAGTAAAAGTGTGCAGGCAGTCCTCTCATTTATCTTATCTGATACGGTGCTGTTGGTCTACCATCAAAGCTTCTCATCCAGTTAAAAAGCACACCAGCAGCATGGATACAGGAGGACAAGCAATCAACAAGACAGCAATCTGAGAGAAGAATGGGAGTCGCTTAGAATAACTTATACAAAAAGATGCATAACTCACGATCCTCAGTCACGATGGGGTCTGACAGCTCACAACAGTGTACAAGCCAAAAAACCATTAAGGGCACCAAAGGATGAGGAGAGGAGAAAAAAGTAAGAGCAAAGGTATCCTGAATAATTATGAAAACAGTGATAAAATCACCTACGCAGATTCCCGATAATTATTCAGAAATGTTGGAGGAGAATTCAGAGACGTTAGACTTGCAGATACTCCTATAAAATCATGGATGTCAAAGAGAAGACTTTCATTGCTGATGAAATAAACCAATAGAAAGGTTTCCGATCATGTAGTGAAATAGAGACTAGAACATCTAGCCAGAAATAAGTGCTAGAATGTGTCATAAAAGTAGTTTCAGATGAAGTGGACAGAGAGGAAAATGAAGCCATACTATCTGTGTATAGACAGAAAAAAATCTGAAAGCAATTTATCTGATCTATCCATTAGAAATGGAAGGAGTGTGAATTGTTGCTTGTGAAGGGGAGCGAACAGGATCAGCAGTTCCATGGGAGAGAGGAGAAATTACTGAAATTACTGACAGAGGAAGGCTCTCTGTTTATAAAATCAGTTGCCTATGCCTATATGCACAGTCAGACAGTGTGAAATTTTAATCGACTTCCTACTTTGTGTACACGTTATTATCAATATTACAGATGAATGTAATGCAATAAGAATGCACTGCAGGCTTTTAAAATCATGTAGTAATGGGTTTCCCTCTAAATATTCTACTGTAGTTTATATACAGTCTTTATATCCAGTCTTTACTTTTTTTTTTTTTTAGCTTCAGTATTCCTAGAGGCTTATTTTAGTGTAGAATGACAATTTGGTATACAACTTCTTGATCACCCCAGCAAGGTACTGCTTGCTCTAGTTGAATTAATCAGATGAAAATGAATGGAACAGAATTCCAGAGAATTCAGTATTCTACAGAATTCTGTGTTTCATGTCTTTTCTCAGCTCTACCTCAAAAACCCAAATATTACTCTGTTTCATCTACAGATAAATGACTCAATAAGCTGACGAAACCTTACTGGTGAGTTACTTATTGTCATCATTTAGCTTGAAACTAACATGGTTTAGCCCTGGCCTGGCCTGATTGGAAGACAATACAGGCAGTTGTGTGTTCCAGTTCCCTTCCACCATCCCAGGAAAAGGGGAAAAGGAAACAGGAGAAAAGACTTATGAGATGGAAACTAAAACTAAACCAGCTTTAATTAAATGACAACAACAATAATAATAATAGTAATAAGAACAATATAAAGACACATACAAACATACAAAATCAGCCCCTTCCTTGATGACTGTGACCACCGATGCTGCAGAGGAGGCATAGGAAAAGGTCCTGGGCTGAAATCAACAGTAGGATGGAGCTGGACTTGGAAACTGGGCTCAGGATCACATGGATTCAGGACCAAAAGGCAAAAACACAGATCAGGTTCATATTAGATGACAGCCATCCAACAAGAGAGTCTTACCTTCACGATCCCTCATTTTCATACTAAGTATGATGTGCATGGAATGTAATACTCTGTTGGTCACCTGTCCTGCCCACTCCTCTCTGCACATGGCACTTTTTTCACCTCTTTCACTTATGGCATTCTGACAACTTGATGATGACCTTCTTCTCCATAGGGATAAATGTAATCAATGTCCTTTCTGCATATTAATACCCCATGTTATCAATTCAATTTCCAGACACTGTCTGGAAACTTGCAGTTAATTTTCAGAAAATGAAGTTACTTAGATGAGGCTAAGCTGCAAATGTAGAAAATTGATTCAACTTTATCACAAACCAGAATACCTATATGGTAACTTTCACGTGTAATTATTTAACAAACTTTCAAAAACCATATAAATAGCAGTTAATATTTTAAAGACAAAAAATATAGGAATATATATCAAATATTTCCATAATAAATACCAGATATTCTATTGAAAACATGCAGTGGAGTTATTTCATGGTAGGTTTATTCATCCTCTTCTTTTATTTTTATAACTTTTTACTTTTTTTAATATATTGACTTCAGGAGTATCCTCTTTTAATTTGCCTTGAAGATTAATTTCTCAGTAAAATCATCACCATCTTGTTAGAACCTTAAATACAATGTGTTTTTTTACAAACCATCTGTTAAAAAAAATCTAATAGTAAGTACTCAAAACAAGCTGTACTTAAAGCTGCTTTCAATTGCATTGTACTTATCAGGCAAGCATGAAGAAACTTATATTGTGTTACATCCTCCATTCAATACTTCTGTCCTTCCACCAAGACAGCCATCTTCTTCAGGTTGCTCTTTCTTCCCATTGATGTCGCTTTGGCTCTATAAAAATGTTGTAATTTCCATAGCAGTAGCAATTATTTTTATGCTATTTACTATGTAACTCCAATGTACATTTTAATTACCTTCACCCATTGGCAGCATTATACCCCATAATGTCACACAACAGAGTGGAAAACAAAGGTCTGAATCTCACGTGTTACACTGATTGGTCATAATAACTTCAGTGACTTCATACACCTGCTGCGTAGCTAGAGTACAAGCTTGGTCCTGCACTTCACTATGTGACCATGTAGCTCAATAATACAGTACTGACACTGCTAGCAGCACGCCGTAATCACTGTATTAAGCCTGTAAATTCTCAGTACAGAGGCTTGTCAGACTTGCTCTGTCTTAACCATGCTTGACCTACCTGTGGGTTTTTTTTTTACCTGTTTTAGCTGTGAAAACAATTTCTCCAGTTCTCCAAGTATCTATGGCAAATTTACTTTTGTTTATCTTTGCACACTATGGTAGAAGTGTTAGATTGCAGTAACTAGCAAGTTTTCTGTCTAGAATGGAATATTTACAACTATAACTTAACTATGTAGTGTATAGAAACACAGGCCTAGTACAACAGAAGCCTTGAGATATGGAGGCGTGAAATGGGATGTAGAGGAATCTCATGAGAGGAGACAGGCTTTGCACTGGAGATCCCACAACTACCAACAACTCCCTAGTGGCCAGGTAAAGAAATGAGCATACCTGGGTTTAGGGGTAACAGAGAGAATGCAGAAATAGTATCTGACATGTAAAATACAGCACATGTAGTAGATTTCGATGCAATGTGGAATGGTGCACCATAAGAGAGAGAGGTATAAAAGCATGCTAGAAAGCATTTGAAAACTACCCCACTGCTGGCCACTTAAAGTGTGAAAACACTGATGGTGAGCATAACACCTGGAGAAGTGCTAGAAACAAAGAAGTCAGTTACAATTCTAATTGTATTATTATTTATTGTGATTTTTTTTTCTGTGCGTACTGTATCTGAATTATTATTATTTCTTTTTGTTCTGTAATAAATTTATCTAAACTGTTAGGATTATACTAACAGTAAATTGTTTGCTTTAATTATATATTTAGAAAGATTGCCTTCTTTTTGACCTTAAACAATATTTTGAATGCAAGAGCAATAGTTTTGCATTGAAATTTGTTAATTTCTTTTGAGCAAAAAAAAATACTCATATGTTATATGTTTATACTTACTGGAGAGCTATAAAATCCTGTTCCAAGCTGAATATGGGCAATGATGCCATTGTTTGCATTAAAAGGTACAGAATTAAATAAAGTATGCATAGTTCTAAGGAATCCCATAATCCGTGCATGAGAGACTTGCGAGAAAATTTGAAATGTTGAGATGTGTACTTACAATTACTTATATTTTCCTTGTATTTTTTTCCTCACAAGCTGCAGTTCTACATTATTCACAATATCTCTGACAAAACAATCCACATATCTATTCAAATTGAGTTTCCAGGTATATTTTACAGTTGGCTATCAATTCAACCTCTGTGATATACTTCAAATACAAAAGGGGGGAAAAAAATAAAACCAACAAAACCCCCTAAATTCTAAACCAAGAAAGATGGAGTTAGAGAAATATTTCCTCCTACTACAGTTATGCTTATGTTTAACTTAATTTTGAGGTTATTTATCAGATTCACATCCTCAATATATGTCCCTTATTTTGTATTTTCAGTGCTATGCTCCTTCTTATGGTCAAAATCCTCTGTAAAAAACTTCAAATATTTTTACAAAATATAGTTAGCATTTTTCAGTTTTTATCTTTAAGATTATTAGAATGTTAGTCAATCTGTTTAACAGTTTTGTGAACTATGTTCTAATTTGTAAAACCAAATCAAACAACATAAATGAATTTTCCAAAGTAACAGAAAATGGTGTGATGTAATATTTGCATTCCAAAGTTTCTCAGTCTTGCCAGATGAATAGCATCCCACATGGAAAAAAGAAAATGGGCACAGTAGCTTTACATTTTCTATGAAAGTTATTTTTCTTTTTGTGCAAAACAAGGCCAAAAGAAAGATAAATGCAGAATGCAGCATTATGTTAATATCGGTACATCCAGATACATGCAAGAGGGAGGGGATAAATTAAGGTCAATCAGTTGCTTTCAGAAGAGAATTCTTTTCAAACTCAACAGAATTTAAAAACAGAAAATGCTATAAGCAATCCATCTTTACCTTGTTTTTAATACATCAATAGGATATGAATTAGCATGAATCTTTAATAAGCAAGCTACCAAAGTAAAAGTTATAGCTGGTAGTACAGGGACTTGTTAGCCCGGGGAGAGAATGAGCAATGTGTTGTGTCTGGGAAACAGTACAGGATTAGTCTACAGTAGCACACTCTCATTTTTCTTCACCAGTTAGGAGTCAGAGCTGCACATCTTGCACCCTGAAACTGTAGGGAGTGGAGTGCACTCCTGCATATGCATAAGTCTGCATGTTTATGGGTTATTCCTGGATGAAAGTTTCTCTTCTAAGACTGCTTCAAGTGTACTTTTCTGCCCAGGCCCAAATTTTCAATGGTATTTAATAGAGCAGGACAAATGAAATTAAAAAAAAAACAATGAAAAACGAACTGTAGAAGTGCAAACAATATTCAAAAATAATTCAAGAGGAAAATAAGCATTCTCTGGAGGTCTTTCCTTGCCTGCTAAATTTCAGGTGTCTGTAGCAATTTATAAATGTTATAACTCTTAAAAAAAATGGTTATTTACAGTGATAAATGTTAGTTACACAAAACAAGTGCAATCAGCTTGCTCTTTTACATAACATATCCACACATCTCTATCTCACAAAGACACCACAGCTGTTCTGTAGGTTAGTTAAGGTTGATTTAGGCATGCAGCTAAGCAGTCATCTCTAATTCCTCTCAAATATTTGGATTTAATTCCTGCTTACATATGGATGCTATTTTTTTCAAAATATACTTTTACAGTATTCAACAGAGATCAGCTTTTGGATTTATTTTCTTTTGCATTAAGATAACACATTCAGGTGCCACACTTGCAGCTGCTAGAAACTACACAAACAAGCATTCCTGTCTTTAATTGCCACTGTCCTTTTTTTGCCTCAGCTTAATAGTTTCCTTATTTTTTTTATTTTTTTCCCACAAGATGTTAAAATTTCCTACCCAGGCTCAGACAGGTCAGCAAAGAAATCCGAGTCAGAGAAAAGTATTCAGGTCTGCTTATGAATATCACCATAAGCAAATGACAAGAGTGTTGGGATGACATTCTTCAGGAAAAATATCACAAAAGGAACTCTATTCTCATCTTGCCTCGTTGAGCATAAAGAAAATCATGTAATTTATGGTTATCACATTTGTAGGAGATATAATGTACCCAGGCTCTACAACTTTGCATGTGAATCCTGTTTGTCAGGTTTTAAATACACATAGCATTGTTTTCCTGTATGGCAAGGGAAGGTATTATGGAATAATACCTTAGTATGCTTAGTATTTTAGCATATGATATCTGAACAGAAATGATATTTTTATAGCCTATTGGTTTTTGACTTTTTACATTTTACATTCATAAAGCTTGAAATTTTTGGACTACATTTTATAAGACAATGTTCATGTTCTATATTCATGTAATATAAATGAGCACCCGCATCTCTTGATCTCTATTGCCACTGTAGTATTATCTTAAACACAGTAATTGTGTAAGATTTTTGAAGTATAAATTACTAATTGGAATATTTCATAATAATTTAAGAATTTGAGGTATCAACATTGTCCCCTAACTAGAAAATATAAAGTAGTGATGTTGATACACTTTTGATACTGTTTTATATTTTCTTTGACTGAATGTTTGCACAAGGATTACACAAGACTATATATAAACATCTCTTTTTTCGGTTGATTTTCTCATGTAAGGGTGAACCCTGAAGTGTGTATCTTAAAAAATCCAGAGTGGCTACTATTACACATGCATGCTGCGAGATGTCTTGATAATATATGTAAGGGAGGTTAATTCCTTTCCATACAGTCTGAACCTGGTAGGACATGACGAACAATTTAAATAGATGAAAATGACAGTGAATATAGCTGGTGATACAGTACTGCTCATGATGGAAAGCCCACTCACACCTTAAATACTGTGTTCAGTTCTGGGCCCCTCACCACAAGCTGGTGAGGGGGCTGGAGAACAAGTCTTATGAGGAGCGGCTGAGAGAGCTGGGGTTGTTTAGCTTGGAGAAGGGGAGGCTGAGAGGAGACCTTACTGCTCTCTACAACTACCTGAAAGGAGGTTGTGGAGAGGAGGAAGCTGTCCTCTTCTCCCAAGTGACAGGGGACAGGACAAGAGGGAATGGCCTCAAGCTCTGCCAGGGGAGGTTCAGGCTTGACATCAGGAAAAATGTTTTCATGAAAAGGGTCATTGGGCACTGGAACAGGCTGCGCAGGGAGGTGGTTGAGTCACCTTCCCTGGAGGTGTTTAAAAGACGGGTGGATGAGGTGCTGAGGGGCATGGTTTAGTGATCGATGGTAATGGTTGGACTTGATGATCCTGTGGGTCTTTCCCAACCTAGTGATTCTGTGATTCTGTGAACTAGATAGTATTTAAACAAACACTCTAAAATTGTTCTTTCTCGTGTCTAAAACAAAGTACTAATTTTCCTTTCTAGTCAGACTCTAATCCTGCTTTGTCATAAAGTCTAACCAGTAACAAGATAGCTAAATATGAATTTATTTAATAGATTTCTGGGTGAGTTGATACCAGTCAAGTAAATTCCTAAGTACTTAATAATATTCTATATTCCATGCTGTACTAACAATTTGAAAACCCATTTGCCTGAAATACTCTTACATACAATGAATTTTACTGTTGTGGGTCAGGGAAGGTTATATTATCTAATTGTAATACTACCCTTTATTCCCCACTACATGCTACCTTCTCACCCTTTCCTACTATGACATTTAAAAGCTATATAGTCACATACAGAATTTCAAAGGACTAGTCAGCAGTGGGGGTATAACAATTTAGTCCTTTTTGTCTCCTCGAAAATCCAAATATCTATGTAATTATACTGCAGCTGTCTACAGTGATTCCCTTTCCTCTGTGGTACAATTACTTGTGACATATAAAACCTGAGTTTTATATGAGTACCTGAGTATTCTGTGGAAAAGAATCAGAAAAAGACAAGGGAAATATAAAGTTTGTGAGTGGAGATTCATTCTAGTTCTGGGCTTTCCAGTACAAGACATACTGGAGCAAGTCCAGGGAAGTGCCATGAAATCATTAAGAAAGTGGAGCATGTGTCATACAAGGAGTGAATGAGAGAGCTTGGATTGTTTACCAACAATCCAAGAGAAATAAGACTCATGGGGATTTTATCAATGTGTATAAAATATCTCCTGGGAAGGATTAAAGAAGATGGAGCTAAGCACTTCCCAGTCATGTCAGTGACAGGATAAGGGGCAGTGCTCACAAACACTGGACATTAGGTTGAAACACAAGAAAAGGCTTTTTTACTGTTAGAGCTGGACTAGATGATCTCCACATAAGTAATTCTGTGAACTTGTGATTCTATGATGAACATAAACCTGAATCCAGCAACAATCATGTATAACTATTGGAATATTCAGAATTTCATTCGGAAACAGGTAATTTTATCTCCAAATAAAAGAAGAGCTCTTATATATCAGTTCCATACATTAAAAGTCAATATCAAGCTCAAGTAGAATAAATATTTAATGTAAATATTTGAGAATTTTTTCTTAATTTGATGTAATTGTGCTAAGAATTGCGCATGCAAAATTGGCCATTTCACTGTAAGTGAAATGTAATTCTTGCCTGTTAATGACATCTCATTCTTGGTAAGAAGTTTGAGTCACAGAATAAAAATGTGTTGTGACTTAGTGTTATTGATACTTAGAGGTATGTATAAGAGTAATAAAGGTGCTATTGAGGGGAGAAAGTGGTATATTTTTATCTGGAAAATAAATATAGCACGTGCAGTTCTAAATTACTCCAGTTCAAGTAATATTGCAATACAAGGTGAACAGCTGAGAAAAATCAAATTGGGAAATAAATTATTCCATCCCACTAAAAAATATGTTCTTAAGAAAATTCTTATATTTTGCAAGATTGCTTTTCAACTCAGGATTCATTTTTAGAACCCTTTCATTTACACATTCCATATTTTATGTAATGCTTAAAAAATTGTAAATCTTATCGAAACTGTGTTGATTAAAAAGCATGTGAGTTGGCAGCTTAGTAAACATAAAGCTGTTTTATAACTGATTTTTCATTATTTTGTTAACTTGGGCAAGATACGTTGGTAATCAAGAGTCATTTTGGTTTTAAGATATGTTCTATTAATTATAGTGGGATGAGCTAACCTGCAGCATCTATTTGGAAATCTTTAAGGGGGAGACACACAAAGATTTAAAACAAGGGAAAAAAACATGTCCTTTCTCAATACTCTTCCTAGAAGAGAGAGATGAGGTTTCTCCAAAAATTGCCCTCAAACTATGTTGGGTTTTTTAATTCCCCAGTTTGGTAAATCAGCCTTTTTCAGCATCATGGATAGAAGAATCACTGCATTTCCACAATCATGTGATCCTTTGCACCCTGCAAGAACAGTCAGGTTACTTGTTAGAGATGTTTATTGCAAGCGCATCCTAGTTATTTTTTAAATATTACTTCATAATTAATTGACTTTGTATCATTGAAAGTTTTTGAAGAACACAGAATCATAGAATAGTTTGGGCTGGAAGTGACCCTTAAAGGCCATCTAGTCCAATCCACCTGCAATGAGCAGGGACATCTTAAACTAGATCAGATTATTTAAAGCCCCTTCCAAACTGACTTTTAATGTTTCCAGGGCTGGAGCATCTAGTGCTTACCTGGGCAACTTGTTCTAGTGTTTCAACACCCTCACTGTAAAAAAGTTCTTCCCTATATATAGTATGAATCTAACCTCTTTTAATTTAAAACCACTACCCCTTGTCCTATCACAACCAGACACCCTTTAAGTACTGAAAGGCTACAGTAAGGTGTTCCTGGAGGCTTCTCTTCTCTAGGCTGAACCTCTCCAACTCTCTCAGCCTTTCCTCAAAGGAGAGGTGTTCCATCTGAGGGATGGTCCCCTTTTTGTGGCCCTACTCTGGACCCACCCCAGCCGGTCCATATTATTCCAGTGCTGAGGGCTCCAGAGCTGGATCCACTACTGGTCTGATTTGACCTAAAACCAATCAGTTTTCTAACATTTCATCTGGGCCTTGTCTTAGGACTTCTAATAAATGATAGAAAGTGTCTTGGTGACTACTTCCACTGGTTCCTGTAATACTCTTGGGGGTATTTCATCTGTCCCTAGTCTTAGGACTTCTAATAAATGATAGAAGGTGTCTTGGTGACTACTTCTACTGGTTCCTGTAATACTCTTGGGGGTATCTCATCTGGCCCTATAGACTTGTGTGTATTCAAGTAGTATAGCAGGTCACAAACCATTTTTCTTGGATTATGGGGGCTCCACCCTGTTCCCTGTCTTCCAGCTCAGTGGTCTGGGTAGCTGAAGAAAAATTTATCTTTCTATTAAGGACTGAAAAACGTAAGCATTAAGTACCTCAGATTTTTCCTTGTCCTTTGTCACTATATTTCCTCCACATCTAATAACAGATGAAAGCCATCCTTAGCACTCCTTTTGCTGCTAATATATTTATAGAAACATTTTTATTTTCTTTTACAGCAGTAGCCAGATTAAGTTCCAAATCTCTCTGTTCATCTAGGCATTTTTAAAGCTACATATATAAAAATTATTCTTAAATTTACTAACAGACTCTGAATATGTAAGGCACACACCAAAATCTTTTTATGCCCAGCATAACGTAGAAGATGGTGGATGAATAAAGAAAATCCTATACATTCTATATCCTTCTATAAAGCAAGAGCCTCAAGTGGGATTTTAAATCACTAATTTTTAAGGAACATGAAGAAAAATAAAACAAATCAATCCAAATACATAGCTAATACTGATTTTAATAGAATTTAGCATGTACTATGTGTCAGCTGAAATTAAAAGGAAAATACGAGATTTCTATGAAGTCCAAATGACTGGATAATAATCAATCATTTAATGCAAGGTATGTAACTATTAAGAGAGGTTTAATACATATAGGGCTGCTTTAACATACCTCCATATATGTTAGTGTTTGGGGAAAAAGCAGCCACTATGTACAAATCATGACCTATTTCAGGCAATGTGACAATAGTATTTGTTTCTCCTTTTTCCAGAGCACTTATAAAAAAACTACCAGTGTTTTAATTCAAATCTGTAACATTTTCATTTATTTAAAATAAAAATAATATACATAAATGTAATTTTAAAAATTACATCTTCAAAATTTAATTTTTTACATTATAAAAAACCCTCTGCTTGATCCTCCCTAATGAACATTTAGTTAGATGGTTTATATGAGCAAGGTATGTTTAATGATTTGGGGGTTTTTTTTCCCATATGTGCATAGAGTCGTGTGGAAGGAAATTTTTAGACCAAATTAAAGCTTACTTTTAGGTTCAGGTTTATTTCTAGTTTCTGATATGCTTGGAAAATTATAAACAGCTTCTACTCTTTCCTACTGTGAACAACATTAGTTGCCAGAGCTACAGAAAAAGTGGAGGAAGAGATGTGTGAAAAAAGCACCAGTTTCCTCAATTGCTTCTCCTGACCTCAAAGAATAGCTGCAGGTTTAATGGTAAGATGTATGTCAACAATAGCTGAAAGAAGCTTCAAAAGTGTCAAGGAGCAATTTATGACCAAATGGCTTGCAATTACTTCTGCTAGCCAACATGTACAGAAAGGTTCCTTGTCAGCTCCCTAGAAATAGCTTCCAAGCTATTGATTTCATTTTTCAACCTTGTATGACCCATTTTGCATTCTTTTCTTCACCTGACACTGATGGGACATTATAAGAACTAACAAACAACACCACCTCCCACCTCCAAAAATCTTGTTTCTGCCCTTGGAGTAAACAATTATATTGCCATCACTATTATTTTCTGTGCTAGAAAGTAGGAGAAAGTACTGAAAAGGAGGAATCAGATTTTTCATCTTTGGAATGTCGTGGATATAGGGAATGATTTAGCGTTATAATATTTTAAAATTAAAGAAAGCTAAGAGTAAGTGCACAGAAGAACAACTATAAAATAGAGAGAGGTAGGTCCCACATGAAGAACATGTGCTACAAGAGAACAAAACAAAACACTGGAGACATCAGCAAAGGATAAAACTGGTAGATGAGTGACTAATACAAACACATTTTTAACTAAAGGGACATAAAAATGGAGGGAAAGAAGTAATGCCAGTGTGATAAAAGGCAATGAAGCAGAGAAAAGGAGCAAAGGCAAACAAAAGGGCAGTTTTGTTTCAGACAGCAGGTAGAGTCAAGGCACACCAGTTTAGCACTATGACCATTCAAGCCATTGCTCCTACTGGAAGTATGTTTGTTAGATTTTAACTTCATACAAGAGAAAAAATTGAAACAAAGTACTTTATGTCCTGGAAGAATGCTAGGCCTAAAATCTTAAGTAAACTTCTTGTCAGTGCATCTAAGTGTATTTAAGAATGAAGGTTAATTTCAGGCTAAGGTTGCAAAGTTCGAGAGTAAGACTAAATGTAGTCTTCTTAAAATTCAAAACAGGAGTTTGTCAACTATTTGAGTATTCTTTGGGGCTCTTATTTGAGTTTTACTGCAAGTAGCATTAATCTGCTGTAGATTTCAAAATGAAAAGGATTCAGTTGCCAGTCTCATCTTTGATTTTAGCACTATCTAGGCTGAACATAGAAATGTTGTGGCTGACAAAATGGTCCTGGGAGATACTTTGTGTAAGTCATTTTACATCAAGGTTAGACTTACTCTTCTGGTCTAGTGCAGAACAGTTAGACATTAAGCATGGCTGCTGCTAGAAAAGAAAAGCACAGATAGAATGGAAATGGGGAAAACATTCATGTTTTATTTTATAGTGAAACTTCAAGCAGCTATTAGATAACACCAGGGCCATATTAGCTCAAAACTCAGAGGTTTTGTGCTCTAATTAGTACCTAAGATTGATATTTTGTACCCAAGAAGTTGAAAATCAAAGTGATGTGACTGGGCAATGATAGATAATACCTGAAATTCAGCAGCTGGCTGGTGCTCTGGCATCTGAGGTAAATACAGTGAATATAATCAGATAAAGCCATCACTAACAAGTAACCTCATTTACAGGAGTCTGCATGATTAGCTAAAAACATAGTCCCTGGGCTAGCATTTTACTAGTCAGTATTCATGCTGCTAGCAGCAGCCAGTGGTCTTAGCTAAATTCTTTCTTTGTCACTATCATTTTTGTCTTTGCCATCCTTGCCAACATATTTCTTTGAGCAGTTGCCATACCCATTTTTTAGTCACTTAAGCTTGCATGTTTTGCCAAAAGGTAATACAGGAGTGTCTGCCTCAGCCTCACCCTTCCACAACGCATATTTCTGTCTCTGGTATATGCCCCTTCCTAGTAAAAACAAGACATCATGCCTAGCTGCATCTTTGCAGAACTTTGTATGTAACAAGTCAGGCTGGGGACAGTGGTCATCAAAAAGGAAGGCAAACGGAGCAGATATTTACACCCAATAGCAGTATGTAATGGTATTTTTATTGTTTAATTCAGATCCTTACTTGCATGACTATGGAAATACACCACTGTCCCTTGCATGTACCAGCACTCATTTCCAAGGTGGCCTGAAATCACAAGAATGGCTGGAACAGGCAATTGAAGCACTTTATTAAATTATTACTGCTACAATGCAATAGCATCAATAGAACAGCTCTACAAGACTTCATTGTTTTAGATGATAAAGAACACAGATTCAACTCAGAGAGAATATCAGCCATTAGAATAATCTCCCTAGAGTGGAGATTATTCAATGGTGGATTACCCAGCATTGGAAAGTTTCAAGAATCAGCTAAGCCATCTTGTCTATACCATGCTTTTGCCAAGAAAGATTGGACTCTGAAGCTGAGCTAAGGTGCCTATAAATAGTCTGTGTGGGGATGGAAGGAGGAACTACACTACCATACACTTCTAGAGAGTTAGTTGCATTTATAGATTCATAGAATTGTTTGGCTGGAAAAGACCTTTGTGATCATCGAGTCCAACTGTACCTGTTCACCACTAAACCGTATCCCTGATCACCTCATCCACCCATCTTTTAAATACCTCCAAGGATGGTGACTCAACCACTTCCCTGGGCAGCTTATTGCAGTGCTTGATAACCCTTTCAGTGAAGAAACTTTTCTTTACGTTTAATCTGAACTTCTCCTGTCACAGCTTGAGGCCATTTCCTCTCATCCTATCACCTGTCAGCTGGGAGAAGAGACCAACACTCAACCCACTACAAACTCCTTTCAGGTAGCTGTAGACAGTGATACGATCTCCCTTTAGCCATCTTTTCTCCGAGTTAAAGGATCCCAGCTCCCTCAGCTGCTTCTTATAAGACTTGTGCTCCAGATCCTTCACCAACTTTGTTGCCCTTCTCTGGACACACTCCAGCTCTTCAATCTCTCTCTTGTAGTGAGAAACTCAAAACTGAGCCCCACACAAGGTATTCAAGGTGTGGACTCACCAGTGCCGAGTATAGGGGCACAATCACTTCCCTGGTCCTGCCGGCCATGCTGTTTCTGATACAGGCCAGGAAGCCATATTTGTTAATATAAGAAACACAATTGACTAGATCTTCTGTAATTTTTGAAATTAGCCCCTTGAGCTGAATTGTTCCATAGACTCAGGCATTCATGATAAAATTAATTAGCAATTACATCTGGCTTTAGTGTCACTTAGCAATCTCAGCAATACTTATTATTTATGCAAGCATCATGGTTGACTATTTTGTCCATAATGAGATGACATTATGGGAAATTACATCATAAAAATAGATACTTCATGAAGAATGATTTATTCTTGTTAGCAGCAGACATTAAACACTTCTTTCAGGACTTCATTCTCCCTTTTGGACAATCTCTAGTGTCATCATCAGTCTCTCTCCTTCCTCCTCTGAAGCTTAAGTGACACATACATACAAGTGTAGGCAAATTTCTAACCACAAATGATTATGGCATCAACAGCTTTACTGAGATGGAAATGGTTAGTGTGAACTGTGCTGCCTGAAGGAGAGAAGTTGAGATCAACATTTAGAACAATGAACTGAGCTTCCCAAAGGAGAGAAGTTAAGATCAACAGTTAGGACAATTCAGTAAATTATAGATTCCCTTGTGAATTTAAATCAAATAACAAAATTCTAATTATTTTCAAGACAAGATGAGGTCTTTGGTTTTGTGGGGTTTTTTTTTTTGAGAACAGGAAAATTCTTATGCCAGCTAAAGTCTAACCCCAAGAGTTGTTCAGTATATGCTTCTGATTTTATTAACATTCTGTAATAAATGTTCAAGGAAGTATTTATATTTGCCTAAGGTTCACTTTATTTGGAATCCTCTCTCTTACCAGATTTGACCTTCACAATTTCTGTTCTATAAGGGTTGACCTTTAGCTTACCCTCTTCTGTAAAGAAGTGGCTGTGTCATCTGATGCTTTTGTTATTAAAACAAAAATATATGAATAATTTTAGCTTACTGTTATAAATCTCCTATTTTATTAATGTGTTCTAAACAAAATAACTTTTTTCTTATACGTCTAAGGTTCCAAGAGTATTTTTCATTACTTATTTCTTAATAACCTCAAAAAATTTGACAGGATTTTATACAGTCTTTCTTCCTGCATTTACCAGAAATATGAACCCATTTGGATTGAAAAGAAAAGTTTAATGAATATAAATTCAACTTAAGTATATTTCTGTTCATTTAAAATGTTAATTATTTAATTATGTTTCTTTATTAATATATTCATATGCCAAAGAAAATGGAAAAAAAATCTGACAAATATTCACGTTACTGTTGAGTCAAATGCTGGCAATAATAACACAATTAAATATTTTGAGTGTATTCTTTAAAAAAATTACTTTAGTAATGGTACAGTTCCAAATATGAAAAAGTAGCATATATAGGCTTAACAAAAGTGGTTATGGGTTGACAGAGGGGGAAAAAAGTTCAGCCTTTGGACCATGATGCGTTGGAGGTGATTGCTCATGCAGGCCACACAGCCTCCACCTTTTTCAATATTTTCAAAACTACAAAGCCGTAAGCAACCTTGTATGATCCCATAAGCAACCCTGATTTGGGTGGAAGGCTGGACAAGAGATCTCGTGAGGTCCCTTCCAGGCTGAGTGTTCTTTGGTTCTAAGAAAATTGTTCCTATTACCCAGTTTTTTCTACTGGTGAAAAACCATCATCAGGTGTAAAGATTCAGTTATCACTTCTACTTGAATGAGCTCCACTCATGATTAAATAGCACTGGTTTGGGGAAATGGATGGAAACAGCACTCTGTGTGTGTATGTATTTCTGTTACTATGAATACATGAGGTTTTCAGAATGTGTACGCTTGAGATTGAAATACTATGAAATAAGTTTCTCCCCAAAGTTTTGAATCTGCCATTAAAGTATTGTAGCTAAAGATCAGAGAACTAGAAACATGAAGAAAAAAATAATTAATTTTATAGGTTGAACCATAAAGTATATTATTCTGTAGTTAGACTCTGGACTAACTAGCAATCCACTCTGGTCTTTATTTAATATACATTTTGTTAATTTACGTTACACTCGTGGACCATGGCCATTATACAAAGTAAAACCAAATATTATTCATTGATTCTTAAGTGTATATAGATACACACAGAATCTTTGTTTTGTGTGTAGTCTTAAAGTGTAGGTAAATGTATCACATTGAATCTCGGCAGTTATTTCTTTGTATAATACATTTACTGTCGTACCATTGCAGCACAAATGTTAACTTCTCTTAACTACCTTCATATATACAGAAAACACAAAATATCTTACCTCTTCTGTGCAAGAATCTCAAGATGATAAGAATGAGTTTATCATTGTGTTTTACACAGCCTACAACGTTCTTACACCTCAGCCACCTGAGGTTATCAGTTCTAGGACAATGTGACTCTCATACTACAGCCTTCTGAAGGGCCAAAGTAGCAGGAAACAATCTCTTTCTTCTTTGCCAGATACATTAAAATAATTTATATATAATACTGTGTTAAACCCTGTCGCTTTCATATTGTACTTTGGGCTTGATTTTTTTTTTCTTTTTTTTTTTAACTCTTTCTTTTTTTGTTTTCCCATCTTATTCCTTGATCACATTCCTGGTATTCTCTTTGTCTCATTACAAGCTAAACACAATATCAAAGACATTTCACCCAAAGGACAAAAATATTCATGTGTCAACCTCTTGAAAGCATCTCACTCACAGAGAGAAAAATGACAAAACTTGTGTCTACAAGAACCACTTTTTGTGTGTGTGTGCTTAGCTGGATTTTGCCTCCTAACATCATCTTAAAGTTTCTGAGTATACCTGAAACCAATGAGATACCATATACAAAACACTAGATCAAAGGTAGTCCTTCCCAACGAGGCTTGACAGTTACAAGCATTTTTACTGTTTACCTTTTCGACACATTTTAATATGTTTCTAATTTTTTTCCCTCTTTTAGCTCTGTAAAGCTTCATTTATTCTTCTGAAGAGACCAGTGGTCACTGGCAAAAAAACAGCTACTTGGTTCCATGAAATCATTACTGTAATTTTGCTGTCACAGTTCTAGAAATCAACTTCAAAGACTGCATGAGAAAACAGTGATGATTCAGTGTTCATTATAATAAGACATATACTGAAATTCTATTTTATTCTTATAAAGAAAAATCCAGGTGTATTAGAACTAAGAAATAGAAAAGTGCACCATTATTGATGTATTTGATCACTTGATAATACTAATACAATTTAATTTAGTTAGTATTCAACGTCTAAAATATAATTCCCTGCCCTCAAAATACTACAGAAATTAATTGCTTTAAATTTTGTTTGAAAATATGTTTTAGGCAGCAGTTCTACTAAGAACTGGATATACTGAGGATCTCTAAATCCTCATTCTGAGCAGGTTTCATTTACTAATAAGAAGAGTATCAAAAGTTTAGTTCCATTTAAAGAATAAAAAGTATGATATTTTCTTATGGTTCTTTTTCTCCACCATCTGCCCCCTGCCCCCTTATTTTTCATAGACTTAGTAACTCACCCACTATGGATATTTTTTACTTTTGAGAACAACCAGTTCCAACTGTATTCATCTTCCTATTTAGTTGCTGCTATCTGATAGCCCATCACACTTTTAATTAAAAATTCCAGAAAGAATGTTAAGTGTCATTCATATGCCATCCAGAATACTAAGCAAATCAATAAAGCAATTTTTAAAAATCAAGAGGGATTTTTTTAAGTATATATAACTGTAACTATTTCTATATGGATATACTTTGGCATTAGGGTTGTTAAAGATGTTTAGCAAATACAATTGCAGAACTCTTTTCATTATGTTCATGCTGAATTGTAATGAGAAAGTGTAGCACAGACAGTTTCTCTGAAAACAATGCCAGAATAAAGGGTATTCTTTTCTTGGTATATGCATATGGACAAACATCAGTGCTATGGGTATTGATGTGAATGGAACATTTATATTTCTCATTGTGCTTTGAGAGGATACTAAGTCTTTGGAACTTTGCATTATTTGTCAGAGCAGAATGAGTCATTGAAGTTGTAGGACCACTGTATGTTAGAGTTTTGTGAATGGTGGTCCTGTAAACATGTATATTCTACAAAACACTTACGTGCAGCTAGAGGGCTTCCTAATCTTGCTGCTTCTACTTTCTTTAAGGTAAATTATAGACAAAGAAAATAAAAGTCATATTGATTATTAGCTTTTAATGCATCAGTTACTGTGATTGTCAGAGGACTCTGTGAGATAGTAAAATGACCAGAAAATGTAGCTAAGTCAAGAGAATCTCTGTATTAGGGCATGCTTCTAACACCCTGACAGCTCAGTAAACTCTTTTAACTGTTGGGATATCACTTCTGTCTACTCCCACATTAGTGGAGAGCATCTGTCTTGCACTTGTCATAAACAATCAGACTGTAAAAAAAAAGTCAACAATGTTGAAAATACAAAATAGTAATGTCATCTTTCTCAAAAATTATGCTAAATCTCTACTGTTACTTAGAGACATTTTATCACATTCCTTTTCTATATTGTTATGTGCTGAAAGGGTAAATGATGATTGTTGTTTAGTGTATGAACTTTCTGCCTTGTTATGATCTTTCAGTAAGACGACCCTCTTGGCTTGTTTCAAATTCCAAGGATAATTCCCCAGACAGGTGAAATTAGCTGAAGTAAATAAATTGCAACCTACATTGCAGCGATACCTTGGGGTTTGACTTGGGTAATGAAGTCAAATATAAATCTTTTGTGTTCTGCTTGCAAGTGTACCTGAACCGCAAAGAAAGGTACGATGTATATCTGAAACACTAATCTAGAGAGAAATCTAGATAGAAATACTAATAGAAACACTGAAGTGAGATTGCTTTCTCTACCAGATACTCCACTGACTTGTACAACAGATACTGAAGTCAATGCAGCAACTTCTTAAGTTATATTTCACAGACAGGCATTAGCTTAACAAGGCACACCAAAGCCCCATTTGAAACACATAGATATAGATTTAATTTCTATAAACATAATTCAAACCTGGGAACATAGGATTTTTTACTTTTTACATTCCTTAAGAAATAATAATAGTGATCAAAAAATGTGAAGCAAGGTGAGGTGTGATAAAGTGAACAACTTTCTTGGGTCTAATTTTTGGTTTAGGCTTTCAAATAACATCTAAAACTCTGTTCAAACAGCAGAAGATGTAAATTCAGTATATGCTTCTACAGATGTGGCTTGCTTTTGTAAACATTTTAGAAGACTTTAGCACTTATTCCAACTAAGTTTACCACAGATTTGTACCAGTGACCATCTGTTTAAAAAGGAATGAAAGAATGATAGATTCATAGAATCATTAGGTTGGAAAAAGACCTTAGAAATCATCAACTACAACTGTACCCAACTACTACTAAATCATGTCTCCAAGCACCTCAACTATCTGCTTTTTAAACACCTCCAGGGATGGTGACTCAATCCCCTCCCTAGGCAGCCTGTTCCAGTGCCTGATGACACTTTCAGCAAAGAAGTTTTTCCTCATGTACAATCTATACTTCCCCTGATGCAGCTTGAGGACATTCCCTCTTGTCCTATCACCTGTCAATTGGAAGAACAAACCAACACCCACCTCTCTGCAACCTCCTTTTAGGCAGTTGTAGAGAGCTGTAAGGTCTCCCCTCAGCCTCCTCTTCTCCAGGCTAAACAACCCCAGTTCCTTCAGCCATTTCTCGTAAGGCTTGTTCTCCAGCTCCTTCACCAGTTTTCTCTGAACACACTCCAGGACCTCAATGTCTTTCTTATAGTGAAGTGTTATTTTAATAAGTAGAATAAAGAAGAAACTGAAACAATTTCTGCATTTCTGGATACATTCTTGAAACTAATGGAAAGTTTAAGAATATACAGGTACGGAATGGTTCACGTGTAACAAAGAAATCAAAAACTGCTTTGGGCTCGAATCCAGTCTGTTTCCAACTCATTCATTAGAATTATGTTAGCAGTAACAACAGCAGCTAGTAAAAGACAGCAAAATATTTCAATACTGTCTATAATTTTGCAGAAAAATATTAAATTATGAAGCCTCTAGACTTCCCTTCTAACTTAAATTATTCTTGATTCTGTGATTCTATAATGCAAGAAGCATTTATTGTCATAATTAAATGGACTAGTTTAGTGTTTGATAGGAACGGTTGGACTCGATGATCCGGTGGGTCTCTTCCAACCTGGTTATTCTGTGATTCTGTGATTCTGTGACTAGAACTATGTCATCATTACAAACATGACAAATGACTAACCAGCTGGCAGAGAACAACTAAATATAAGAGTACAGCATTACTGTTAAAACGATGCAATAGAGAAGAAAATTTTATTCTTGTGTGTTACAAGTCACACACACTGTATGATAGTCAGGCTCCAAAATCATCCTGTGAAAACATAAAAAAATATTACAATTTTCTTCCAAACTCCATTTTCCCACTATCAAACTCAGAAATTTCAGATGTAGCATACCTCTTCTTTTCCTTTTAGTTTCTAAGCATTGAAAGCTATCAGTCTCTCTTGTAGAGCTGCCTGGAATCATAAATTTCTTTTTCACTAGCATTTTAAAACTTTCGTATACTCAGTTGATGGTAGGACATAATTTTAATTGGCTTGAGTTCCTCCACCGTCATATAAGTCTCATTTATCTTTATGCAAGTTTTGAGCATTGCTTCTTGTTTTCCATTGCACACTCTGGAGGACAGTTTAACTATGTCCTCTTTATAATCCCCTATTCATTTTGAGTAGTGGAAAACTACAACCAGGTTCTTCAAGAAGATTTTCATCTGCCAGCTAAACAAGTACAGTTCCGTCAGCTTTTTCTCACAACCAAAATGCTTCTGATCCTGTAACTGGCCCTCTAATGGACCCTCTCTACAGTGAGGGTCCCAAAACTGAGCATGGTGCCAGATACAGTTTCATATATAGACCAGGTAGAAGGCAATAATCACTTCCGTCCAGCTGGTTATGTGCTTATTAATATAGCCCATTACACAGTTCCAGCTCATCACCACAACAGCACGCTACTCACTGAGGTTCAACCTGTCCACTGAGACCCTTATGTTTTTCTGCTGAGTTGCTATCTACCACATTAATTAATTCCAATCGAGATGCAATATAGGCTTATGTGTTGATGTTTATCAAAAGTATACATAAGAAATTAAGTTAATCACACCACAATTCTGCACATTATCAATTCTATGTCTGTTATTGATATCTAAAGATATATGCTGAAGGTGAAAAGATTTTCCTATACAAGCTGCAAGTAGTAGAAAGCTATTTCTATTATCCATGAAATCTTTCTTTAGAGAAGTTTTGAAGAAGTTTAAAACATATACTTCTAGATATACTTACATTTCAATACATTAAAGGTTCTCTTTAAGTCTCATTAATTGAAAACAAATTTCTGTTTGGGGAGCTTGAGAAATAATGATAAGAAGATTACTGATACTTATAAAATGTTGAAGATTTTCAAGGACAACAGCAGTTTAAAAAAATTTTCCTCATTTAAGATGGGATTTCCTAAACACACACATTCAGCTTTGACTTTGGAAAATTCACCAGTATCAGGAGAAAGTGCTTCATTTCTACACAATATTTCAGTGTTTCTGTAGAAAACATAAAGTAGACTTACAGTTTCTGAATGGATAATCTCAGAATAGATACAGTAGGGAAAATAGTATGAGGAGAGACAGAATAGACCACTAGCTTCCTGTTTTACCACAAAGGGGGCTTTTAGCAAAATCATTGTAAAAGCCCCCAGACTCACAAATACTTTGTGAAATCACTAATCTTAGAAACATATACCACTATAAGAGTCCCAGACTCTGTAATACTCAGGAGCCCTTAGAAAAAAGTCATCATAAAGGCCCATAGTCTGTGAAATCAAGTTTTCAGTCAAGTTATTACAATGAGAGAAGGAGGCAAATGGTAGTGATCGATCACAAATTAGCAGTAACAGCTTAGAAAGGCAATGTTTCTAATCATTACCATAAGAGAATAAATACAGTGATTAAAATAAATACATCACCAACTGCTTTAACATCATCCAGATCCACAGTTGCTGTGAAGGCCCTTTTTTATTTTTTTTACAGCATGGATTCAGAGAAAAGTAATTCTGAAGTCATGTGGTGAGTCCACCCGTGACTGAGGTCTCTCAACCCTTGCTTTGAGGGACTTAGCCTTTATACCATCGAACAAACAAATTACGCCACCCAAAAAAAGCAGAGTCTGGCCCCAGCTGCTTACTGCCAGCTCCTACCCTCCTAGAACGTGGCCAAGGTCCCAGGAAAGGAGAGGAGAAAGTGGCTAGATATTTCTTATCTTTAAGCTAAGGAGCTGTGGAAATAAAACATTCCTGTCCAGCTCCTGTGTCTTTCACACAGCGTAATTCCACTGATAATGAAACACTTTCTTAATCTCTTAAGTATTAGCAATAGCACAGTACAACTCTATTGATGATAGTGATGTGCAAAGTTACAGACAACAATGCACATAACATTGAAATATGAATCAACCATTGGTCACACATACAATTGCAGTCCTGTTGATCAAGCCCTGTCACTTCAATTACCCACAACGTGAGAAAAAGGAACAAAATACCTGGGGCTATATTGGTATGCTGGTAATGTAGTATTGGACAGACATTTGATTAAGACACAGGTCTCTTTTCAGGACAAGTAATTTCTGTTATTTATATCCTGCCCTACTAAAAGCTCAGAGTGACCACAGCTGACATGAGTATAGAAAAAAAACCAAAACCTTAAGACTGGCTGCCTTCTCAAAGTACTCTACCAATGATTGGAGGTTTGTAAAGCCTGACTTTGTTTTCTTTGCCTTAAATATTTTTTCTGAAGGCTGCCCATTTGTGCCCATGTTTCATGGCACCAGCAACGAATAGCGGAGGGTGTACATCAGCAGACACTCCCCAAAGACTGATCTTAGGATATCATCTGAAGGCTCAACTGTGGCACTGATTTCAACACAGTGGAGGTGTAGGAGTAAGCACCACTCCCCCTTGCCTGGCCGAGCTCACAGACTTAAGCCATCTGCTACAGAGGGAGGTGATGCAGCAGTGGGTGATGGGACATGGATTGACCTTATAAAAGAACTCACAGGGAGCCACACGGTGTGCTCTTGCCCACCAATTCAAAGGGACCAGCCTGGACTACATAGCCTGGAAGAAGCTGCTGCTGAGTGACCACATGTTCCTGAGGAACTGCTGTTGCCCACCAATGTGATGATTTTTTTAGTTTTCCCTTCTCTCTTTCTTTTTCTCTCTCTCTCTCTCATTCACCTTACTGCTTTTCTGATCTGGTATTGGTGTGTGTTGGATTGGATCCAAGTGACCTTGACTGAGTTCAGGGACCAGATTGTGATCTGAACAGATTGAAATCTGTTTCCTGGAATTTTGGGAAGTTGCACCCCCATGTCTCAGCTGCACACTCAAGTCTTTTGGTCTATTTATTTTGGTCAAAAGTCAGAATAAATTTTACTTCTGAATTTTGCCCTGAGAGTGACCTCGTCAGCTTCCAGGCTGCTGCACAGATAAATGAACCCCTGTCTTTTGACTGTGCAGGTCGAAAAAGGCCCATGCACAAGATGGTAGCTCATGGATGGAGGTCACGAAAAAGTTATAGCAGCTTTGAAGCTACTGTTTCAATCATCACCTTCTCCAAGCTAGCGAAGTATCCACAATTGACTTCTTATGGAACTCAAAACAGTATAATTTGACAGTTCTGGCAAATAGGAGGAAATGCTATATTATCTAAATGAAAGGTGAAACTTCTCTTCCATTCACTCCCTATCAAGTCATTGAGTTTACCCAAGTTTACTGCTATTAAAGCCACAAGTCTCTAGCCCTTTATTTACTGTGAAATAAATAGCAGATTCCAGGGGTTTTTTTAATATTAAATTTCTGCCTTTTAAACTACTTGAAACAACAAAATGCTATGTAAGTCTCTGGGCTCTCCTGTGCCTTTTCTTTAATGTGAATCTGGATTTCCTCCTTCATCTTTAAAATGTGATTCAGAACACGTCTTAGATCTTTTTATATTATGTTCAACCTCCAAGTAGCATTTTATGGATTTAGACAATGTGATGTGCTTTATGCTACAGGGCTCTTAGGCACAGTTTACTGCTACATTGTGCACAATAAATATATAAATAAAGAACTTGCTTTAGTCTATATAAATGATTTGTTTGTTTAATGCGTTGGAAATAATTTGATGCATTATAGTTGTTGTTATTGTTGTCACCACATTACTATAATAAGCAAGATCTACATCTCATTTGGTTTTCTGGGAACAACTTTTAAATACAGATGTTTGACTCCTTGTTGTAATGCTATTTTCACAAGTTGTCCGCTAATAAATACAGAGTTGTGTTATGATAGGAGAAAGAAAAACTTCATAAGGAAGCATCTTTTATTAAATCAACAGTCTCATTGTAATTTAAACCACTATTTTCAGTGTAATATCATTCACACTCTCAGTAACTTACAGCATATAACAAAAAAAAGGCATTCATGCAAAATGAGTATAAAGTTATACCAAAACAACTCAGAACAATACCACAGAATTTTTCCACAATACCTCCATTGTCATCTTCATGCATACAAGTCAGAAACTCTAAAATAAATCAGGAGAGTTAACCTAACCTACTTCCTCCAAGCAACATGACAGAATTTTCTTTTTTTCCTACTTAGAATCCAAGATGCATTTCCATGTTAAATGTATGGAGACATGGAAACCTCTCTCATAATTATGAATAGTCTATTAACCTAACACTCATTAAGTCAGGAAGATCAGAGAGTACCTTCTATGTGCTATTTCAGATAAAAATCTTTCAAGGGTAATTGAAAGCAGGCTATATGAAGTCTATAATTTCAATGTGTGTCTCCTGGCCTTACTGTGCACTGTTTCAACCCTACTCCATGTTAGAATTACTCATTTCTGTATGGCTTTTCTGTGTAATCATCAACAGAAGAAAGTAGTAAGAAACATTTTCATATTTTCATATCCTGTGAGAGGTCAGTGTGGTGTTATCTTCCCTCTGTCTGGGAAGCTAAGAATTAGGGACACAAATGACTTTCACATTTGGTGTCAACAGAACTTCTCACAGCAACAAGCAAAATGAGTTTGGAAGCTCATGTCCAATTTTTTTATCTCTTTATAGTTTGTCAGAAAGCAACTTCTTAAGTGATAGTCAAGCAAGAAGACTATTTTTACCCAGATATTTTTTCAAGAAAGTAACTGTTAGTGAAATTCTGGAATGTATTTAATTTTATTCTCATCTTGTAGTCAGGAATACCTATTTCACTGCAAAATCTCTGGCACAATATTTTTCCCTGTTTTCAAAATCACAAAGTACACCAGATCTAAACTATGTTCAAATATCTGAGTTTCCATGGTATTTGGAAACAAGCAGGAAAAGAAAATAAATCATTATTCTGTTTCCTGAATAATTGTAAGCACTCGCTTCATCTTGGATATGTCAGTCATTTATTTTTAAAGATATCAATAGACAGCTATTCTGAAGCTATTGCTGAAAGGTATTTGTTTTAAAATTTATTTTCTCTCTTTCCTTAGCATCAGTTTTTCTACAAAAAGAAGCAATATTAGTAATATTTAGGCTCATTCAGTTGTTTTCCTGGTAGAAGACCACAGCATAAGTCTTATTACACTATACAAATTTACACCTTCACCTAAACTTACAAGATTACCAGCATTTCATATTTCTAAAGGGATGTCAGAAGTCTGTATAATTGCACAGTTCTTCAGTGTTAAGCTTACATGCAGGAAGTCCTACAATGAATTTTTACTATTTCTTGCTTATATCGGGTGTAGGTGCTCAGCTGGTGACAGCAGGGTTCCAGTGGGAACAACTGAACCCCTCAGCCATGGGGAAATCCTGTATCGGAAAGTCAAGGTTGTTCTGCCCATGATGGTAATTGGTAAGGGATCTCCCTATTTTTGTCTCAACCTGTGAGCTTTTTCATATTATTTTCTTACCCTGTACTGTCAAGGAAGGGGAACTGAGCAACTAGATGAGTACCTTGGCAGTCAGCCAAGGTCAACCAACAAAATCACTTCTTTCTGAATAGCATCAATTAATTTTTTATTAATTCAGAGACTTCTGGAACACTAGCATATATATATTATTGCTTCCCACTGTTTTTGTACTAATCTTAGCTGTTATTCTGTTCAGTAGTTATTGCAAGTTTTCAGCACTTAAGCGAGAATGAAGAATGACTTATGTTCTCAAGGTAGCAATGCACAAAAGAGGAACATGCAGCTATGATCACCTGTGAAAAAATGAGTCTTAGTGGACTTTTCTCTGTGGGAATGCAACTTTCCAAAGATATACTCAGATGTGTTCAATATCACATAGTTTTTCTCTTCCTGCAATTCTGCATCTGAGTAAGGACCTGGCATTCAAACTGTGTAACAATTAAAGTGATAATGATAGACAACCCACAGCTTCCCAAATAAATGATTGTCTATGGGTGCATACATTAGTTGATCTGTCAGGAAGAAGAAAAGTAAGAAAGGGATTATTGATGCTTTGAAATTTTAAAAGAAGGTTTTGACTAATTGTAAAACCTCTGCTATTCCACTTTTCTAAGACATGACATAAAGGCCTAGCATTGGCAAAAGATCCAAAGAAGACTCAGAGCACCCAGACATGAATTTAACCCATATAAACACTACTGGTTAATTAAAATCCACCAGTAAAAATCAAAAGGGAGTAGGCTTTTGCAACTCCATTTCCTATTTGTTACAGCTTCTCTGACTCCAAATTTTTCATTTTAATTTCTTTTATGGTTTCTGATTCATGAAGTTCAGCATTGTGGAAGTATGTGAAGCCACTTACGTATTATTAACGGTTACAAGCATTATTTTTTTGGAGCGAAGAATAAAGGGGGGGGTCCTTCTTAACAGAAGTTTAAGTTCAGTCATAATTCCTTGTTACTTATTCTAGGAGAATGTGAGTAATGCCAGTCTACATTAACTTGTTTAATCAAACCTATAGCCTTACTATTTCACTGTTAGATTACATGAGTCTTAGAATATTATTTTATCTTCAGCCATGTTATCTTTCAATTTGTCTGGATTTTTGATAGTAAATACCTTGGGTTTGCAATTTGCACATGGATAGAGAGACAGAGAACCTGAGCAGATTTCTTTCCACTGCAGAAGTGGACAGTTCAATGTCTCAGAAATTTAAGTGCAGGTAAAAGCATTGAAGAAGTAAATTCTAGATGACTTCAACACAAGGGCAAAGATGGCTAGGAGGCAATACAGGCAAAGGAATTAATCATCCCAAAAGAGACTCTTGATCTGTGTTTCCAGCTGTTAAGTTTGGTGAGCAGTGCTACGTTTTCTTCATGTCCACCCTTTTCTTTTCATAAATGTTCCTTGAAATCTTTTTACTCATGCAGAGCTTAGTGATTAGCTACTGCTCTTGTGTTTCAATGGACTTGCTCTTCTTCATAGAATCACCAGGTTGGAAGATACTCACCGGATCACTGAGTCCAACCATTCCCACCAATCGCTAAACCATGGCCCCCAGTACCTCATCCACCCGCACCTTAAACACCTCCAGGGAAGGCAAGTCAACCACCTCCCCGGGCAGACCATCCCATTGCCTAATGACCCTTTCAGTGAAGAATTTTTTCCTTATGTCAAGCTTGAACCTCCCCTGGCAGAGCTTGAGGCCATTCCCTCTTGTCCTGTCCCCTGTCACTTGGGAGAAGAGGCCAGCACCCTCCTCTCTACAACCTCCCTTCAGGTAGTTGTAGAGAGCAATGAGGTCTCCCCTCAGCCTCCTCTTCTCCAGGCTAAACAACCCCAGCTCTCTCAGTTGCTCCTCGTAAGACTTGTTCTCCAGCCCCTTCACCAGCTTTGTTGCTCTTCTCTGGACTCGCTCCAGAGCCTCAACATCCTTCTTGTGGTGAGGGGCCCAGAACTGAACACAGGATTCGAGATGCGGTGTTACCCTCTTGCCAAGGCTTATCTTGCAAGAGGGGTAAATAACAAAGCTACTGGGACATCGAGAAAGGGAGAGGTTCTACTTGAACACCTTTATCTTGTAAGACTGAGTAGTGGTCTAACACTGGAATCAACTGAGTGATAGCTGGGGTGAGACAGAGACCTCACAGCCTGATGTTGCTTCAGTTAGGTACAGAAACATCCCTGAAAGCATGCACAGAGCTTCCAGCATGATGAAATGCCAAGAGTCCCACTTCCGATGACACAGCAGGCCTTGCCAAGAGCATATCAACACTTAATCATTTACTTGGTCCCACCTTAATAAGAGGTGCGAAAGAGTATTCAAAATTATAAAATAGACACCTGAAAACCCTTTGGTTGGTGAGGAGAAATTAGACTACCACCTTTCCCGATGGATGTGTCAACAGGCCTGCACCTCTCTTCCCCTCCAAAAAAGGGACTTCTTTCTGGTAGGAGTAACAATTACAGCTTTGTTGGATGTTCCCCAGGAAAATAAACTATTAACTTGAGTTTCAATTTTTGCTTTTTATATATATGTGATCAGTGTTAACCAGTTATAATCATCTAGTGCTAATGCAGCAAGAGAATTTACCAACAGGAATTCTGAACTTGTTTCTATCTGTTACTTTAAAAAAAATTACCTACTGTTTCAGCATTGCAAAATTGTCTCAGTGAGAGCCCTTATGAAGGCTCTGACAGGCATTATGAAACTGTTTAACTGCACTAGTGACAGGTCTTTTGGCTCTCTGGCAGCAAGTATTAACCCTGTGGGTGACAGTTTGTCAGTAGACTCTCACAGGTAACACTAAGTCTGACTGATGGCTAACAGATACATATACACCAAATAATCCTTCAGATACGAACTGTTGACAAAATCTGAAACTAGGGATGGATCTAGCTGCACCTAGGCTCTCTTCTGAGGAGAAGCTTAGAAAGTGAGGGGATCCATCCTGAAGCTCATAACTCAACAGGAAGATATCCTTCAACCATGTATCAGAGCTGTGCCTATTAAATGCGACAACTCTAAACACTCATTCTTGTGAATGATGCTGAGTTGCCTTCAGCCTTGCCTATCACTCTTCTTGAACAACTTTTAAGACAGAATGCATTTCAAAGTTACTTCAAATCTGTGTGGATTCTGCAGTGTCTGGAACACGTCTGATCAATAAACAAAAGTATCTCAGTCATAAAAGAACTAGTGCTCTACTATGATAAACTAAACCAGACATATCTAATTCACATAATTTTTACATAATATATTCCTACATCCAGGAACAGAATGAAGGTTCACATTGCTCTGTATCCTGGGAAGTATTATCCCTCCACTGGGGAGAATAACAATGCCTGAGAATGCACAAAAAAAAGGGCAGACATAAAAGAATGGCACCTCCACCCCCCCCTTAGTACTCCAAATTCCAGCTGTTTTCAGCTCAGGGGACTTTCTGAGTAGAACACACATCCATATATGTCATTACTTCTATAGATTTCTCTTCCATTTACTTGACCTGTCTCTGCTTAAATCCTAATGCACCATGAACTGGTATCTGCTTGTGTATTAAAAATAGATTTTGACCTATTATTTTCTTCTGAGTGCATACACTTTACACTCATCCTACCTCTCTTAGCAGAACTCAAAGTGAAAATGCTCTTGTTTTCAAGTATGTAGCATCACAAGTATGACACTCATAAAAAGACATATTTTAAGAGCTCATACTTCTGCAGCTGCTTTGTAGATTTGATATTTATATTTAAATAGATATATACACTTACATATATTTATTGAAGTATTATATATACTTCTATATATATATTATAACCAAATATATGTATACTTATCTATATATTATAAACAAATATATATTTGTTTATATATAAACAAATATATATTTTTGCAATTGCGAAAATTCATCCTGATAAGCTATAGTAAGAAAATATCTAGATTTTCTGTCATTTCAGTCAATAATTCAGAAGTATGGAAAGTATTTATAGATTCAAGATTTGTTCTATGAAGTGCAGTCTTCATCCCAGTTAAACGTAGGAATATTGTAAAACTATTTTTCTTATGGTCTCTACTTAAACATTAACTATTGGAAAGAATATTAGAGCAAATGAGCCTAATCATACTAACATTTTCTGATATTGTTTCAAGTATCTTCATTAGCTAGGGAAGCTTTTAGCAGGAGGCAGGGCAAGATAATCTCCAGATCTCCCTTTAAACCTGAAGTATTCTATAATTCAGTATACCTAAGTATAAAAAAGAAAAAACCACCAAAAGCCCAAACCAAATCAACTTGTGAAGAGATCACAAATGCTGATAACTGTTAAGACACAATCTCATGTTCTAAATTGCCAGATTTAACTCAAATTAGCTAGTCATGACACTCGGTTATGAAATTGAATGCATAGACATTGTAGAAAAAAATGTTTTATTTTGAAATCCTTATTACCTTAATTAATCAGGACGTGAAAGTAGGTGTAGTGTAAACAGGGCACAGAGTGATGAACTGAATTAATGAAGTGCTCATTGAGTCCATAGACAGAAAGTCTGACACAGCTTCAAACAATTTTTCAAGCTGAATTTCTCAGAAGACAAGAGCATGCAGATGTCAATAGAATGTCTAATAGACAAAGTTGATTTCCAGTTTAAGGACCACTGGTTTTTAGAATATAGATTTATTTATTTTCTTCGCCATAAAAGACAAAAATATGTGACATTTTAAATGGCTGGCTGCATGGAAAAACCACAACAAAGTAAAAAAGAAAGAGAAAAAAGTGAACTGATATAAAATGTAAAAAAACTAGGATAGGCTTATCAACTGTATTTGCAACTTTATCTGCAAATTTCTCCTGGTTTGTGAAAACTTACCTGGTACAACATTCAAAAAATACCCATAATGAATTTTGAAGTTATTCAGCACCACTTTCTATTTATATGTATGTGTAGTTTGTTACAGGACATTCCGCTGGTCCACAAAATTGTCTGAGAATTTTGGAAAAGAACGATGTATGAATAATCAGTAAAAGTACATACCAACTAACAGACAGAAAAGTATCTGCAGTACACATTTTTAGCATTCCAGACTTGTAAGTATTTTGTGAATAGTATCAGTTGTCCAAATATTATTTTTCAGAATTAAACTGACCCTCTGTTAAATGCCACCGGTCTCCAAGTTAAACCTTTTCTTTGAAGGATTATATGCAATTCAAATAGTGCACAGACTTCATGTTTGCTATTGATATAAGTGTGAATTGCATCGTGTAGCAAACACTGCAACCTCATTCAGTTACCAGCTGAATTAATTATCTTGTTTTTTTCCTTCTCACTTATTTCCTTGCTACATTTGTATCACTGTACCACTGCTTCTGAAATAATGGGTCCTTAAGTAAGAAACACAGGTCTCTTATCCTTACTGGAGATTTGTTTGTTTAAAACCTTTACTCTGACACTTAGTTTTCTCCAGCTCTAGTTTTTTTTCAAAATTTCAACTTCATTTGGTAGGGTTAATTTATACAATTGATCAAGTTACTACCGTATATCTCCAGAGTCCTTTAATAGTTTTGCTCCTTTATTCATTTTTAACTACAAGAAACCTCATTGGAAGTGACAGGGTTTGGATGTTGGTTGTTAAATACAGAAAATCAGCTGTTTATCTAAGTTTTCGCAAAGATTTGTTGATTTTATTTGCTGGCCACCTGAATAAACATGGCTTCAGGGCTCCCTTAGACCACTTTGCTTGACACTTGTAAGTCAAAAAATCACTCCAGAAAATTTACATGGTGTTTACTTACGTTCATCTGCATGTAATAAATAAACAATATGTAATTTTTATGGCAATGATCACAGATAAATAGCATAAAACAGCCTGGAGGAAATCTCACATTTTGCCATAATGTATAAGTTTATTTTCCTGATGACATGTTTTTTCCATAATATCTGCAAGGAAAGATAGGATCAGTACTGGAGATTTATAATTCACAATTACTAAAATTTTGGGAAAAGGTAATGCAGCATTCTGAAGCTAGGAGTCCTGGAAGTGATGGCAATACTTTCACCTTTTTAAACTGCAAATGTAAATCAACTCTACTTGTTCTACAATATTTATTTCACTAATTTCTGTCATTACGAGCTCAGTTTGTAATTCTCTTATTTGATTTATACTATACTCATTCCCAGCAATGCTTATGCAAATTAAATTTGATGGATTTTTATAAAGAGATTTCATGTTACTTTTTATTAGTTATTAGAACTTACAAAACAGTTTCTTCTAGAGTCACTGATCTGTACTTGGAGCAGCAAGATCTTGTAATTGCTTATGCAACATTTTATGAAAGTGAGTAAACTATAGTTAATGGAGATGGCACCGACTGTTATATTTCACTTTCCAGCTCTCCTAGCAGAAAAAAAAAAGTACCTATGAGCTATGAAAATACAATTTGAAGCTTCTACTGGATAAAGTTTAAAAATTAGATTTCTTTTCACATAAAATTTAATTAAACAATCCTCAGACTTTTAAAAGAACCAGGGGAAGGTGTGCTATTTCTTGTTCACTATAAGATTTCCAGACTACTTCTACTGCAAAATTCAGTCATAAAAATTCATTACATTTTAAACTCAACTTGAATGGTAAAGCAACATAGGATTTTCTGACTAAATGCCGTGCCATGGCCCTGAGAGAACTGTTATCCCTGACTGTCCATACCCAGAACTCTGCCTGTCCCCCATCCCTCTATGGCCCAGGACCCTATTTTTGGCCTCTGGGATCCTTCAACCTCTGCTTCAGCCATGTCCCAGTAGGGTCAGTATCCAGCTTCCACAGCCCTGTCCTGTTGAGCCCTGCAGAGGTGGGACTACCCACAGATGCACAGCCCAGCTTGGTCTCAGCCCATGTTTAGTGCATTCATGAACTTTGAGTCTAAACCATAAAGAAGGCCTTAAAAAGCATTACTGTTATCTACCTGGTATCTAGTAGCTGAGAATGTAGGTGTACGTGAATAATACCTATCAAACACATAATCACAAGTAACTTTTGTGCTGAAAGCTTTCTGGAGATTAAAAGTAAAAAATAAGAGATAATCAGATTCATGAAAATGTTGATACACTGTTGTTTCGCTAGCTTTCTCTTCCTTGATGTTTGGAGAAAATGCAAGGTCAGCAGACAATCAATTACAAGATGTTAAGGATTTATTATCTTCTTAATAGAAGTGGCACATAATGTGCCTATCAGCTGCTAGTACTTGAACTTTCTCAGGAAAATACTGAAAATACAGGTGACTGAAAACACAATGCAACAAGACACAGACACAAGGCACAAGGTTACAAGCTTTCACAGGGACTTTTACACTCTCTGTCCCCACACCTCACTGGATCATGTAGGGGACTGGTAGCAGGCTCGGGCATGCCCCTCCATTATGCACTTCCAGACATGCTCTCTGGCACATCTGGTCTTGCCACTGGGGGCTGGTGGCTATCACCTGCTTTGAGCCATTAAGCCACTCCATGACTGGTCTATACATCCCTATAGACTTGTGAACATTCAGATGATACAGCTGCTCCTTTACAACTTAAGTGTCCACAACTCACTGTTCCCACACTCGTGGTACTCTGACTCAGAGGACTGAATAGCCCATGGTCTGTCAGTATTATTAAAGACTGGGACAAAAAAAAAAAATTAATGCCTCCACCTTTTCTTATTTTCTTTTAGTCACAGACCATTTTCAACAAGTAAAGGTCCAACTTTTCCTTTTTGTGTTCTGTTGTTTCAAGTATGTTACTTAAACACCCTTCTTGTCATCTCAAATAACACTAGTAAGTTTCAACTCTAGTTGAGCTTCAGTCTTCTGTGTCTTCTTCTTGCATAAACAAAGAACAGCCTTGTAATCTTCCTGTGATGCCTGACCTGGCTTCCAGAGATCGTACGCTTTCTTTTCCCTCTTAAGCTCCAAGAGGAGTTCCTTGGTCAGCCAACTTGGTCTTCTGCCCTTCTTACTTATGAAACAGTGGAATTACCTGCTCCTGTGCTTTAAAAGGTGGTGCTTAAAGACTGACCAGCACAACCGCTGCATAGAACAAATAGTGCAGAAAAGAGGTCAGATGGATAATCACTACTGTTAGTGTTTTGTTGTGATGACTCTGGTCAGATAGTCTATTTCTTTGTCTTAAGATGAAAACTACTAATTTTGCAGAATTCTGCTGATAATACTTATTACACCTTCTTTCGGTGGAATGACAGTTCGAGATATACCGTTTAGGGGAATAGTTCTGCTTGCAAACTTGCTCATCTACAAAATGAATAAAAAAAGAATGGGAAGAGAGCAGTCAAAATAAACTCACTTAAAAACTCAAACAAATGTTTCTAGGCTTACATGCAAAGCCTCATTCACTTGAAATAACTTGAAGGAAAAGATTACTTTTGCCCTTTCCTTAGTACTTCTAGCATTACACCAAACTCTTTTAATTCTTAACGTTTCAGTTTACAGCTGTTATGTCATATCTTCATGTATGAAGTCCAGTAGCTTCTGCTCATCTTCATCTTGCATATGTTATTCTGAAGTTAAAGAGGTGAATAAGAACAACTCATAGTGCCACAGGAAGTCTTTAATCAATGACAAATGCTGAAAAGCATCAAAATCCCAAATATGTAAAATTTAAGCATAACAAATCTATTATGTTATCCATAAGAAAATATACTCTTCCACAGCTCAGAAGAAAAACATTTATCAAAGTCCTTCACATATTCAGAATCCAGATAACCTGTAAACCTATGTAATTCAGACATAATACCTTCAATAAAACTGTTAATACAACCGTAAGAGTTTCAATAAGCTTCCATAGTTGCTTGCTGCTCCCTGTTTTCTGTAACAAATAAACATTTCTATTAAGAATTACTCATATAAAAAAAAATATGACAAAGCTAGGAATTTTGGGAGAGAAATAGGGGTAAGGGATAAGTTTAGATTTATTTCAGAATAATTTTCAAGAAGCTTAACAATGTTAATATCAAGCCAGTGCACTTCATTCTCTAGTAAACATTTGTACAAGGGTAAACAACCTCCACCAAAAGTATTAAATCCTTTACTACTGAATTGTGTACATGTTAATAGAAAATCCACAGTATAAAAAGAAGAGCTAGAGTTCTAACCTTGGATCCATACATAAAATGCATTCACTGAACTCATTTGAACTCTGAATTGATTTTTACTAAACATCACTCAAGGCTAAAAGAATTTTAGTTAAAATGTTACTGTAGCATCATCTGTCCCTCTAACAAGGATGTCAAAAATAGCCTCTGGTCTACTTCCAACCAAGCTCTTCTTATCTTTTGCAGAAAGCCATCTGCTGTGACACCAATGAAGATGGATTTTTTCTGAGCATCTTTCAAATATATCGACACTTATTTTAGGTACTATAGTACCTAAGTGTTTTAAATTTACTTATTACTTTGTATTGGTAAGTAAACTAGAGACAACAAAAAGAATCTTTTTTTATTACAGTCCACAGAATTCACTTCAGAAAGACTTGTAAAAAATGTAATTTTGAGTGTTTCTTTCCTTTGACTTCTGACTCTTTTAATAGAATGACTAGCTTTTCTAGTGAAGAATAAAAAGGAGGAAAAGGATTCTACCAGAGATAGTAGATCAAATTCAGACCAGCCATAAGAAAATATGAATTCATTGGGATTATGTACACTTTCACCACAGCTGAAATTGATCTATATTTGTGATATTTTCCCTCTGGTTTATAAACAGAACAAGGAAGTTCTGCCCCCTGTCAGAACCAGTGACAATAAGCACAAACTGAAACTCAGGAGGATGCCTAGAACATAAAGGAAAACTTCTTTACTGTGAGGGTGACTGAACACTGGCACAGGTGCCCAGAGAGGCTGTAGAGACATTCAAAAGTCATCTGGACATGCCTCTGGGCAAATGGTTCTAGGTGGCCTTACTTGAGCAGGAGGGATTGAAAAAAATGACCTTGAGAGGTGACTTTCAGCCTCAACCATTCTGTGATTCTGTGAATGAAGGGATGAGTTGAGAGGTTCAGACACTGTTAAATAAAGTAAAGCAAAGCAAAGCAATGTAAAGTAAAAATGGAAGGCGATTACAGCATACCTACCAGCTACATTTTTGTGCTGGAAGATCAGCAAAATAGGGATTAATTTCACCTTTTCCAAGCTTCATGAGTGTTTTTTCTAATAAAATCTCATCCTCTGCTATTCAGAATTCTCATCTATAAAGCAGAAAGACTATTTGTCTGTCTTACTTTTGTGTTGATTAATTCATACACCTGGAGGTATTTTACAGAAGCACTAGGGAAACACTAAACTTATTTATAATAAAATGAATATGATTTAGTGGTAGTAAAACTAAAATAGAAGTAAAACAAGGAGGCAGCAGTGGGAGCAAAAGATTGTTTTGAAGATTTGGCTGGACAGCTGAAGATTTTGTTTCTTCTGCACTATCAAACAAAGTATAACATTAATATTAATTTTCTGTCATTGTACACACATAATAAATGAAAACAGAGTAGGTAAGAGAAGTTAAGTTTTATTTCAGGATGAAGAATTTACATATAGCCATAACATTATAAAAGTAGCATGTCATGTGTTACTCTTAGTGAAAGCTAGGAATAACTATTTCACCTTCAAGAAAGACCTACCACTTATCTGTCAAGCCTAATAAAGAGATGATGACTATTTGGGCAATACAATACCTAATTAAACAAATAATTATTATATCGATCAGCAGATCACTAAATTAGATGTCTGATCCTTCCTTAGTATCCTCCTTTATATAATTTGGTCAAATCCAAAGTTTCCACCCTGTGTGTGTTTGTAATCCTTACTGCATAATGGAGAAACACACTTACTGGTTTTCGATCCTCTGCCTTAATTTTTAGTTTTGCTAACAATATAAGTTTAGACCTAAGCTGTAGATATTTAATCAGAAAATTAAAGGAACACAAATCCCCCCCCCCAGTTATTAAATACCTTATTTCTTATTCAGAGGAAAAGAAGGTATGTCTAGAAGACTTCTCCAATGTAATCTTTCTGCAAGCTTTTTCAATATCAGAATATCAACAGCTAAAACAGAAATCAGGATTTGTACTTAAAGTGATCCATGACAACTGCCTATTAGTCATAGAAAACATAATGTAATTCAAATTAACATAGCCTATCTCTCACTGAGGGACCTTGAGATAAATTTTGAAGAAAATGGTACTGCATAGCAAAGAAACAGACCAGAAATGATAAATTAAGACAAAGAAAGATATTCCAAATAATCAGAAACATTAAAGAAAGAAATATTTTCTCAGTTTAAGATGAGAAGCTCCAGGAGTGGGAGGCTTCATTGGAGCAAAAAACAGGAACGTAGATGAGGCTGAATGCTTAGAAACAAAGGGAATCTGTGATGTGGCTGCTGGAGATGTTTACTTAAGCCATTGAAATCAAGAAAAAGAATAGTCCTGGCAAGTCACTTAATCTTCCTGTTTGTAAAATATGGATGGTTGCTTCGTCATTTGTTGCTATCAAAATATCAAGTGTTCATCTAAGAATAATCCCTCTGTACTTGTCTCTGGAACAGCCATCCTGCTCCATTCTGCCCCAACAACATAGATGTGAATCTAGGAAAGACCCAAGCAAAAGATCGCTATACTTAGATGACTTTTCCGTCATAAAAAGTAATTAAAAGATTATCATTCATTTGCATGTTTTATAAACGTGCAGATATTATTTTGACTTTATGAATTATTCTATAAACACAGAAGGAAAATCCCATCCTAAGCTTCAAATTAAACAATTCATGAAGTTTTACTAGCAAAAAAGGTAAGAAATAAACTGAGTAACAGCAACTACTACACCCTCAGGGATGCATATTGGGATCAGTGCTGTTTAATATCTTCATCAATGATACAGACAGTGAGATTGAGTGCATACGCAGCAAATTTGCAGATGACACCAAGCTTTGTGGTACTGTTGCTGCACTGGAAGGACAGGACATCATCCAGAGGGACCTGGACAGGCTGGAGAAGTGGGCTTGTGTGAACTACTTGAGGAAATAACTAGACTAAGGACAATCAGGGAGTGTGAGAGGGAAATAGATCAGTGGAGCACCACCCTCTCACAAACTCAGCAGTCTGCAGGAGCTAGTGCAGCTGTGAACCACCCATCTGCCAACTGCAAGATTGAGGGAATAAGTGGTGGGGAACGGCAGTAAGTTCCTGCCTGGCACAGGAAGCCGGTTCTCCCCACTCATCTACAAGAAGGGTCGGAGGGAGGATCCAGGGAACCACAGGCCTGTCAGTCTGACCTCAGTGTCTGGAAAAATCATGGAACAGGTGATGTCAAGTGCTATCATAGAGTACATGCAAGAGAACCTGGTTATCAGGCCCAGTCAACACAGGTTCATGAAAGGCAGGCCCTGCAAAACTAACCTGATCACCGTCTATGACAAAATTACCCACCTACTGGATGAGGGAAAGGTTGTGAATGTAGTCTTCTTGGACTTCAGTAAAGCCTTTGACACAGTTTCTCACAGCATTCTGCTTGAGAAACTGTCAGCCTCTGGACTGGACAGGCGCACACTCTCCTGGTTTGAAAACTAGTTGGATGGCCGGGCCCAGAGAGTGGTAGCAAATGGAGTTAACTCCAACTGGAGGCCACTTACAAGTGGTGTCCCTGGGACCCAGTGCTGGGTCCAGCCCTGTTCAATATCTTTATCAATGACCTGGACGAAGGCATTGAGTGCACCCTTAGCAAGTCTGCGGATGACACTAAGCTGGGTGGAAGTGTGGATCTGCTGGAGGGTCGGGAGGCTCTGCAAAGGGATCTGAACAGGCTGGACCGCTGGGCAGAGACCAATGGGATGAGGTTTAACAAGGCCAAATGCCGGGTCCTGCACTTGGGGCACAACAACCCTATGCAGTGCTACAGACTAGAAGAAGAGTGGCTTGAAAGCTGCTCGGAGGAGAAGGACCTGGGGGTGTTGGTTGACAACCGACTGAACATGAGCCAGCAGTGTGCCCAGGTGGCCAAGAAGGCCAATGGCATCTTGGCTTGTATCGGAAACGGCGTGACCAGCGGGTCCAGGGAGGTTATTTTCCATCTGTACTTGGCACTGGTGAAACCACACCTCAAATATTGTGTTCAGTTCTGGGCCCCTCACTACAGGAAGGATGTTGAGTCTCTGGAGTGTGTCCAGAGAAGAGCAATGAAGCTTGTGAAGGGGTTGGAGAACAAGTCTTATGAGGGGCAGCTGAGAGAGCTGGGGTTGTTTAGCCTGGAGAAGAGGAGGCTGAGGGGAGACCTTATTGCTCTCTACAAGTACTTGAAAGGAGGTTGTGGAGAGGAGGGTGCTGGCCTCTTCTCCCAAGTACTGCTAGGTGATGTTAACCTCCCATTAATTTCAAATGAAAAAATGGGTACCTTATAAAAAAGCATCTTAATACATTTCTAACTGTGGTTTTCAAAATTTCAAAGTGATGCTTTGAAAATCCTTAAGGAACATTTTTTAAATGAAGGAACTGTTGGAACAGGTCCACAGGAAGGATACAAAGATGAATGGAGCACCTCTGCTATAAGGGCAGGATGAGAGAGTTGGGGCTTAGTCTTGGAGTCCATCTGAGAGTTCAGCCTGGTAAAGAGAAGGCTCCAAGGAGACCTTATAGCAGCCTTCTGGTACCTAAAAGGTGTGTACAGGAAAGCTGGGGAGGGACCTTTTACAAATGCTTGCAATGTTAGGATGAGGAGGAATGGCTTTTAATTGGAGAAGGGAAGTTTTAGACTAGACATTAGGAAGAAATTCTTCATGATGATGGTGGTGAGGCACTCAAACAGGTTGTCCAGAGAAGTTTTGGATGCCCCGTCCCTGGAAGTGTTCATGGTCAGGTTGGTTGGGTACTTGCGAGGTGTCCCTGTGCAGGGCAGGGGATTTGGAACTAGATGATCCTTAAGGTCTCTTCCTGCCTAAACCATTCCATGGTTCTGTTCTCTGATTCTGTTAACTTGCCTGTCAATATGCTTTAATCACTATTGCATTAAAAAATGTAGATTAATTTTATGCTTAATGTAATACAGCAGGGTTGGACTGCTAGGGATAAAGATGTAAAATAATGATAAAAATCTGAACAGTTTGCCGTTGCTCTCTACTGCTCTACAAATTTTATAGATATTTACCACAGTCTATTCTCTCCAGTTAAGCCTCACGCTCTGAGGAAACACTTCTTTGCCGCTGCCAGTCGTCAGTTTTATAATGGAAAAAAGCAATCTTGAATAATGAATTACTCCAGCTACATAAGTATTAATGAGCCATGCTTGCTTTATGTTCACACACAGAGATATCCTGTTATGACATCAGTAAGAATTTGGATTTATATCATTGAAATTGTAACCATGTACAGAAATATAAAGTAAAATTCAAGAACTACAGATATGGGAATCATAATGTAATCTCACAAATTTCACAAACAACAGATACACAGAAAACCTGCAGAATATTCCTATCACATTCTTAGTAACCCAAGAGATTGAATGATACAAGATTTTGCTGCCCTTGTTTGTGGGAATTGTGTAACATAGTGGAAAGAAAGTAGAAAAAACGTAAAACATAAACTTAAAAGTGATGAGGCTTATATTTTACTAGGGAATACATATTTTTTTTGTGGGCTGTAATCTATATATCTTTCTAGTAGCTGCTGTTTCCAGTAACTGCATTTGTGAACGACCCTCTCTGTCACTATTATTACAAGAAAAAACTTGAATCACGGTAAGCTAAGAATTTCTATGGTGTAACAATGAAAAAGGTATCATAAAACACGTATTTTAAGACTCACACACAGTAAGACCATGGAGAGACATTTTGTGAAGATATTGAGTGATACTTTTTCATTAGTGCCTTATGAAGAATGTTTGTATTTTGATGGAATGGAATAGGAAGCATACGAATTGACAAAAGCAATGGAAGACAAGAATTTCTGTTACGACAGAAGTTGGATTTTATTTTCCCAGTGCAACAAAGAAACCATAATTTTGCTCTTATATCCTTACTCTTCTGTTGACTGTACCACCCCTTTTCTCAGGTAATTATGAAATTTTCAAGCTACAAAACTGTAAAGACCTACCATCGTGCAATTGTATTGTGTAAGGTAGGGTGATGTTAATGTGTTCCATAATTTATTAATTTTTTTAGGAATAATAAGAACATTTAAAAATATTCAGTAACTGCTCAGAAATTTGGGGTTTTTTTCAAAAGCAGTAGTGATTTTTTTGTCTCTCACTTTGATAGAAAGTACTTAAGCTTATACAAGTAATTATGAAAATAGTTTAAAAAGATCATGAGCAGCACTTAGCAGCAGTCCTGGGTAACTGAGGAGGTTCCAGTTGAATGGAGGTTAGCAAATGTGATACTTATCCACAAGAAGAGCCATAAGAAGTATCTAGGGAACTACAGGCATGTAAGCCTGATCTCAGTGCCAGGGAAGGTTATGGAGCAGATGTCATCTTGAGTGCCATCACATGGCACTCACAGGATAAAGAGGCCCAGACAGTATAAGTTTAGGAAAGATAGGTCCCGCTTGACCAACCTGATCTTCTGTGACAAGGTAACCTGTGTAGTGGATGAGGAAATGGCTGTGGATGTTTTCTACCTAAATTTTAGTAAAGACTTTGACACAGTTTCCCACAGCATTATCCTGGATAAACTGATTGTTCATGGCTTGGTTGCGTGTACTCTTTGCTGGGTAAAAAACCTGGCTGGATGGCCAGGCCCAAAGTGTTGTGGTGAATAGTTTTAAATCAAATTGGCAGCCAGTCACAAGTGGTGTTCCAGAGGGCTCATTGTTGGTGCTGGTTCTGTTTAATATCTTTAGCAATGAACTGGATGAGGAGATTGAGCACATCCTCAGTGAGTTTGCAGACACACCATGCTGGGCGGGAGTGGTGATCTGCTTGAGGGAAGGAAGGCTCTACAGACGGATTTGAACAAGATGGATTGATGGGCCTAGGCCAATTGTATGAGGTTCAATAAAGCTGTGTTTGGTCCTGCATTTGGGTCACAACAACCTCTGTGCAATGCTACAAGATCGGGAATGGCTGGAAAGCTGTCCAGTTGAAAAGGACCTGAGGGTGTTGGTCAATAGTCAGTTGAATATGAGCCAGGAGTGTGCCTAGGTGCCCAAGAAGACCAATAGAATTTTGGCTTGTATCAGAAATGGTGAGGCTAGCAGAACTACAGAAGTGATTGCTCCCCTGTACTTAACACTAGAGAGGCCGCATCTTGAAAATGGTCTCTTCAGTTTTGGAACCCTCAGTACAAGAAGGACATAGAGGTGCTGTGGTGTGTACAAAGAAGAAGTTGGTGAAGGGTCTAGAGCACAAGTCTTATTAGGAGCTGCTGAGGGAACTGGGAATGCTTTGTTTAGGGAAAAGGAGATTGAGAGGAGTTCTTATTGCTCCCTACAACCACCTGAAAGGAGGTTGTATTGAGGTGGGTGCTGGTCTCTTTTCCCAAATAACAAGCATTAGGACAAGGAGAAATGGCTTCAAGTTGTTCCAAAGGAGGCTTAGACTAGATATCAGGAAAAAATTTCTTCACCAGAAGAGTTATCAAGCATTGGGACAGACAGCCCTGGGAAGTGGTTAAGTCACCATTCCTGGAGGTATTTAAAAGATGTGCAGATGTGGTGCTTAGGAACTTGGTTTAGTGGTGAACTTGGCAGTTCACAGTTGGACTTGGCGTTCTTAGAAGTTCTTTTCCAACCTAAAGGATTCTGTGATTCCAAATATCTGTCATGCAACATTTTCTGACATTGGCGTTAGGGTCTACTTAGTACTCAGAAGTGGAAAATCTGTAACAGCTGGAATGATTAAGTGATGGCAAGAGAAAATGCATCATTAACACTGCATACAATGCTTCCTCTGACTTTCTCTTCAGTTAGTGCCCTTCCATGCTTTATTTTTTTTATTTCAAAAAGTCTGTCTTGATCTATTTTGATGACACTTCAAATAGAAATAATTGTGATCACTATGTTTCCCTTCATTTTAACAATAACCTCCCTCATGAATTAGAACTATCTTTGTTATCTGACTTCAGATAATTTTGTGCTCAGTCTGTCAGGATGTTCTTAAAATTAGACTAATCAGTGTTTCTGTTACTGTGCATTTAGCTTCTGTCTGTCCTAATAATCTGTCCTTTTGTCAGCTCTTTAAGTAGCTATTTACACATTCTGTTATTGATGGTGAAGTTATCTAAGCATTTTTCTGAAATAGATAAAAAGATTCCAGACTTTTGTTGAGGTTTTTTTTGAGCTGATTCAGTCTGATTGTTGAGCAGTATATGACTGCTAGTTGCCACACAGTTCCTTCTGTTTGCTGGTCATTAAAACCAGAAAAAAACCCCAAAACAAACTATTAGAATTTGTTTGTTAAGTGATTTTTTTTAATTTTTACAAGAGTAACCTGCAATTAAGTTATAACTCTACCAGAATTATTAATAAGAAATAAATACCACTAAAATAAGCAGCACTCCATACTAATACATTAATGTAAATAAATGCGGTAAAAACTGTACCCTACCATGATTAATACCGTACCATGATTAAAATTCAGTGTCTACTAGATTAGAATGACTACTGAAATCTCAGAAGGGAGGACAGAAAATGATCTGCAGCAATCACCTACCCCATCAAGAAAACAAGAGTAGAAAAAATACAGCCAGCATTCCAATCTAACACCTCTCTACATCACTGTTAAGGTCTTCCAGACAATGTCAACTTTTCAGCCTTCTTAGATTACTTCACGGTTTCATTATTCTTACTGTTTTAATTGTTTTATTCACAATTCTCTTCTTTTAGAAATTTAAACATAGTCCTGTCCACTACAGAACCAATATGGGAAAAGGGATATTCTGTCACTCACCTGAAAATAAGTATTCCACCTTTTTTTAGACTCATTTTCACTCAGAGTACCAAATCCTTTAAGTTTTCCTTAAAAATTAACATTTTCTAGACATCTGAAGTTTCTCACTGCTCTTGTCTGGATTTTCTTTATTAGAAAGACATTCTTGAGCAGCTATTCGTATTGTACACTAGTATTTGTGTTGAGCAGTCTCTGTGCCTGGCGTCACAGACTTCTATAATACCAGCTATATGCTCAGATTAATTTTCCAGCAGTTTCTTCTGTTCAGGAAGCTTATCAGGTTTGCTGAGCATCAGGTCATTTTATGAATGACTTGTTTTGTACATAAATTTCATTTTAACCTCTAAGCAGTGGTAGTTAGCTGAATGCCTACTTATACACTGATATTTGCTTACATGGAAGTGCCACAGTGGTAAATTAACTATAAAGTAACTTCTCAGGAGTAGGCTACACAGCTTCTGAAGAACAGGAGGTTGAACAGAAAATGGGATACAGATATTTGGAAGAGCATAGTAAAGCCAGCCAGCTGCTGGCTGAGAAGAGAAGAATCCCTGGTAGAGTTAACAGGCTTTCACTTGCCACAGACACTTTAATCTCCAAATCCTTATAAACCATCTTTCTGCAGTATGGAACAAAAAATAAAGAAGAGGTCTCCATTGAGGTATATTATTGTCAAATTGCCAGTGAAATTCCTTGTAAACAGCTTTCAGTTACACAAAAATTCACCCGAGAGCCCAGCAATCAAGACATTCTGGCTGAGCTTTACTTACAAACCTTTTTGCATAACATGAATTTTTTTAATTCTTGATAGCCCCATATCTAGCTTTGAAAACAAGCTGCTTGTTCATCAGTAAATTAGACTTTAAAGACCATTTTAATATAGTCTTTGGATGTAACTTTCTAAATGTTATTGTCTAAGTAGAGGGAATACTTTTGCAAGGATGAGAAAATGATGTAAATTATCTCAGATGATCATCTGAATATCACTGGGGCTGCATAATTTTTATGCATCTTTCATTCTATTTCAAGTGAAATATTATAATGCTTCTTTGTAAAAATTTTGAATCTATTATTTTCTATTTAGTCAGCATTGTTCCTTTCAGAGATTTAACATAAAAGCACCTGAAAAAATAATGAAGCCTTTTCTTGAATCCTTGGAATTGAAATAATGCTGAGCAAAGTGGCATAGTGAAAAAACTAGTGTTCTTTACTTCTTTACAGTGTCAAGGAGGTTTAAAAAAAAAACCCCAAAAAAACCCCATGACCCCAACTGTAAACCTGAATCTTGCTTACTGGGAAAGTTTACTTGTTGAGAACATAAAGATATACTTCAAAAGCTGGGCATAGCAAGCTGTGAGACAAAAATTTGTTTTTACATCCCTCCTACTACTCACCATGAGTTTTAGTATGAAACTGTAGGGAATAAAGTACCAATTTTTTTTTTTAAAAAATCAAGATATTATACACTTAAAGACTCCAAGAGCAAATTTTGAAAGGCCAGTGTTAACCTACATAGAAAAATTGAAACACTAGCAAACAATGGCTGATAGTGTCATTTTCATCTCTCTGGAGTGGTTGTATGAAAATGCTTTGTTTTGTCACAAACACCATTTCCTGTCCAAATTGGCTTTAGTGGAAAATTTTCATCCCATTTTACTTAGAACTAATACTTGGTCTCACTGCTGTAGGTGCAGAAATATAAACATTGCACTTCTAAACGCTGCAAAAGCAGACGCGAGGAAGGAAGTTTTCATAGTCAGAGGAAAATAGAGGGTGATATCTAGAAAAGAGCATGATTATTTTTAGGTCTGATTCCAAAAGAATTTAAATAGTTTGGCTCTGCAGATCACGACCATTTTCTCGTGCTTAAATTGTGCCAGTTCAGAAATACTCCTAATATTTCTCAGCTTTGTAAGACACCATTGTCCTAACCTTCAGCAGAGAATAACCTACGTCACACTGTCTGAAAGATAATTTCCTGCTTTATTATTAAACATAACTTTACCTTTCATACTTACAGTAAATGAGTTTGTGGGTTTTCTAATAGTGGAAAGACACTTAGTTAAGGGAAATGTGGTGCTACCAGCTTCCATGACCCAAGCTGGAATGCTTATTAAAGGTTCTTTTTCTGTTATTAATAGATTTTGTTTCACTATTTCATTAAAAGTAGCCAGTATTTGTATTAAAATAATAAGAGTAAATATGTGTATTAAACATAAATAATGTGTAAGGTGAAACACAGCAGTATTTTCAGTTGAGAAACATTGAATTAAAAAAATTCAGTTTGTTTTACATTATGTCACAGGTATCATTCTTTATCATCATTTGTCAAGTTTTTTTTGTCTTAAAGAGAAGTGTAAATTGCTAACTGGTTATCTACCTCAAAAAGGTTGAGACATTTAGCATTAGTAATCATTTGGGGGGGAAATGTTCTCAGTTTCTGACTATTTAGTATTACAAATTTATCCTGACTTTAGTTTCATATAATTGTTAATAATATTTGCTCACAGGTATGGATAACAATGATTGGAGGCTTTAGCTATGGAATCTGCCTGATATTTTCATTTTTAATATTTTCAATATTAATTAAGTTGGAATAGGCCTGACATTTGACTTGATAGATGTATGAATATTCTCAAGAGACCTGCTGTTTTGTGTTGCAGTTCCTTCTGGCACAGACGTTATAACGATCATCCCAATTTGAATGCATTAAAGCAAAGCCAGGTACATCCACGGAGTGAATGGAAGTCCTTGAGCATTTCCCCACTACATCCCTATCGTTCCTATGCTTCCCTTGTTGGGCTACATGATAAAGACCAACAGTGCTTTTAACCCTGGTTAACCAGCAGTGCATGAGCTGAGGGGGCATTTTTATACAAAGGCTGAAACTTCACCTGAAGATTAAAGTTCCTGAACATTTTGTCCTCTTCAAACATGGAAATGTCATGTTTGTATTTTCATTTCCATTCCTATTGCTCACACAGAAAATTTCAGAGTCCTTAACAAACACTCACACAAAACGCTTGTCATGTTTTGGATAGAAAACTAACTGCTTCTTATTTCCATTTCTACTAGAATAACCCCTCCCTCTATTATCTTGCCTGTCTGATTCATATTTTTTAATGTTATTTCTCTATTTAATGGCTTCTTGAACACTGTTAATATATTTTGCAAATTTTAATTCATTATAACTTTTGCAATTCCTGTTTCACCTATATCTTTGACTTTAAACATTCAGTTATCTTTTTTCTTCATTCCTGGGGGTCTATATTCAACTCATCTGGCAATGGACTATCACAGAAACATCATACAGCTGCTCAGTTTTTGCTCTATAAAAGATTCCAGTCTCCGTGAAAACTTCCCTATACGTAAAGTCCTCAAAATGATAGGTGACCGTGGAAAAATTCACACATTATCAACATACACCAAGAATGTTGTGGGCTAAACTTACTGTCTGGATCTGAAAATGCAGAATTCCTGTTTCTAAGTGATTAAACTCCTACATTTGTCTCACAGATCCTTATAGTTATCAAGAATTGTATCTGTGAGAACAATGATGAATGTTTCAAATGGCTAACAGATGACTAGCAAATAGTAACTGTGGTTCTTCAGTTCCAGATTCCCAACAAGTTTTGAAATCCTCAAATAATATTACAAATTTCTATTATTATGTATGTGTAAAAGGTCCTGGCTATGCTATTTCTTGTCTCTTGCATGCATAGCCTTAACCTTCTGCAAATGAGAAATGCAGACATAATTGAATACACAAGGAGACTAACACATTCAAGATATACTTTTCCTTCATAAAAAAATGTTCCTTAAGGATTTTCAAAGCATCACTTTGAAATTTTGAAAACCATATTTAGAAATGTATTAAGATACTTTTCTTTGAGGTACTCATTTTTTCATTTGAAATTTATGGGGGGTTGACATCAACTAGCAGCACTTGGGATAAGAGGCCATCACCCTCCTCTCTACAACTACCCTTCAGGTACTTGTAGAGAGCAATAAGGTCTCCCCTCAGCCTCCTCTTCTCCAGGCTAAACAACCCCAGCTCTCTCAGCCGCTCCTTGTAAGACATGCTCTCCAGCCCCCTCACCAGCTTCATTGCTCTTCTCTGAACTCGCTCCAGAACCTCAACATCCTTCTTGTGGTGCGGGCCCCAGAACTGAACACAGGATTCGAGGAGAGGTCTCACCAGTGCCAAGTACAGAGGGAGAATAACTTCCCTGGACCTGCTGGTCACGCCGTTTCTGATACAAGCCAAGATGCCATTGGCCTTCTTGGCCACCTGGGCACACTGCTGGCTCATGTTCAGTCGGTTGTCAATCAACATCCCCAGGTCCCTCTCCTCCAGGCAGCTTTCTAGCCACTCTTCTTCTAGTCTGTAGCACTGCATAGGGTTGTTGTGCCCCAAGTGCAGGACCCAGCATTTGGCCTTCACAGAATCACAGAATCACAAGGTTGGAAAAGACCCACAGGATCATCGAGTCCAAACATTCCTATCAACCACTAAACTATGCCATTGGTCGCAGCCCAGTGGTCCAGCCTGTCAAACATTATCTATGCCCTTCCTGTCCCTTTCCCTAAACCTTTATTACTGAGCAGGATATCATATGTTATGGATATCCTTTTGGTCAATTGAGACTAGCTGCCCTATTTTTCCTCCTCCAACCTCTCACTCATCTCCAGTGTATTCACTTTGGGAACAGAGTAGGGAGAAAGCCTTAATGCTGCACAAGAACAGTTCAGGAACAGCCAAAATATAGGCATTTTATCAATGCTGTTTTAAACACAAATACAAAACACAACACCATATGGCCTATTAAGAAGGAAGTTAACTCCATCCCAGGCAGACCCAGTACAAAAGTGGAGGACATTAATATTTATTAGAATGACAGCTCCTTTCAAGCAAGAAATGTTTGGATGAAATATTATCAGGTTATCACATCAAATAAGAAGAAAATAACTATATACACCTGAACACGTCTATCCCACTACAATATCCCTTAAGCTTGTTTATAAGTTAGACAAAAATGCTAGACTAGATTTTCAACAGCATCTGAAGACAGTGGCTAATTCCAGTGGATGGGAAGAGTTATGGAATCCTTAGCTCCTTTAAAAAAAAATGAAGAAAAAACCCAAACAACAGCATGTGTGATTCCGTAGCAAAAATATACAATACACCACAATACACCATCACAGGGTCTGCCATACCTTGTGACTCTTTTCAAAATCTCTTATCTGTGGCATCTGTATAATATCACTACCGCTTATGGTTTTACACAGTGAAACTGAAAATCAGTGACATTTCATGTTCCTCTTCATTGACTAGACAAATGACCTGGGCACATTTAATTTACCTGGATTACCTGGAAGACTGCATGTTTACTCAATAATGTTGCAACTATCTCAGTAAGCTTATAGGAAAATATATAGAAAGCTGTGTCACATAATTTGAGGAAATTTGCAACTTAAATTTCATTATTTCTTTTCAGTCCCATGGCCTTTTTGGATGTGGTTTCATTGGTTCATCTGAGTGTTTCCAGTGGGTTGCAATGTTTCATTTATGAAAGCTTTTATTTTGCTTATGTGATATGCACCAAAGAATGGCTCTGCATAAAAAAAGATTGTAGAGTAAACTTAAAACAAAAAAACAACATATATTCCACACTGTCATGTAAGGAAATCTAATTTTTAATCTTTTTTTAAAAATCAAAACTAAAAAATGACATTATTACAGCTGTCTACTCACAATGTGGACTGGTCCAAGAAAGCCTAAAAAGCATTAAAGGAAAGATAGAATATAGAATCATAGAATCATAGAATAACCAGGTTGGAAGAGACCCACCGGATCATCGAGTCCTACCATTCCTATCAAAATATCATAAAAATAAGGCCAGAAAGACCTCTCTTTCTCCTTCTTTCTCCTCCTTTATGCATGAAAGTCAAGTGGACTTATCAGAGCAACCTCAAAAAGCCCACCAGCATTTTATGATTCTCTACAGGGCTTTGATGAACATCAAAGTATAAAAGCTTTTACCTGCTGGATACAAGATTTAGCTGAAAACACAACTGATTAATAGCAATTATATCCAATGGGGAAAAATATCCAAGAAACATTAACAAAACAGATCCATTTTTTTCCTCAAATTTATTCTTTTTCCCCTCAAGCATTCTATATTTTGCTGTTCACTGAAGAAACAAAGTGAAATGACAATGATACAATAAGAATAAGATGGGTAAATATTTGTTCATATAGTGTGGAAATGGCCATTATAAGTATAACTTAAAAGAATATTTAAACAGGAATTATATATTTGGTAGAAAACTTGACATTAATCTCACACAGTTGCACAGTCATTTCTTTCCAGAGATGTCTAAAAAAGTAGCTGAAAGAATATTAATAACTTACAATCTTGATACCTGAATTCTATTACCACTATTCCTTTTATCACTGTTGCAATTGAACTAACTTGGTTCAATTTTTTGGGAACATGGACTGACTAATGGACTACAAGGTTAAAGAGAAAGTGATTGGATCATCATGTTCAAATGATAGTGATCAACAGCTCAAAATCTGAATAGTTGTCACCTTGGGTACAGTTCTATTGCCACTGCAGCAGACATTGTTTAATGACAGTGACAACAACCTGGAAGAAAAGAGAACACATGATTATCAGACAGACATGAGTCCTCACTGTCCTGGCAGCTGCCAAGCCTTGCAAAGCTGAACTGAGGCTTCAGGTAGCATTTACTATTTTCATGCTTAGTATGATTTTCAAAAAAGCTACACACCATTTGATTTGAAAGATGAAGCCCATTTCTCTAAATAACAAATAAAAGTCAGCCAGCCTCAAAATATGGTAAAGTCAGGTATCTGAAAGAGATAACACTAGAAAGAGGTACCTAAACTTTGAACTGTCTAAACTTGGAAATGGGAGAAGTTGGTCTGAAATAAAATGAACTCCACATGGTATTGCATAGCATTTATGTTCATAGTTTTTCAGTGCCTTAGCTTTCCTAACCCGCAAGTTTTGCAAGTATTCATTGGAATACTCAGCAGTTCAGAGATACAATATCAGATATTCACTGATGCTGACTGAGTATTTTTAATAGCAAAACTGTATTCCTACATTGACACCTCAAAACACTCTGCAATGGAACAAACCCAAATCAGACGTGCAACAACAGTAAGTCATGTCTTGCCTGTTTAAAATATGAAGGCAATTTTAGATATTAAACACACACAGGTAAGAAATGTAGGTGACACTGGTTCAACATTGTATCTTATACTTGTTTTGATTGGAACAGACATGGTAACACTGGTATTTATGTGTTAATTCCTTTTGGAAACACCTGCAGGCAAAAGAGCAGAAGGCAGGAAGTGCTTTAAATCTAGTTTATCCACAGAGAAAAACTGTTCACTTAACTTGTAATTCTGTGAAGTGCAGGTTAAATTTAGGAGTAGCTCAGGTTAATCACAGCTAACTATGCTGTACATTTGCCCTTTCTCATATTTCTGAACTTTCATTTTCAAAGTTTGGTTTTTTTCTGGTGATAGAGTAGATGTTTAAAACCATTTTTTTTCCAGAAAAATTTAAATCAATCAACACAACTTATACATATGGGCAAATCCAGCATCTACAGCTGATAACTGGTAAATAGATTCTTGCTTTTCCTTTATACTGAATGGCCAAAGTTTCCTTAATAAGTATTCTACTTTAAGCCAACAAGAGGTCATTAAAAGAAAGGTATTTGTTTTTCATTTTCATTTAAAAGTTATGACAATAATTATAAGGTACTATAGACTCAACAGCAAATATGTGTAGTTTTATAACCTTCACTTATTATCATACATCTTTGCAATGTTCTTTAAAAATACTGCCTCAGTTTTAGAAACTCCACTACTGGATAATCTAAACGTCCCTTATGAGTTCTCACCAGTTGATTTTATACAAGTTTTCCTGACTGAAACAGGTATACTCTCCTGTAGACAAATTTCTTCTAATTCTTAAAATAAATTACTACACAAATATAAACACATAAATATAGACTGTCAAAAGGAAAAATTGTAGTCCTGACTTATACAAAGAATGACAGTTCTTTCCAGTACATGTGTACCTAATTTTCTTATTGAGGAAGCTTTAAAACATTGGTGAAATTAAATAGCTAAAGGACCTAATTAAAATCTGAGCATTCCAATTACAGAATATCCATGTATACTGAGCCTTATATATCCCCATATATGAGAGAGCTCCTCTAATTACAGCACTCTGGGAGCACATAATCTTAAATCTAAAAATAGCATATTTAAAATTGCATTGGGTGTAATAATTTCATTTCATCACAAAAAAGAATTTGTTAAACAATTAATTTACAAGTAGTTATTACCAGTTTCTCAATATACATAGAAAGTTTTGGTTTTCAGTACTATATTATTCCTTCATATTAATTCAATATACTTTTATTACTTAAATGCCAATAACTGTACACCTGAAGAGTTGCTTCATTAGGATACAAGTCACATAAAAATGCTAAAACCTGCTGAAACACACAAAAAAAGCTTTTGTTTTTAACCATCTACGCCTATATGAATAAATTCTGGTCAGAAGACTTTTAACTTTTTTTTATCCTATACAAAAGCTTTCTTGTCAGTTCAAATGCCAGTAAAGCTTTATAAACAGCAAATGTTACAGAAACTAATGTTTCATGTTTCACTCATGATAGATGGTGAAATAGTGGCCATTCAAATTTTATTTTTATATTTCCTACAGACTTGCAATGTAATACCCTGTATAGTACTGTTTATATTACGTTAGTTCTTAGTTTCAGTGAACTAGATCAAAGTGTTGCCAGTATCTCGAGTTAGGAGTAACCACATCTATGTACCAACAACTGCTCCCGTTTTTTCATATTTTAATGATGTTCCGGATGTTTCTTTTCTGCCACTATTATTTAAACATATATAAGAGAAAATTATTAAAAGACAAAGTGTATAAGGAAAATGGTGCATTTATGTTTAGATAAAATACATATTGATTACAAAAGGGGAATAAAGTATGAGCAATTAAATTTCTATTTAAATTATTTTTACTAATAATAACCTTAAATACCATTTGGAAGAACAGAAAATATATTAAAACGTGTTACTTCTTCCATCCAAGTATCTCTTTAAATACATTTTATCTATCCTAATTGTACTTTACCAGAGTTCTATGGCAGAAAAACTGTTTACACACATCTGCATGGCAGTTCACAATAGATTTCCATAAAGCTAGGACAATAATCCTTTTTTTTTTTTACTCTTCAGATAAAGAAATAAGAGGCTAAATTTTGCATTCCAAAACTTTGAAATAGATAAGAAACAAAATCCCTTCAAAATGAGAGAAAGTAAGAAGGATCTCAGTGGCTAAAATAGGAAACAAGCATTTGTGCAAGCTTCACAGGTATCTTATGCAAAAGACTAAACAATAGATTTTTTTTGTTGTTCAACACAGTGATAGAAATAGAAAATTCCTTCTCCATTTCATAGAGTCATAGTAGTATGTGGAGAAAAAAAACCCCACAACCAACCAAAGGAAAAAAAAAACAAACTGACAGTAAAAAACAGTTATCAACAAAGCTAAAATATGCCATTCTGTGAACATGAAGCTTCAGGAAAAAAACAAAGTTAGAAACAAAAACATTGTATCAGTTTATCCCAGCTCTAATATCAACATAATTGAAGACAGGAACATGATGGATACACATATCTAATAGAACATAATCAAGAATTAAACCTCAGTAACGCCTGAGGGTCAAGGGAGAAATGTTTGCGCTTTTGTTCCCATTGGATTGAAATGGGAAATAATAAAACCACTTCTAATACCTCTTTCATTCTACTACCCACTCCCCACCACCCAGCGTTTCAAGCTGGTAAGTTACTACTCCTCTAAAGGTATAACATCTCCCAACACATCCCAACAATACGTCTCAGCAGAGGTAAAAATATGACATATTTCAAAGGACCTGTGCAAATATTACAGGCAAAGAGTTCTTCCTTTGGAGACAGCAGACACAAATACAACAATATTTGTGGACTATGTTAATAGCTATCTCCCTGAATACATACCTATTGTCAGAAGGCATTGTTTTAACTAGTCCTGTGTGTTTGGTTATGTGAAATGACATATGTCTGAACCCAGAAGGCTGTACAGCAAACAATACCCTGTCATATGATATGACATATGTATGCACCCAGGCTATGGAGCCGCCACATTAATAAGGGCTTTTCTGACTTAACAGATGAGCTCTCTATTTATATGATACCTTTACAAGAAAATTTTCTGCTTCTTTAAACTCGCTTGTAATAGGGGATCAACAAAAACATATGAAAGAGTAGTAAATAAGCTCTTTCTTCCTCCATACTCTATTTTTTAAAAAAATCTCTCAGCATAAAAAAATATATGTGCAACTCTGTAGTTACTCTGGTTTCCTAAGAGATGTCATTCCTAACTCTGTAGTTACGGTTTCCTAAGAGATGCCATTTATACGATCCTGTGCCATTTTCTTAAGTGATGCAGCTGAAAAGTTAAGTGACTTGCAGAAACTTCTGATAACGCAGGAGCTGTGTGAGTTAATCTGATGCAATTCTATCACTCCCTTGGTAATATATAGTAAAGTAACTAAAATGTTATTAAAGCAGTGAAGGGGATATTTGTTCACTGAACAATGACACAAAGAAAAGTGAAGGTTCTTGATTTAAATATGTATACTTTCTTTCATCTCTCTTTGAAATAAACAGTAATCCAAACCAGTGTATTTCTTGATAATGAACAGTATAATTTAAAAGTAACAAAATCATGGGAAACCACTTTTAGTGCTTATTAGGAACTGCAAATACCAAGAAGTGTGTATAACTTAAAGTTGTAAAGTAATTAACACAACCATAAGCCAATCTTTCTACAGAATTATTTACTTATCACTTTACTAATTAGTTATTCTGAAGAAAAAAAGAAAACAGAAAAGCATTCTACTCCACAGGATCATTTTATTACTTAATTTATTAAGGATTCACTGTATCTGCTGTGGATGGGCAGGGAATGTTCTCTTCCACTCACTGGCCATCCTTGCAGCCCCCTGCACTCTGTAAGATATTCTTCAAGTACAGTTCTGTTAGTCAAAAAAATTTTTATAGTGTACTGGCCAGTCACATTTTTGGCCACACAATGTGGAAGTAGATGTGCTCCCTCTGATGTCAAAAATCATTATTGTTAAATGTCTGATTAAATATTTTTCAAAAGAATCATGAAATAGATTTCTCATGACAGTCTTATAAAATAAAATGCACCTCTGAGGCATGTGTAATAGGAAGAGAATATTAGAAGAACATACAAGGAGAAAAGGAGAATGCAGCAGAGAATGAGAAGAGAATAAATAAATTATTATAAAACTAAGGTTCTTTGGGCTCAGGCTTCAAATTTTTCAATTTTTTTGCTATAATATTTGCCAAGGTTTTGTTCATGCTCATACTTAATAAATGCAAGTGGTAAATTTTTGGAAAGCCAGGTTTCAATAGCTATAGAAAATTTTACTCCAGAAAGGCATTAAATGTTGAACACAATAAAATTAAAATATTCATTTTCCCATGTATCTTATGAGTAGCCAACTTCTTTTCCAGAACAAATTCACTTATTTAAAAATCACTACTCTACACTGTAGATTGTTCCAGTTGTTTGACTATTGTCAGCTTTATAAGAGTGTGCTTTAATAGCCTATGACTACATCCAGCTCAGAGGAGCGTAGCTGTTGTGTCTGCTCATGTCTGCACAGTAAGGGACACAGACAACTAGGACTGTTAAGGCTCATGAGGGTCTTACTGATTCTATAAACACCTGATGGGAAAGGATAAAGATGAGGCAGACTATTTTCAGTGGTGACCGGACAAGAGTCAACCATCACTAATTGAAGAACATGAAGTTCAATTTGAACCCTAAACCCCACTTTTTTACTGTGAAGGTGGTCAAAGACTGGGACAGACTGCCCAAAGAGGTTGTGGAGTCTTCATCACAAGTAAGCAGAGTCCTTTGCCAATCTTCTGTAGCTGACCCTGCTCAAGCAGGAAAATGTTGGACTAACTGATCTCAAAAGGTCCCTTTCAACCTAAACTATTCTCTCATTCTATGAAATAGTTTAGGGGAAGTCAGTAATAAAAATAGTCATGACCACTCCGTTTATATGTGTCATAGCAGGAATTTCCTAATCACTGATATTTTAGTCATGTTGTGGTAGAAAATGGGGAAAAGGAAGAAAGAGAGAAAAGATAAAAAAGGAGAAAAAAATAAAGAGGGGGGAGTAGGGAGGAAAATTGCAAAAATATACGAGATGGGAGAAGGAAACAAGAAACCATGAAGAAAATCCTAGCAAAGTGTCATTAAATTGTAATGTCTGATGCTTAAACAAGGGGAGTAAGAGAAATAAGAAAAAGTAGGATGGGAACTGACTGTTTTGGAAAACAGGCCACAAACATTTCAACACTTACTCCTTAGGTCCCAGAGCAAACTTTTAGAGGCCTTTATGCCTCTAGCCCCTGCAAAGGGATACATCTCATTCTTATTACTAACAATGACTTGTTTTCAGTGTGAAAAAACCCAGATGTGACCACCTCCTTTCTTCAAAACAAGGACAGGATACAAAGCTGTGATCTTCAGAGAAGAAAAAGCAACCTTCCCTCTCTATGTCAATCCACATAGCCAAAAAAAGCAAATAGGGAGAGAAAATAAGAGGGATAATGGAAACAGATAATATCACTGACATTACCTATATTCACTTTCAGTATTTGTCAGCACCTCTAATTCACATAGTTTAAGAGCAAAAAATTAAAAAAAAAATAAAAAAGAGTAATTTCTGTGATGTATCACTGACTGTCTTCAGATTAAATCTGAGAGCCAAAATATCACAGAATCACAGAATAACCAGGTTGGAAAAGACCCACCGGATCATCGAGTCCAACCATTCCTATCAAACACCAAACCGTGCCCCTTAGCACCTTGTCCACCCGTGCCTTAAACACCTCCAGGGAAGGTGACTCAACCACCTCCCTGGGTAGCCTGTTCCAGTGCCCAATGACCCTTTCTGTGAAAAATTTTTTACTAATGTCCAGCCTAAACCTCCCCTGGCGGAGCTTGAGGCCATTTCCTCCTGTCCTGTCCCCTGTCACTTGGGAGAAGAGGCCAGCACCCTCCTCTCTACAACCTCCTTTCAGGTAGTTGTAGAGAGCAATGAGGTCTACCCTCAGCCTCCTCTTCTCCTGGCTAAACAACCCCAGCTCTCTCAGCCGCTCCTGATAAGGCCTGCTCTCCAGCCCCCTCACCAGCTTTGTCGCTCTTCTCTGGACTCGCCTCCAGAGCCTCAACATCCTTCTTGTGGTGAGGGGCCCAGAACTGAACACAGGATTCGAGGAGCGGTCTCACCAGTGCCGAGTCCAGAGGGAGAATAATCTCCCTGGACCTGCTGGTCACGCTGTTTCTGATACAAGCCAAAATGCCATTGGCCTTCTTGGCCACCTGGGCACACTGCTGGCTCAGGTTCAGTTGCTGTCAATCAACACCCCCAGGTCCCTCTCCTCCAGGCAGCTTTCTAGACAGACTTCTCCTAGTCTGTAGCACTGCATAGGGTTGTTGTGCCCCAAGTGCAGGACCTGGCATTTGGCCTTGTTAAACCTCATGCCGTTGGACTCAGCCCAGCCATCCAGCCTGTTCAGATCCCTTTGCAGAGCCTCCCGACCCTCCAGCAGATCAACACTTCCACCCAGCTTAGTGTCGTCCGCAAACTTGCTAAGGGTGCCCTCAATGCCTTCATCCAGGTCATTGATAAAGACATTGAACAGGGCTGGACCCAGCACTGAGCCCTGGGGAACCCCACTTGTCACTGACCTCCAGCTGGAGTTAACTCCATTTCCCACCACTCTCTGGGCCCGGCCAGCCAACCAGTTTTCCACCCAGGAGAGTGTGCACCTGTCCAGGCCAGAGGCTGACAGTTTCTCAAGCAGAATGCTGTGAGAAACTGTGTCAAAGGCTTTACTGAAGCCCAGGAAGACCACATCCACAGCCTTTCCCTCATCCAGCAGCCGAGTCACTTTGTCATAGAAGGCGATCGGGTTAGTTTGGCAAGACCTGCCTTTTGTGAACCCATGTTGACTGGGCCTGATCACCCAGTTCTCTTGCATGTGCTTCATGATAGCACTCAAGATCACCTGCTCCATGACTTTCCCTGGGACCGAGGTCAGACTGACCGGCCTGTAGTTCCCTGGGTCCTCCCTGCGACCCTTCTTGTAGATGGGCACAACATCAGCCAGCCTCCAGTCCAGTGGGACTTCCCCAGTCTTCCAGGACTGTTGGAAGATGATGGAAAGGGGTTTGGTCAGCACATCCGCCAGCTCCTTCAATACCCTAGGGTGAATCCCGTCCGGCCCCATAGACTTGTGACTGTCTAGTTAGGCTAGCAAGGCTCTGACCGCCTCCTCTTGGATCACGGGAGCCTCATTTTGCTCCTCTAGCTCCTGGGTTTGTACACAGACGGAACAACTTTCTTTACAAGTAAAGACTGAGGCAAAGAAGGCATTAAGTACCTCAGCCTTTTCCTCATCCCCTGTCACTGTTGTTCCTTCTGCGTCCAATAGGGACTGTATGGTGTCCCTAGTCCTCCTTTTATTATTTATGTATTTGTAGAAAGATTTTTTGTTATCTTTCACAGACTTTGCCAATCTGATTTCTAGCTGAGCCTTAGCCCTTCTGATTTTTTCCCTACACAATCTCACTTCCCTCCTGTAGTCCACCCAAGAGGCCTGTCCCCTCTTCCAGAGCCCATAAACATTTCTCTTCCTCTTGATATCCCTCAAGATCTCTCTATTCAACCAAGCTGGCTTTCTCCCCCCGCCGGCTTTTTTTCCGGAACACGGGGATGGCTTTCTCCTGAAATATTGGCAATATACCATTGCCAATGCAGTATAAAGATGATCAGAAGCTATAGGTCACCCTTAGAGTTGAGAATCTGCCTGGTTTCTTCCTGGTATGCTGTGGAAGGCATTCTGCATTTTTACCAGCACATATCTAAATTCTACTTAGATGGTAGGACATAGCTTTTGCAGAGCCTGAAGCACATTTTTTTGGTTAATGAGACATGAAAATAATCCTTTCTCCTTTATTACTTCCCCTTCTTTTTCTTATTTCATCAGTTACTTCATTACTAAATTTAAAATATTTACTATATATGGTATAGAGTACTAAGCTCTTATTGAAAACTTATTGCTGCTTTAACACAGATGAATAGCTGTACTGGTTGTCAATAACTATGTTCAGCTAACCATGAGTTTCAAGAAGCCATGCTACTAGTTTCTGGCTATCAAAGGTCTACCTCACATAATGGTAAATAAAATATTATGAATGCCTGAGCCAGTAAATAACTTGCATCTTCTTATTTTTTTGAGTTAAGTATGTTGTCCAAGGACAGCTTATTTATGAATAAGCTAAATTTTGAATAAAAGCATGTATTCAATATTCACTACAGATATTTGTATGTCATGACTGAATAAGCCATGAGGCATATCTTGAGTATAAATTTGCTAAATACTTCACTTGCAATCTCCTGATAACTATAAGCTAAATGAAAATGTAAAATGTTATACAAAAATCAATTCACATTAATATATTCACAGTAGCATTCTTTGCTTTGTTTTTGTCAGAATGGACTTTGTTCTTTTCCATTAAAGAGAGAAGCACATGCTAGTGAGTTGAAGGCTGAGGTACATTCAATAAACGGCAAAGCACCAGTGTATTGTGAACAACATGTCAGTAAACACAACTTTTGATGAAAGAATTCTGGAAATCACAGGCTAGAATATGAAAACATAGGTCCATCTACAAAGTGGGTATTTCAACATAGCTTGAATATATTCTAAATATCTTATTTAAATTATGTATGTTTTTACTGATTATGAGAATGTACTTAAAAAACAAAAGAGAATGCAGAAAAACCACCATTTCAAGATATTTCAGTAATATATTTTTAAAAATAACTTTTCTAAAATGGTTTTGCTGACATTTCTTTGGGTTTTTTTCTGAGTAAATTTAAGCTAAATAATGTATTAATTAAAAAAGCGCAATACTCTTTGTTCATCAAACATTTCAACTGAGATGTTTTCTTATGTAGGAGTCGAATGTCAGAGGACTTCTGTATATATATATTAATTAGAGGAAATTAATTTCAATAGTCTAACAAATATAATACTGGAGGTTATTACCTAGTGAGAACTAAAGTAGAGATTTCTTAAAACCATAGCATATTCTATGCTACTTTAAAGTCTTACTTTAAAGGTTACTTCCTAGCCAGAAAATATATAATTGCTCCATCTGCCAACCCTACAGCACTGCAGTACTGTCAAAAGTGCCATATGCGGAAAAGTCAGACTGTTAGCCTGTTTATCTAATATATGTAGTCTGCAGAACCTGTGAAATAGCTCTCAACAGATCTCAAAATACACCAGAAATATTTGTTTTTCTTTTTACCTTTTAAATAACTGTTGGTTACATGTAATAGTTAAAATGAGCACATCAACTTTATTATTGTATCCCAGGATGGCTAGTTAATTCTCCCTACCACTGTAAACCTGAGCATTCTGATGAGATCCACACATTGAAGAAACATATTTGTAAGTTTTGTGATTTTAAAGCAGCATGAGTTTTGGTCAAAATAATTTGTGCTACTTCCAGTCTTTTCATTTCTGTCTTGCAATCTTCTGGGTACAAAAGTTGGAATCTATGAAGTCAATATTTTAAACTAGCAATCAAGACTGTTAGTTTTAAAAGTCTGTACTGAAAGGAAATGCTAACTTCTACTTGTTTTGTGATAACAAATGATGGACAAACAATGTTTGTGTTGATACTTTTAGTGTACAAGAGAATAAATAATGATAAGTGACTAACATCTGAAAGTAAAATATATTTTTTAGGTTTTGCATTTAGATTTCCTGTGGGTGAAGTTACTAGAACAAAATGGTAATGATAAAGATGATTTCTGTTTCCAGTCTTTACCGGTGGAAAGAGAAGATGGATTTGATAAAGTTTCCGGATCTTTTACTCTAAGTAGTTGCATTTCTGTTGTTGTGGTGACTCTCATCAAATACAACTATCACAGAAATATGATGTCATTTATTGACAACCTGTAATGCTGCATTATAAGTTATAATTCAATAAAGCTATTCACTTTACACAAATACTATCTTCCTTTAAAAGAAGGCTCATAACCTAAGGCACCAAGTTAATACATATTTGCCCAGCTAATATATTTACAAGCCATTTCAACTACTTTGTTCATGCATGAGACAGTCACCTGAATACTAACTTTGTTTAGAATGACATTATGAAAAATGATCAATTGGAATCAAACCACTTTTAAAAGACATTGAAAATAGAATCAATCCTAAATTTGCACAAGACAGTCTCCAAAGCAGGCAAAAAAAAAGAGCATGTGTGTATTCAAATCTCTCTTTCTTCCTTCCATTATTTCATTCCTTTCATTTTTTATGAGCTGATACGGTTAGTTATGAATCAAAAGCTGATCTATCAGTGTGAAGAAAAGCCCATCAATCCCCTGTAATTTCTAGGCTCCATCCCAACATGGCCATTTGCACTTCATGCTAGTGGATGATCCCCCAGGTCCTCTGAGAAACCAAAGCAAGAACAGACAGTTTTGTGCTTGGTGTTCATTCTTGGGTGCAGTTTTTCTGGTGCACACCTATTGCATGGCCATTGCATTTGCGAAATTACTTAAACTAGGAATGTTTAACTGTATCATATGGTGCTAAATAAAAAGATGCATAAAACAAAAGAACAAGACTTGCTTGATTTGATTACCATTTTTCACATCTATTGTAAGAACACTGTTGTGTACCAAGAGAAGAAATACTGCATTCCAGAGTGACTTAAGATGTAGTTGTGACAAATTTTCATGGACTGACATTTCATAATTTTACGTAAAAAGTATCAATACAAATGTACACATGCACCCACTTATAGTCAAGATGAGTCTTAATTCTTTGACAGTATAGGGAAATTTTTTTGACACTCTAGTTCTTAGAAATTATCCCCCCCAATTCTGCTTCTTCTTGCACATGTTCATTTTCTCTGTAGGATAGATCTACCCTTTCAATAGCTCTTAGAGCAGAGTGTGATTTGTGTTGCATGCTTACGAAAAATAAGCAAGCATTTTCAGAATACTCATGAAGTTAATGCCATCCATGGCTAATTTTCTGTCCTAGACAGGATTTACTGAAGGGCAGAAAGACTGTTTTTTTTTATTTTTCTTACGACAAGCATATTTACAAATCATGAATTGTAGAATCATTTGATTGGTAAAGACCTTTGAGATCATCAAGTCCAACTATACCCGTTCTCTACTAAATCATATCTGTGAGCCCTTCATCTATCCACCTTTTAAATACCTCCAGGGATGATGACTCAATTCCCTCCTTGGGCAGCCTGTTTCAGTGCCTGACAACCCTTTCAGTGAAAAATATTTTCCTGGTGTCTAATCTGAATCTCCACTGCTGCAGCTTAAGGCTATTTCTTCTCATCTTATCACCTGTCACTTGGGAGAAGTGACCAACACCCGCCTCACTACAACCTTCTTTCGGGTAGTTGTAGACAGTGACAGCCTCCTTTTCTCCAGGCTAAACAACCCCAGTTCCCCCAGCTGCTCCTCATAAGACTTCTTCTCCAGCCTCTTCACCAGCTTTGTTGCCCTTCTCTGGATACACTCCAGCAGCTCAGTGTCCTTCTTCAGGTGAGGGGCCTAAAACTGAACACAGTATTCATGATGCGGCCTCTCCAGTGCTGAGTACAGGGGCACAATCACTTCCTTGTTTCTGCTGGCCATGCTGTTTCTGATACAGGCCAAGATGCCACTGGCCTTCTTAGCCACTAGGACATGCTGCTGGCTCATACTCAGCTGACTGTCAACCAATACCGCCAGGTCCTTCTCTGCCAGGCATTTTTCCAGCCACTCTTCCCCAAGTCTGTACCACTGCAGCAGGGTTTTACATCCCAAGTGCAGGATTCATCATTCGGCCTTGTTAAACCTCATACCATTGGTCCAAGCCCATCGATCCAGCCTGTTCAGAGCCCTCTGTAGAGCCTCCCTATCCTCAAGCAGATTGACACATCTGCACAGCTTAGTTTCATCTGTGAGCTTACCACAGGTACACTCAATCTCTTCCTCCAGATAACTGATGAAGATATTGAATAGAACTGGAGTTATTGTCCCTCACAGTTTAAGAAAAATAAAGCTCAAACTCATGAAGTGAATCAGCTCCATCCCTTTACCTGTTTTTCCTTACTAGTGTAGCCAACAGATATATATTTTTCAAAGTGCAACTAATACACCTCCCACAGAAAACGCGTGATTTAGAGCAGAGATTTTATTCTGAAGTCAGAGAAGGTAAACAGGAACTTATGAGGAATTGCACTCAGTAATGTTATGAAGACTACTGTTTCCCCCAAATAATACAGAAGTATGTAACTTAAATTAAAAAAAATTAAAAAGAGACCTTTGGATGACAGCAAAACATTCTTTTTATCACCTTTTCTTGATCCCCAACCTTCTTTGCTCTTTTTTTTTTCTGTCATATGAAAATTTCTGGCATTTTTCCATCTCTTCCTATACCATTTCATTTCCTTTTGGTTGTGTCATCTTCTATTCTTATATCTCGTAACATCTCTTTTCTTCCAAACTAGATTTTGATAAGATATACAAATGAAAAAAGACGGACAATTACATGGAGGAAAATTAGGGAATATGATGAAGACACAACTTATGCTGCTCAGTCCACAGCTCATCCTGTACAAAGAACACAAGAATGATGTTAAAGACTCATTAAGTGCAATGTTAAAGACTCATAAAAAGTAGCTAAAATCATAGAATTGTAGAATCACCAGATTGGTAAGGACCCACTGGATCATCGAGTCCAACCATAAATGAAATGAAATATTTCTCCCTCATGCTAAGAGGAGGTTTACTAAATCAGTATCTAAAACAGCACAGGGGCAAGAACTGGTATAAATTTGTTCTTCAGCTTGCACAGCTGGGATGACCCAGAGTGCTAGGCAGAATTTACACATGGCTCATCCATCTGGCCAAGTTTACATCTTTCCTGACTGGTTTTGTTTGTTTCTCCAGAACAAAGCTTTCTCTCTGTCAAACCTCATAACTGTCTCAGCAGCTAAATTTTCTATGAGCGTCAATTCCCTCCTCCTTCTGTTGTATGCACTTTCAGAATAATTCTTCTAGGCAACAGAGAAAGAATAAGAGAACTTTATTTACCAGTTTTGCCCTCACTACCCTTCTATGTTGAAGGGAGTCCTTGAGGATAGAGCTGGGGGGATTTTTGGTTTAGTTTATTGGCTTACAAGAATAATATGCAAGAAGGAACTGGATGAGCATCTTGGTCTTTTCCCCATCTTCCGGCTTTTGCTAGGAGAAAAGAAGAAACAAGAGAATCAGGCCCACAACTACTGGGCTATTTCCCAATTGCTGAAGAAATTTTTCCCCTCTCTTCTTCTCTGAACATCTGTGCAATTCCTACCTGTTCTTTCTGATTGTCCTCTACTAATACCTCCTACCTCATCCAGAAATAAGATCAATAATTAAGCCTCTCCTCTTTCTGTTATGTTCAGAAAAAAAAGAGAGAGAAGGAACAGCTCTCAGCAATAAAGCAGAGATCAGCTTTAGATTTCTGCAGAAAGGTTAGTGAGCAAAATAGATGCCTACTGTGGAACAAGAATATTAATACATACCTCTAACTATACAATAGATGTGGTCCTGTCTGATTTGTGCAAAGATCTGGCCTCAAAGTGCCACATCAGGCCTCAGGACCCCTCCTCTCCTGAAACTGAAACACAGATACAACCCTTTTTCCTCACACCAATCGAGAAGAAGTCCAGACAGAGTTAGAAACCATTTATCCTTCATAGCCTGAGGAAGGATAATTCTCATACTTCACCTGTCAGACAGATTTATTTTCTTGACATAGTAGCAGGATCATTCAAATGTATTTTAAGTCATTAAGATAAGACATCTGCATCCAGAAGACACAGCTACCACCTTTACTCTCCAGTGACAGCAGATTGCATCACAAATTAGGAGAGGAAAGTCTGCCAGACCAAATGGGACTTTTCAGCTTTTAACTTCAGATTTCTGCTCATTCTCTTATTAAACACAAGCCAATACCGCTTTCAGAATTAAAGTAAACCTAAGGAACTGGAAGAAGTTTCTTGTAGAGAAGAAATCAGAAGGGCTAAGGCTCAGCTAGAAATCAGATTGGCAAAGTCTGTGAAAGACAACAGAAAATTCTTCTATAAATATATAAATAATAAAAGGAGGACTAGGGAAAGCATACAGTCCCTATTGGACGCAGAAGGAACAACAGTGACAGGGGATGAGGAAAAGGCTGAGGTACTTAATGCCTTCTTTGCCTCAGTCTTTAATTGTAAAGAAAGTCATTCCATCTGTGTACAAACCCAGGAGCTAGAGGAGCAAAATGAGGCTCCCATGATCCAAGAGGAGGTGGTCAGAGCCTTGCTAGCCCAACTAGACACCCACAAGTCTATGGGGCTGGATGGGATTCATCCAAGGGTATTGAAGGAGCTGGCGGATGTGCTGACCAAACCCCTTTCCATCATCTTCCAACAGTCCTGGAAGACTGGGGAAGTCCCACTGGACTGGAGGCTGGCTGATGTTGTGCCCATCTACAAGAAGGGTCGCAGGTAGGATCCAGGGAACTACAGGCCTGTCAGTCTGACCTCAGTCCCAGGGAAAGTCATGGAACAGGTGATCTTGAGTGCTATCATGAAGCACATGCAAGAGAACTGGGTGATCAGGCCCAGTCAACATGGATTCACAAAAGGCAGGTCTTGCCAGACTAACCTGATCGCCTTCTATGACAAAGTGCTGCTGGATGAGGGAAAGGCTGTGGATGTGGTCTTCCTGGGCTTCAGTAAAGCCTTTGACACAGTTTCTCACAGCATTCTGCTTGAGAAACTGTCAGCCTCTGGCCTGGACAGGCGCACACTCTCCTGGGTGGAAAACTGGTTGGATGGCCGGGCACAGAGAGTGGTGGGAAATGGTGGGAAATCCAGCTGGAGGTCAGTGACAAGTGGGGTTCCCCAGGGCTCAGTGCTGGGTCCAGCCCTGTTCAATGTCTTTATCAATGACCTAGATAAAGGCATTGAGTGCACCCTTAGCAAGTTTGCAGACGACACTAAGCTGGGTGGAAGTGTTGATCTGCTGGAGGGTAGGGAGGCTCTGCAAAGGGATCTGAACAGGCTGGATGGCTGGGCTGAGTCCAGTGGGATGAAGTTTAACAAGGCCAAATGCCAGGTCCTGCACTTGGGGCACAATAACCCTATGCAGTGCTACAGACTAGGAGAAGTCTATCTAGAAAGCTGCCTGGAGGAGAGGGACCTGGGGATGTTGATTGACAGCAACTGAACCTGAGCCAGCAGTGTGCCCAGGTGGCCAAGAAGGCCAATGGCATCTTGGCTTGGATCAGAAACGGCGTGACCAGCAGGGCCAGGGAGGTTATCCTCCCTCTGTACTCGGCACTGGTGAGACCTCTCCTCGAATCCTGTGTTCAGTTCTGGGCCCCTCACCACAAGAAGGATGTTGAGGCTCTGGAGCGAGTCCAGAGAAGAGCAATGAAGCTGGTGAGGGGGCTGGAGAACAGGCCTTATCAGGAGCGGCTGAGAGAGGTGGGGTTGTTTAGCCTGGAGAAGAGGAGGCTGAGGGGAGACCTCATTGCTCTCTATAACTACCTGAAAGGAGGTTGCAGAGAGGAGGGTGCTGGCTTCTTCTTCCAAGTGACTGGGAACAGGACAAGAGGGAATGGCCTCAAGCTCCACTAGGGGAGATTTAGGCTGGACATTAGGAAAAAATTTTTCACTGAAAGGGTCATTGGGCACTGGAACAGGCTACCCAGGGAGGTGGTTGAGTCACCTTCCCTGGAGGTGTTTAAGGCACGGGTGGACAAGGTGCTAAGGGGCATGGTTTAGTGTTTGATAGGAGTGGTTGTACTCGATGATCCGGTGGGTCTCTTCCAACCTGGTTATTCTATGATTCTATGATTCTATGATCTGTTCTGAAAGACAGTGTTCAAGACTGACTTCTTTCAGAATGCATGTTATTTCAAGGATGTGTGCCATGCAAATTGTTTCTCTGTATTTTCAATTAAAAATATATTTTCCTAAAAAAATTTCTATAAATGTTTACTTTTTGAAAAATATACTAGTTTAAGACTAAAATAAAGGCTAAAGAAGCTTAACACTGGCCAAGTAAAGAGAATAATGAGATCCACAGCAGATAAGTATAAAAAGTCTACTTTGACCTAGTGCTTGTTTTCCCAACTTTAATGACAGCCTCTCCTCTTTCCCTTCTCTCTGAAGAAAAAAAAAAGTCATGCTGGCAATTGGAAACTTCTAATAAAGTCTTCATAATGTAAATATTCACTGATATTTTTAAAGAAGAAGTAAATATGTAAAGGAGTTAGTTTGACACATGTAGCTTACTGTATCATCTAGTACTCCCTCCCTCAAAGATTTTATTACATAATATCAAGCCCCCATGAAGCCAAAAACATTCATAAATTATGGAATCTTCAAATATAGATTGTCTGCAAAACAATAATTTAATCCCACTGTGCGTAACATTGTAATTCCTTAGATATAAAATTACACAATACTTTATTCCATGTTATCATCATCGTCCCTGCAGAAGAAGGACTGTGCTTGGTTAATGAACAGCTAGTCACATTCAGCTCCATTTTTATGTGCAAGATCAGTTACTGAACAGGATTCATGCCCTGCTCTGAATACAATATTACAAGTTTCTTCATGAACTTTTCTACAGGGATCATCAATACAATAAAAGTGAATTAAATACACTTGAATTTGCAATACCATTGTTAATTGTGAGTTGTGTGTTATGGTGATTACACAGATAAAGGACGAAGAATATAAAATGAAAAAATTTACTGTATTAATACAGCAAATAGAAGAGATATAGAATATAACTTTCCAGATTGCTTTGTATTTTGTAGCTTCATGTATTTGAAATGCATTAATTTTTGTTGCAGTTATCAATTCCTCTAAATTAAGCAGCCAGCAAATGAGAAATTCACAACTAATAATTGCCGTCGTGTTAAATGACTTATTGAATATCACAGACTTTTTGACAGTGGTTTAGATAGGACTCCAGATCTTTGGAGCAGTAATGAACTACCTTAACTATGCAGATCCCTTTTTCTTCCTAGCCATGCTTGCCTCTCTGAAAGACTGAGCTACCTGCCTGAGCTCCCTTTGAACTCTGAGATAAGCAGGAGCTGTGAGACTGTGCCATTCAGGATCGCTTAGGTCCCAGTTGAGCCTGGGGAAAAGCAGCTTTGCCAGTATTGTTATATGGGAATGGGAACTGTGGTTGATGGGCAGCTAAAATATACTCTATACCCCAGGATACTCGTCATTAGGGATCTCAAAGTTGACATTAAAAAAAGTGTAAGTAATTTGATATTCTTTAAAACAAAATTATATTCAGCTGCTTTTTCTGTTGTGGAAAGCAAGTTTAGCCACCATGACCCCAACATTGCTTGTAAATGATCTGTACCCAGTGAACTTGTCACTTAGAGTTTTCAAATAAGGGAAATCCCAGCACAAGCAATGTTAAATTACAAAAGAAGTTATTAGGCAAAAATCCAGTATTAAACCAAGCAGTGAGAAAGGGTGAAATGCCCTATGGCTTAGAACAGTCCTTTTATCAGTTTTGATAATGCTTCTTTGAAGGTGGAATAAAGACTAAGCTTGACAACAAATTCAGATTAAAGTAATTCACATAGAGAAAATAGGTCATCTGAATCTCTGAGTTGCAGTGATTGAATTACAATACAATTTATTTAAAATGGATAGTCAAGTTTCTGAATCCTACCCTTTAAATTTCATTGTAATAGAAGATATTCTTAAAAAAAAAATGGGCATAATTATTGCTTCTAAACTGAACCAAAACATTTTTTCCTTAAATTAGAATGGAACTGGAGCAATCGTTTTGAAGCATATACTGAAACTAGGCAGCAAGTAAAAGATTTGATTTTTTTTTCTCGTTATTCATTCAGAATACAGATTTAACTGATATGTTATTTATTCTGTGGGGGAACTATTCAGCTCACACATCATTTGCAGGTGCTATGGACTTCAGGACAGCAACTAATAGCAGACTCTTCACCTGTCTTCTTTTGCTGTCTTTGCAAGATGAATCAGCACATACAGTGCACACTCATGTTTCCACATCAAGACTGTATTTCATTCTGCTGTGCTTATTGGAACATGGACCTGTTTGGAAGGGCAAATTCTTCACCTGCCTGATACTAGCACTAATTAAATAGCTACTATTTGTTGCTGCAGTGGAGATCTTCCCATGGGTCTACATCCCTATATGGGTGCTACTATACTTCTCTCTCTGTTATGTGCAGAGTTAGTAAAAGGGAAATTTAGAATAATTTTTATTAGTCCCATAACTTCAGCTGCACTGAGGACATTCTTGTTTTAGAGAAGCACAGCAGTGCATCCTCTTTCCACCTTACCTGCATTATATTTCAAAAGAACATTTGTTTTCATAAGTAACAAACCACAATTGTTTGGGGTTTGGGGGTTTGGGTTTAGGTTTCTTTAATTTTAATAAATTTACAGGAAATTCTTACTTAGGTCTTTGACATTCTGCGTATTTGTAAAAACTATTTCGTAGTTCACTTAACAGGAGAAATTTTAGAATCCATTAAAATCCATTAAACAGTACTTAATGACAGATGAAGACTTTGGAGTGCTTGAGAAGTCCCTTGATTTCATAGAATCATAGAATCATAAAATAACCAGGTTGGAAGAGACCCACCAGATCGAGTCCAACCATTCCTATCAAACACTAAACCATGCCCCTTAGCACCTTGTCCACCCGTGCCTTAAACACCTCCAGGGAAGGTGAATCAACCACCTCCCTGGGTAGCCTGTTCCAGTACCCAATGACCCTTTCAGTGAAGAATTTTTTCCTAATGTCCAGCCTAAATCTCCCCTAGTGGAGCTTGAGGCCATTCCCTCTTGTCCTGTTCCCAGTCACTTGGAAGAAGAGGCCAGCACCCTCCTCTCCACAACCTCCTTTCAGGTAGTTGTAGAGAGCAATGAGGTCTCCCCTCAGCCTCCTCTTCTCCTGGCTAAACACCCCCAGCTCTCTCAGCTGCTCCTGATAAGGCCTGTTCTCCAGCCCCCTCACCAGCTTTGTTGCTCTTCTCTGGACTCGCCTCCAGAGCCTCAACATCCTTCTTGTGGTGAGGGGCCCAGAACTGAACACAGGATTCGAGGAGCGGTCTCACCAGTGCCGAGTACAGAGGGAGAATAACCTCCCTGGACCCGCTGGTCACACCGTTTCTGATACAAGCCAAGATGCCATTGGCCTTCTTGGCCACCTGGGCACACTGCTGGCTCATGTTCAGTTGCTGTCAACCAACACCCCCAGGTCCCTCTCCTCCAGGCAGCTTTCTAGACAGACTTCTCCTAGTCTGTAGCACTGCATAGGGTTGTTGTGCCCCAAGTGCAGGACCTGGCATTTGGCCTTGTTAAACCTCATCCCACTGGACTCTGCCCAGCAGTCCAGCCTGTTCAGATCCCTTTGCAGAGCCTCCCTACCCTCCAGCAGATCGACACTTCCACCCAGCTTAGTGTCATCTGCAAACTTGCTAAGGGTGCACTCGATGCCTTCATCCAGGTCATTGATGAAGACATTGAACAGGGCTGGACCCAGCACTGAGCCCTGGGGAACCCCACTTGTCACTGGCCTCCAGCTGGATTTCACACCATTTCCCACCACTCTCTGGGCCCGGCCAGCCAACCAGTTTTCCATCCAGGAGAGTGTGCGCCTGTCCAGCCCAGAGGCTGACAGTTTCTCAAGCAGAATGCTGTGAGAAACTGTGTCAAAGGCTTTACTGAAGCCCAGGAAGACCACATCCACAGCCTTTCCCTCATCCAGCAGCCGAGTCACTTTGTCATAGAAGGTGATCAGGTTAGAATTAGAGATGGGATTTTCAATATTGCAAGTGAATTAGAAACACGAGCTTTTACTAATGTATTTTTAAAACTCACCCCACAAAAGACTGTTTCTTATGAAACTTGCTATTAAAGTTTTACAAACTTACAGAACAGAAAACTTTTCTAAAGTGGCTTTAGAAAGGGTCATCATCAAATCATGTGCAGTGTTTTATATCTTGCTACAGGCAAAAGTGAGAACAATATGCAGTTGAACATAGGCATTTATTGTTAATCCAAATAAAATTTTAATTCTAATAGAATACAATAGTTAATCAATATAGATGAGCCTTACTAATAACACAGTTTAAACTGTGATGGTAAAAAACTTCTCAGTGTCCTGCTGTTGGTCCTATTCCCTGGTGTTAATACTCACCATTTGTGAATCCTTCTGGATGTTGGGGTAGACAGTTCCACTCTCCTTCGAGAGAAGCAGAGGATTACATGCTTTCAGCTACCTCATAGTTTCAATGAGAAGACATACTCACGGAGATGGTCCTCACCTCCTCATTTTAGTGCTCATTTTAGATGTTTTTTGCACCTTTACTCGGACTCAGCACAGCCCATGCCACTGACAGTGTCACACACAGTCTCAGGGCACTCGGGGAGATAAGAACCACTCATTCCTATGCAGCCAAGTCAGTCAGTGCCTTCTGGACCCAGACTAGTACCAGCATAAGGGAAGCCCCACAGAGCCCAGACCCTGCTTTCCAAGGCACTGTGGGGTTGAAGGGCTTCTGTTAATGCTGGCAAAGATCACACTGACTGGGATATACATCTAGTCCAAAAATGAGGGAATGACAGATAAAATTGGTTGACGTTTCAAAATAAATATAGACAGCTTTTTCTTCAGAGGACACATTTTCTAGGAGACATTGTGAATACTAAGAATCAACAAGGGTTCTAAAAGTGATTAGCTCCGTGATTCAAATTCATGAGAATAAAGGCAAACTGCTTGGCCTAGAAATAAAAGATACCATTTGGAAATCAAAAATTCAGTGAGCTATAAATTAATGGAAACCAGGACAGTGTCTGTGTATTTGTACTCTGTGCTGCTGTTCTCTTACTCTTAACTAAGCATCTGTTGCAGACAGCATCTGTCAGAAATAAGCAGAACACGGATTTGGCCCATACCATTCTTTGTTCAGTCTTGTAACTTGGAGGGATGGGAATTAACATGTTCTATAATAAAACTGCAGGTGTCATAATAAGCATTATAAAAGAATTGGAAATGCATTAAAAATACAGTTCTTGCAAGCACGTTTCAGTCTTTGACTTTGTTTGTCAGGATTTACAAAATGAGGTGAAAGTAAATTTTCTCAAACTGTGAGTGTCCAGGTTAATATAGTAATCAAGTAACTAATGAGACATAACTGTTGAAAGCAATATGATGTTAAACTATGTGATCTATAATAAGCTTAATAGAATAGAAGAATTCTGTCTAAAATTAATCACTCATCCTACTTACTCTAGCTGTGCACATTAAATTTCCATTAACTAATGGAGAAGAACAATGAAGTCTGTATACTTCAAATGCTGGGGACAACAAGCAAAAACTTTGCTCGATTTATACAGCTGAAATCAATAATATTACATTGCTAAGAAAGCAGCACAAGTAGGACCAGAGTTGGGACAGATATTTTAATGTTACTCGGAGTCTCCAAAAGGGAATTTATATTAGATTAACTCTATTCCCATTACAGAATATGAAGCTTGTGTGCATATTAATTGATCTATAATATTTAGAGTTATGAAGACTTCTCCTTGTCTTAGGCATGCAGAGAGTAAGACAAGATAGAAGAATTGTGGTTTAATTAGGTTTCAGTGTATTAATTTTTCTGGGACATAACTGGCAATAGCTTATACTGTGCAGGTCATGGTTAATTTTTGTTTCTATCTACCAGGCCAAGAGTTTGTCATGAGTTGTATTTGTCCACCTGCTTACCAGTCAAGTCACCTTTTCATATGAAAGCCTGTCATTACAAGGCACTTCCAGATTGCTAGTCTTTTTCCTAATAGTCCAATGAATTTTGTTGTTAGTGGTTTCCTTAATAACATGGGCAAAAAATATATTCACTTCCTAATAAAAAAGCACACCTATCAGTCTTTGGAAAACTCAGGTAACAGTTGTGTCATTTCAACACAACTTGATTTTGCCTTTGTTCTGCAATTTTTACATGTTTTGGTTTGTCAGCAACCCAAAAACTTAATTAATTCCCATCTTACCATTTGCTGCAGCATTTCAGAGCACATTAGTCTGGGAGAATTAATTCTACCTCCTTAAATCTCTTTGTCCTATAACGATTAGAAGCATGTTACATGATGTGGACAAAGGGGGTCAGTGTGAAAATCTTTTATAACATTTTGCACCAATAATAACATTTTGCAACACAGCTTCTCTATGTCTACCTTTTAAGTACTGGAAGTCTGTGATAACTCCCCCTGCCATACACACTTCCCTCCTCTAGGCTGAACAAATCTCATTCCTCTAAATGTACCTCATAATTAAAATTTTGCAACCCTCCTTCCATCTTGATGGTGCCCTTGGTGGCTCCCGAACTCAGGGTTTTAATGTCTCTTGAACTGTAGGGACCAAATCCAAACATAGTATCATAGCCGTGGCCAAAAAGTGTCAAGTAGAGTAATCATGTACCTTGATCTGCTGGCTATACTCTTGTTGATGTAACCCAGGATATGATTTGCTTCCATTGCTGCAAGGGTGCTTTTATGGTATATATTCAGCTTCTTGTCCACTGGAACCCCTAGATCATCTTCTGCAGATGCACAACAGCCACGCATACTCCAGCCTATACTGCTGCTTAGGAATCTTCCATCTTTTTCAAAATGTGTGCAGCTCTTGCTGACCTAATCATCCAGCCCATCTAGGTCTCTCATGGTGACCCTTCCTTCTAGTGAATCTGTATTATCTCCCAGTTTATTGTTATTGACACGGCTGACACAAGTGGGGTTCTTTCAACCCTCTCATCCAGATCTTTTATAAAGATATTGAATAGTATCAAATTACTAAGGAACTCCACTCATGACTGGCTACTGCTCCCTCAGAGGTCTAATGGAACCACAGGGCTCAGTACTGGGGCCAGTTCTGTTTGGTGTCTTTACCAAGAATCTAGGTGAGAGGACTGAGTGCACCCTCAGTGAGTTTACAGACAACACCGAATTGGGTGGGAGTGTCGATCTGCTTGAGGGAAGGAAGGCTCTACAGAGGGATCTGGACAGGCTGGATCAATGGACCCTAGGCTAGTTCTATGAGATTCAACAAGGCTAAATGTCAGGTCCTGCAGCTGGGTGACAACAACCCCACGTAATGCTACAGGCTTGGGAAAGAGTGTCTGGAAAGCTGCTCAGCAGAAAAGGACCTGGGGGTGTTGGTTGACAGCTGGCTGAATGTAAGCCTGACTAAATATGAGCCATTAGTGTGCACAAGTCGCCAAGAGGGCCAATAGCATCCTGGCTTGTATGAGAAATAGTGTGGTCAGCAGGACTAGGGGAGTCTAGGAATGTCCTCCTGTACTCAAGACTGGTAAGGCTGTCAGGAAGTAACTGATCATAAGTCCCTTTCCCAGGCAGTAAGGTTTCTTTCTCAGGCACAGGAGTTTCAGGTAGATTCAGGTACCTTAACATCATGACTCAGTGCATTTCTTTTTAAAAAAGTAAGGACGTAATGATAATTCTATCCCCCAACATGCTTGCTTTACCCTAGGTAGGCAAATGGCCCAAGGTGGGAGTTGCACCATCACAACCACCCATGAGACAATTTTCACATGATTCACGGAGAGTTTATAAACTTTCAACTTCCTTTTTTGTCAGACAGAGGTTTTCTTCAGCAAACATAACGCCATTTAACTTGGTCTCCCTGCCTGAGATCCATTGCAAACAGCTTAAAATATTATTTACAGGAAAATTCTTTTTAGGTCTTCATCTGTCTATCCTTGTAACAGATTCCTTCAACTGTGCTTAGTCAGAGTTCTGTCACTATAAAAGCATGGGTAAAATGCATAATGTATATTGCCTGCACATATGTTCACCCATTCCTACCATCTTATTCATGTTCATTATCCTGGAAGAAAAGGCATAGAGGAATATATATGAATTTTAATTTAATTTTTTTTTAAAGAAAAATGGCAATTTCCCCATACTTTAGGACTTTGGATGTTAATATCAATTGATAGTGCTGTTCAGAATTTTAATTTTAAAATGAATACACTGTATTTTAGGAAATATTGTGTTTGCAATTAAACTTAACCTGAACAAATAAGATCCCTCTTCACCAAGACATTTTCAACAGTATATGCTCTTTGAATTTAATTTCATTTCGCTTCTCTATTCAAAAGAGTGAACTAGCAGTATCTGCAGCCGCAGCACATCACTAAGACACATGATATTGTCTTGGTCAAGTAAATGTTATCATCTTCAGCAGCTTCTCACACCATGAACCTTTTGGCATCTCTCAGTGGTTTTAATGTTTAAAATATCAGTTCTTGTCCAATTATCACAGATTCCTGCATTCTTAGACAAAGTTATCTCAGCAAAGCTGAATTTAAAGTACATAAGGTGTTCTGTACTAGTCACAGAAATATATTACAACAACTGTCTGAAAGTAACAGAGTAAACAGTAGCAGCCTATCCATCACGGAAAGCTTAAAGATGAGGTAAGCAAGATCATATTATATTGAGATTTTCTGAGGTGGCAGCATGAATGCATAGATGCATGCAGGATTTGTGGAGAAGTTAATGCACAAAAGAGGTCATACTACTTTTTAATATCCAACATAGACATGTACTTTTACTTACTAATATCTCACTGCAAAATATAAATCCTAAGACCTCCTCTCCCAGCAGGTTGAGGAATATTGACCATATAATTGACATAAATTGCCTTTTAAAATATATTTTTTTCATAAAATTGTTAATTGTCTTCTCTGTCAACCCTCTGATGTGCATGCATGAGAAAGTGTCCGCGTCTGTGTATTGATGAACTCTCCAAGTATCACTATTTAAACGTGTATATCATTTAAGCAGATGCAAAAAGCAGCCACAGGTTTGTATTACTTTTTTTCTATTATATGATAGATGGTTAATCAACGTACATTCTTAGTCTTACAGTTAAGGGAAATAGAGAAGGCATTCAAGTCATACCACAGATAATGGGCATATGGCCTGAAAATCCTAAGGCAAATCTCATTTCCCAGACTGCTGTTTCTTGAGCTGTTCATACTGGCCATCTGTCCTTATACTAGCAGACCTGCTCTTTGGTTTCAACATCAGGGCAGAAAGTTCATGTCATAGCAAAGGAGTCTTGCTGTCTCAAAAAATATGTCTGAACCCTATATATGAGGAAATATCAGACTACTTTAGGATAACCTTCCCCAAAGGCAGAGTCAATTCTTCCTTACGTGGTTTAGACTAAATCAGCTTCCGATATCTGAGAGTACCCCATTGAAAAGTATCTTTATTCTAGTCTGTTCACTTGCCTACAGTTTCTTTAAGGCTTAGGTATGAAAAGTAGAGTATTTCCTAAAACAATCCCTTTCCCTGTGGTCTTTTGCAGGCCACAGAAAGAATTCTGTTTAAACAGAAAGTATTTGCTTTTTTCCTACAGATGTATTGTGAGCTTCTTCCTGTCTCCCTTTTAACCCTTCCAATCTGTGGAATCATCTGAATAACTAGCAATTTCACCACTATTGCCTAACTTTTCTCTTTGAAAGGAAAGGTGCGTTTTTGTCTATGTCTTGAGAAAAGCACAGACAGGTCACTACTATCCTTTTACTCTATGCTTTTCAAGTTTGTGAAATACTAAATGAATCATTTTCCTTATTTAAATAGACTTGTGCTTCAAATGTAAGCACTGTTCATTAGACCTTTAATAAGTTTTGTCTGTTAAAGCAATATTTTTTTAAAAAGAAAAATAAGTCATAGATCCTTTGAACTGGAAATCATCTTGATGAAAATATTAAAGTTTATTGAAGACTAACTTAATTAGTATGACGTATGTAAAATTGTCATGAGTCTGGCTATAACTGTCCAGTAATTGTTCTTTCTGAGCAAGCAGGGATGGCTGCGCTAAAATAGTGTAGTGAAGTGCATGGCATGTTGAGAAAAGAAACAACTAGTTAGACCTGAAATCTGATCCTGTGATGCAAATTAATATTACTAAGGAATATTTTGATTACATTTCACCAAACTTCTCCTGGCTGAATTGTATGGTGATTAGAAATAAGGCAAAACAACCAAAAGGGCTTATGATTAAAACAGTCCACAGCCCTTTTCCTGCTGGTTATAAACTCATTTACTCATAAGAACTACAGTGAAAGATTGTGGGGTTTTTCCACTTTGGGATTGTATACAAAACACTAATAGTTTAAGGGAGCAAATGTGTATTCAGATGAAGCTTTCACAGTTTTAATGTATGCTGAGATAAGTGATGGGAAAGAAGAACATCACAGAGAACATGGAGGAGAAATAGAAAAGAGCAATATTAACTGTGTTAAAAGAAGCAGTGTTCTAATACAAGGAAAAACAAAATTGCAAGTATTAGTCTTGTAGCACTGCAAAAAAAATGAAATGTGGGGGAGGGGAAAGCAAACCACTACCAACCTTTTTCCTGATGCACATTTAAGTAGCTTTTCAATTATTTTAATGTTCTCTTTAATTAGCAGTCCCTGCATTTATTGAGTTACTTGAAGCTGATTTTTTTTTTTGTTCTTAAATATAAACACATAATCTATATCCAATAAGGAACATAAGGATCCCTCATGTGATTTCATATCTCTCCAGGCATATGTAGCCTGAAACACCAGATACGGGAGAAAGAGCAGAAAAGTTACTTTGTTTTTCTTCTCCAAAACTGAAACTTTAAGTTATGTGAGGCCATACACCAGACAGATTCAGACAGATGGAAATCTGTAACTCAGCAGCCCACCTACAGATTCTGCAAGGGGTTATACTTTGATTCAAATCAGAAGAAAAACTTGCAAGGTGACCCATTTTATGGCCTGTCCACTCTATGCAGATTCTCCAAAATCTTAAACCTGACCTTCAGCTTACATGCTAACCTCCCTACTAACCACCAAATGATATATGCTGCCATCTCCTTCTAATTCACTTGCATGTTCCAAATCAGCAAGATGCTTGAACTGACACTATAAGTGCCTAAGTCATCTCACTGATTTTTAGCACTCATGCTCAAATATAGGTTTGTTTTTAAGTACCTTGTTGAATTGGGACCTTAAAGTGCATTTAAGGAATTCAGAAACGAAATTAGCAGTGAAAGCTATTATTCAATGCATTGATAAACAGTAGAAGATCAGATTGCTCCTTACTATCACATTACAGAACAAAATATTTCTGTAAGTTAGCTTGGCCTTCAGAAGGGGCAGACTGAAATAAAATCATGTTAAATAGCAAAAAATTATATATAATTTAATTCACTCTGGGAAGCTGCCCTGTCAGACGTACTCATTGAGTAAAATGGGTCTATTTTTATTGAGATTATCATTTAAAATATTGCCCATTAACATAGTCCCATTCCTCATGCAGAATCTAATTTCTGTTTATTCTGCATGGAGGTTACAAGAGACATTTACTTACTGAAGCCAGTTCAATAATTGAATGCAGAAATATGTATATTTAATTTACTCACAGTAATTTATCCTTTAGTTCCTTTTACTGCATAGAGCCCTGTTACTGAAATATATAGCCTCTTCTCTATGTAATTGTCTTCTACATTGTTTCATACAGACTTTCTATCACTGTTCTTGTGCCAGCCACCTCCACTCCTCTAACTGCTTTTCTTTTCAACAGTCAGTGTTTAAAACTCAGTAGACTATGTCATAAAGATCTGCTGAGAGTTTCTGCTTTTGCTCTTCATTTTGTCAAAAATCTATAGACAAGAACATGGAGGAGTGTAGAAAGACACAAGAAATAAAATAATAAAAAGAAGTGCATGTAATGTTTAGAACAATTTTTTGTTCCAGTGGAATGTACATGAGCTCTTCACTCACCTGGGGCAGGATCCAGCAAGTACCAAATCAGAATCTCACCAGTCAGGTTTTAATCCCCTCTGCGCTTTTTGCCCTCCCACTGAAGACAGAAGGAAATCAGAGTTATCAGTTACAGTCACAGAAGTGACCATGTAAATCATGGCCTGCACACCTTCCTCTTGGGACTTGACGAGATGAGGAGAATAAAATGCTTTCCAGAAGACTAACCAAATACTCACTACCTTAAAGTGCTGACTGAAGTGAATGATGTTACTAGGTGTAAACACCCTACACTTCTATAACTTCCTACTCCTTTTTTTAAATGTTACCACACCACTATCTTAAAGCTGCTATAAATTATTAAAGTCATATATAACCAAAAGTTATAAATTTAAAAAAAAATACTGCATTAGGAATTATAACTGGTCTTCTGATAATGCTATTTTTTTCATATAGAATTGTACGAATGTAGTATTTATTTCCTAGGTGTGGTTCTTTTATTATAAAAATGTATTCAGGGTGTTTGAAGAACATAAAGGTAGGGTACTCTCACAAGTGCTGTTATTTATTGTGACTCAGTCACTTGATGATGTAAAATGAAAAGCTAAAGTGATCCAAATAGGTAACAAAAGCAATAAATAAATGTAATTTCCTTATGAAGCAATAATGTAAATATGTAAAATTCTGCAGCTAATTACAAGCAGGAATTTCTTTTATCTCTCATTTTACATATTTGACCATTTCCTTTACTGACTTGTTATTCTGTTAAACTTTTGCCATTTTTGTTGCATCTTGTTACAACAGTGATTAATGGAATATTAAAGAAGGTATGTAAAAGATTTCACACAGAATTAATGGCATTCAACTTGTACTTTTCCTGCATGTTGGAACAAGTATTACTACTAGTGGAGCTAGCTATGTTTACAAAAGGGAAATCTATCTTTTATAGGAATGGAAGGCATACAGTTGTGTAACCATAGCTCAGATGGACTAATATGGAACACAATTCATACAGTTGCAATGTAATCAAAGCACACTTTCAAAGGTGCTTTACCTTGATGTTTATAATAAGAGAAAGAACTCAGGGACAACTGCTCTCCTCACCCCTCCTGGGTCACGGGACAACAAGATGGTGACTGGGGGGTGAACCCCCTCCCACTGTAGAGAAGGATCAGGTTTGTGGTCACCTTAGGAACCTGAACATATATAAGTCTATGGAACCTGATGAGATGCATCCCAGAGTCCTGAAGGAATTGGCCAATGTGGTTACCAAGCCACTGTCCATGACATCTGAAAACTCATGGTAATCAGGAGAAGTTCCTGGTGTTTGGAAGAAGGGTAACATGGTGCCCATTTTAAAAAGGATAGAAAAGACGACCCAGGGAACTACTGACTTGTCAGCCTCACCTCTGTGCCTGGGAAGATCATGGAACAGATCCTCCTGGAAGCTATGCTAAAACACATAGAGGGCATGGAGGTGATTAGTGGCAGCTAGCACGGCTTTACGAAGGGCAAATCTTGTACAACCAACTTAGTGGCTTTCTATGATGACATAACCACAGCAGTGGATGTGGGTCAATGGATGTGATCCATCTGGACTTCTGTGAAGCTTCTGACACGGTCCCCCACAACATCCTCCTTTCTAAATTGGAGAGATATGGATTTGATGGGTGGAGGGTTCAATGGATAAGAAACTGGTTGGATGGTCCTATTCAGAAAGTAGTGGTCAATGGTTCGAAGTCCAGATGGAGATCTGTGACAAGTGGTGTCCCTCAAGGGTCCGTACTGGAACTGGTGCTGTTTAATATCTTCGTCATTAATATTAACAGCGAGATCGAGTGCACCCTCAGCAAGGTTGCAGATGACACCAAGCTGAGTGGTACAGCTGCCACATGAGAAGGATGGAATGTAATCCAGAGAGACCTAAACAGGCTGGAGAAGTGGGCCTGTGTGAAACTCATGAGATTCAACAAGGCCAAGTGCAAGGTCCTACAACTGAGTTGGGGCAATCCACGATTTCAGTAGAGAATGGGGGATGACGTGATTCAGAGCAGCCCTGCAGGGAAGGACTTCGGGTACTGGTCAATGAGAAGCTCGACGTGAGCTGGCAATGTGCACTCACAGCCCAGAAGGCCAACTCTATCCTGGGCTGCATCAAAAGAAGCGTGGCCAGCAAGTCAAAGGAGGTGATTCTGCCCCTTTATTCCTCTCTGGTGAAACCTCATCTGGAATATTGTGTCCAGTTCTGGAGTCCTCAAGATAAGAAAGATACAGAACTGCTGGAACAGTTCCAGAGGAGGGCTAGAAAGATGATCAGAGGGCTGGAGCACCTCCCATATGAGGATGGGCTGAGAGAGTTGGGATTGTTCAGCCTGGAGAAGAGAAGGCTCAGAGGAGACATTATAGCAAAATTCCAGTACCTGAAGGGGCCTACAAGAAAGCTGGGAAGGGCTTGTTTAGAAAGGCTTGTTGTGATAGGACTAGGGACAATGGCTATAAACTGGAGAGGGGCAGATTTAGACTAGACATAAGGAAGAAATTCTTCACTATGAGAGTGGTGAGGCAGTGGAACAGGTTTCCCAGGGAAGCTGTGGATTCTCCATCCCTGGAGGTGTTCAAGGCCAGGTTGGATGGGGCCTTGAGTAGCCTGATCTAGTGGGACGTGTCCCTGTCCATGGCAGGGGGGTTGGAACTAGATGATCTTTAAGGTCCCTTCCAACCCAAACTAATCTATGATTCTATGAATCTGTGATTTTACAGCCAGGAAATGCTAGGGCAGTCATAAACTCTCAGGCTGCTCTAACACGTTCCCATTTGATTTTCTTTTAGCTATTACATTAACCAATCATTTTCTTGTACTATGGGTTTCAAACTTTGAATATCTGTTGATTAAAGATCAGCATGCATAGCAGTCAATCACCTGCTTTGCAATTACATCTCTAAGGCTTCTTAGCTGAATGAACAAAGTCTGCTTCTGAACATTCTATAGCCATTTTTTCCCGCTGATTGGTATATAACTCTTAAGGATTAAACTGACATCCAGAGCCAGATGTAGTTTGCTTCTCTCGGCAAAGACTAGAGGAGCTCTTTTGGCAAGAAACTAACTCTATGGGCAGGCAACAACATAGTAAATACAGGGATTTATGTCTCGAGGTCACCATTATATCATGTCTTACAATCCTTGCACAACTATCTGATCATGGAATCATTAGGTTGGAAAAGACCCACAGGATCATCGAGTCCAATCATTCCTATCAATCACTAAACCATGCCTCTGAGCACCTCATCCATCTGTCTTTTAAATATGTCCAGGGATGGTGATTCAACCACCTCCCTGGGCAGACTGTTCTAGTGTCCAATGACCCTTTCTGTGAATTTTTTTTCTGATGTCAAGCCTGAACCTCCCCTGGCAGAGCTTGAGGCCATTCCCTCTTGTCCTGTCCCCTGTTGCTTCGAGAAGAGGCCAGCTCCCTTCTCTCCACAACCTCCTTTCGGGTAGTTGCACAGAGCAAGAAGGTTTTCCCTCAGCTTCCTTTTCTCCAGGCTAAACAACCCCTGCTCTCTCAGACACTCCTCATAAGACTTGTTCTCCAGCCTCTTCACCAGCTTCATTGCTCTTCTCTGGACACGCTCCAGAGCCTCAACATCCTTCTTGTGGTGCGGGCCCCAGAACTGAAGACATTATTTGAGGTGTGGTTTCACCAGTGCCGAGTACAGAGGGAGAATAACCTCCCTGGACCTGCTGGTCACGCTGTTTCTGATACAAGCCAAGATGCCATTGGCCTTCTTGGCCACCTGGGCACACTGCTGGCTCACATTCAGTCGGCTGTCAACCAACACTCCCAGTTCCTTCTCCTCCAGGCAGCTTTCTAGCCACTCTTCCCCTAGTCTGTAGCTCTGCACAGGGTTGTTGTGCTCCAAGTGCAGGACCCGGCATTTGGCCTTGTTAAACCTCACGCCATTGCTCTCAGCCCAGCAGTTCAGTCTGTTCAGATCCCTAATGAAATCCTCATGAAAGTTACAGGTTCTGATGATAAAGTCTTTTTTCTTGCCATCTGCATAATTTTGTGAATTTGCAAATCCCTTTCAACACTGAAGCTGTGTTTCTTCCCAGTCATCGACATATCAGTATGCTTCTTTTACAAAAGCACTGTCATGACTACTTACAAAGCATCAGCTCATAAGATTTATTTCTTTCTAAAATATCAGTTATTCTTTAAGTGATTCTCCAGTGAATTCTACATATATTAGAAACACAGAAGACTAGAATCTTTTTAAACACTGTTGTTCATCCAAGTCTAATTTGTATTCTGTACCCCAGCTGTAACTCACAGGTCAAATGTATGAAGGGAGAAGAGGCATAACTTGCAACTGCCTGTTAACATAATTCATCCTGCTTAAAATCAACACCTCAGGAATTTCTTCATCTCAGTGCAGGCTTTTACTTTCAGCTGTTTTGTTGCTTAAAGAGAATACATGAGTTCATGTTCTTCATGATCTATTATTTGTAAGAATCCAAATAATGCATCTAATATCCCTAGTTGTAAGGTTGTAGGCTTTTAATCAAAAAGTTAGTAGATCTACTGAAGCAACTGGGAATTCCATTGTTATTTCCAATGAAAATTAAACTAACATCTACTCTTAATGCCAATGGAGGCACAAAATCCATATAGAAGACTTAAACATGACAGGAGAAGTTACTTACCAGTCTGAAACTCAGCAGTCAACTCCAGGTCCACTTTAGAACTGGAGTCAAGACAAGATTCAGACTCCCAGCATTGAGGTCTTCCTAAATGTCTATGGCAGTTTACTAGGTTTTGCTTATTTTCCACAAACAACTGGCTGAAAGCAGCATAACTATCAGGCCAATATAATCATCAGATTATTCAGGAAACACTATTATTAAATTAGCAGAGACTGAAACTAAAAAAAAAAACCACTTCTTATAATCAATAGAAAAAATATTTAGAATAAAATTCACAACAAAATAGGGTCAATTCACTCAGCAGAAGCATAGCACTATGCAAGGGCCACCTGATCCCTAAAAGATGGCAAGCTTATATGAATGGCACTGTGGCAGACTCTGTTTTATGACTGCAGGGACTTCATAAGTAATAAATAAAAATATACCAGGATTTCATTCGATGCAGTTTGCCCTAAGCAGGAAATCAACACGTGAGGGTCCAGTAAACAGCACTATTCGTCAGAATGAAAAGATAAATGTTTTTGTTGACTCTATTGCAACCCCAAAAGACAGATACCTGAAACTCAGTCAGTACATCCATGTTATGATAAAACAAAACTAAATAACCCACATTGTCATGTCTACAAGATAATGAAAGAGATATTTTTTTAAACTTTGCCTTTCAACTTGTGTATAAATTGCTTGTTTGTAAAACCAAACATGCTTTCTTCCTGTTATTTACATAATGATAACATTGAAAAATTAAGGTGAACTTTCCACATAATTTGAGTCAGTCCCTAAAAATGGCATGCAAACTTTAAAACAAAACATTAAAAGGATAATTTCTTTATTTCTCAGTCTTTTGTTTACTATGTAACAAGTACATGACAGAAATAAACATATTAAATGCCATAAATTTGTGTGTAGTGTAAACTACTGAGGCACTCTGTAGACTTCAGGTGTAGCTCCATTAATTTTGTAGATGCAATTAAAATCTCCAACATTACTATGCTAACCTGTTGAGAAGAATAAACAAAACAGAAAGTTGCTGAAAAGCTTATTTTTTTCCCCCAAGTGTTTGTATCTCCTATGTAGTTAAGGCATCTCCTTTATCAGCTAATAGGAAATAATCAAATGAAACCCTGAAGGTCACGGCTGCTTGTTGAAAATTTTTAAAATGCACTCTTCAAGTGTTTTCAGCAGTTAGACAGCTTGTAGCCTCTGTTGTGACTGTCAACTAAGACATCCAAGCATATGACAAAATGACAAAAAATGTTAGCATTCCCACTAGGTATAAAATGTAAGACCAAAATAAATGGACTACAAAAGTGTTGAACCTGTATTTAACTATCAGCTCATGACAATCAGATAGAATCATAGAATGGCTTGAGTTGGAAGGGATCTTTAAAGTTAATCTAGTTCAACCCTGCTGCAGTCAACAGGGAAACCTTCAAACAGATCAGGTTGCTCAGAGCCCCATCCAACCTGATCTTGAATCTTTCAAGGGATGGGGAATCTACTACCTCTCTGGGCAATCTGTTACAGTGTTTCACCACATCCATAGTAGAAAATGTCTTCCTTACATTTAGTCTAAATCTACCCTCTTTTAGTTTAAAAATACTACGTATTATCCTGTCACAACAGAACTTGATAAATAAGTTTGTCCCCATCATTCTTACAGGCCCCTTTAAGTACTGGAAGGCCACAATAAGGTCTCCCTGGAGCCTTCTCCTCTCCTGGTTTAACAACTCATTTTCCTCAGGTCCCATGGATGCATATCCACAGGTTCCTTAGATGGTCTTGCACCTGATCCTTTCCTACAGTGGGTGTTTCTTCATTCTCATAGTCCTTGCCTTTGCCTTCTCTGCCTTGGGTGATGTGGCTTGAGACTTTGCAGTGAAGACTGAGGCAAAAAGGTTGTTAAGTACCTTAACCTTCTCCATGTCCTAGGCAACCAGGTCTACCGTTTCCTTCCAGAGAGGGCCCACATTCTGCTTACTCTTCCTTTTATCTCCAACATACCTATAGAAGCTTTTCTTCTTGCCCTTGACATCTTTGTCCAGATTTAATTGTATCAAGACTAAAGCTTTCCTAATCTGGTTCCTGGCTGCTCAGACAATTTCTTTGCATTCATCCTAGCCTGCCTGGCTTTATTTTTTTTTATTTTAACTTTGTCCAAGTGTTCCTTGTTCATCCATGCAGGCCTCCTGGCATTTTTGCCTGATAGCCTCTTTGGTGGGATGAACCGCTTCTGATCTTGGAGGAGGTGATCCTCAAACATTAACCAGCTTTCTTAGGCCCCTCTCCTCTCCAGGGCTTTGTCCCTTGATACGTTACCAAGCAGATCCCTGAATAGACCAATGTCTGCTCTCATAAAGTCCAGGGTAGTGAGCTTGCTGCATGTGCTCCTTGCGGCCCTAAGGATCTTGAACTCCATAGTCACTGCAGCCAAGGCTTCCCTTGAGCTTCACATTCCCCAACAGCCCTTCTTTGTTGGTGAGAACAAGATCCATCATAGCACTTCTCCTCATTGTTTCTTTCTGTCAGTGAGTCTTTCCTCTTCCATTTACAGAATGCTGAAGTGGTTCTGCAAGGGCACCTTGGGCTTTGGGGGAAGCCTCTTCCTCCTGATGGTTCTTGTCCTTGCAGGCTTCCATTCCCCTACATTATTGTTCCTCCTCACTTAAGTGTGTACCAGTGGGTGAGATTTGGCTGTGGGCTGTGGGTCCACAGCAGACTGCACTTGGAACCAGCCATCTAGCTCCTTCTTAGCCTCCTTCATGCTGCACAGCCTTCTCACCACCTCCTGCATTTAAGCCATCTGCTGCAGGAGATCCTCTTCCCGAGCACACCTTTTGCAAGCAGCTCCGTGACTGTTCCTGCCCCAGGAGAAAGATGTGGGCACTTCCTGTAGTCTGTGATCTGGACCACAGCCTCTCTCCTCAGCAGCTCCATCTACATTGATGCATGAGCCACCACTGGTGTAGATGGTGCAGAGCCCCCAGCCAGAGCTGCAGCCTTTGGTTTGAGATAAGTGTCTACCATTCTGGGAAGGACCTGGGTGCAGGGTCCTGTGCACCTCAGGACTCTCACTTGGCCATTGGATTCCCCCCTTAGGAGAGGTGCCCTCCTTGCATGCCCTGCCTGCGTGAACTGCCACACAAACTCCAACACTGCCCTTCTGGGGTGCCACTCCCTGTTTGCCCATCCTGTTTGCCATGCTTCTGCTTGCTCATGCTCTTACAGGCCGCTCTTGTATGTGAGGGGGACTGGCCACTGTCACTCCTGTCCCCAGCCATGCTGAGTCAGAGCTATTACTCGCTTGTCAGGAGCCCACCCTTTCCCACTCTGAGTGGGTCTGGAGAACCCTCTCTCTGCCTGTGATTTTTGCTCTCATGGTTTTTGCCACCTTATTGCCACTTTAAGGAAAATTCCCCATGTGATTCCTCTGCTCCAGAGCCCTTCACCTCAGTGGCTTAAAGTATACATTTAAATTATTGAGTTTGGGAAGAAACAGTCCAAAACCTATCTTTGCACACACAAGACTTCTGTTTTCGGAACAGCCATGGCCACGGCATATAAGCCAATTACTGCCTCATCCCCAATACAGATGGTATTAGCAGCATTTCTTCTGCACTCAGTTTTTTGAACAGAGAAGTAATGCCCAGTAGTCAGTGATTACTCCTGTTTCAAAAAACTAATATAATGAATTTCAGTAACTACAACTCAGTTAAGATGATTTAGTGATATTCTCTTCAGAATATTCTCTCATATACTGACATATCTCATATTCTTTTGTTTTAGAAGTGAGCTGTTTGAGATACATAATTTCTGTGACACCTTGATGAAGGAATCGGGAATCTTTTAATTAAAATTTATAGCTTCTTGGATGCTGTGGGAAAATGTCATCAAATTGTTTGGGGGTTGCTGGTGATTACCTGGCAACTATTTAAGTAAAAAAAAACCAAAAAACAACCTTTTGGATAAGTCATGATGCATATTACGAAGGCATGTTGCATATTATATAGTTTCTGGCACTGGTGGAACTTGGTTTTAATTCTGTTCCATTGAAGCTTATTTTATGTCTTCTGGTTTTCGAACACTTCAAGAATAACTCCATCCTCAGGTGTAATGATGCTTAGATAATATAAGGACCAGTGCTCGATAAACTAAGAATGCCCACTATACTAATGAAATCAGTAAAGTTCAGTAGTTTTTTCTATATAGGATGAAAATATCCCCATTGAGATGTAACCTATGCAGAGTGTCCAATTATCTGTTGCAAAGGTATATTATCTTTCAAAATTTCATTTCACTGGCTGTGCTACATGACCCATTGCCTGACATTTTCTGTGAGATCTACCATGGAAGCAATTCCCATCTAGATAAGGTCCTAAATTTTACTAAATAGAAAAAAAAACGCAAACACTTTTCCACTCTATTAAGATGTCAATATAAACAGTATTTTGGCAGCAGGTTATCATGGAGTCTCAAAATTCTTTCTATGCAATTGATGATTAAATTCAAAGTGATGTGCAAGTAATGACTGTTAGCTATACATATAAAAAAGCTACAGGTTTTCTTACCATGTGAGGTACAGTCCGCTTGTGAGTTCAAGATGGCCAATGAATATTTCTAGAAGAAATTTAATACGCCATATCAAGAAAGTCTGAAACCTGATTGCCTAAAGTTAGGGTTCTATATTGATACTCACATCTACAAAGTACTAAATGCATCCTATTGTACCAGACTGCTGAGCATGTCAAATGTGAACTGAAGAAGAATGAGCTATAAGCGCTGAACGCTGTCAAAACAGACAAAATTTTTTCAGTAAAGGTATATAGTACAGTATAAGCCTAACTTAAAGCACATACTTTTAAAGTGTTTGACATTTTCTAACAATTATATATGATTTGTTTATTTAGCATTCTTTAGATTAAAGTGAAAATAAGGAGATAACATTTACATTAAACTGGTTCTAAAATATTATTTTTTCTAATGCCTCATATCTTATATTAGTTGGCTGCTATATTTTAAAGCTTAATACAAACATTGACAAACTAACATCTTGGAATAGGTGCACAGGGAAGCAAATCTTTTTGGGGCCTCAATTGTTATGGATATCATAGGATGGAACTGATACGACTCACTGAAGAGAAAGGAAAAGGAAATCACAGAAAGATGGAGTTTATATAGTTGGGTTGTGAAAACTTCCTCTGATTTAGTATTGAATCCCTGACTGAAGAGAGTGACACAAGTTATTTGGATCAAGGGCTGATGCAGATTAATTATATTATATTTACCGAGGACCACAAATCATTTCTGCAAAGCATTGCATAAATACCACCACATTATCTAGTATTCTATCTGCACCTCCTCTACAGATACTCATGCTTATAATTTTTCCTAGACTTGTTCTTTTATGCCTACTTTCATCACGGGTTAGTTTTTGACAAAAAAGCCATCTGCATCCAACTTTGCGAAATCTGGTCAGACATACAAGCTGGCATTCTTTTGCAGGGTTGGCCAATTAAGAGTAGAAATTCAACTATGGACATGAGCTTATTCAGTTGTGACAGCTCATAAGAATGTGGCACAGGATACTGACAACTAACACAGGAGCATGGCATGAAGAGCAAGGCAGAAGTGAGAGTGACAAGACCAAACCACTACAGTTCTTGGGGGCTGTGCAATTAAGTTGGAGAGGAGATTCTGCCTAGGATTGAACTATTTGTGACAAGACAGAGGCTGAGGGAAGTAATTTACATTGCTTTTCACACTGTCATTTGCATCCCACCTTGCTGATGTTTGCTTCCAGTGACCCAGGACAAGCTTCTATAATCTTCTGAACAGGGTGGTACCCTGTGATACAGACAACAACTAAGATTTTTTGCACATCAGGCAATTCTCTGCTGGCGTCCTCCTACCTTCTTAGCTCGTGTCTTCCAACACAATGTCCTTCAGACCAGAAGCCACATCTGGAAGCTTAAATTCCACGGGAATTAATCAAGTTAGGTGGTTCTTAGACATCAGTTCTACTCAAACTTTATCAGGAATGACATCTGCCTAACACAGACTTCTGCTCTTCTATTGATTAAAGCATTTTCCCTGGAGGAGAGAGGTGGCATGTCATGGAATGTGGGGGTAATGAAAGTGGATTACCAGGAAGTTTTGCAGAACTGGCTTCCAGAGATAAAAAGCTTAAACAAGAGGATCAAGAATGGAACTGTAGGAAGCTGGAAGTTTTGTTGTGAGGGCCTGATTGGAGACCTGGCTTATGTATCACTGTTATGGACGTCTCTACTTAGATGGAAGATTCAAAGAAGAAAACTGCTAATGGAAGATTACGAGCAAGGAAGAGATTATTTTCTAGCACCCAATCTATGTAAGTTCATGGGACCAGATGGGCTCCATCCAAAGATACTTAGAGGGCAAGTAGATGTCTTAGCTATTCTGCTTTCTATCACTTTTGAAAAGTCACAGAGAAGATCATGGAGCCCCTAATGATTGGAGAAAGGTAAGTGTTGGGACACCTTCAAAAATACAGGCAACTACACATCATTCAGCCTCACTTTGGCCCCTGGGAAAATCATGGAATGAACCCTCCAGGAACACATCTGAGAACAAGGAGGATAATAAGTCAACTGGGAACTGCCAACATGGATTAACCGAGGGTAAACCATGACTGACCAATATGATTGCCTTCTGTGACAACATCAGAGACTGATGGCCCCAGGGATGACGAAATGGGGCTCTTTGTCAGGCAGGGACAGCAAATGCTGGCAGTGCCCTCAATGCCTTGACAGCCTCTTTCTCTCAGTCTGCTCTATGCACCAAGATGAAATACTATTCTATATCTGTGCTTTATTTTCTCTTTGATTTTACTATGAAGTTCTAACTTGTACTGTTTATTCATGTCATCTTTTGTCTTATTCCTGACATGCATGACTAAACTTATAAAACGCTATGCATGTCAGCATCTGCAAATAATGAATCAAAATTGAAAGTCACTCACTGATTAAATGTTAGTCTAAGAGATAACAGTAGTTATGTAGTTAAATATTGATTATTCACTACTAACAAAGACAGGACCTCTGTAGCATAGCCTATAAGGAAAGTTCTCTTTCCATGGGCAAGAGTCAATGCATTTTGGAGTAAAGAGATCTTTATACATTTTTTTTTTCCCATTGATTTACTAACTGTACCTGGTTAGCTTGATGTAATATAGGATTTTATTTTTGATTTGTGCTGCATCTTGCCCATTTATACATTTTGATTCTAGTTCTCATTGTTTATTCTTCAGCTTCTCTGTGACAATGCGAAAAAAGGAGTATCATATTTTAAGTGAATACAAACAATGCAACACAGAACCTGAACACTGTTTTAAAAAGTAATTGTGTCCTTTTGGTCAAAAGCAAGAGCAGTGCTGGAAACAGGGCCTATGTTACGTGCATGAAAAAACATTTTACCAGCTGGAACAATGAAAATATTTACAGTATGTTCACAATATGATTTATTGGAGTTTACAGCTCTGGGATGGGTACATTCTCTAAGGTACTAGATTGCCTAGAGCCTACACATTTCTCCATGTTCTTAAATCGTTTCCAAACTACTTTTGAAGTATATTAGATATATTTGCTAAGCCTTGTTCTCTGACAGCCAGAACCACAAGCACAATCTGTGGAATCAATGTGAACAGATGGATGTTAACAAAAAAAAAAATAAAGCTTGCCCATGTGAATCAACCCCAAATGAATGACCAATGACTTGTAGATACTCCTTCTACAGTAAGTGGCAACGTGCTAACACATTGATATTACTGGGAGTAATGCCTATTTGAGACATTATTTTTTGTATGCACAATATGTCCAGAAATAGTACATTTCTGTTGGTGAAGAGGCAGTGCTTTTAAAAGCTGATTAAGTGACTGCGATGTTCCTGCTATGAAGTACAGACCAGATTCAGTATAAAACAATGTGTAGATGTAGCACAATTCTTTCCCTAAACAACCCACCTTCCTTAAACATCATAGATAGGCAGCATTTTAAAACATCATTTTACTGCATTTACATCATTTGCATCATTTAAAGTCTGCAGCATTTTAAAATAATGTTCTGAGGTCATGTCTGCACAGGAGGAGGTTGACAGACATGACTTTGAAATAAGATTTATTATTTGGGCAAAATAATACACTAGTATAAATATAGAGTTTTGAAAGCAAGCTTTTGAAATATTAGTGTTAAATGATGAGACTTTTTGCATGCATGCTCATGTTAGTGCAACGGTGAAATGACACTCCATTCACTAATGCATGTGTATAGACATAAATGTCTAACAGAAGTATCTTATTAATGGCCATAATATTTCTGCAATATGAGGGTTAGTGCTTCCAAAACATGAAAAAACATTTGACTAATTACAGAGATAATGAACAAACATGAAAATGCTAGTTGCAAATATTTGCAATACATGATGAGCTTGTCATACTTGCTTTTCTCTTTTCTGTTGTGTAACATCCTCTTTTCTGGATTAAATATAGGTCTATTAATTCCTAATGTTATTACTCCACTTTGTAATATATATAGCCATCACATATGTGTCATAGAATCATAGAATCATCAGGTTGGAAAAGACCCACCGGATCATCGAGTCCAACCATTCCTGTCATACACACAATAAAATAATAACTTCAAATATTTGTTTTTACTCAGCTATTCTTTAAAGCAAATATGTATCTGCTGCCCTCTTACCTGCCACTAAAGAATTATTTCAGAAACTGAAGAGGCATTACCTTGGAGAGGAAGTTACTAGAATTAGTTTTGTGACAGATAAAATGTCTACTACAATACCCTAAACCCTGAGAGCCTGTGCCTACTCAAAAAATACAAGATGAGTGTTTCCCTGAGATTAATGAGAAAGGTAGAGCAAAGACCAGGTGATCTTGTCATCGTAGGGATAAACAGAGCCCCATGACTGTATGACCTCTCTTCTTAGGGGAGGAGACAAGTAAGCATAGTATAAGTATCAGGATTTCTGAAAAATCATGAAATGAGCAGGATTTCTGAATGTTGGTGAAACAAGGGAGTAGCAAAGTCATTTTCAATGGCTTTTGTTTGGCTTTAGAAAACCAATACCATAAACTGATGAAAGCTGACAAAGACATACATTCCTGTCATGTGTGTACACTTATTTTGATAAATAAACTTATGTTTATACACATTCTGGAAAAGGTAATGTTGCTTTCACCTTCCTAATATAGAAATGTCCCTATGCATTTTTGTCTTTCTGGATATTCTTCCCCAGGAATCCTTTGATGAAGGCTAGTAATTTCTCTTTAGCTAAAGCTTATTATGTAAAAAGGCATATAATTTTATTTAAAATATTAATAGAGTGCATTTACCTTCACAGTTTCTTTAGTACAGGGTTTATTACCCTCTTGGTTAAAAGGATACATGATAGTTCCAGTTTACCTGGTATCAGGTCCAAGCCACTGGTTTCTGTTACACTTTTTTTCTGATAAATGAAATATCCTAGCGCTCTAGTACACTGTCTTTATATGTATGTTTGTATACTGCAACTAAGTTCTTCTTTAAGACTATTTTCTGTCCATCCTTCAAGGAAAGTTTTTTTCATGTAAAGACTCATTTCCATGTCTCTTTTATGCTCTATTTATGTGTGTTTCAACACACCTTAAAACAAGAGTAACAGAAAAGTACAACATTACAAAATCCATTCCAACAATGCGTGTTTGTGGGTCATTGGTAGGTCAGTACTCCTTGATTCGTAAAACTAACTTTTACATTATTTTTTAATATCACAGAATCACACAAAGTCTTTACTATGTCTTATTCAAGTTTGCCTATTGCGATGTCTACATTATTTTCAGAGTTGCTGTCACTGTACAATCAAGCATTGTAATCATATTCTGTATTTTTATTCCCAGCATGTGTTACATTAAGGTTCTTTAGAGAAATTTGTTGATAGCCAAAAGTCTTGCTACTAAAGCTACTTGCTAATAAGGACAAAAACTCAGAAAACAAGCTCTTTGCACAGACATTTAGACTGTCCACAAGGTAAATGTGTAAATCAGATGTAAGCTTCTTTGTCATGAGTGACAAATGCCACATGAGATAAGGTAAAGAAAGAAATGCATGGCCACAATAAAAAAGTATCATATAAATGTGGTTTACATGTTCTAGCATGCTCTGAGTTTGTTCTAGTCTGCCTGACAATTGCAGCCCATAACAAATCATGAATTATTATCACATGAATGTAATACTTTAATCTGCAATGGCGTACACGGCAATAAACTCACTAAACTGCATCAATCAGTTTTCCAGAACCTTCTGGGGAAACAAATATTCATCATAAGAAATCGCAATTAATTGAGTAGGTACGCCTTGCATTTCTTATTTCTAGGTTTATAATTGCCTGTATAGCTGTACAGAGAAAATTCTGTATAAGTGCATGACCCATTCTTTAACAAATCTTTAATTATAGAGTTTACTATAACTCTTCTTCACATATGTTTACACTTTGAAGTAGTTTACACTTCATAATGCAGAATACCTGAAAAAAATGTGTAGCAAAAAAAAGCAGAACACGTCAGTTTTGCACGCTACTCATTATTATAACCACTTTGCCATAAAGTGGTAGTCTTTAGCTATTAGAGTAATCTAGGACTAAGCTGTCGTGGGATCTGAATTCTTAAGGAATATGAGTATCTTTGTTAGCTCCTCTCCTTCCCAGTCATCTGAGGAGCTGAAGTTGTTTCACAGAAGCTTAGAAAGCAATTATGAATAAAGATTTACAGAATTAGGTCTTTCTTTATTTCTCAGCAATTGTATTTCTTCTAGAGTAATTGGTAACTGTGATCTAAGTAATTGTGTTCTGTGATGTTCCAATGAAATGCTGCAAGCCAACACACCAAAGTAACTGAAGGATGAAGCACATTTCTAATGTATTAATAAATTGATTTAACTTTTAGTTCCTGCGTCCAGTTCTGTTTCTTAGAACTCTCTCATAATTATGCAGCTATACAGACATTTTAAGTTACAGTGAAATGGTCATTTCAAAAATGTTCCGATAATCCATTCAGTATCGGCATCCTTGTAGTACTGAAATCTGAATATTTAAGTACTGATTTTAGAAAATAAATATGTATTTTATATGACTATCACCTGTTAATTCTTTTTTTTTAATTCTTTAAGCAAGTGGGTATAACATGAATAAAAGTAATTTCTATGTGCAATTTTTAGTAATTTCTACATGTTTTTACACAGTCATCTCTGTGAGCTACAGTAAGTCATACAGGCTGACATTTTCCTCAAGCATAGATTGGATATGAAATCCAGCTCATGACTCTGCAGGACACCAAGGTTGATTAAACCTTCATATACTTCACACACTCTGTTTTTCTCCAGTAGAAGCAACCTTTTCTCTGTACACAGTATAGCCAAAGGCTGGAATTACAGAGCATAATGAGGAAGTTACCTTCAGTTACCTTCAGAAACATGGATGAGACAGTCAGGGCCCCCGTTGTTTCTACGTTTGTACTGGGTTGTGTGTTGCCAGTGCCAGGAGATGCCTTTAAGCATAAAGGTCAGGCTGAGCATAAGGGATTCATGGAAACTTGAAAACTGAAGTTATACTTCTTAAATAAAAATTCATTTTTTTTTTTTACCAGATTCTATGTAATTGTTTTGGGCTGGTTTGGGGGTTTTTTGTATCAGTTTGTTTTTTTCCAATATTGCCTAGTGTTCTAGTTCATTTTTGTATCATTAATATGTACCTAGTGTTCTAGATCACTGTTATATCATTAATATAATGAGTGCATGTCTTTCCCTTAAAAGCTTAGAAGCTATAGTAAAAGTAAAAATTAACAATTTTTCCCCCAGAGTTAAAATGTAACTGAAATAGTATGCATGATAACCAAATTTCGAAGTACTTTCACTGAAAAGCAGGAGTCTGGATTTAATTTTAGGAAAGAAGTGATCAATGAATGATAGAGTTGAAGGATACATTACCATCTTAAAAAGTTTGTTTTCAAGTGTATGTAAGTGGCACTGCTCTGCAAATGTTGCAATATTTAAATTATTAAATACTGGAAAACAGTGGAAGCCATGATACACTACTCCCATAGTAGGTAAATTAAATCCCTATTTGAATGTAATACTTTTTGATATCCAGACCAATTCACTATACTGCTTACAACATTAATGTCTTCTAGCTCATGAGCACTTACCTACTATAATAAGTCCCAAAAGTTTTTCTAACTACTTATTTCATCAGTCGTTGCAAAAAAAGAAAATCCCAACTGTATAGACATTGTCTTTTGTAACTCCCTCTCTTACATCCATTCAAAATACCATGAAAAACAAAGGCAGTTTGGGGCCATCCAATCTTTCCTCTCCAACAGGTTTCATCACATACTTACAATATGTCTAAGTTTACAGGTGACACCAAACTTGGGGGGGAGTGTTGATCTGCTTGAGGGTAGGAAAGCTTTGCTGAGGGAACTGGACAGGCTGGATCAATGGGCCAAGGTAAATTTAATGGGGTATAATGAGGTTAAGTGCCAGGTCCAGGACCAACATAGTGGCCTCCTGTGGTGGAATGACTGTGGATGTCACCTCCCTGGACTTCTCTAAGGCTTTTGACACCACCTGCCCCAACAACCTTCTCTCTACATTGGGGAGATACAAATTCATGAATAGGTGAACTATTCGGTAGATCAGGAATTTGTTGGATGGTCACATCCGGAGGGTAATGGTCCACAGACAATGTCCAGATGGAGACTGGTGACAAGTGGTGTCTCTCAGCAGTCAGTATTGGGACCAGTACTGTTTAATATCTTCATCAGTGATGGAAAGAATAGGATTGAGTGCACACTCAGCAAGTCTACAGACAACACCAAGCTGAGTGGTGCAGTTAACATATCTGAGGGGTGAGTTGCCAGAGGAACCTAGACAATATTGAAAAGTGGGCTCATATGAATCTCACGAGGTCCAACAAGGCCCAGTGCAATGTTGTCTACCTGGGTTGGGGAAAGCCCCTGTATCAATACAGGCTGAGGGATGAAGGGATTCAGAGCAGCCCTGAGAAGAACTTTAGGGTTCTGGCGGGTGAAAACCTGGACATGAGCCATCAATGTGAGTTATAAATACTACCTATATTCTGGCCTGTATCAAAGGAAGCATGGCAAGCAGGTCAATGGAGGTGATTCTGCCACTCTACTCTACTCTGGTGAGACTCCATTTGGCGTACTGCATCCAACTCTGAAATTCTAAGCACAGGCAAGACATGGACCTGTTGGAATGGGTCCAGAGGAAGACCATAGAAATGATGAGAGGTATGGAGCACTTCTATAGGGAAAGGTTGATAGAGCTGAAATTGTTCAGCCAGGAGAAGAGAAGGCTCTGGGAAGATATTATTGTAGCTTTTTGGTACTTAAGAGAGGCCTGCAAGAATGATGGGGACAAACTTTTAACAAGTCCTGTTGCGATAGGACAAGAGATAATGGTTTTAAACTAAAAAAGAGTAGATTCAGATTAAGTATGAAGAAGAAATTTTCTACAACAGGGGTGGTGAAACACTGTAATAGGTTGCCCAGAGAGGTGGTAGAGGCCCCACCCCGGAAACATTCAAGGTCTGGTTTTATGGGGCTCTGAGCAATCTGATCTAGTTAAGACGTCCCTGCTCCTTGCAGAGGAGGTGGACCAGATGTTCTTTGAAGTTATGTTCCAATACAAGTTATTCCATGATTCTGTGATAGAAAAGATTTTTTTATAGACAATATTTTGGTGCTTAATAAAATCTTGCTCCCTTTATGTGTTTGTTTGGGTTTTTTCTCAAATTCAAGCAAAGAAAATGAAAGAAAACTTTCTTTGAACAAAGAAAAAAGCATATTAAATACTTTTCCAGGATGGCTTTACAAAACTTTTACATTTTAAATCTTTCTGACAGCCTCTTAAAATAATCTGGTTATTGGTAGGGTGTAATTATATCAGTCTTCCATCAGTTTTCACTTTACTGCTGTGGATCACCAGAATTAAAGGGATTATATGTGATCATTAAGAGCTGCTAAATTTAATGCCATATTGGGAGGTAAATTACTTTAGTCATATTTTAAATCATAGTGAGAGCTTTAGCAACTGTACAACTTGAACTATAAAACTATTCAAAATCAGCATTGGAGATAGCTCAGTGCTTTCACCTGTAAACATTATTGGCACATTTGAATTCTGTTTGTGCCTCTGAAATTCCTGTGCAAATTTCCAAATTCTTGGTTTTTGGGCTATTGACTGAGTTTAATGCTCTCTTATAAATTCCCACTCCTCCCTCCTTTTTCTTGCCCAGCTGCTTATGATATATTCAAAGATTCAATTTGATTTGGTGAAAAAGTTGAAAAAGCATATCATAGGGAAGGATGTTGCAGCGCTTTTCCTTAGTATTTTCAGACTGGACATATTAGTATGTATTAGTAACAATGGTCATTCCAGTGTGACAGCTGTTGTCACCTGATTTCAGACAGAAATTGTATTTCAATCAAACTGTGTATATTTGGAAAAGACATGGCATTTTCTACTGCTTCTTCTTCACAGTACAAAACTGTTTTCTGTGGATATGTTTTTTAAAAAAAACCCTCACTGCATAGGCCTCCTGTTACAAATATACAATTAATTACAACTTTATTCTGTATTTCAGTGTAAATTCCACTACTTGGAAAACATTTTAGCCTGCCTGTAGAAATTAAATGAGTAGAAAGACTGGGAAAATGTAAATGCAAAAGGAAAAATATAGATTTCTAATACAGATTTAAAATTAAATTCAAACAGGAAGATGACAGTAAACAAGAAGTCATTTTGAGAGGAAAATTTATAAAGGAAAATCTATGGGCATTTTTTAGATTAACATTCTAAAAGCCTATCTACTATACCTGCATTTTCATTTAACACTTGCATTCTTATATCAATAATATCAGAATCATTATTCAGCCTTACAAATTGGAAGAAAAAAAATGAATCTCATTCATTTGCTGATAGGAAACCGGTTCCATTTACATTTGAGTTTCTCCTTGGAACCTACTAATATAGAAGGATACTTTCATTAAATTAAGTTAAATAGAGTGATACTAACAGGCTATATAATACTTGGAAAAGGCTTTGGGTTGGTTCCTACCTGGTTGGATCTTAATGTTAGCACGGCTTTCGGGCTGCTTTCCAATACTCTTCAATACTCATACTAAATAAGCACCTTTGATGAATTATAAGGAATTCTGGATATTAAGTAAGTCTACTGTCTTTAATCAGTGATTTTATAATTTATAATTCAATATAATATACTTAAATTTAATCAGCTAATTGATATTAGCTGGGAACAATGAGATAAACTATGAAATACTATGTAGACTTAAAAAAAACCTCAAACTTGTAATGCTCTTTGAAACAAAATGGGAGAATCATTTGCTAATTACAAGCTGAACAAGATGTTAAAAAATTGTATCTGTAGTATTCCTAATTATACTATATATTTTATTATTTTGAATGTAACTTGTATTTCAGTTTAGAAACTAAACTGAGATTGTCTTGGCCATTTAAGAGTTTGAATTATGTTGAAAAAATGGAAAGGAGATAGATGGACTGAGAAGAGATGCACTCACAGTGATTGAGCAAACTTAGGAAGGCTGGGAACACTGTCTAGTAGTTGCAGTTTATATATGTTTCTCACAGTTGTTTGGACAGAAGTTTAAAATATTCTTATCTAACACACCATCCTGTCTGAGATTATAGTCCATGCCATTACTGAGTTCTTATTCCAAAATTGCACAGAAACAGAAGATAACTCTGTTGGGTCAAGTGGAAAAAAAAGATTTCCAGGAATGGAAGCAGTTCTGATTATACAGGGTCTAGGTTTCATAACTCAAAAAAATATTATATTTTAGAACACAAGAAGTGCACGTATTTGAAAGCACATTCAAGCTTATAATGACATTATGTGAGTTCAATTTGAGCTACATCACCTTGTGAACAATTATTGTGACTTTTTAATATTTCCACTATTGATTATCATCCATAAAATGCAGTGTGGTTACTTCCATGGCTGCTTGTTTAACAGCTAAATAATTTATTTACATTTCATAGCCCGTATACTTCTGCCCCAGAGATAATTGTGAGTTTCATAGAATCACAGAATCATAGAATAACCAGGTTGGAAGAGACCCACCGGATCATCGAGTCCAACCATTCCTATCAAACACTAAACCATGCCCCTTAGCACCTCGTCCACTCGTGCCTTAAACACCTGCAGGGAAGGTGACTCAACCACCTCCCTGAGCATCCTGTTCCAGTGCCCAATGACACTTTCTGTGAAGAATTTTTTCCTAATGTCCAGCCTAAACCTCCCCTGGCGGAGCTTGAGGCCATTTCCTGATGCCCTGTCCCCTGTCACTTGGGAGAAGAGGCCAGCACCCTCCTCTTTACAACCTCCTTTCAGGTAGTTATAGAGAGCAATGAGGTCTCCCCTCAGCCTCCTCTTCTCCAGGCTAAACAACCCCAGCTCTCTCAGCCGTTCCTCATAAGGCCTGTTCTCCAGCCCCCTCACCAGCTTTGTTGCTCTTCTCTGGACTTGCTCCAGAGCCTCAACATCCTTCTTGTGGTGAGGGGCCCAGAACTGAACACAGGATTCCAGGAGCGGTCTCACCAGTGCCGAGTACAGAGGGAGAATAACCTCCCTGGACCTGCTGGTCACACCGTTTCTGATACAAGCCAAGATGCCATTGGCCTTCTTGGCCACCTGGGCACACTGCTGGCTCATGTTCAGTCGGCTGTCAACCAACACCCCCAGGTCCCTCTCCTCCAGGCAGCTTTCTAGACAGACTTCTCCTAGTCTGTAGCACTGCATAGGGTTGTTGTGCCCCAAGTGCAGGACCCGGCATTTGGCCTTGTTAAACCTCATGCCATTGGACTCAGCCCAGCGGTCCAGCCTGTTCAGATCCCTTTGCAGAGCCTCCTGACCCTCCAGCAGATCAACACTTCCATCCAGCTTAGTGTCGACTGCAAACTTGCTAAGGGTGCACTCAATGCCTTCATCCAGGTCATTGATAAAGACATTGAACAGGGCTGGACCCAGCACTGAGCCCTGGGGAACCCCACTTGTCACTGGCCTCCAGCTGGATTTCACACCATTTCCCACCACTCTCTGGGCCCGGCCATCCAACCAGTTTTCCACCCAGGAGAGTGTGCGCCTGTCCAGGCCAGAGGCTGACAGTTTCTCAAGCAGAACGCTGTGAGAAACTGTGTCAAAGGCCTTACTGAAGTCCAGGAAGACCACATCCACAGCCTTTCCCTCATCCAGCAGCCGAGTCACTTTGTCATAGAAGGCGATCAGGTTAGTTTGGCAAGACCTGCCTTTTGTGAACCCATGTTGACTGGGCCTGATCACCCAGTTCTCTTGCATGTGCTTCATGATAGCACTCAAGATCACCTGTTCCATGACTTTCCCTGGCACTGAGGTCAGACTGACAGGCCTGTAGTTTCCCGGATCCTCCCTGCGACCCTTATTTCCTGGGTCCTCCCTGCGACCCTTGGTTTGAACCAATCCCTTTCCCATCTGCATTGTTAATCCTTAAAACTAGACATAGTGCCCTCTAACAGACCTCTAAAATCCTTTAATGTTGGCAGAGGGAGAGAGATCTAAGACAGATCTTACTGCAGCAGTGGCAGGGTAAAAGCCATTGCCTTAGGCTAGTCTGTTATAGAACATGCTTGGTCTATGGACAAGCCACTACTGCTGAAAATTTACCTGACTTTCTTTCATGTTCACCCAGAATAAAAGGGATTTCACAAACATGCCAATGTTTTTCTTCCATATTGCAAACTGTTAAATGGCTTCTCAAGCTGAAAATTTCCTGTAATAGTTAAAAAAGATATTAAGTTTTAGTAAATAATTGATAGATAAAAAAGTTGCAACAGTGCATCAGCTAACAGCTGATGGTGTAGCAATAATCTGTAAAAAGTACCCAGTCAATATCTCTGAAAGTTCCAGTGTGCACAATGTCTTTCTGCATAACCTCTAAACTTCAGAAATCATCAGCAATTTGTTAGCATGGCAATTAACAGAAGACTAAAATCAGTGGGAGACAAACAGATGTTACTTTTAGGGGGAATTATCCTGTATTATTTCTAGCAAAATCTTCTACAAAATTTTACTGTATCTCCAGATGGGATTGCACTGCCATTTCAGAAAGTTGTAATGTAATGTCAGAGGCCAAGGCTGTGACCCATGATAACATCCCATCATGAACAGACAAGGATTGAGCTATTAATTATATTACTGTCCACACCAAGGTCAATACTGAACATTACAGATGTATTTTCAGCTTTAAACTTGATTTGTTGTTGTTGTTGTTGAAGATTCACTGAGATTCAGAAATGTTCACATCTTCAATTTTCCTGTATGATTTGAGTTTCTGTATGTTCACAGACAAAAACTTCAAGGACCTGACACATTAATTTATGCATTTACCTTAGAATTGTCTAATGATACTGAATGAAACTACTGGCAAAGTGGATGGTTTTTTTATTTATTCATAACAAAATTATTCTCATACTTTGAAATTCGGTAGACTGCATTTTTCTGTGAGATTGTACTGTTTAACGAATGTCTGTTTTTTCCCATTTAATCTTCTATTTTGAAAAAGTACTAAAATGTTTTCTGAAATTAATGTCTCATTAGAACCCTGGCAGGTAAAAAAGTTAAGTGTTGCTACAGTTCTGCTCTAATAGCATATAGCAAAGCATTGCTATAGGTCAGAAAAAATTGGTCAGTTTAATCCACCCGTATTATGATTTTAAAATGGCAGATTTTTAAGTGTTCTAATTATCTTGACCATATGTTGAAATGTTCCTTGGCTTTAGGCCAGAACAAAATACATTGCAGCTGAAATACTGTTAAACAGAATGTCCTGAATATTCTTCATACAAAACCTGAACCACTGATAGCGATAATATAAATTCCATCTCTGTCAGCTGACAGCCCATCAAATTTACTTAGGGGTAGAGTCTATGTTCCTCTGTGTGGGATTGAAGGATACATAGAAATGGAAGAAAAAGAAAAAAAAAAAAAGATTAATCTCAAGCTTCCCTTACCACTTCAGAAGTCAATATTAAGTCTAGAAAAATCTTCTGTTTCTAAAATCAGGAATTCTCCTATACTGTTAGTATTACATAAATTTTCCCATGGCTACTGGTAAGTCCAAATAAAAGAAAAAAAAATGCAAGAAAAGACCTATTTAACCTTTGTTATATAAGGGGAGAAAATATGCTTTATAATTTCAGTATACAGTAGCATAAAAACTTGTAAACTAACATATGAGTATTCATGAATGTTTTAGAAACACAATGTTGTTTGACAAAATATATAAAAATAGAAATACCACTCAATTATGCAGTGTAATGTTCTATATTTTTAAGAAACCCTTTTGCAACTCCTTCTTTCCTGTCTGTGTTTTCTAATTACAATGTAAATCAACGTTATTGAAATGCAAATAAGATCTTCTTAGGAAACAACATAAAATAAAGTTTAAGTTGGTAGCAATGCTATTTCTTTTGTTTGAAACTGCACTAACTAGACCTCATGAGGACCAGAATTTTTTAGATTGTGTTACTTGTGTACTTTTTACTCCAGCAATACCCATTCCTGCAAGAATGAGATTTTTAATTCAACAAACAGTGTAAAAAGCGAACAGCATACTACTACTTTGACCTTTTCAGCGTTCTTCATTTTAATGGGTGCCCATGTACCCTGCTTCCGTAGCTCTTACAACCTCTGAGGATAAAAGAGAAGCTGGTCAACCAATAAAAAGACATTACGTTTAAAAAGTTAGAGTGCATATGAAGGCTTTATAGGGTATTCATCTTCTAGATTTTCATTTTAAAAAAATGGAAACTTGCACAAACTCCAAACAAAAAGGCTGTTCAATTTTTTCTTGGAAAAGGTTCCTTGCAAATAATTTGCAAATTAAAACATACTTTCTTGCAAGAAACATATTTGTTATAATGAAAAGATTAATGTAACACGTTTGTTTGAAGAAATGCATTCAGAGAAGAAGCAAAAAAGAAATGCTCAAGGTTACAGAACATGCAATGATAATGTCAGTCACAAGTTTGAAGTCATGGTGTTTGAAAAAGCCCTTTCAAGAGTGGTCTTTCTGTCACCTTGAAACACCATTAAACTTACATTGTATTTATGGCATTACTCTTTACCACAATATAAAGAAGAACATTACTCATGTTAAATGACTCCTTTAAAAAAAAATAATCAAGAGACTAGTAAGAGAACAAGAATTACTTTTGAGAATGAATTTCATTTCATCCCAAGTCAGATATATAAATTAAATCAGATTAATTATATTTTGAATGTGTCTGTTTATATTAAATTACTGAAAAAGTAGTTCAGAATATCAGCCTACATACAGATGCCAACAATACAGTCATCAAAGTTAGATCTGAAAAATTAGGCAGGATGAATATGGAATGAAAATATGCACACATTAAAAGTCTTTTCTCAGCTTAGTACTCTGTTCTTTCTGCTTCTAATGCTTAAACATATTCTGAAATGTCTTCCCATTGTATTTTAGGTGCAATTCAGCAAAGCCGCTCAGCAGTGTTGATGTCATTCTCTTATATCACTAGCAATAAATATTTTTTTCAATGTAGATTATTTGAGTGTTCTTTGATACACCCTGTTCTAAGAAGTGCTACCATTATGTTTTAAAAGAGCCTGTATTTAAATTCACCATATTTCACCCAGGTTTCTCTCAGAACCCTTCCGGATTTTAAAACCAACTAAATAGCTGACATTCCTGATAAATCACACTGTCCAGAGATGAGTGAAGAGCTCTTCCTGAGTGGAGTGCTCCCACAACCCTTGTTACCTGCGAAGAGAATCTGAATGATTTTTTTTTTTCATATGAGAATATTTCGCATTTAAAATAAATTCCATGGTTTAGTTGTCTTTGGACCTCATACCATAGCCAGACATCTCAACTTATATCCTGCCAATGTATGATGCATCTCCAGCATGGGGGAAAGACCCCAGTTAAATACTGGATGGTTCTAAGCTCCTTATCATATTTCTAGCAAAAATTTAATTGTTAAGTGTACAAATTTCTTTATGAGGAAGTTTCCTTCTGGAATTTGTAAAGATTCTCCATGTGAACACTATGAAATGAACTGAAGCTGCTAGACTCCCAGTAAAAAGCCCCAAATCTAAGCTTGTATATTCCTCTTTAAACAGAATTTTAATTCAGCTCTTTTAATTGCCATTTTGAAAAAATGCTGGAGTTTCAGGTTTTTTTCACAGCAAAGGCTCTTAAGGTCATCTGCACTATTTACATAGTACTAAAAGACTGTGTTTCTTAATGGGAATTTAAACTTCTCCTTGTTGAATGCATTGACTGCATTTAGAACCACTGTCAAAATCATCTATGTTTTACCTTATCTCAAGTGTTTCTAATGGCATTACCCAAGGCCTGTTATAGTTTGGAAAGAATCAGATCCAATCTTTACACAGAACACTGATGTAACTGAATATATACTATTAAACATAGATAGAAGTAAATTTTGTGTGGTTTTCAATATTTCTATTTCTATTTCAATATTTCTATGCACGACTTTCTGATGATCCTGTAACAATATCTGTGTGATGCAGGACTAAAATATGCTGTGACTGTCAAGAAATCACATATGAGAAAACTTATTAAGCAGTCATCTCCTTGAGAATATCAATGAAAAATCACATATTTATAGCAGAGGCTTTGAAAGTATCCTTGGAGTAGAAACACTGATTGTGACCAATTAATTAACACAGACAAAAACTGGAGAAGAAAGGACTTCAGAACTGGTCACTCACATTCTGTACTGTACTGCTACGTGTACTTATTATGATTAACAGCAACTGCAATTTTACCATTTGGATAAGATTTTGTTGTCTGCGATTCTCGTGGAGAAGGGGCTGTTAAAACTGGATGCAATGGTCCATCTCTGTGGCAGACTACCAGTGAATCACTTATTTCCCGTGCTACTTTCCTCCTCTTCCAATTTCAAAATTAATAGAAAAAATGTGTATCAAACATATCACCAAGAATTTACTATATTTCTTCAAATATGTTCCAGCTTTTGTCTGAATGTCCTTTCATTACGTCCTACCATCCTATGGGAATAATGCTTCAGCCCAGTAAATAGGTTTTTGCCATTACTAGCAGAAGACCTTTGACTCTGCAGTGCCCTGGGGGTGCAGGGCCTGGGGCCCAGGCCTGGTCTGAGTGTCTTCAACTGCTCTGATTACCTGGGACTGGGTGCCTTTAAACAAATGCATGAAGCTGAGGCAACAAACAGGAGGAGCTCAACAATACCGTGCCACTAGAAAGTTATGATCTAGTTGCCATCACTGAAATTTGGTGGAAGAAATCTCATGACTGGAGTGTGGCTATCGATGGCTACAGGTTGTTCAGAAGGGACAGACTGGACAGGAGGGGTGGAGGCATTGCCCTCTGTATCAGGAAATGGATAGAGTGTGAAAAGTTGTCTTTAAAGGGTAGACATGAACAGGGTGAAAGCTTGTGGGCCAGAATAAAAGACCGGGGCAGCAAAGGGAACCTTGCGGATGGTGTGTACTACAGGGCACCTGATCAAGGAGAGCCAACCAATGAAGTCTTCTTCCTCCAGCTACGGGAGGCTTCACACTCGCAAACTCTCGTAGTACTGGGGCACTTCAGCCACCCTGACACGTGCTCAAAAAGTAGCACAGCAAGCTGTAGGCAATCCAGGAGACTCCTAGGTTGCATTGAAGATAATTTCTTAGCTCAGCTAATAGACACCGCTACCTGAGGGGATGCAATACTGGACCTGATGATCACCAGTGCAAGTGAGCTCATCAGTGACATCAAGACTGGAGGCAGTCTGGGATGCAGTGATCACACACTGGTGGAGTTCAAGGTCCTGAGGGAATGGGACAGGCAAGGAGTAGAGTCAGGAGAAAAGAGGGCTCTAAGGAGACCTTATAGCATCCTTCCAGTACCTGAAGGGGGCCTACAAGAAAGCTGGGGAGGGACTTTTTACAAAGGCATGTAGTGACAGGACTAGGGGCAATGGCTATAAATTGAAGAGGGGGAAGAGTTAGAGTAGACATAAGGAGGAAGTTCTTCAAAATGAGGGTGGTGAGGCAATGGAACAGGTTGCCCAGGGAAGTTGTGGATGCCCCCTCCCTGGAAGTGTTCAAGGTTGGATGGAGCCTTGAGCAGCCTGATCTAGTGGGAGCTCTGCCTGCCTGTGGCAGGGAGGGTGTAATTAGATGATCTTTAAGGTCCATTTCAACTCAAATCATTCTATGATTCTACGATTTGCCTTCTCAAGCACATTGAGGCTGTGCAACACCATCAGTTGTGCAGACCGTGCTGAAGAAACCTACAGAAATAAGCCTAAATTGGACCAAGATTGAGGAGGAAGAAAATTCCTCCATGAGCATCAAATTACTCACAGGAAAGCCCAGAGAATGCTGAAATCTTGTAATCCTCCTCTTCTCCTGAGAATGAGTGAAACTGTCCACCCAAACACCCAGAGGGATGCCCAAGGAGTGAGCATTATCACCCAAAAAAAGGGCCAGAAGTTAGTAATTTGTCTGGTTTAATAATATTAAGCTGGTGAAGGGCCTGGAGAACAAGTCTTATGAGGAACAGTTGAGGGAACTGGGGTTATTTAGCCTAGAGAAGAGGATGCTGAGGATGCTGAGAGGGTGTACTGTCTACAACTACCTGAAAGGAGGTTGTAGAGTGGTGAGTGTTGATCTCTTCATCCAAGTGAGAGGTGATAGAATGAGAGCGAATGTCCTAAAGCTGCACCATGGGAGATTCAGATTGGTCACTAGGAAAAACTTCTTTGCTGAAAGTGTTATCAAGCACTGGAGCAGGCTGACCAGTGTGGTGACTGAGTCACTATCCCATTTAAAATACAGGTAGATGAAGTGCTTAGGGATATGATTTAGTAGTGGACAGGTATGGTTGGACTTGATGATCTCAAAGGTCTTTTCCAACCTAGGGATTCTACGATTCTGTGAATATTAAGGCTACTGTTCTCTCTTTTCTGTAATAATTTGAGTTATGATTATTAGTGTTATTGCAACTAGACTCACGATAACCGTTCATTTTATTTTGATTAGATCGATTAGATTTTTTAACAAATACTTGACTCCATACAGGAGGATTGTTCTGGATTTGCTTATGTCAAGCTAAGTGTCTTCTCATCCATAAGTCACACATTACTATTGGAATAAGAATTGTTAGCCTACTTTCAAGGTGGTGTAGTTACTGTCTGTCCTGCAAACCATCATATGCCCTTTTTGGAGTCTTCAGCTACAATTGATTTAAATTACCAGGCAACTTCTTCTCTTAACAACTTCAATTGGAGCCACAGGTAACGTGGGAGAAATACATAGTCTCAAGGGAAAATATTTCAAGTATTGTGTGTATGAAATGCATATACATGTATTGTTGTACTGTCAAAGAGCTACAGTTACATTATGGTTAATAACCACTATCACCTTAAGAATCTTTCTCATATGTAAGGGACAAAAAAAGCTATAACGTTTATTCTGGAAGTAGACCATAAAGTGATTAAAATAAAATACATAACGTAGCATACCATCACATGAAGTACAATAAAACAAAACATAAACCAATAGGAATTAGGGTACTCAGCTACTGGAGTTGCAGATTTCACTTAATATGAAAGTTGACTCCAGTTTGTACAATATGATGACATTTGAAAAAGGCACAGAATTCTTATTCATCATCTCAGGAATTATAAATGCTTAACACTTACAGTAGCCTCCAACAGTCATGATGCTGTCCATATGATCATAAAAGATGGAGAGGATTAAATGAAAATTTAAGAAAAAAAGGAAAAAAAACAAAGAAAACCACCCCAAATCAGAAAATATTTCTTACATTTGGCCTTCCTGGCTAAGTAAGTATACAGATCTATGAATATGAAAAAAAAAATGAATGTAATAAAACACCACAGCATAAAAAAAGGTATCTACAGCTGTGTTACAATGAATGAATTCCTTAGCCTAAAGCCAGGCTGGACTGTTACACTTCTAATGGAATGTAAGGTCAGCTAACTTTTTATTCAGTACCACATAGAAATCCAACTGTCTTGTTTCTCTCCTTTATCTTAATATGAATGTAACCCAGATCAAAGCTCTCTTAAAAGATCAGTGCTGTTCCCTGAAAAGAGAAGTAAAAAGAGTCGTCTGCCCAAGTCCCTATTTTTCTTCTGAAATTTATTGGCAATTATTAATATCATATGTTATTTGAGTCAGGCTTCAGATAAGAGCTTGATAGAACTTTACTTCTATTTTGCTCACTACATACTTTATGTATGAGGTTTAACAAGGCCAAGTGCCGGGTCCTGCACTTGGGGCACAACAGCCCTATGCAGTGCTACAGACTAGGAGAAGTCTGTCTAGAAAGCTGCCTGGAGGAGAGGGACCTGGGGGTGTTGGTTGACAGTGACTGAACATGAGCCAGCAGTGTGCCCAGGTGGCCAAGAAGGCCAATGGCATCTTGGCTTGGATCAGAAACAGCGTGACCAGCAGGTCCAGGGAGGTTATTCTCCCTCTGGACTCGGCACTGGTGAGACCGCTCCTGGAATCCTGTGTTCGGTTCTGGGCCCCTCACCATAAGAAGGATGTTGAGGCTCTGGAGCGAGTTCAGAGAAGAGCAACGAAGCTGGTGAGGGGGCTGGAGAGCAGGCCTTATGAGGAACGGCTGAGAGAGCTGGGGTTGTTTAGCCTGGAGAAGAGGAGGCTGAGGGGAGACCTCATTGCTCTCTACAACTACCTGAAAGGAGCTTGTGGAGAGGATGGTGCTGGCCTCTTCTCCCAAGTGACAGGGGACAGGACAAGAGGGAATGGCCTCAAGCTCCACCAGGGGAGGTTTAGGCTGGACATTAGGAAAAAATTTTTCACTGAAAGGGTCATTGGGCACTGGAACATGCTACCCAGGGAGGTGGTTGACTCGCCTTCCCTGGAGGTGTTTAAGGCACGGGTGGACGAGGTGCTGAGGGATATGGTTTAGTGTTTGGTAGGAATGGTTGGACTCGGTGATCCGGTGGGTCTCTTCCAACCTGATTGTTCTATGTCAAAATAAATCACAGATGGCGTAGTAGTGTTTTTATATTCCTGTACTGTCAACTTAGAGCCAAAATTACCCTTAAAAAAGTTACAAACCTGCATCTGAAACTTGTTAGAACTGAAATTCTTTGTCAGCTCCATTAAGTTCTTCAAATCAAATCCATAATTAAAGTCAAAGTCATGTCTACACATACTTTCAGAGACCGCCTAGTGAGTTAGTGGTTATGATACAGATTTGTTCTTTTCAGAATTCTTGCATTAGAGGTGGTCATGTATCTATTGACTTTATGTCTAAACAGAAGAACTGAAAGTTATTACACATTATTAAAGTGTAGTGGAAGAAATGAAAGAATTTTGACTAGTCTTTCACAGAACTTATGCTTGTGTTAGCTCATCACCTTTTACAAAGTGTATCCTTAGAATGTAAAGTTTCTTGTAGAAGGATTATAATTGTTATTGGCAGCCATCACAAATTACATTCAAGACTACATAGAAGAGGAACATTATCCTGTTACATGTTCTGCATCTTTTTCCTCTACATTTATGCTTACGTGTCTAGATTTAATATGCTGATTTATTTCAGATTGCTCAAAGATCAGGGAATATGGGTGGGGCATGTCTAGTGTTCTACCGAGCTAGAGAAATAAGAAACACCTGTAATATCTGTTTCACTTAGCATAGAGAAATAATTTAATGCATTGCCTTCATACACTTACTACTGGAATGTTATGGCAAAAAAAAGGTATACCTGGCTTTTTATTTTATAGCTAGATAAGTAATTAGCTTTCTTTTCTGCACAGTCAAGTAGAAAATGTGTAACCTCAACTCTGTGCAGTATATCTCTGTGATGTCTTTAATTTGCATTTCTTTGATAACAGTAATATTAACATGTTACTTGACACATGTTGATATATGGTTACAAGAGAGAGTGTAATTTTCATCTTTTTCCACAGTGTAAGATACATTAGATTACTACTTAACTTTTAACTTTATTATGCTTTTGGAGAAATGGGGTTAAGTTAGTTGATATTACATCAAAATAAGCCATCAAAGCATGTTCCTTTTCTGAGTAAAAGAAGGTTTGTTACTCAAATGAAATGCTATAGTCTCCACTATTATCTTTATATTAGTTGATATGAGATAAACCCTGTGATAAAATCTGATGAAATTACTTTCAAAATTATATTTATCCTAGTATACACAAGCAAAAGAGAATCTGAAAAAGATACACTGAATTATATTTAGACAATAACATAGTCTGAAACCTTTCCGTTCCTTTTCCCTCCCCATGCTCCCACACAGCGATCTTCATTAACACTCTTGTTCAAAAAGAACATGTTTAAGGCAGATTTGATTAGTTTTTGAATATTAATTCTTTATTGATTATTTAGAAAAAACGAAAGTGTAACTGAGGGAGTATTAGTACCCACTGTCACGAGTGGGTGACCTACTATCATGGAAACTCAATAACAAAATAAAAAAACCCTAGTGCTTATTGCATTTAGTGGTTTTAAGTGTCTTTTTATCACAGAATCACAAAATGGTTGACGTGGGAAGGAATCTCTGGAGGCTGTCTTGTTCAACCTCTAATATGTCAAAAGAATTTTGGTTATAGCATTTCAAGAATGATTTATATTATAATTCAGGCTTGGGTTCATCAGCAAGTGGTGCATTTTTCCATCTGAATTAAGATTACTTTAGCTGCTTAATCTATACCATCCAGGTACTTAAATTTGCTTCTAAATTACGGCAGTTTAAAATCTTCTAACTTTCCATTGCATTCATAAAAAATTGCAATTATTTTATGCTTTTTTAATAATTTCAGCTACTAATTTATTAATTCATAATTAAAATGAATAATATATCAGTAGAAACTAATGAAGAGTGATACATTATATACAGAGTTTTAAAAATAACTCTGAGAATTTAAATATTCTATCACTCTTCATAATAATATAGAATAGCTTTAAAAGGCTGTCCTGCTCTGTTAAAATGTGTGTTTTATTTTAAAAGAAATATCTCGCATTAGCAAATATATTTTCAATAAAGGTCTTTTTAAGTCAAAGCTCAAAGGAGAAAGTATCTGATTCTCCATAATAATAATAATCATCATCTAGTATTAAATGCATTTGCTATACTGTTGTCAGTGGCTAACTCAGGCCTTTGAAAGTATAGTTTTCCAAAAATTGATGACCCATTTTTCTTTTATCACAGAATGAAGATTAACTGTTTAAGAAAGTTATGTAGAGAAATTAATTTTAAAATCTTATTTCCATTATTAGGGTGCTTCATCACAAAATAGCATATTATCAGTAGAAGGACAGGAGAGTTACCTGATGTAACATTGATATGATATATGCCCTATGGCTCTGTAAAGTTACTGGGTGGACCAGAAAAGTTGATCATGCACATTGAAACTATTAAGACAGATTCAAGCTGAAATAGCTGGAAATTCTCCCCTTGCTTTAAAAGGTAATATTGAGAAGATGGAACAGCTTCTGATTAATCTGAAACTAAGAAAGAACTATAAATAATCTCTGTAAAGGTTGTGTCATGTACTAAGTGAATACATTTCTAATATTTGTATCATATTGTGAGTCCAATACTCCCGGAAAAAATCTTTTTCTTGGTATGCTCAATTTGTATGTCCCTAAAATAATTTTGATATTTTTGACCTCATAATATCGATATTTTTCAGAACTGCACAACTTTCTACCAAAATTGAGAAACTTGGAGTACATTTGAGAGTATAGGATGCTTTATTAGAAAACCTTTGAAGAACAAGTATCTTCAGAACCCAGTTCTTTTAGAGATCAATTTATCATGTGAATGTATCAAAGTTATCATTGTTAGAATTTGGATTCCCATCCAAAATCAGTAATACATTGTAGACCTCTTGATTTAGAAGTGGTAAGTATCAGTTTTGCAGAGAGTAATGATTCCTGTGGGTTTGGCATCAGTTGCCTAAATACCATGACTGCTCTGATAAATGAATCCTTGTTTTGAAAAATGAATACAGTTCATATTCTCTTGAAAGTTCCATATGTAGTTCCCATTGTTTGTTAAAAATACAATGCAAACTCTAGTCATTGCGTAAGTACAGGGCTTGTCATGTCAAGTATCAACATTCCCTTAGTCTAAATCAAAGATGTGATCAACAGCTTTGATGGAAGGTACTCTTCTTAAATGTAGGCAGTTATCAGAGCTTTAATTCTTAGCTAAAACATAATTATGACAAATGTGAAGACAAAATACATTATTACACAAGCAAATCTAACAGGATTTTGAACTCATATACCATTTTAAGTGGGTTTAGTTTACATTGAAATGTTACTATGTGTTTTTCCTCAAATATCTTTTATAGGTGTAATGAGTGAAAAAAAAAACCAAACCAACAAAACATTAATTAAATACCTTGAGAAACAAGATCTTTTGATTCACTTAAAGTTGGTAGTAAGAACTTAGTAACTGCCACACCAGGATATCTGTCAGATCAAGAAAATTTAAATTTTATGGATTCTATATGCCTTGTAGGATCGCAAACTGAGGTGCATTCTATCTTTATTTCTGATGCCAGCCTGAATTAGTTTATTGATCTGTACTTCAGTTAATTTTAGAAGTCTATTTCTGTTTGTTGCCTGGAGGATCAAATATTTTCATCCATAAAAAAGCATTTTCATCTAAAAAGTATTAACGTTGAAGGGTATTGCTATCTGTCTTACTATACCAGTACGTGTTTGGTATGTCCTGCCTACATCATGTAGAAGAGGCAGTCACTTCCATGTAACAAAATGCTAATATGATTATATAATAACAGTGAATTTCTAACAGTTAAGCAATAATGTGAACCAAAGATTGTTTTGACGTTCATATAGAGTCACTGCATGTAATTCACATTCAATGCTATATGATATGAAATATCTATTTGATTAATGTTTCTTGAGGACATTGTTTCCAATGATGGTCAAAGTTTTAGTGAATTAATTTGATCATCATTATGGGCAATGTGCTGGAGACACATTAATCTAAGTGATATCTCATCATGTCTTATGCAGAACTAATTCATCTGAATGGGAATTTGGCAAATTAATTCTGGTTCCAATGTAGGAAAGGAATTGATGCCCAGTTTTGAATCAAACAACGAATACAGACTGGCATACGTTTTTCTGTTAAGAGTTTATGAATTTCGAGGGGATATTTTTCACAGATAAAATAGTTATGTTCCTGCAAGTGTATAAGTGTAAGGAAATGTATGAGGCTATGAATTTTAATGTATAATAAATTATTCTTTCCCTAAGAGTGAAAAAAAAATATTGCAAAAGATAATCATGTCTCTAATTGTATAACAATTCCCAAATCATAAATAAAGCTGCATGTGTGATATTCAAAACAGAAAGTAATAACTTGATTTAGAAGTGTCCCCTGAATTAATAGTCTAGCACAAAGTTCTGCTTCTGTTATTTCCAGCAGCTTGAGATGTTTCACGTATTAGCTAGCTAACTGCCCACAGCCCAGGGCTTCCTTTCAGCCCTCCTGAGCCTCCTTCCCTGTCACCCTCTCCCCCCATCCCTCATGGCCCAGGAGTTCAAGTCTGCCCCTTGGGACGTTCAGTCCCTGCCTTGGAAATGCTGCAATAGCATGTCTCCAGCTGCCACAGGATTTCTAGATAATGTTTAGAAATTATAACCCCCTAGAATAATTTGTTACACAACATGGTTAATTTCAGCAGACAAGGGCTACAGCCTGTCTCTGAAGGCCAAGTTTTTCAACAGAACGTGAGACTTGTGGAACCAGATAATCAACCAAACTATTACCACCTGAATCAGCAACTTCTTCGGTGTGATGGATGACCCTTTGTTGAGTGATTGTAGATTACAGAATTCTTTTCTTTCAGGCTACTTATTATTGTAATGCGTGCAAATGCAAATCTCTGTTTGTACAGCTATATTTATTACTCTTAATGACTACTTGACACTCTTTAAAAAGCTGTTTACTGACCTGTTGAGCATGTTCTTAAGTTAGTGAAAGATGTTTCTGCATATGCTGTGGTAATCTAACAAAAAAAAAAAACTAAACAAAAGAAATGAGAAATTCCTTATTTCACGTTCTGGTATAGTAATACAGTACTCTTCCATTTCAATTGTATATGATTTTCAAAACAGTTTAATTTTCAAAAAGCTTCTTTATACACTTAGTTGCATAGCTTTCTGATCACTTGGCACAACAGTCTGGGCTTGAAGCTCATAGAAGTTAATATGTTTACAAAAAAATTAAATAATAATAATGGAGGAGGAATGTTAATATCTATTAACTAAAGGACAAAATGTTGCTTAAAAAATTATGGTTAAGAACAGCAGTGTACCTTGTAGATAGCTATGTTTCAATCAGAGCATCATCATTTCTAACTTTTTGAAATGTACACTGAGATATCATTGTCACCACTTTTAGTATGTACTTCTACATAATAAGGCTGCAATGGCTGGGGGTAAAGGCTTAAATAAAATGCTTCGATTTTGTAATCACTTCACCTCTCAAATGTATTTCTTTTAATGTTATATTACAGGTACATTATTTTGAGGAAATTTCATTGTGTGATTATGGCATATTGTTCTGCTATTATTCACACTGATATCTTAATATGTGCAACATATGTTGAATAAAATCAGTCAAGATTTCTGCTACCTGAAAATGATTTATGAAATCCTCAGGGTATTTTCATAATTTGAAGTATATTACATTTGGTTATACCAATCATTTTCTCTTTTGCCTTTTTTCTGTATTGCACTGTTGATAGAGAATGGCTCTTTACCTAAGAATCTCGTGATTTTATATCAGAGGATAAGTAGACAAAATAAAATTCTGAATAGTTAAAATATAAAGTATACTGATTTTCAACCCTTAGACACATTCATGGTAGATGATGTGGGACTTACTTAAAAATTACCTATAATCTTTCCCAACAATATATTTTCAAGATAAAGGCATTATTACTGAGGTTAATGTTATTCAGATCTAGATTTCTGTAAAAATACATTTTAAGGAAAAGTATTTATGAAGATGTGGAGGACAATGGAATCTAGTTCATTAGCACTTTTTTCTTTGATGTTTTTTCATATGCATGCATTAATTCATAACCTTTCCTTAATCTGTTAGTATTAGAAACAATATGTATACAACCTGAAATATAACTTGTATATTCAAATATTATTAATATATGAAAAAAAAATTTGAAATATATTTTGTTTAATTATGTCTCACTTTTCACTCACAGAGTATGCATCTTTGCTTCTGTCTCACTGCTAGCTTTTCTAGAGGTTTTCCACTCTGTAATTTGGGAAGAAAAAAAAAGAAAACTACATTCAAAGAGTAGTCTAATACATGTGTATTTCAGATGTCTGCACAAACACACCTAATTCATAAAAGGATCTGTCATTATATTTACTTGCTAACATCACTTTTGTCTCTGTCCTTTTTAATACTAATATGAAAGAATAAACCACATGTGTCAATTAGAAAATTTCATTGTGTCCTGCAATAAAGAATTCTGCTTCAAAATACTGTCTGCTTATCCTGGGGAGGTGGAGAGAATATCTTTCCCAATTTTTGGAAAAAATTGGAAATGCAAGGGCCTTTCACTTTAACTTATCGTCTTGGCTGTCTCCTAATTAATAAGAAATTCTGATTTCAATAAAAATTATTTTAGGAACTCATTGTATCTCTGATTATACAATCATTCAGTTGTTATTCATTACAGAGAGTCCTTCTGCCTGTTCTGTTATAATTTTATTAAAAGCAGTTCAGTAATATTTAACAGAGGTGCTCACTGTATTAAAGGGTCCAAAAAAAAAAAAAAGTTATGGTCTATTTTTGTAGAAGAGAGGAATTTCTAAGGATTATTGGATGGAGGATAAGGAAGATGCTGTCTGTGAACGAGTTCTATGATGAATAAATAGCATCTTACCAAGGCAGTTTGTGATCTGAGCAAGAAAAAAAACAGGACAAACCAAGTCAACATCCTTCCTGCCTCCTGTAATAGATATAAAGCTCAAGAAATGTCTTGAAATTTTATGCATCATTCAATTAAGAACTGTGCCAACAACATGGGGAGGACCAAACTGGCAGCTATAATATCACTAAAAAATAAACTTAATTGATTTCAATAAGGGAGGGGGAAAAATAGCCAATTCTGAAGTAATTAAAGATATAGAATAAATTAAAATTATAGATGAGTTTTAGTTTTAGTATTTTCAAACATTCAAGTTCTTACTGCTGAACTTAAAACAAAATTATTCTAACAGAAGAAACTCTGCCTACTGCCTCTAGCAAGGAGACTGAAACACAAGTTGACAGTAGGTCACTCCTCAAGGATATCTATAGGAATTTTCCCAAGAAACCTACACTGAGCTCTGTGGAGTTTGTCCTCACAAGAAAGCCGCTAAAAACTGTTGAATGTGGAAGATGAAGCTAAGAAAGTATCCACTCTTCAAGGACACAATGAACAGGGAAATTTCTTACAAACCTTTTTATTTCTATATATATTTCAATGGTATATATATATTTCAATGGTCTTATTCTGACAACTGATGTGGTCTAGGTGCCTACTTCAGGGATAAGGTCCGGGATAAGGCATCTTAGAGCTCTGGCTGCCAGGATTCCATCATGGCATGAAGAGTTGATTTTAATGCATCAAAACCATGCATTTTCTATGAATAAATGAGGCACCAATACCACAAATCTTTTAGCACTATAACTTACTAAATATTATTTATACTATTGATTACAGACAGTCTCTGCCCTTAGATACTATCTCACTTCAAAATTAATGTCTTCACACGCTGAAGAAAACCAAACTGTACTCCATCCTATAGGCTTGTTATAAAACAAAACTACCTAGCAACTATGTCTAAAAATTAGCAACTTTTCTTACAGACTTGTTAGCAAATTTATTAATCTTTGTATTGAGTGAAAATTTATATTTTTTTTTACACAAATTAAGAAAAATGCTACTTGAAGAAAAAGGTGTGTGAGGAGAAGAGTATATAAACAGTTCTACAATACATGTATAATTCAATTATTAAGAACATGAGAAAGTAAACAGATAAGTTACAAGTAATAGTCTTTATATATTAAAATAACTAATTTTCTACTTGGTTGGGACTAAATTAACTGTTTTGGAATGCATACTTATCAGTTGTTCATACTCTGGAGCACACACTAACACAAATAAACTGCCAGAGTAATATTTTTAATAATAAAACCTTCAGCAGCTGGATACTACAGTGACTGGAAGAGCATATAAAAAATCTGTGTAATAGGCAGAAGAGGTGGAGAAAAGGAGATGAGCAGGAATCCAATTAAGCCAACTTGCAACACCCAAGAAAAGCAAAGCTTTTCTAAAAAAAAGGCTGCAGTTGTAAATTGATACAATATGATGTTTGGAATTTGGAATGAACCATTCTTTCAACCCATTCAACTTCAATGTCCAAAGTTAATAGATTTACTAGCCATCATTATGAAAACCTTAAAAGACTGGGAAGCTTCCCACAGCGAGTAGTGGGCACATTATTAAATGATATGCAGACATTTCAACTTCTCTTGTTTTAGCATCATTTGAGAGCAGAATATAAGATAATACCCAACTTCTTTTCCCCTTAAAGCTCTGACCAATGAATTCAAATGCTTAGCAATTAAAAGGAAGCAATAATTACAAACCCATATTTTCCCTTTTTATAGGAAAGAAAGTAGACTTAATTTTAAAGGGAAACAAGAATTCCATCAAGAAAGCACTTTTGTCCCAATAGGTGTGGACTTGTCAAAAAATGTCAGGCAATGAACCAAAATTTCTTAAGAAGTATGTATAAAAAGGGATTTTCCTTTTTTGTTCAGTTCTACCTCTCAAGTTTATTCTGTTGGACTGCACTGTCCACTGTTGCTGAGCACTCTATTGACTAAAAGTTTGTGGAATCATACAGATTTAATGTAAGCATAAACGTTGTCTGAAATTTCAGATCATAAGCTGTATACTTTGTTCACTACATAAGTTAATTCATGAATCCTCAGTCTACAAGTGGTATTAGCTTCCTAAAACTTGTGAGACTCCTCATTTTTGCTCTGCAGCTGTTTTCCTGTAGCAAAACATTTTGAACTGTATATGTGTAAAGAGATATTTAAAATTCAGACAAATCTGGTGTATTTTACTATTTGTTTGTACATCTGCATGCAGAAGTACAAATACTCATTTTAGACATTAGTTGTGTTTTGGTCTTGTGTTTATCTGTATTTTCAAGCTATATATCACACTCCTCTGAATATGTTTTCCTCTAAGAGGTTAAACAACTAACACTGTATTATTTGGCTCATTCTATTGGTTTGGCATTCCCTTTTCACAAATATTTCCAAAACTTGGAAGTATTTGCTGTCATGAACACAATAAAAACAAACGGCTTGTGTGTAACTGCTTATTCCAGTCCTTCTATCAATAAATGACGAAAATGAAATTTACAAATGTAGGCTCAAGGGATTTACAGTTTAGGACAAATTGTCCATTTACAGAATCACAGAATCACAGAATAACCAGGTTGGAAGAGACCCACCGGATCACCGAGTCCAACCGTTCCTACCAAACACTAAACCATATCCCTCAGCACCTCGTCCACCCGTGCCTTAAACACCTCCAGGGAAGGTGACTCAACCACCTCCCTGGGCAGCCTGTTCCAGTGCCCAATGACCCTTTCTGTAAAGAATTTTTTCCTAACGTCTAGCCTAAACCTCCCCTGGCGGAGCTTGAAGCCATTCCCTCTTGTCCTGTCCCCTGTCACTTGGGAGAAGAGGCCAGCACCCTCCTCTCTACAACGTCCTTTCAGGTAGTTGTAGAGAGCAATGAGGTCTCCCCTCAGCCTCCTCTTCTCCAGGCTAAACAACCCCAGCTCTCTCAGCCGCTCCTCATAAGGCCTGTTTAGCAGCTTTCAAGCCCATATTCCTCAGAGGAGGTGAGAAATAAATATTCAAGTAGTGTGCACCACCCAACAATAACACTCTTATCTCATGTTTGTAAACAGCTAGTGCTTGCAGCCTGACTTACTTGTGTAGAATCAGATGAGTGGGTCCTCCTTCTTCTGTGAATATACCGTTCTCAGCAAAGAGCCCAAAAATTTGAAATTATAGATAATGAGGAAGAACAGAGAAGTGAGTCTGTCTCTCTTCATTTTGGAAAGCTGGAATATCTGATATCTGGAAAGCTGAGTTTGGGTTGGTTTTTTTTTGTTTTGTTTTTGTTTGGTTGGTTGATTTTAATTATTATTATTATTACAGGCTGCAGTATTAGTCCAGTATCATAAAATCTCCTTCAGTATCTTTGATGAAGTTAAACTAAGTAGGGGAAACAATCTATTGCAGGAACAGGATGAAACTTGACAGTAATCAACACTGCTTTCATTAAGGTTTCACAGTCTGCAACGTAACTTCTTCCTAGAAAAAGAACAGAAGAGCTCATTCAACAGATTAAGACTACCTTCTAAGGAATATGGGGAAAATTCCAAATATTTTTTTTTAATTGAGAACTTGTTATAAAAAGAATAATAAATCTTCTTTCAAAAGTATAACCTATGCTTACACAAATCTTGCTTCATCATACTTGAATACGTCTTGCTTGTTTAGGTTCCAACAAAAATCAGACTTCCTAGTAGTGCATCTAAGTAGCACCATCAAACAAATGCTTAGTCAATTAATGAGAACCAAAAAATGTGTTTCTGTCTTCTCATAGCCTTTTGCAAAAGGCCTTACACTCATTTGCTATTGCTTCTAATTGGATACCTGCTATAATGACTGTTCATGGAGAGTCAATATTATAGCTAAAGCTTGTTTACATTATCTGTCTGAACATGTAAAAGTTTACAATCTGGGAACAGTGACTTGTTTTGCATTATCATTTTGCTTGACATATATTCTTATGATCTCATCTCATATTTTCATATTAAGCACTAAAAAGGAGTAATTTTGACACATGTATTTTCCTTCTTGCAAAAAAACAATCATAATTATCCTGGAGAAGAGGCTGAGGGGAGACCTCATTGCTCTCTACAACTACCTGAAAGGAGGTTGTAGAGAGGAGGGTGCTGGCCTCTTCTTCCAAGTGACAGGGGACAGGACAACAGGAAATGGCCTCAAGCTCCGCCAGGGGAGGTTTAGGCTGGACATTAGGAAAAAATTCTTTACAGAAAGGGTCATTGGGCACTGGAACAGGCTGCCCAGGGAAGTGGCTGATTCACCTTCCCTGGAGGTGTTTAAGGCACGGGTGGATGAGGTGCTGAGGGATATGGTTTAGTGTTTGATAGGAACGGTTGGACTCGATGATCCGGTGGGTCTCTTCCAACCTGTTTTTTCTGTGATTCTGTGATTCTGTGATAATATCTTTACTTTCTTTCACTAGTCTCTATGTTTCTTGGTAATAAGTGTAAATCTGTTGGTCCCAGAAGCAAAAACTCATGGTAGTTCTGAAAATCTTCTAGGTTTATGACTCTTTCTTTCAACCTTTCCAAAAGTCATCTAGTCTTTGTATGTTCCCTTAAGGTCTCATTTGAATTATTTTGCTTAACTTAGGTATTATTTTAAAAAAATGAAATAGGCTTGGGCTTACACAATGGTTTGTCCTCCTCTTTACTGCCTTTAACATCTTTTTTTTATGTTGCCTTTTATACTCCTTATATTTAGAAAGTTACTAAAATATAGGAAGGTCTCATGTGGAGTGTAAATTTTTAGGTTTCTGACAATTGTTGTATAAGTTCACTACTAATATTTCTTCTGACGTAAAAAAAAAAAAGGGGGACTGAATCAACATTGGTAGCTAATACTATGTGTAATTTCCACTGTTACCTTATCTGGTTAGGAACGGACTAACTTTAATTTAAAAACTGAAGCACACCAATATACTTTTTAATGTGTATATATATGTATATGTATATATGTATATATGTATTTTAAATATAAACACATAACCTCTGAGGCAGGTTGTTCGGTACATTTAAAGCTGTTTAGAAATTATAATAGAAAATATTCCAATGAAATTGGCTGCCATAGTTTCAGACTCACATATGAACTCTTCACTGTCACAAATAATTATATTTTTAAGAAAAATTCTATTAAGCCTTTTGATGTATAAGTTTATAACTTTCACATTTCTCATATTTTATTATTTAAAGTAATAAAATGAGTATTAACATACTTCTACAGAGGAAGAAATTTGGTTCTGTACCTAAGCCTTAACTTTAATCTACCCGAAATATTGTGGTGCTGGAGACCTAAGTAATGGGTTTTGACCTTAATAGAGAAAAACATATCAGTTTTCAAAAATTTTGAATGTACAGACATGCTACTGCTAACCTACCTTTTCAATTGTAAATTTTGTGTTCTGTGGCTTATATGTTATTTGTATTATCTGCTAACTTGTATCTGAGTGTGCTAATTGGTTGTAAAGCTTTAAGTTAATGAAAGAAGACTTTTTAATAAGAATGTCACATTTTAGTCTACAATTGCTCTGTAGTTCAAATTATACAGAAAAGTAAAAGAACCAATGTAATACAAACCCCACTGGTCAGTAGAACATTCCAATTAGCCAAAGTCAACATGCTTTGGATAACATTTCAGTCAAAAAAAATGGGATCATTGCACAGAAGTTAGTATATCTAATGAAGATGTAAAAGGTGCCTTATCTAGCATATCTATCATATCACACACTACGAGTCACAATTTCATGAAACACAACATATCCATCTCAGGAAAGAAAAAACTACTGTATTTATTTAACATATGAGCATATTTTTGTAGCTTTTTGTCAAAAGGGGATATATTCCTGAGAACTGAATAGAGTTGAGTTGAACAGACAAAGGAAATAATTTCAACAGTTCACTTTACTCAGTTCTTCATTAAAAGCTTGCAATGTTCTGAACATTTGGATTCTTTCGTATCATAGGTATTCATTCCTCCCATTTTTTTCATTGTTGCAGAAAAGGCACAATCTCTTAGTTTAGAAAAACAACATCTGTTGTTGTTGTAAGCCTGAACATTTGGAGTCACCACCATTGGAAGATATCACTCCATTGTAATGAAATAAACCTTGTATTTCCTTTATTTGATTGGAGATCTTGTGAACAGTATCAATCCAAGGATGTATATTTAGTTATGTAAAGTTCTGAGAAAGTTAGTTGTGACATTCTTATAAAATATATTTTATGAAAATATGCAGGATATAAATATGACTAAATCTGAAGATTGTATTAAAAATCTGAAACAGAACATTTCTGAAGATGATATGACACTGGTATTGAGCACATTAGGCAACAATTACAGAATTTCAAATTAAATGAATTTTAGAAATATTGTGTGGAATCAAAAATTCAGTGAAAACAAATGGGAAAAATTATACTTCAAAGGAGAAATATTAAATGGAAACTTCTGTAACAGCAATACTGCAGGAAAGATTTGAAAAAACATAGAATAAAACTGTGACACATTTCACAGTACTAAGGTCACAGCTGGAGTATGGCATTCTAATGCTGTTCAGAATAAAGTTTTGATTTATCACAGATAGCTTTTTTTCCTTCAGAGGTGGACAGAATCATTTGAGAACTACAAGTGGTGCTTTAAGGGTCTTGTTTAGACACAACATTAAGAGTGGAAAAGACACTAGCTCTTCAAGTGATTATGAAAAGGTGCTTAACACATCTAAGGAAATGTCAGAGAATCTCTCTGTAATCCAGAAACAGAAGAATAACTTGCTTCATGGATTTCTAATCTTCAGAGTTCTGAAGGAGACAAAAGTTCAAAAATACCATGTAAATGGAGGAAAAACTCTTATTTCTGCCCAGTGTTAACCTTGTTATCCAGGCAAAGGAAAAGGTGGCATTATAACATAGGCAGGGTGCAGGGGAGAGGGAAGTTACAAAAAATGCCCTAACCAACAAAACAAAATACTAGAACAAGCTATTCAGAGGAAAACACACATTTTCTCAGGACAACAAGGTGTAAATCAGCTATTAAAAATAATCAATATACAAGTTTAGAAGATGAGGAAGCGAACCAATACTGAAATACTTTTTTCATTGATTGTGTCTTCTTTAATAAAACTCAAATGTTCTACACAGAATAACATCATAGTTGTTTATCTTAGCCTAAAATGTCAGTAAAACTTCTTCAAACCCTAAAATTCAGTATCCTCTGAGTATTCAGAGGATATTCCAATCAAATTCTGAGATTTGATCCTACAAATTCAGTAGTAACTTTGTAAGTTATGAATGTCCTTTATAAACATAAAGCAATTGTGCTAACAGTTTTCTAAATTCCTTGACTAAAGCACTAATATAAAATATTTCTATGTGCCAGCAATATTCAATGTTTAGGTATATACATAGTACTAGTTCCTGAAGTATTGAATAAGACTAGGATAGGTGATGAGTAGGCTTTATATGCTATATAAGACCAGCATGACCACGTTCGGTTTATGGATGTTGGTCCATAGGCACAAAGCAGTTTCACAGCTAACTAAGAAGTTTCTTTAGGTAGAGCATCATTACTTAATTCCACAAAGCAGGTACCCAGTTAGATTTAGATTTGGCTACAGATATGTTAAGTTTAACTTAAGAAACAGTATTGTACCAAATTAGTCAACATATTCCTATCATTTTTCTGGGAGAGGTTTTTTGTCCCAGTCAATTTCTTCTATGCTGCTGTGGTAGTACAAAAGGAGTAAAACTAATTTGCAAGCCTCTCATAAGTATGGACAATTACTAACCAAATACACCACTGCTTCTTGTAGCTCCATAGCACTCTACACAGGGTGAGCATCAAGAACAAATTTTAGGGAAGAGTAAAGCAGGCTAATACCAGTTGCAGGAGACCCCCAGTTCAGCTGGGGAGATATTGGTCAGCTGATACAAATTATTGCACGACCCAGAATCTAAACTGTGCTAAAGCAGTTTGTTAACAAGCTGTAAAAGGAAAAATGGAGATAAGGAAAGGTAGCCAGGGGTGTTAGTTGCAAGCAGTTTAACTCTGCCTTTGGAAAGCAGAATGATAGCCGCTATTTGTTTGATGGACTCCCATGTGAACAGCTCATAATTGTAAAATAAAGTATCATGTTGCAAACCTATTTTTTGCTGACTTTTCATGTCCTTATTCTCATTCTCTGGTTTTATACATAGATCTAGAAGGCAGGAATTCAACCACTGGTCCAAACTTTTAAGAAAATGGAGAACCTGCATCTTGATATCCAAAGTGGTTTAAGGAACCCAGTGAAGTTCAGAAGTAGCTTTGGTTGACCCTCTTGTTTGAAATGGGGAGCATAGCTGCTTCAATATGACTAAAGGAGGAACTAGACATCCACCTTTTTATAGAGGTTGTTTTGGTTGGTAGTATCAACAGAAAATTTCTAAGCAAGATTAGCAATAGCTAAAATTCATACAGACTTTTTTTTTCCTAGAATAACCTTCAATTCCATGTTATAGAAGCCAGAAAGCCTTGCAGTAGACATTCTTGCAATTCTAAAAACAAATAATTTATCACAGCACATTAATGCAGTTATTATTCTTATGGTTTTATATATTAACAACAAAGTTGTTAATTTCACAGGAGATGGGCATTGCTTATATGGGTATAAATGAGACTAGGATCTGTCCTTGTATATGAGAAGTATAATTAACAAATTAATCCACATTAGCTTAGCAAATATCTAAGAACTATAGATATGTGAAAACCAGTCATATTAAAACACTAAGTAAATCTAGCATCATTCAATGATCCCTTGTGTCAAGCATATAGAATTATGGTATATGTGATCTCACAGGAATTCAAATACATTAATTACTAAATAAATACAATAGAAAATAGGTCACAATAGCTTTATTTTCCTAGAATTCACACATTCTGTTCTATATGCAGTTAGAAGTACCATTCTTGTTTATTACAATTCATTGTCATGCGCTGTATATCATACATAATTCTAGGTTATTAAATTCCTGAAGCATGCAATACAATGAACTTAATAGATTTTATGCAAATCATTACATAACAAAATAAGAGCAGATGGTCCGCATCACACCAGAACCTTTCCATAACATTTTCATGTTTTATTTAAATTAAACAAAACATAAAGGTAGCTCTGTGGTATCTAACTTATTTTAATTTATTCTACCTCACTGTTTGCCATTTGGTTTTCCTGTTCCTTTTTATAGTATTCAAAATATTTGTGCTAAAGTTTCTTATATAATTAGTTGTTTACTATTTCTGAATTGTGTTGTGATCCTATACAGATATTTGTGTATTTCTATTTTTCTATCAAAAGGAAATCTATTGCTACCAATGGAGTACATAATTCATCTCACAGAATTGCCTGGAGGAGAGAAAGGAAGCTTTACACCGGGAATCTCAAACAAGTATCTTTTAAGCTGAATTGCTATGAAACTCTATGACATGTTTCTCTTTAAAATCACTCATTTTATATTCTTCCTGCTACCAGTGTCAGCAGATGAATGATGGAGCAAATCAAGCTGAAGGAAGTTACGAAAATCAAACAAACGAAAATACTGGAAATAAAGAACAGAGAAAAATAAAAGCATTATAATGTTGTTTTGTCCTGAGCAATTTTAAGAGCATACCTGAGGGTGGTCTGTCCTGTTGCCATGCAAAATAAATATCTTTTCTACCTATTGCAGCAAAAGTTCCAAACCCACCTGATAAATGTTTATTACTTTGAACTTTCTCAATAACCAAATAGATTTGTAATAAGCAATGTATGAAGTAGGAAACAGGTGATCAAAATATTTTGCTAAAACATTATACCCAGTCTTGTTTTGATCAAAGGTGCATAAAATTACATGTTAATCTTTGAGGAGTCTATTGACTTCTACTACTACGTCCTGCAACTTTTTTTCTGGAAAAAATAAAGCATTCCTTTTTCTACATTTGTCAATTCTAGAAATTCGTATTTTTATGAGGACTTCTGTAAGCTTATTTACTCTATCTTTTCAGTTTGAAAACGAATCATGTAATTTAGGGGACTAAAATATTCGGCAGTATGCTCCACTGGAAATGGTTCAACAAGTGCAAAGTCTATAATAAACATTGTTAAAATTCAGTAACATTCACCTCTTCCCCTTCTTCCTTCTTCTTTCTCATTTCTTTTAATTTTCTAAAAACCTTAGCTAAGGATAACACTAGTCCAAGATATATGATCACATAATAACTAGGGAGAAGAGAAAGCTATGTTCTTGGCTTTGATTCCAGCCAGAGGGCAACCCTGTTAATAGTCTTGTGACCTAAACCAAACATATCTAATTTTCTAGCACAACATTGGGCAATTACTTGAGTGAGTTTTCATATTTTATTAGTATTTTGACTGAAATTATACTATATATTCTGCAATACAAGTTGTATTTCTTCTCCATTGTAGCATAATTCAAGAATATTTTCCCAGAAGCTGTTTCTCAGCACCTTAGATTTCCTAAACCATAGTAGAAAGGGGTAAAAATCATCACCAACAGAGAGAATAAGCACCAGCTACAGAATTTTAACTCCCTTGTTTTCAGAGAAAATTAATACTCTTTGATTTTCTTAATGTAAGGAAATAATTATGAAGAAATTCAGGGAAATCAGTCTCTCAAGAATGAACTGTGCTGTGAATCCTTACGAGATTTCACCCTGTTTACTCTGCCTTGGTCCCGGTAGAGATATTTCAGACCTATTCCAAGAGTACATTCACAGTCAATAACAATTCAGATTACTGGTCAAGACAAAACTAACAGTATAGCCAGTAATGGAACAACTGTTTCTGAAACAGAAGAAAATACATTACCAAATGGTTTTCCTGTTCAGCAGCAGAATATCGCTACACCTCAAAGCAGGAAGAAGAGGGGGGAAAAAAATCATGGAGCCTACCTGTATATCAATTTCCTTATGAGTTTCCTGCTCCTAAATTCCAGGAGGCTTTCAAATCTGCCCCCAATCTGGATGCCAGAGGCTGGTCTCTCAGTTGGCAGAAATAACACTTTTTCCATCCATCAGTCCCTGCCTCCATCTATCCGCTCATTATTAGTGTCAAATTTTCCAAACTCCTCTTAACAACTGTGTGAGTTCAATTGATGGTACCCTGCAGTAAAAAAAAACCAACAAAAAACCCCAAAGAAAACCAACCAAAAAACCCCACAAATATATCATGTGGTATGAAATACATTAGGAAGTTATTCAAAACAACATTCATTATGTAGAAGTTTCACAGATGCTTTCATGGTTTGGGTATAAGTGATACTCAAATTAGAATCCACAAAATTTACATACTATAAAGAGTAGTCAATGGTATAGAATGATGTCATTTCATTTTCCTGTAAAAAATATTTAATTTTGAATGTCATCAACACGTTTTGAGCAATAACAGAAAAACTGATACAGCTTAGACTGGCAAATGCTGTACTGAACTTGGTTTGAAGTTTTGATGAAGCTCATCAAAATAAAATCTGACATCCACAGACTTAGGTTCTTTGGTTTAAACACAGCTGGATGTATCGCTCCACCTGATTAGAAATTGCAACTATGCTAACAAAGTGACTTAACTGTTAGTTAGACATAAGCATAGTTGCAGACACGGATTTCATTCCAATATATTTCCTGTACATGTGAGAGAAGGTCAGTCACTTCCTTGAAGTGTGCTAGCTAAAATGAATGAAACCTCCAAAATGGGGGAAAAAAAGCTGAAGAGGAATGTCAATGCCTGAAAAAATGCATTGTGACTGTAGGCAAATTAAGTATTAAATGTGATTTCATTCATGGTCTCTGAAGTGAAAGAGAACCAGAAATTTTCCCAAAAGAAATATAAATTCTGTTATGAATTTGTCTAACAATTTGAACAAGAGAAGTAATACTTTTATTGCTTTCTTTACAGGTAAGTCTAATATTGAAGAGCAAAGCAAAAAACAAGTAAGCAAAAGACTTATAGAGCTTAAAACATTTATAATTACAAATAACTTGACAAAGTAAGCATTTTTACAACAGATGCAGTGCATGCACTCAAAGAAAGTTAATTTTTTTCAGAGAAGAAGGGGTATTTGTGTTCAGAAGCTAAGACTCCTCTTCTCTACTTATGATGAAACACAGTATTCTCCTTTACCTGTCAGAGGCAGTCTTTTTGACTTTAAAATTTAACACATAAGTCGCTTTTGCAATTCTTTCACTAGGGGGTAATATATCTCCTCCCCCTTTTTGTTTTTGCAAAAGGGACTTTAAGGTTGCATGAGAACGCTCAATGATTGCCTGACCCGTTGGAGAATGTGGGATACCCATATTATGATGGATTCCCCATTGAACACAAAAATGTTTAAATTTTTGAGAGACATAAGCTGGCCCATTATCTGTTTTTATCATTTGAGGTATCCCTAATGCCATTATAGCAGCATATATGTGTTTAATTACGTGTTTTGCAGATTCCCTGGTCTGTGCCATGGCCCATATGGCCGTAGAAAAAGTATCTACTGAGACATGCACATATTTCAATCGCCCAAACTCTGGAATATGGGTCACATCCATTTGCCATAATTGTAAGGCTTGAAGCCCTCTGGGGTTTATTCCAAATCCTAATCCCAAACCTTGTTTTTGACAATCTGGACAAGAATTGATTATACCTTGTGCATCAGACAGAGGAATATTAAATTGTCATTTAAGTACTTTAGCACTTTGGTGAAAAAATTCATGTGAGTCTTTGGCTTGTAAAAAGAGATTTGTTTGAGTATCATTCCAAACTGCAGCAACAAGGCGATCGGCACGATTATTCCCGATTGCCAGGCCAAAATTAGGTTGATGGCTTCGTATATGAGTAATAAAATACTTATGCTCTCGTTGTTCCAACAGGTACAGCAATTGTAACAATAAGGCATACAAAACTGCATTTTTAACTTCTTTTATCATAGCCCGTTCTATTCTACAAACAGTACCTACAACATATAATGAATCAGAAATTATATTAATAGGCTGTGATGTATATTGTTGAAATACCCAAACCACTGCTCGTAGCTCCATAGTTTGTAATGAATCAGCTGGCTGTGTAAATATTAACTTCTGGTTCCACTGTCCTCGCTTTTGCCAGGTAATAGCAGCCCTACCAGATTTCTTTCCTGTATCTGTAAAAAATGTAATGCCTTTCACTGGCATTTCAGATCGCATCGGTATCTGTTCAAAGGTTTGGGTTTGTATCAAAGGAATCAATTTGCTAATCAGATACATGTTGCCAATTTCTCCCATAAAATCTGCTAATGCAATCCCAATAGGTTCTGAATGTTCCATAAGCCAATCCAAATATCCCTTATTAATTGGCAGGTAAATTCATGAAAGTCCAGTCCCAGACAATTCCAAACATCTTTTCCTGCCTTTCATTATTAATTCACCAAAAAGTTCGAGTCTAGTGGCCTCAGTATTTTTCGGCTGATACAGAAAAAATATCCATTCTATGATTTGAAACTTTTGTTCTGTCTGTCCCAAAAGGCCAAAGGATGTTTTCGATCTTGACCAGAGTTAACCAATACTAGCTCCAAGGGCTTATCTGCCACATAACGAGTTACATTAGCTTTTAAAATTTTTTCTATGATTTTGTCCAGCTGCCCATCAGTGGTTGCTCCCCAAAATTTGATACCGATCATGTCCCCATTTGAGACAACACGTCTTGTCCTAATAATGCTACCAATCCACCGTGTATTTATTTTGTAGTCCTTTTCATGGGCATCGGTGGCTACCCATGCATATAGATTAAGTGGGGTTTGTTTTATTGTTTTTTTTTTTTTTTAAAGTAAGGGATGCCTCTCTGAATTTGGGAGGCTCCCCTGGACAGGCTGTCCTGGGCAGTATCTTGATTTGCTGAGGGAGAAAGTAGCCAACAAATTCCCTTGGTTTTTTTTTTGTTTGTTTGGTTTTTTTTTTGTAAGCAGTGCAAAGTAAGCCCAGTGGCTGCTTTTTGGCTAGGCTAACGATAGCTCCACTAGTTTTCTCAGCCTGAGGGGGCTGGTCCTCTTTCCAACAGGAGTTATAGTAGCGGCTATTAGTCCCTTTGTCAAAGAGGCTGCAGGCATTTTCTTTTCTCGAATGGGGGGGCAGCTTTTGTCTGGGGGCTGCTGCTTTTTTGCCAACCAACGTAGGTCAGATAGGGGCAGGCCAGGCATTAAATAAAAGGAGGTGCATTACCCCCTAGTGAAAGAATTGCAAAAGCGACTTATGTGTTAAATTTTTTGCGCCTCACTGGAACTAGGAATAGCCCTCCAATCGTAATTCATCACCGATCACTGGAATCAGGATTGAATAACCAGGACCAGCAAGGTATCAAGGTACAATACAAAGACTGGGACTCAGGTGAATGGAAAGGACCTGTTGAACTAAAAATGACAGGAAGAGGTTATGCTTGTGTCCTAACAGATACTGGACCTCGCTGGGTGCCACAAAAGTGGATCAAGCCCTGGAAAGAAAGGAAGACGACGGGGCAAGAGGACCTCGCATGGGAAGAAGAAACTGGGGTGGTCTTTTTACAGAAAAGGGAATTTGGAATAACGGTTCTGAAAAGGCTCTTCCACCCGGAGATTTTGTAATCTGTGGTGACAGAGCATGGGGCAGAATACCCAGCAAACCAGTTGGTGGACCTTGTTATTTGGGAAAGTTAACGTTGTTTACACCAAGTATACGATACGTTTTTGGAGTTTTCGCCGGTTTATTAGCCCCAGGAGTTGCAGCTCTTGAAGCTGTGTCACAAGCCAAGAAAACGGCTTGTTGGAGCCTTAAAGCAAGGATTGTTTCTCTTGATTGCCATTATTGTAGTTTTAAGTGTTTTGATGCTTTTAATGGTGCTTGGGTCCCTCAAAAAGAAAACGGGGGAATTGTTGGGTGGCAGCATACAATGAGCAGCCCAAGCACTGTGGCTGGGAGGAGCTGGGAAGCCATAGCCAGGGTCCTCAAGGTTATAAAAGGTTATAACGACTCTGTTGTGTTATGCAAATTAGGAAGCTGGCTGTTGACGGCGGGCTAAGGTTAAACGAGTTTATAAAAGCAGAACGAACCCAAATAAAGGGGCTTCACTTGGATCACATTGATCGTTGCGTGTTGTCCCCTTTGCTTCCGTCATAATAGCAGGTCAGATTTTATGCTATTACGTCTCAACTTCCTTGCTTCTTTTCCCTTCCTTTTGTTACTGATTAGCACCTATTATTCTTACAACTATCAAGTTTTAATATAATATAGATACATAAGAAAGAAAACAGACAAGATATGTGAATAATAGTAAGCAGGTCACATAATAGACAAGAAGAAATCTTCTTGCTTCATATCAGTCAGTCATTTTTCACTAGCTGGTAGATCCTACCTCTTGATCTGAGAATCTGGGGTTTTTTTGTATATACACTGTCATACTTTTGCGAGATAAACAGACTAATCTATTATCGGACTAAAATCAATAAAATAGCCTTGTTCTGTCCAATGGAGTCATAACAGCTCAGGATTAAAATTTGAGAATGATTACTTGAGTGTTGATGCATCTCAATTTGGCCAAGCTACATTAAGTGAAATCTTTACCAAGCTGTTCTTGGAATTAATCACCTATTCTCTAGAATGAGGTCTTGTTCTAGTATATGTTCTCTGCGTTGATTTTCTTTTAATATATCTTTTTAAGGAATATAGAGCAGTTTGTGTGTGTGTGTGTTTGTGTTAGTAGATCTTATACAAGAGATATGTGAAGATGCACAACCCCAGAGTTTTGTTTAGAATGATATGTATACTAGTCACTATATTTTACCACTCTAAATATTTGAAAGTAATCAAACAAAACACAGTAAATGCCATGCTAAAATAAATTCTTTCACTGTTTTTCATGGTCATGGCATTCCATTGCATTCAGCTCCCTCAAGGCTTCTTTCCATATTCTGTTCACAAGCTATTTTTTTTGCACAGTCTCCGCTTACTAAGTCTCTAAGAACACTGACTTTGAACACTTAAAGGCTACTAATTTAAAAAAGGACTAGTACTTAGGAGTCACAGTCGAAGGTGGTATACAGTATTCATGTAGGCTAGAAAGAAGAAAAGGGTAGATTTCTCTTAAATCTTATATATTCCTTTGTCAAGGCCTGGGATCACTAGCAATGTGATATGTATATATGTTACCATAACTTAGGAGTTTTGCAGGAATTACAATTAAAAAAAAAATCTATGGCAGTTTTGTATTCTGACTCCCATTTCTACCAGAAATCTAAACCTACTCTTTATTCATTCTCTACTTATGTTCCTATAGGTAACTGAAACTAGTCTCAGTGAGGAGCATACAAGTAGCTGAATTTACACTGTCAGCCTACTAGTTTTTCTTTTCAGCTGCATTATGACATTGAAGGGTAAGTCCTGTCCTGCCCTTGCAGATCTTAAAAGAATAATGCTCAGGCATTCTGAAGCAGTGTCACCTATCTGTGTATGTAAATTATGGATGCTTGCACAAAACAAATGAATTTACTAAAAAGTAGACTGTAAAGTCTTTACTTGTCTCTATTAGGCATATGCAGACTGTGATGGTTCAAAGTTTTATAATTTAGACAAATATTTACAGATTCAGTAGACAATTAAGGATTCAACAAACAGCACATATGACATCTCATGTGCCAAACCTTGCTTCAGAGAGATCTTCTTAAGAATTAATTGCTTGCCTGCCAATTTTATTGTATCACTAGTTGTAATATTGTAGATTACAGTACTATCAAGCACTGGAACAGGCTGCCCAGAGAAGTAGTTGAATCACCATTTCTGGAGGTAAAGAAAACATGTGATGCTTAGCGACCTAAAAAATTCTATGAATCTCTATCTGTTGAAACATAATCACAAGTGCTTCCTGTCTGCATACTTACCAGCAGTAGTAACACACATTTGGATAGACCTTCTATCAAGTAAAATTTCAGTCTGCGTTTATAGTTTGCATGGTTATCTGTAACTAAAAAAAAAGGTCTTTCTATGAAGACCATCAGACCACCTCATGAAATTTAAGAGGTTTGTATGGCAAATGAAAAAGCAGGACATGATTGAAACTAAAAAAAGACAAAAAAAAAGACAAAAACCCCCCAAAAAAACAAAAAAAAAACCAAAGAAAAAAGAAAACAAAAGAGTTGATTTACAATGCAGTTACCATAAACAAAGAATAACTAGATTGAAAGAAAAAATAAACTCAAACCTGGGAGAAGTGAAAAAAAAATGATGTCAAAGAAAAACAAAATAACAAAAGAGCTACTGAAAGAACTCAGCATTAAACAAGATGAAATATAATGACAGACAATAGACAGTGAAACCCATCTGCATATTGGACCCATTAAGACAGAATATAAAGGATGAGAAGATTTTCACTTGATAACTTTTAAGCTAAATAATACTTAAATTTTAATTTGGGTTTGTTTTTTCAGTTGTGTTTTTTTGGTTGTTGTTTTTGAGTCAGGAGTAGTTAAAATCTTTGATGAGGAACTGCTTTGGCTTTAAGCGAGCATACCAAAAATGGCAAAAGTTTCCAATCTCTTAAATTGTGTTTAACTACAGTACAAACAGAAAAACTACTGCCAGTCAACCTTTTAGGCAGACTTACTGTGATAAAATATAAAAAGTTTTGAAATAGATTTCTGGTTTTCCCGCTGTGTCCTCAAAGAAGCAGAACTTTTCCTGTGACTCTTCCTTTTTGCACTTTCCCAGGCTGCAACAAACTCCCTGAAAACAAAACAAAATAAAATAAAACAAACAAACCCCAAATCCAAACAAACAACAACAACAACAACAAAAATCAACTTTTGAATCTTTGAGTTTTTACCAGTTCTGACATATGCTTTTTGTTCTGATGTCTGGTGGCTGCAACCTCCCTGTTCATCTCAGGAATCTCAGCTGAGACACATAATGCAGAATTACAGTACACTAAAATAAATCCAGTTTTCTCAGAGAAGGTTCATGCCCTTTACTCCTCCTTCCAGAAGATTGCCTCTGCTTTGTAAAGCAGTAGCAAAGACAAAGTGAACACTCACATCTTTTAAAACAGATGAACAGTCACATAGCAAACTGTGAACAAACCAGTAAGTCTCCTGTCATACATTTCTGCAAGCCTGAACTCACTTTAGTACAGGAGTTACAGCAAAACAAAAATCATAGTTACGCCATCAGCATGTCAGGGAATGATCAATCGTGCATTAAGTAAACTCTATGGAAGGAGAAGAAATGTATACACATAAAAATAGGCTCTTTGCTGCCTATAACTGAAGTTAAAAACAACTGCCTAGTGGCCTCTCAGAGTAGTCTTATCTCACTACCTATCAAGTCTGAGTTTGTATTTTGGGATGCAACTCTCTGCTGTCATAATACAGAAGCAGGTCTAGTAATGCCAACATATGGACTCTATTAATGAAACTATTAATGAATTTAGTCTTCATGCAGTTTCTTGTAAGGTATACAGAAGTCCTTTGTCACAACATTTTTCTTGTGCTGTATCTGATAGTTCATACTTGTCCTAATTATGTGCATAGCATTGCCAACTTATGGGACTACCCTAAAATATTTTCATCCTCTCTCCTTATATGACAATGTAGTGTTCACTATGAGAAGCAAAAATTCTTTATTTATTTTAAGAAAGAGGAGCAGTAATTAACAGTAAAAAAACTAAAGTGAAGAAGATGAATGAATAGCAACAGAAACAGGAAAGTAGGCAAGATTCAAATTTAATAACTTATGGGAAGGAATTGCATTTCCTACAGCAGTTAATGCCTTTTAGAACTTTTGCAATCTTATGAGACATTTTACTCAGTGTGAAAACTTGCATTTCTGAATAGTTCACAGCACTGACTTTGCTTTAAAATTATGGTTTGAGGCACAAGTTTTTAGTTTTGTCATAATCATTCCGATTAGGTTCAATTTTGAGTGCAAAGATTTTCTTTGCTCACTGTAACCACATAGTCCTGTAGGAAAGTATTGTAGTTACTAGCAGGTGGCTATAAGCATTGTATGAAATTTGCAAGGCACCAAGATCAAGCTTCATCTTCCTGAAGCTTCGTTTTACTTTGTTTAGCTGTGACAGTAATTTTGCTAATTGACCGGATAGCTAAGGGCAATTTGTTTTGCTTTTGTTTATCTTTGTGCAATACAAATGTAGGTTTATACAGATAGCTGTAACAAGAAGATGGACTTTGTAGAATGACTTGTTTGTGACTCTAAAATAATGGTGAATTATAGAGAAAATCAGGTCTGATACAATAGCAAAGGCTCTGAGAACAGACATACAATGAGAGTACAGACATGGGAAGAAACAGGGCATGGGGTTAGCAATGGGGACCCCACAGCAATAAACAGCTCTTCAGTGGTCAATGACATACAGATATGAATCTAGAGAAAACTGGTATTAAAAGTAACAATGATCTACAAAATTATAGAGTCATAGAATAACCAGGTTGGAAGAGACCCACCGGATCATCGAGTCCAACCATTCCTATCAAACACTAAACCATGCCCCTTGGCACCTCGTCTACCCGTGCCTTAAACACCTCCAGGGAAGGTGACTCAACCACCTCCATGGGCAGCCTGTTCCAGTGCCCAATGACCCTTTCTGTGAAGAATTTTTTCTTAATGTAAATATGATAAACAAGAAAGCCACTGGGATGTAAAATGGAGATGCAAACCAAGGAAGAGATATAAAGGTGTAAAAGCATATTAGGAAACACATAAAAGTGACCCCAAGTAGATCTTATAATGAAGAAGAAACCACCATCATGAACATTATATTCCTCCAGAGAGGGACTCCAGATTCTGACAACAGCCCCCAACCAGTGCCACCATTGGACTGAGACCACTGACCACCCAGAGCCATAGATGAATTGGAGGATAACACCAGTAAAAAGTATAGAAACTAATGTGCATGTTATAATTTTAACTGCACTGCTATTCTTCCTTTTTCTTCTAAGCTAGCAATCATTTCTTGGTTTTACTTATGTAAAAAGTCTGCTTCTTCTTTGCTTATGAACAATATTTGCAATGTTTTGAATGCAACATATTCAGGCATACATTGTGGTTGAGATTTCCCAAAGAAGGGTCCTATGTGTATGCTATATGTAATATTGCAAAAGGCCTTATATAAATAAACTGCCATTTCCTGTCACTTCCAAATTGCCATGACTGGCTGGGACAGCCATAAACCAGTCAAATTAGTAATGCTGTAAATTGAAATGGACATAAGGATTCCCAGATTTTTACTTGGCTGTCTGTTGAAGGGAGATATCATGAATATTAAAACTCATGACTTGAGGTGCCAAATTTCCTGAAACTAGAATGTCTGTTCCAGGAAAGAGGGAGTCTGGATTCTGAAAGAATTTAGTGACATTTTTGAATGAAAAATGAGATTTTAACTTTTTTCAGAAAAAAGGAAAAAAGAAATAAAAGAAGTAAAAGGGATGGTTTAAAAATAAAAGTGAGATTGAAAATACAGACTCTGAATTCACAGCTCAGACACAATTCCCAGGGTTTCTAGTCCTGTGGCATAGCAATATGGAAGCAAATGAGAAACTGGAGCTAGAAGCCCAGAAATCTGTGAGGGTTAGGAGCCAAGGATCCAATGTAGGCTGCCAGGAAGCCCAGCTGCCTCTGTCTCATCCGAAGTTCAGCATGAATTACGCTTTCTCACTCTTCTCTAATCCCTCCAAAATCATATAATCATTTCCTGAATGCAACCTGTAACACTCAAAACCTTCCAGCCAACCCTCCTGCGCTGGAAACTGGAACAATGCTACATAATACCACAGTGATCTTAAAGTATTCTGTTGATTTTCACAAATAGAAACTTTCCTTTGGCTATTCAGGAAGTTCTATTGCTGTCAATGTATCTATTACAAAATGTATAAAATATCACGTTGCTGTTCTCAGATTAATAATACTGAACTAGCAAATTGTATGCAGAGTCTTAAACTTAGCATCAAAGTTGGTTTAACAGCTATGTTCTTTAGGAAAATATTCCTACTTATGATTGAGAGTATTTGTTAAACTTCGATCTAATGAAGGATTGCGACTGGTTTTGAAGGATGTACTATAGGATCAAAGAGAGTAATAGCAAGGAAATAACTTGGTTTATGGACACGGTGTTCTTCCATCAACAATAAACTAATATCAGTCTTCTGGCTTTTGCCCTCAATTAAGCATTTTACCTACTAGATATCCCCATTTTTCTTTATGTTTTACAGTATACCTATTATCAGACGGTCTCAAAAGGATGTGAACAGATTAGCTCAGGGCGAAGACAAGGTTACACCAGTTACATGTGTCATATTAGACTGTCTAAAAAGTAACCCCATCAAATTTCTTAGGCAAGACTTTACACAAAATAAAATATTAACTTTTGATTTAGAATATGACGGGGGTTTTATGAGTCCAGATGTAGACAGTGTAGGAATTCATGACACACATACCACAAGAAAATAAGAGCATTTTGTAACTGAACACTGTGCTAGTATCTTCAGCACTGGAAGACATAACTTTGAATCAACGTGGGAAAAGGCGAGAGAAAATAATTTTTTAAGTAATCACATTATGGGATTTGGGATTATAGCTTCAGCCCCACCTGGAAAGTTTCAAACAGAAATATAAGCGTTTTCACTAAAATAACACATATAATGCCTCTGAAGTTTCACAGAAATGAAATGCAGTGACTGTTGTGTCCAGAACGCACAGATCTTACTGCAGCTTTGCAGACCACCTGTGTGGAACATGCACAGCAGGAAGAAGAAAATGTTTTGCACTGGGATTGCTAAAGAGGATTGGTAATTATTGCTACACTGGCAAATCCCTGCCTATTTTTAACAGAATTTCCATATGTTGAGACAGAATTGCACTGAAATCAGAGTCTCCTTAAGCAGATAGAGTAGTTTATTGCTGAGTTTAATGGTTTAAAACCAGAATCCTAGTACATTTTCATTTTTAGAAGTGGCCTGGCTTTGAGCAATGCATGCAACCAACATCAGTAGAAGAGGGCATTTTCTGTGTTCTAACAGACATGAGGTTTGTCTCTTGGTCCCTTGTGTGTACGGGAAGGAAAAAGTTCTGATTAAACCTTTCTCTACATCTTGACAATAGTTAGGACAATATGACCTTCTGAATTTATCAACCACTGTTAAAAGTAGAAAATAGAGAAGTACAGATAGAGACGCATTCTGTTCATAAAATAAGCTTGACATTAGTCACCACTTCGGGAAAAGTCTGTAAGACATAACAAAATGATAAATAAAAAGTTAAAAATTGGCTATTTGAACATTAAGAAGAAATATAATTAAGTCACTAAATAAGCAGCATGGAGTAAATTATGATATAACTGAAGAATCATAAACTGAGAAGAAATATATAGCAATAGAAATTCTTATAGGTTAAAGTAGATAAAAGTGCAGTACTTTCAATAGTCATATAGAACTAAATTTTATTAAAGTTATACTATTCTTCAAATGATGAATCATTTAAAGAAACATTTATTAATCAAACATTTGATCATCTGGTGGCATTATGGGTTTTTTCCTCACTGCTTTGTTGAAAATATAACAAATAGTACATAAAACTAGTATAAGAATTAAATTTCTTTTATTATATGTGTATCTCAGATTCATTACGACACATTTGAAATTTCCAACCTTATTCTTTCCTTTGTCATTTTTTATATTTTTTACCTAGTGGTGATTCTACCTCAACAACACTTACAGATAAAGCTTATTACCTGTTATTTCTCAAAAATCCTAACTGAAAAAAACCCCTATGCTACAGATTTATATTCTGCTAGTGAGGTTTCAGGTTTCTATACTGATATACATTCCTGAAATTATATATGTGGTAAAACTTCAGCAATTTCATAGTTTCTTTTCTTTCTTTTTTTTCTCCTGCAAAGGCTAAGGTCATCGCATTGCTGTTCTTTAACTACTTAAAAGAACACCTTCAGGTGGCTGATGTTTAATAAATTCTATAACTTTTTTTTTTTTTTTGGCTGCTAGAAGCAAGCAAAACCAACCAAAAATCAAGCTGTGTTTTCATGAAGTGTTTTAACTGCAATCAGTGTGAAAACATTTGTCACAGGGTTATTTGCGACCACTACCTGAGCTTTTTCAGCTGATTGCTTCCCTCTTTCTGTCCTTTTCCGTCACCACCACCTCTGTAGCTGCAGGGAGCTCACCCCCATGGCAGTCCATGAAAAGATCAGTGAGGGACACTTTGCAGCACAAATGAAAAATTAGAGTTGATTCTGCCCTCTTGGCCAGCTTGTTAGGCTGGTTCCTGGATATAGCATTTCAAGGCTGTTTTATCATGGTCCACAAAATAAGAGGAGATAAAACTCTTTAAAAACATATTACACAGACAGTAAGTATTTACATACGATACTAAATAAGTAATAGCTGTCTCATGATTTTTACTTACCTGGCATCACAACAAATGTTAGCAGATTGGAAACCAAATGGTTAGAGGAAGTGCCAGAGTTCCTTTGTAAAATCACAGTGAATTTGAATGGATATATTGTTAACATCCTCCAACTGAGACTTTTAAAAGAAACTACATGGTTTCATACTTTCATTTTCAGCAATCAACACCTACCTTGCAGGGGACTGCGTTTCCAAAATTATTTGAGCACTTCTGTTTGAATTAAGGTAGCTGAAATAGATTATAAATTACATTTTAAAAAGGGATTATTCCCCCTCCCCATATATTTACACTTTACATATATGTTTAAAACTATCTACCACTTTAGCTGTCTGCTCATCATGCCAAGGAGAAAGACGGTGAGGTTTCAAAATAATTTAGTCTGATGGGACAATGTAACAGGCATTCTAAAATGGAAATAAAATCCTAAGTTGGGGTTTCTAGTTAAAATAAGATATACTTCTCAATTATGTCGTACCTCTGATTTATCTTGGTGAATGTGCAAACAAGAATGTTTCCTCTCAGAGATATTTGAGAAATATAAACACAGCATCCAAAAACTTTAATCAGATTTTATATACTTTTGTTAGTTTACTGTATAAGTGTTATAATAATGGCATATGTTTCACACTGTAGAGCAAAAATATCTTGGCATGCTATTTCCAGGGTCACGTCTAAACAAATTCTCTGGTTGTATCCAACACCTTTAAATCTCTGCTATGCAGACCCTGAAACAACCACAAGGTTTTTACCTGACATGTCTCTTACTTGTTAAAAAAAATAATATTCAATGACATACTAACAATGCAGTATTTAATATATATTGACTGTAGTCTGCATTTAGAAGGTGTAAACCATATGCTCTTTGTAGGAAAAGTAAACGACAATGAGAATTATTGGCCAAAGCTGTATGCTGAGAGTATTATGGGGCACTGGAAGTTAAAGATTCAATTTAGGATACCCTGGTGGTTTTAATAAAACAAAATCTCCAGTCTTTGCAGTTATTGAAGATTTTTTTTTTCTTTACAACAGGCAATGGGGATGTAATTTGTTATGTTCTGCTAGCAGTTGTTTGTATTTTGGATTATTTTATATGGTAAATAAACTATCTTCACTTTAGAGATTCCCCCAGGGCTGCCTTTTTTATAAAGTAAGAAAAAACAAAAAAAAGCAAACCTTTGATTAAAATGAAATAGAACCCGGATGAATGAAATTTTATTTTGTGATGCAGTGTAATTTTCTTCTCTTAAAGTTGTTAATACTTTCCATGATGAGTCTTCATCCTGTCACACTTGGAGGTGAACAGAAATTTGTTAAAGTATTGTTAACAAGCCAAAAAAACCCAACCCAATGAATAAAGTCTGCTTTACTAATTTGTCGTATATGTATGTTTCAACTGCAGCAGTAAGTTTATATCACCTGTATTTTTATGTTTATGTTGCATTCTAATTGATTTTGTTTGAGCCTTTTTATTCAGTGGTAGGTCAGGTTTTTGTTTTGGTTTTTTTTGTAACTGTTATTATTAAGCAGATACATATTCTGAGATAAAAGTACATTCAGTGGTTCTCCCTAATGGTTATGTAATACTTTTTACCTCACAGGGAAGACACCAGGTTAAACTTGTTGGATTTTGCAAAGCGAGTACATGTGGTAACAACCTCTTAGCAGTAAAATCTCACAAAAATCAATAAATGGTAATAGCAGTGACTCCTTAGCTGATTTCATAATTCATATGGTAATTCTAGGGAACCTACGATACTAACTCACAAGACTCAGAGGACATAATGACAGGAGTTCACTTATAGAAGTAGGACGAAAATTTGGTACTATGATATTCCAACAATGAGGAACTCAAGGCCGTTTTTTGGATCTGTTTTTCTAGGGAAATTGTATGATCTGAGAATATGACTTATCCAGCAGCAGGAACCTATTAACGACATGCTGTCATATTTTAGCCCTTATCTTCTTATCATTCAGAATAGTACAGAATAGTACATTGTGTTCAGAAGTGACACTGAATCAGTATCAGATGGCTGGGGAACATGAACTGTGAAATAATATTCAGGAACTCTGCTACTTTACACGGAGTATTAAAATGGGATACCTTCTACTTCCTTCACATAATTTCATAGTTTTGATTTTACAAAAGACCACATTGAATTTAACCCTTAATAATGAAGTCCATATGTAATTAACCTAAAATGAATAATGCTTCAGTTACATTAGAATAAATGCTATTGTAGTTTCATACTTATTACCTGAGGAAGTCTCAAAAATATTTAATACCATAGAAGCATTGGTTATACTCATGTTTGTAAAAAGAGTCTTTTCTTTCCTCAGTTCTACTTTTTCCTTCTTTCCCTGGCTCTGAGACATTTGCTACATATAAATGACATGAGTATATGATTATCCAGTACTTTTATTCAAGCAACAACATTTTAGAAGTGTTGATTATCTAAAACAGTTTATAAGTACAAAAATGCAGCAGCATCCTCATTTGCAGCTGATTAAACTCCAGAAAAGGGAAGTGAAATTTTGTGGTTCAGTATTCTAACTTAAATGTGTGGCAGAAACAGGAATCATAGAACCATAGAATCATAGAATGGTTTGGATTGGAATGGATCTTTAAAGGTCATCTAGTCTAACCCCCCTGCATTAAGCAGGGACATCTTTGTCCAGACCAGTTTGCTCAGAGCTCTATTCAACCTAATCTTGAATGTTTCCAGGGATAGAGCATCCACTGCCTCTCTGGGAAACCTGTTGCAGTGTTTCACCACCTTCACTCTCCTTATATTTAGACTAAATCTACAACTTTTTTTTTAATTTAAAACCATTACCCCTTGTCCTATTGCAGTAGGCCCTACTAAAAAGTTTCATCTTTCTTATAAGACCACTTTAAGTACTGAAAGGCCACAATAAGATCTCTCTAGAGACTTCTCCAGGCCGAAAAACTCCAGCTCTATCAGCCTTTCCTCATGGGAGAGGTATTCTATCACTCTGATCATTTTGTAGCCCTTCTCTGGACCTTCTTCAACAGGTCCACATTTTGCCTGTGTTGAGGGTTCCAGAGCTGGTTGCAGGATGAAGTCTCTCCAGAGTGGAGGAGAGAGACAGATCTATCATGCTGGCCATGCTTTTTTTGATGCAGATCAGGATATAGGTGGCTTTCTGGGCTGTGAGCACACAGTGCTGCCTCATGTCCAGCTTTTCATCCACCATTATCCTCAAGATCCTCCCCTCAGGGCTGCTCTCAGCCTCTATTGATACCAGGGGTTGCCCTGACCCAGACATGTCAACCTTGCACTTGGCCTTGTTGAACCTCATGAGATTCACATGAGCCCACTTCTTAATGTTGGCCAGGTCCCTCTGGATGACATCTTATCCCTCAGACATGTCAACCACTCTACTCAGCTTGGTGTCTTCTGTAAACTTGCTGAGTGTGCATGATCCCACTGTCTGTGTCACTGATGAAGATATTAAACAGTACTGGTCTCAACAGTGACCCCTGAGGGACACCACTTGTCACCGATGTCCGTCTGGACATAAGCCCATTCACCACTATCCTCTGGATGTGATCATCCAACCAATTCCTGGTCCACTGAATAGTTTAGTCTTAAAATCCATATCTCTCCACTGCTGTGAAGAAGGATACTGTGGCGAATGGTGCCTTAGAGAAGTCCAGATAGGTGACATCCATAGCTTTTCCATTGTCCATTGATGAAGTCACTCCATTAAAGAAGTCCACTAGGTTGGTGAGCCAAGACACACTGGCTGTCTCAGGTCACCCTCCATGTGCAATGACATAGCTTCTAGGAGGACCTGTTCTACCACCTTCCCAGGCACACAACTGAGGCTGACAGGCCAGTTGTTCCCCACATTCTTCCTTCTTACTCTTTTTAAAAACGAATGCAATGATTCTCTTTTTCCAGTCACTAGGGACTTCATCTGATTACTGTGACTTTTGAAATATCATGAAGAGTGGTTAAGCAACTACATCAGCCAGTTTCTTCAGGATTCTGGGATGCCTTACATCAGGTCCCATAGATGTATGTATGCTCAGGTTCCCCAAGTGGTCATGAACATGATAGAATTTCTTCTGCCATTACTGTCTCTTTGGTGAAACACCTACCCTTCATGAGCTGTACTTCCCAGTAATTTTGATTTGACTGTCATTATAGATGCTACTATTGTATATAAACTTAGTCTAGAAAGCAGCCTAGTGACATATTAAACAAACATACATATGCTAAAGAATGATGTAGACTCCCATTCAGAAAATAATAACTCATCATAATTGCCTTCCCAGTTATGAAAAAGCAGAAAGAATGACCTGTAACTGTGCAAAGAATCTGTCTTCATCAAAAAAAATGAGTGACTAGTGCGCATTCCTTAACATGTTTAGGCTCTATGGCATGCATATTTTATATTTGGACAAAAAATAATTGTTCTTGATAATTTTTTACTTAATGAATTTTATATTTTCTTTTCTCATGGCATACTTCACCTGTGACCTCAAATAGACTGTTTAGCACTTTACTTAAAGTAATTTCTATGTCATATCCATTTCAATACTTTCTTCTGCTTGACACTTATGATAATGTAAACTAATAATACCTTGAGTTATATGCCTGTTAGTTATTTCAGCACCTGATATTGTAGAACAACAACAACAAAAGCATTTAAATATATTACTGTACTTAATTTCTGCATCTCTGCTGTCCCTCAGGTCAATTACTGTTCTTCAGTATTCAAAAAAATTCTGAGGGAAAACTGTTTGAGTCCAGGGATTATCTTTGTTGAATGAACGTGTTCAGATACAGTTCTGAAATCAATGAACTGTAAAGATGTCTGCTCGTGCTGGGAACACAACTTAGCTCTATAGCAATAAACACACAGGGAATGTGTCATGCAAACAAAGCCATAGCCTGCAGCAGCAAATGACAGTTCTCTGAAATAGTATCCTTGTCCTTGAGCTTAAATTTGGATATGTTTCAAATCTTTCTGATAAAATGCTTGATATTGCACTGTGAAGTTAGCAGATTAATGCCTCTCTGGCTTTGCTGGATAAAAATGACAGGAAGTGCTACAAAACAAAAAGTAGGGGGGGTGGAAAAAAAGGTCACTCTACTAATTTTTTTTTCCTTTGGAAACAAAAATGTTGCAAAAGTTATGGTATTCCATAGAAATGTCAGCACTGCAATCTGTCTGCAGAAGTCTGCATAATTGGGAGAACTTTCACTAAACACAATGTAGGAGCAGAATCAAGTAAAAGGTCATGTGTTATTATTCACTGTGTAGTGCAAGAGGGAAGAGCAATTAAAAAAGCCAGAGGGAAAGGCAAAAGCAGCAGCAGTGCACCTAAAGCTCTTAGCTAAATTTCAGAAGTGGCAGAGCAGGAGGATACCGTATGTATTTGGTCCCTAAGGCTAGCATCTTTAATTTCTGGAAGAGATGAATCAAGGTAAAACCAAGAATCACAATTTAAGCTACCAGCAAAAGGAACAATTAACTAATTAGGAAAAAAAGCTATTAAATAAAAATACAGTAGGAGAAGGATAATAAACTGTAGCCCTCCCAGCACACCACCTCTACATACAAGCCCTGCTATAACTCTCTTATGGATAGGAGAAAGCTTTTTTTTTCCAAATGAGAGTACATCTGGCTAGATTCACCAGTATTTATGTGTTTTGTGAATTCCTGGATTACAGCTATTTTCAGTTTTTAAATACAACTTAAGAAGCTGGGATATGCAGATTACTGGGTTTTGTTTATCCCTATGCTTACTTTTACTTCATTCACAGTAGTTAACAATTTTTCATCCTGGGTCAGAGTAATCCATTGCTAAGACCTGTTGTGAACAAACATGTGACTGACTGTGTACAGTAATTTTCTTTTCTCTCTGTTAATCTTTTTTACCCAGTGGGACAAAGATGGGAACACCTGAAAGGCATTTTTTTTAAATAATCATTAAGAACTGGAGCTACTAGCTAAACATTACTTATAAAACATATATATTTGAAAGAGTTCAGTCTTCCAAAGTTTACTTAGTCTGGAGTTTTAGTAATGTGCTGTAGGTGTTTTGGAGGTTCAGGAGAATGATGGGCAAAAAGGGAACACACTTCATAGGTAAAGTCAATAATGTATTGCTGGTATAACAGAAATCTTAACAATCTAGTCAGTGAATCCTTTTTAGCCTAGATCTAATAATTACATAAAAGCAAAAAAACCCACACCCCAGAACTCTACTATTATAGAATGTCCCAGTGTTAGTAATACAGTTTATTGATTTCTTTCCTGAGAACTAAAACCTGCTAATTTCCTTTTCTGCTTCTGGTCACAGCACAGCACATGCCTGATATGTTTCCAATCTGGCTGACAACTCAAGGAGTATAAGAGCTTTCCAGCCTCACACAGCCTCCTGAAGAGCTAGTTATAATGGAATAATGAAATGTCAGGAAGATTACTAGGGCAGGTTTAGGTTGGATATTAGGAAAAGGTTCTTCACCCACAGGGTGGTGGAACACTGGAACAGGCTTCCTAGGGAAAAACGAATGTCGCCAAGCCTGACAAGTCAAGAAGCATTTGGACAATGCCCTCAGACACATGGTGTGAATGTTGGTGTTGTACCATGCAGGGACAGGAGTTGATCCTTGTGAATCCTTTCCAACTGAGGACATTCTATCATTCTATGAAAATCTACTTAAAACTCTACTGACTTGCTATAGAATTGACTCTAACAAAAAGGGTACACATGATGAGCTGACGTAATTATCACTGTACACTCCCTACAGGCCACTCAGAATATCTGAAATACAAAGTGAACTGAGCTCAGTACATATGATATTAGGTTTGCTAGTAGCAGGCCACAGCCTTTGCAAAACTGAGGCTTGTTAGGCTTCTTTTGTCTCAACTTGTGCTGACCCACCTTGAGCTTTGTTTTTACTTTGCTTAGCTCTAAGAATTTTTTTTTTAATGACATGGTAGCTACTTCTGATTTGTTTTATGATCCGTTTTATTTTTTATTATTTTCATGTGATATAACCATATGTTCATATAAATAGTAGTACCTTGTACTTATTCTGTGCAGAATTAAAGATACAACTCTAATATAGTGGTATAGTGTAGAGGAATACAGACTTCGTGTAATAGTGGGGGTTTGAAAGCTGGAACACAGGATGTCATGTAAGAGTGCAAGCATAGGGTTTAAAGAGAGGGGGCATTGGAGACCTCAAAGTTATAAAATCCCAGCAGATATTAGTTAAAGAAAAACAGACCTAGAGCTAAGAATAACCATTCTTGAGGAAAGAGAACACAAATATGTAAGGTATGGAAAATTTACCACAGACAGTAAATGCAGATGTAACATGCACCTACAGAAGTACATGAACTAATATACAAAAATAACACAAAATTAATCCTAGGGTGAGGAAAAATAACCCACCAGCATCATACCCCTCCTGATGGAGAACTCCAGATGCTGATAATTGCTGTATACCACGAACACACTGAAGCCATCAAACTAAGGACCCAGAAGGGCTGTGGGAGGTTGAACATAGCACCAGAAATAACGTTACATACTAGAAAGTGCATGCATCAGGTTTAAATTTTATTCATACATATGCAATATATAGGATAATAATGAAATATGCAATAGTTTATTGTGCCGGAGTTAGTCTAAAAAATTAATTAAAGACCATCATTTTAACGGGAAAATTCCAGACTACGTGGATTATTTTTTCATTAGCTTGAACGTCTCAGCAGCTGCAATTAGAACATGTTTTATTTAATCTTTCATTAACATATCTGCTATAGAATCATAGAATCATAGAATGGCTTAGGTTGGAAGGGACCTTAAAGGTCATCTAGTTCCAACTACCCTGCCACGGGCTGGGACACCTCCCACTAGATCAGGCTACTAAAAGCTCCATCCAACCTGGCCTTGAAAACCTCCAAGGAAGGGGGAATTCACCACTTCCCTACGCAACCTGTTCATTCAACTGCTGTGTTGCAGTTCAATGATGCAAATACAAGTAATGAATTATTATAGATTCTTACCTTTAACTGATACTTTAAAAAGCTTTCCACTGTCTTTTTATTAAGTGTATATGGGCAGTGAGACAGTTTACATTACAGTGGATTTGGTGGGGTGTTTTTAGTTAGGCTTGTTTTTTTCTTTTTTAACTATAATAAAATACCCTGTTAAAATATTTAATTGGCTAATAAACTGCAAAATAACATTCTGGGCAAGCATATGGCTGCAATATTGTGTTTAGATTTCCTTTTTTCCTTTAGCTTCAGAAAATCTTAATGAAATACCATTAAATAAAAAGAAATCTAAAATAAATTGCAATAAACAAGAAAAAGTTTCTTTTTCCAGTGACGTGCCAAGCCATATGTGAAATGCAAGAGTGACATTTTGTATAGTTTTCAGTAAATTGGGTCGCATTGATTAATATTCCTTACTGCTTCTCACAACAGTGATTCCTTTGTGGTACAGTACTCAATTCTTAATATTTTTCAATGCATTTTATTGCCTGGCTTTTGTTTTGTTTTGTTTTCTACCCAGTGGCAAGGCAGTTATGAACTCTTTGGTTATCTAATTTTTAATATATAAACCACTTCCAAATAAAGAAACTCATATATTTTAAGCACTGCGGAAGCAGAAATAGTCAATGTAAAGACTAAAAAATGAGGACAAATGTCTCATGCATAACAAACTTTACTGTCATAACTAAATCAATTATTCTACTTGCATTTTAATTGAAAGTTAAATAAGAAATCAAAAAATAGGAGAGTACTACTAGACAGTAATTCCACGTATACTTCAACAGGACTATATCAAGTGATAGTCATTACAGAATTAAATTTCATTGTATTATCAGGTTTTAGTCATAAATATTTCCTTAGTAAAAGACAGTCTGGTGCAAAGCATGGTGAAAGAGCTACTAAAAACCTAACATGACTTCACGAAAAGAAACAACACAATGCAAATCTATAATCAGTGGATAAAATGTCTATCTGCATTTCCCTTTCTGAAAGGGAAAAACTTTAAATGATCTGACATAAAGTTTTATTCTAATCCTAAACCATTGCCAGTCAAGGAGCATTTTTCTCAAATAGTCACTATAATGATATATTTTTAGGCCTTTGATCCCCTGTATTAAAAATACTGGAAATTCATATCCCAAGCATCCATAACTTCAGAGTAATAGTTAAAAGAAGCCAAAATCCATTAGAGAATCCATGGTAAAATAGGAGAAAATTTATATTTAATGATGCTGATATCCCAGTTGGATAATAGAAGAAGTTCAGAAAACAGATTATAGGAACATAAACAAGTGGTGCAAAAGAAAATACAAGAGTTATGATGCATTTGTGGTTTGAACTAAGGAACAAGTATGTCAGGAGTGGTGTTATGATAGTGAGCAATGACAGAAGACAGGCAATTGTATGACTGTGTTGAACAGAGGATATCCTAGTCACTGATGTAATTATTCTTCTGTAATTTACTTGTATAAGAAAATATTTGAATGCCTACTAGAAATGAACATCTACACATTGTGCACCTCACTATTCACACTGAGATTGCTACAATCTGCAGAAATCTGTCTGCTATTCAAGGAGTTCAATTTAAGTTCACATGCAGCACTGAACATAAACAACATCTTTATGCTCATGTAACTACTAAATTAGGACCTTTGGGCTTCACAGTAATTTTACCTTTCCCCTGAATCTCAAAATAGCTTGTATAGAATTGATCCTGATTTGTAATACTATATATTAATAGTACACAACTAGCTATGATTGCAAATTTATTATGAATTTGTATCATTCTTCATATTATGTCTTACACTAACACTACCAGTGAATAGAGATTGATAACCTCATCTCCCTGTTTCTGCCAAAACTGAATGTCCTGTGGGCCTGGTTTATTAAAACAATAAACATAAAAACCTCAAGAAAACCAGAGCTATAAAAAATAAAATAACAGATTCCTAATATCTAACAGAACATTCTGAAAGCCTAGTCAGTTTATGCAAGATTACATTTTGTGTTCCAAGACTACTTAGGGATCATGAATTTTAAGCACTGTATTTTTTCTTCCTTTTAGTTCAGTTAGAATTTGGCTGCAGTTCAGTCTCTAATTTTGTTTTCCTTGAAAATGTACCTTTAACAACAAAAAGAGCTAACAAAACAGAAATGGGCCTTTAAAACTATTAGCATATTGTAGGAAATTTTACACTTTCCATTTTAAATGATTTTTAATTTTAACAAATAAACCTACTCTGTACTAGTATGTAAATCAGATGCAGAAACTTAATTCTTGCCCTTGCCTTCAGAGAAAACCAAGAGCTGCTGTTTGTCAGGATCATTAAGTATGTAATGAACTCTTCAAACACAAAAGGAGTGAGTCAGATTATTGTAATATACTAGTTAATGATGTCTTTTCATTAGCAACTGCCAGAAATTGTGTCTTTTTGATTGATATAAAAAATAAAGATTTAAGTCTATATTACATTTGTACACACTATTCCCCTTATATGATGATATCCATGAGAAAATTACAGACCAAAACAATGAACTGTATTGTTGATATGAAATATCAAATATTTTATAAATATCAACTGTGTGGCACATAAAATAATGTTACAGTAGTAACTGTGTACTCTGTTCAGTGATTTACCTGTTAACATTAACACTCCAACATACAGATCATTGTGAAAATTACTGCTATATTTTTGTTATTATATTATGAGTTGATCTGTGCTTTTAATTAATTCTCCATTACCCACAGGCTTTTACTTAATCCTTACACTATGTCACTTATCTCAAATTCAGTAAAAGGCAAAACTGATCTTTAGAAACAGATTTGGGATGTTTTCAGTTGTCTTACAACTTTACCAAGTCAGAAAAAGGAGCTTCCTACCATTAGAATACTTCCCAACATGACATTCAGCATTTGCTGTTACAGATCTCATGTCACAGTGAAGTCTTTCTCTGACACCTTTTCAGCAATAATCACAATACGAGAACAAAGTTAGGCATCTGTTTCACATACAACATTGGTGCTATATGAGCCTCTTCATGGCAGTGAGCAATCTGTCTCAGTCTCTCAGGTCATTTAGTCAAAAAGAAAAAGGAGAAAAAACAAAACCTAAAAAGGTCTAGAATATTGTTTTCTCTGACATAATAGTAGGGAGTTTCATAGATATGTCTCTGCATTTTTATTCAAGATTGCTGTTTTGATGTCTGGGTACAATCTTACTATAAAACTTCTTTTTACCTCTAAAATGAGTATCATAAAGCAAAATACTGAAGAATTAATCAAGTGGACTGAAGGAAGGCAGTATGTTCTGAGAAGTTTATGAGCATTTCTTTGAAGATGGCACATTACAGTGAACAGAATATCAAATTTATCTATAAGAATACCAATGAAAAATTCAATCGTGTTTTATTTAGTTTTTGTTTTGGAGCATACATATTATTTATTGGAACTCATTTTTTGTTTTTCTTTTAAAGCCAGATACCATGAATGAAAAAAGGGGAAATAAAATATAGACTAAAACTAGAACTTTATTTTAGAAAATACTTTTTCATTTATTGAAAATACTATTGTATAAAAGAATATTAACCTTCCAGCTATAAAAGTTCACTCTATTTCACTGAACGTGGAGGATACCTCAGATGACTTGATGTTATACTATATTTCTTTCTTTTTTTTTCCTTTTTTGAGTCATGTTAATAGTTTAATGTTTTTGTTCTTGCTTATATTATGAATATGAATTAAGAATAATTTCATTAAATTATATTAATAATTTTAATTTGACACAATTAACGTAGTCAAGTCATTCCTATGATTTTGTATCTAAAAGCTGTGTGATTTTAGTGGGTTACTATAAATTACAGATGAACAGTTGCACAATTTTTGTGGCAAAGTTGAACTCAGGTAACACTTTTTGGGACTGTAACTTATTAAAAGCTGCTTAGAGCTTGCAGTAGTAGAAGTAATGCTGTTAAAAAAATGGCTTAAGCTGTCTTATAAGCATCTTCAATATAGTTTTGATTCCAAAACAAGAAAACCAATGTTATTATCTCTAGAGGAAACCATGCACTAGCCATTCATTGTACTGTGTTTTGTCTTGTTTTCCTATCTAAAGACCTATCCAGATACAATAGCATCAATTTAAGTAAAACTTCACAGTCATTATTTTCTAGCATAGATAATGAGTGTCCATGTTCGTCTGTAAAGCAGAAAAGCACAGGATATTTGTGGCAAAACTGAGAATTCTGTCAAATCTCTCTGCTGAAAATGTGAAAATGTGCATTTATGTTGGCAAAATATCTTATTATAGAAAGCATTTAAGTATAATGAATCTTCAAAAGCATGACACTTGAGGGATTGCTGGAAACAAAGAAGTCTTACTACTGACATGTCATTACTCGCCAATTTCTGATTAATGACTATCACTTCTTGTAAAAAAAACCGGAATAAACCCCAAACATTTCCAAACAGAAAAAGGGGGGAACCCCCCCCAATTTGTGAAAAACAATTGATGTACAGTACTATAGAAAAGACTCAGGGTTTTTATCCACGTAGCTGGTATTTCATTTTGGATAAGCTAGATTATCTATTACGGAAACCTATTTTAGGGAATTGATTAATTTTAACACAGAAATTAGAAGATATCTTCATGAAGATCCTAACCACTAAGCACAGAAATATCAGCTCCTCATTCTTGCAATGGTGTTTCGCTAGAAAACAGACTTGCACAGTTCTTTGAAAGAGCTGTTACAGGAGAGGTTTCCAAATGCTTGATAAAGTTGCTTAAGACTCAGAAACTCTCCATCACACAAGCTGATATATCTTTATGCTTACAGTTTTCCTTTTATCTACTCTAAGCGGCTCTCTGTTCAACCGAAGGATTTCTAGACCTGCCATTTAGAAGTACCTCTCCCTTAAGACTGTGCAAAACTTAAGGAAATTTACTCATGAGATAACTTATGCCATTATGCAAAATAAAGTAGCTCATAAGCCTTTTTTTTTTTGTGTGTGTCTATCCAAGCTAAGCACGTTAGATTCGCATAGACAAGGAAACTGGTTAACTTAATAGGTTTTACAGTAAAAAAATGCACTACGTCTACTTCATGACACTCGTGCTATACAGCTGCACTTACCATTGTTTCAGTTGTGACTATTTAATTATTGTTGTGATCTGTGATGCAAGATTAGCTCCAGCTGGAGTAGGTGTAGGTACAGTCAATGGTTGGGCAGTAGGTCATGGGCTTGTTTCTTGGTTCAAGATAACAGTTCCAGTTCTCATTGAATAATCTTTCTTATCTTTTGACAAAGGCAATGTGTTACTACTTGATTTAAGGACCTTATTTTTATTTGTATATTGAGCTTTTTCTATTAATTTAAGCTGATTATAGCAGTGCTAAACCATTTGACTGACTTGTGTTTACTATTGAGATAAAGAAGGAATATATGGTTTCCTGCATGCTTTCTTGCTTTAAAAAAAAAGATTTTTATTTTTTCCTCATATGTCAGTGTTTGATGTGTCAAGGGATAAAAATCAGAGTACCATCATGGATTTGTGACTTACTTCTATTCCCATGGAAGTCCACAGAAAAATTTCCAGTGAGAGTTAAAAGAATGAAAGAAAAAAGGACTATTGCATCTGTTTTCATCATTTTTGTAATCTAAATGATTATTTAATAAAAATATAAAAGGTAGTATTAATAAATCCTGGTTTATTTTGTTCCCTTAGGGCCATATTCCAGATATTAGATAATAAACAACAAGAGGGAAAGCAAGTATACAAGCTCCTCTGTCACAATCCATAAAAGATTGATTCCTCTGCTTGCTCGTTTTTTTTTCTAATTTTTCTATAAAACTAATTTTGCTGAAATAGACCATTGAAACTTCTTTACCATAAAAAAATTATGTCTAATAGCTGAAGAAAGGAGAGCAGTTAAGGTGTAATTTCATTTTTCCTACTCTTTCTCCAATTCCTTCTCATTTCTGGTGATTCATTGATCTGGGTTCTCCTTATTGAATATTCTACTGGACTTTTTACCCGTACATTTTATATATTTATGTGTGTGTATGTTGCATTTAATAAGGCTTTCACTGAGTGACTGAGGTTGTTGCAGTAATTTAGAGGGAGATTGTCATGACATCTGAAGCAACTAACACCTAGTCATTACTGTAGGTTAGGTATAGTTCGTTTAGGGCATAATGTCACAACCACTTGTTTCAATTGTAGTATCTACTTTTACACCACAGCCGTGTGTTCCCCCCACCAGATTGCTCATGTCAGTAAAACTTTTGCAGGTCCTCTCAGTGATGTGGATTAGCAAGCTGATGAAAGTTCACCATGCAGTTCTGGCTGCACAGAATTTGCGGTGGTACTAGGAAGAAAAACATCAGATGCGTAAGCTAGAAGTGTTATTATGTAGGGGGTAAAGGGAAAGGTGGTGAAAATTAAGCTATAGTCTTGGCTAGTTCTGTTAATCAGGCTTTCCCTTAGTCTACAGTTCTTCTCAGTGTTGTCTTTGCTTGTTTGTGCTATATGAAGACTATTAGTTGTAACTGAGTCTGTAAAGACTCCCAATGGTTTCATTTCTTTTTAAGTTGGATCACTTGGGGGAATACTTTGAGGAAGCTGGAGCCATGTTTATCTCCCTCCTTCACGCAGAGGACACAGGGCAAACATCATGAAGTGGGTTTAGTATCAGGTTTTAAAACAGACTGAAAATGAGGGTGGATTTGGTGTCACAAAAATTTAAAAAATTAGTGTGAGGTTTCTTCTTAGGTAGTTTTGGCATGTTATTTTTGAGTTATGAACTTTGTTAACTCTGTACTGAATGAACTGATTATGTGAGTGCATAACAATTCAGGGATATATCACTTCAGTTTAAGCCAAGTTATAGAGATAGTCTTATAGTACTAAATATCTACTTCTCAGTTCAGCTAGCCATCATTTACACTACTATAACAAACGTCCTTCCAAATAAAGAGGTCACATTTACCTTAGGAATAAGTAAAGTGGATTTGGCTGTTGCTCAAGTGTAATATATCCCCTATGATAAAAGAACTTGGCTTACAAACCCTTTCACTTTCATCAAAATTGATGAAGAATATATGTTTTAAAAAATTCTGTCCCTTCATGTGCAAGGGCAGTAAGAGTATGATTTTGAGCTTTTGTAGTTTATTTCAATAAAGCAATAATGCTGCAAATGTAAATATCAGTAATAACCTCTCAAGAAAGAAAAGAAAAAATGCCAGGTTTGTTTGTGTTTTCTGTTGTTTATTTACACTGAGCTGAAGGGCTGTGTTTCATCTTCTGAAGCATCTGTCATTTTCCACTGTCAAAGGCTGAGGCTTATTATCAGTAATATACAGCCAAAGTCAGTGTTCATTTTGAAAGCAGAAAGGAAAAAAATCTTTTTACACTTTCTTTTAAAGGTTTAAAATGTAGTTCTGAAAAAAATTTATTTGTCATGTTTTTCATTTGTGAGACCAATGGATTTAGCTGGCATAAAACTCAAATTGGAGTTTGGCTAGGGAACTGAAACAAGCATTCTGTAACTTCTCATAATTAACACTTGCACTACAATCTTTATAGATGTTTGTGTGTTCAGTGTTATTTTCTTGCACAGCTGATATCTTCAAGATGTTTCTCTAGGGTTTTCATCAATGAAAACATTTGAATGAATTTTATCTGGATAAATACACTGTGTCTTTAATGGGTGCATGAGAGTTTGTGATACTTCACCCTCATAATTGATCTGGTGTTTGCAAACCATAGAAAATGCCTCAAAGGAAAACATAGAGAAACAATCTCGAACACTGTCTTAATTCATCTATTTAAGAGAGAGGTTTTGAACTTGTGTTTTCCTTTCAACTGGTCTTTACAAATACTTTGAAGTTTCACAGAAGCACAGTTGATCAAAGTATGTTAGGGGCCAACAAGAAGGAAATAAAAACAAAGCAGGAAAGAAAGAATACAAATGGGAAACACAGAAGTGTGAAAGGTGATAATAGAAGAAAAATTAGAGTGAAATAAGACTGTAGGTTCCTTTTTCCAATATCAATGTTTTATTTGCCCTCAATATTCTTTTCATATAAGACTATAAAATGAAGAGAGAAATATCAAGTGTTTGCCTACATGCCAAGTACATTACAACGTGCCCCAAAGACAGATCATCTAGATGACAGGAAATAAAAATCTTGTGGAAGTGACATAAGTAAAATTTTTCTGCTTTGTGATGTCTTGAAGTTTTGTAATGCTTCTCTTCTTTTAATGCCTGTTCATTCTAAATATTCACGTGGGTTCTATTCCAGAAGTTCCAGTGTGTATTACAGAATCACAGAATCACAGAATCACTAAGTTGGAAAAGACCCCCAGGATCATCGAGTCCAACCATTCCTATCAAACACTAAACCATGTCCCTCAGCACCTCATCTACCCGTTCTTTAAACACCTCCAGGGAAGGTGACTCAACCACCTCCCTGGGCAGCCTGTTCCAGTGCCCAATGACCCTTTCTGTGAAGAATTTTTTCCTAATGTCCAGCCTAAACCTCCCCGGTGGAGCTTGAGGCCATTCCCTCTTGTTCTGTCCCCTGTCACTTGGGAGAAGAGGCCAGCTCCCTCCTCTCTACAACCTCCTTTCAGGTACTTGTAGAGAGCAATGAGGTCTCCCCTCAGCCTCCTCTTCTCAAGGCTAAACAACCCCAGCTCTCTCAGCCGCTCCTCGTAAGACCTGTTCTCCAGCCCCTTCACCAGCTTTGTAGCTGACAATATTTTCTTCCCGTGTTTTGTTGTTATGTAAAACATCTGTTAATACATTTCCACAAGAAAAAGTCCATCAAATTTTTGGAAAGACAAAAATTGAAATGAATATTTTCCCTGTCAAATTTGCTGATGAAAAACTTTCATAATGATGTAGTTAGATCTACATCACTGTCTGATAGAAATAGCTAACCATATTAATGCAGTTTGATTTTCATTGCCATGCAGAACTGCTACCATTCCAAAATGTTTGTTATTACTTATATTATTTAGTCTTAGAATGAGAATACATTGTTTTTGTGGTTTTGGTTTTTTTGTTGTTTTTTATTTTTTTTTGCACATTGTCCAAGTTGAAGAGAAAACACAGGTTTTATTTCATGCAAACCTGTACTGAAATTACTTCCTGAAGTGAAACAATAAGTGCCTGTTTGGACAGACTTTCCACTGTTTTATTTTATGTCTGGGAAGAAAATTTGTTGAGTAATGTTAAGTGGCACTATGTCTACCATTTGCTTTAAACTTACAGAGATGTTATATCATCTCCTAATATATGGAAAGACTAAAGGGGAAGAACAAAATTAGGTATACAATAAAAATTTGCAAATGATCAGGTAACTGAGTTACAAAAAAAAAAAAAAGAAAAATCTGATTTGTTAACAGGCACTAGAATAGACTTTCTACTAGTAAAATAACTTCTTTAGTTCAGTGAGGGCATATGACAGTTGCAGATGTAATGTTCTGAGACAGTGACAGTACTTCCTCTCTAGCTCACAGGTGATCCTCTTTCATGACAGCAAAATCTGAATTCTTCCTTAAATGAGAATCATTGAAACAAGACAGAATACTAGTGAACATTTAAAGCACAAACACTTTGCTGTACTATCATGTTAGGTGATTTTTATCATGTTATAATGTTTTATCAAGTTAGGGAGTTTTATTCTCAAGAATACAGGCATTTGAAGGAAGGTGTTCTAGTGGCAAATACTGTAATAAATTCCTGCCCTCTTGCCAGAATAGTGGAAACATATTTTTTAAATGTAGACTTGGGGCAAAATTAGAAATGCAAAATTAAGTCTTTTGTATAGTGCAAATTATTTCTTAATCTTTAGCTATTTATCAAGAATACAGACTATATCTTTCCACAGAAAGACAGTAGACCTGATAAAAACTCAACTGCCTCAAAGAAAACCCATACTCTCCATCAGAAATAGAAATATTGAATGACAATCATTAACTCTTCTAATTAATAGCATATTTAGACAATTAGGTAATAACATATTGTGTCCTTAAATGCAGAATTAGTATGCATAGAGAGCAGGCAAGGTAGGTTTTTCTCTTAGGAAAAAATACAAAATAGGACTGTGAAAGTTTTTTTTTTCCATCTTTGTTTTTATTTTATTTTTTGTTTTGTAGTGTGCTGTTGAATTTCTCCCACTGCCATGTACATACATCCCAGGGGACATGTAAGCAAATCTGGAATATTTGATAATGATCTATTTGTCCTTGGAAGCACTATAACTCCATTAAAATTCTGATGTCTCCCTTGGTGACATTATATGTATTGTTTTCTTTTTGTAACAGTGCATGGACAATTGTCTACATTATCTTTCTGTGAGAAATCCTGTCTCTCTCCTCTGCTTTTTCCAGGCTGACATTCTTATCCTTCATATTGTAAAGGATGACAATGTGAGACAAGGTGATGAAATGTATTCAGATGCTGGCAGAAAGCCCACTTTCCAGAAGTTGGCTAAGGCATGATGTGATTCACCAAGCCATAATTTGAGTGTGAATTGGATTAGGAATAATTTCTTAAGTGATAAATTGTGCTGTCTCATATGACACTGCTCTAGATAGAGTAGAATGTTGTGAATTCCTTTGATTTCATTGAAAATGTTGTGATTTTCCTAGGTAACAGCTCTAGATTTTTACATTTCCACGAAAAAGGTTTCTCTTACCTAGTGCTCTATATCTAGATCCTATTTATCCTCATCTTTTATTTCTTGATGACAAAATACAGTGGAATGAGACATTCAGACAAATTCTTGAGATATCAAGGGAAAGAATTTGCAAACATGGTAATTTGGATCTTAAATTGGAGTAACAAAATGCTATTCTCTCTTATTGCCTATAAAAGCCCCAGGATCCAGCACATTTCACACAGAAATCTTAAGTTAGAATCATAGAATCATAGAATAACCAGGTTGGAAGAGACCCACCAGAACATTGAGTCCAACCATTTCTATCAAACACTAAACCATGGCCCTTAGCACCTCTTCCACCCGTGCCTTAAACACCTCCAGGGAAGGTGAATCAACCACCTCCCTGGGCAGCCTGTTCCAGTGCCCAATGACCCTTTCAGTGAAAAATTTTTTACTAATGTCCAGCCTAAACCTCCCCTGGTGGATATTGAGGCCATTCCCTCCTGTCCTGTCCCCTGTCACTTGGGAGAAGAGGCCAGCAACCTCCTCTCTACAACCTCCTTTCAGGTAGTTGTAGAGAGCAATGAGGTCTCCCCTCAGCATCTTCTTCTCAAGGCTAAACAACTCCAGCTCTCTCAGCTGTTCCTCATAAGGCCTGTTCTCCAGCCCCTTCACCAGCTTCATTGCTCTTCTCTGGACTCGCTCCAGAGCCTCAACATCCTTCTTGTGGTGAGGGGCCCAGAACTGAACACAGTGTTCAAGGAGCGGTCTCACCAGTGCCGAGTACAGAGGGAGAATAACCTCCCTGGCCCTGCTGGTCACGCCGTTTCTGATCCAAGCCAAGATGCCATTGGCCTTCTTGGCCACCTGGGCACACTGCTGGCTCATGTTCAGTCGCTGTCAACCAACATCCCCAGGTCTTTCTCCTCCAGGCAGCTTTCTAGATAGACTTCTCCTAGTCTGTAGCACTGCACAGGGTTGTTGTGCCCCAAGTGCAGGACCCGGCACTTGGCCTTGTTAAACCTCATGCCGTTGGACTCTGCCCAGTGGTCCAGCCTGTTCAGATCCCTTTGCGGAGCCTCCCTACCCTCCAGCAGATCAACACTTCCATCCAGCTTAGAGTCGTCCGCACACTTGCTAAGGGTGCACTCAATGCCTTCATCCAGGTCATTGATAAAGACACTGAATAGGGCTGGACCCAGCACTGAGCCCTGGGGAACCCCACTTGTCACTGGCCTCCAGCTGGATTTCACACCATTTACCACCACTCTCTGGGCCCGGCCATCCAACCAGTTTTCCACCCAGGAGAGTGTGCGCCTGTCCAGGCCAGAGGCTGACAGTTTCCGAAGCAGAATGCTGTTGTAACGGTCATAGAATCATAGAATATCTAGGGTGGAAAGGGACTTCAAAGATCACCTAGTTCCAACACCCCTGCCATGGGCAGGGACATCCCACTAGATCAGGTTACCCAAGGCCCCATCCAACCTGGCCTTAAAGACCTCCAGGGGTGGGGCATCCACAACTTCCCTGGGCAATCTATTCCAGTGCCTCACCACTCTGATGGTGAAGAAATTCTTCCTAATGTCTAGTCTAAATCTGCCCTTCTCCAGTTTATACCCGTTCTCCCTTGTTCTATCACCACAAGCCCTTATGAATAGCCCTGCTCCAGCCTTCTTGTAGGCTCCTTTCAGATAATGGAAGGTTGCTGTAAGATCTCCTCGGAGCCTTCTCTTGTCCAGGCTGAATAACCTCAACTCTCTCAGCCTGTCCTCATATGGAAGGTGCGCCATCTCTCTGATCATCTTTGTAGCCCTCCTCTGGACCCATTCCAACAGCTCCATATCCTTCTTATGTTCAGGATTCCAGAACTGGATACAGTAATCCAGATGAGGTCTCACAAGAGAAGAATAGAGGGGCAGAATCACTTCCCTCAAGTTGCTGGCCACGCTTCTTTTGATACAGCTCAGGATACAGTTGGCCTTCTAGGCTGTGAGTGCACAGTGCTGGCTCATGTTGAGCTTCTCATTGACCACGACCCCCAAGCCCTTCTCTGCAGGGTAGTTCTCAATCACATCATCCCCCAATGTGTACTGAAAATGGGGTTGCCCCTACCCAGGTGTAGGACCTTGCACTTGGTCCTGTTGAACCTCAGGAGGTTCTCACAGGCCCACTTCTCCAGCCCGTCCAGGTCCCTCGGGGTGACATCCTGTCCTTCCGCTGTAGCAACTACATCACTCAGCTTGGTTTCATCTGCAAACCTACTGAGGGTGCACTCAATCTTACTGTCAATATAATTGATGAAGATATTAAACAGCACCAGTCCCAGTACAGACCCCTGAGGGACACCACTACTCACAGATCTCCATCTGGACTTCGAGCCATTGACCACTACCCTTCGAATACAACCAGGCAACCAGTTTCTTATCCACTGTACCATCCACTCATCAAATCCATATCACTCCAATTTAGAGAGGAGGATGTTGTGGGGGACTGTGTCAAAGGCTTTACAGAAGTCTAGATAGATCACATCCATTGGTTTACCCGTGTCCACCGCTGCGGCTACATCGTAGAAAGCCACTAAATTGGGCATACAAGACTTGCCCCTGGTGAAGCTCTGCTGGCTGCTATTAATCACCTCCCTGTCCTCCATGTGCTTCAGCATAGCTTCCAGGAGGATCTGTTCCCTGACCTTCCCAAGCACAAAGGTGAGGCTGACAGGTCAGTATTTCTCAGGGTCGTCTTTTCTGCCATTTTTAAAAATGGTCACAACATTACCCTTCTTCAAGTCACCAGGGACTTCTCCTGATTGCTGTGACTTTTCAAATATCATGGAGAGTGGCTTGGCAATCACATCAGCCAGTTCTCTCAGGACCCTGGGATGCATCTCATCAGGTCCCATAGACTTATAAATGTTCAGGTTCCTCAGGTGGTCATGAACCTGATCCTCCTCTACTGTGGGAGGGCGTTTACCCCCCTGATCATCCTGTTGCTATCCCATGACCCAGGTGGGGTGAGGAGAGCAGTTATCAGTGAAGACTGAGGCAAAAAAGTTGTTAAGTACCTCAGCCTTCTCCTCATCTGTTGATAGGAGGTCACCATTTCCAACTATCAGTGGGGGCATGTTCTCTTTGACGTTCCTCTTTTGACTGACATACCTGTAAAAGCCCTTCTTGTTAGTCTTTATTTCCCTTGCCAAGTTTAGTTCCAGCTGCGCCTTGGCCTTCCTGACCATCCCTACACAACTGGGCAGCATGCCAAGTTACCCATCCCTGCTTGCACTGCCTGTGCAGTTCCCTCTTCCTCTTTAGTTTGACCAGCAAGTCTCTTCCCTTTCCTGCCTGACTTTCTGCATACAGGGACAGAGCACTCTTGCACTTTATGGAAAGCATCCTTGAATATTTTCCAGTTCTGCTCCACTCCCTTGTCTCAGAGGACCATGTCCTAGGGGATCCTACTGAGTAATTCCTTGAAGAACTGGAAGTCTGCTTTCCTGAAATTTAGTGTCCTGACTATACTCCTCAATTGTCCCATATTGCTCTGGACCTTGAACTCCACCAGTGCATGATCACTGCAGCCCAGGCTGCCTTTGATCCTGATATCACTGATGAGTTCGCTTGTACCGGTGACCATAAGGTCCAGTACTGCATCTCCTTGGGTGAGGGTCTCTATCAGCTGGACTAAGAAGTTATCTTCAATGCACTCCAGGAGTCTCCTGGATTGCCTACAGCTTGCCATGCTACTTTTCCAGCATATGTCAGGGTGGTTGAAGTCCCCCAGTAGGATGAGAGCTTGTGAGCGTGAAGCCTCCTGTGGCTGGAGGAAGAAGATTTCATCGGCTGGCTCTCCTTGATGGGATGGTCTGTAGTACACATCAACCACAAGGTTCCTGTTAGTTCTTCTGTCCTTAATTTTTAACCACAAGCTCTCAACCTGTTTGCGGCTACTCTCCAATGACAGCTCTTCACATTCTATACCTTTTCTGAGATAGAGAATAACACCTCCACTCCTCCTTCCTGGTCTGTCCCTTCCGACAAGGGTCACTGGCCAAGTGCAAAGTTTGAACTTCACTTGGTTAGTCCTGTTTAGAAAATTTTAACTCAGTTCAAAGGAAACCTGGAACATGAACCTATTCTTAAAATACATTAATTTCTACATGTGAGCTCCCCAAATCCTATAAAAGGTGACTAATTTCATTTGATATGATCTTTTTAGGATAATCAAAGTCTGCCTTATTCATATATGATGCAATTTACTTTTATTGGGCTACATGGAACATAACTATTAGTTGTTTGTGATGCCTAGCAGTTATCTGAATCAGAATTAGTAGTAGCACTACTGTATCAACAAGATTTTTTTTTTCTGAGGTTTGGTCGACTAGCATCTATAATGTGAAAAGGCCGGGTAAGTCCTAGGAAATGGTAACTAACAACTCAGTCTTTGAATAGCTGAACATATGTTTTGGTCAAAGCTGGGAGACTACAATGTCTGTTAAGCATTCATTCACCAGGAAAAACCAGCAGAGTTTAGTTTATGTTTCCTTTACATCCTCCAAGTATTCTTCCAGGCTACAGCAATCAATGGATCTGTCACCATTTCTTGATGTTTAAGGCTATCACAAGTGGGTAATGGGCCTGATTTTTCTATGAATTTCCTTGGACTGATGAAGAACACTGAGTCCAAAACTGGAAAAATCTCCAGAAATGGTATGCAGTTTTTTGCATTTTTGATCATGGTCTTAATAATTCATTTTCACTAGAAGATAATCAAGACCCTACTTTGTTTCTTTTTCCTTGTTTCTTTCTCTTTTGGGAGGGAGGGTAGGACATTTAGGTGAATATGGAAAGAAATACAGATTTTAAATCTGAAATGAAATTTCTCATATATCTGTTGTATTATATTCTAATTTAAATTTCTTAAAGCCTCTAACACTGTTTTGCATTCAACAGCATGTAACACTTTTGCAAACTCAGTTGCAAAATAGATCTTCAGCGTGAATTGCTAATGGGGCATTCAATCAGCCTAAAACAAATTCTTTCTACACAGAATATATTATAAGGTAGAAAAGAATTCTGAAGACTAATTTCAGATGAAACTTTTTGCTTCAAATCTGTTTTGAACTATGCTTACTGCAACAGTTTATGTACTGGCTTATTTATTCAGTAAAGATAACTGGAACTGCCTAGCACTTTTACAGATTTTATCAATACAGAAAAGAAAACCAAATAAAATTCTGCTTCTTGATTTGAGAGGTCATTTGAGGATAATCAGGCCAATGTCTGAAGTTCATTTATTTAGTACTAATGATACTCTGTAGATTTGCAATCATTGTAAGACATATTCTGCAGATTACTGAGCATGACTTGTTTTTATACTAAAGGAACAATATGTGGATGCATTATTCACTAGAGAATATTCTATAAAATTCTGCAATATAATCACCTTTTATCTGAAGCAGGATATTTAATCATTCAAATTCCTCTTAAACACATAGGAAAACTTTACCTATTCCACGCATTTAATGTAACATTTATGCATTGAAATTTCAGCTGAAAAATCAGCCATATCATTCCTAGTGAGGTTTTTACACTAAGGCAGCTCCTGTCTGTATACAGCTTTGAAATTGTGTAGAGAACAATGTTCAGCTATTGTATTGAGAAGTTATTTTCACAGTGAGCAACCAAATAATGTCAGTATGTGAACAATGTAATATACATAGCAATTTTACTTTTAAAGTATTTTTACTGTGAATTTGCTATACATTGCTGTTTCCTTCATTCCTTCCCACCTCCAAAAACTAATAAATTTTGGTTAGACTAGTAGCATACTACATTCTGAAAATATATGGTAGGACAGACTAGTGGTTACATTTACATCATCTGGTTATTCCCTTCCTGTGAACATGAAAGGTTTGTTCTATGACATAAAAGAACTGATCGTCTAGAACCAGAGAATAATACAGTATCTAAAGTTGGAAGAGATCCATGAGGATCATCCAGTTCAACTCCCTGCTGCCTGCATGACTACCTAAAATTAAATGTGACTGGGAGCATCATCCACATGCTCCTTGAACTCTAGCTGGCTTGGTCCTATGACCATTTCCCTGTGGAACCAGTTCCAGTGACTGATAACTCTCTTAGTAAAGAACATTTTCTTGATGTCCAATCTAAACTTCCACTGATGCAGCTTCATTCCATTTCCTCATGTCCTGTCACTGGTCATCAGAGAGAGATCAGCATCTCCCTCTGCACTGACCCCACCCTTGATGACCCCACCTTTTAGACTCCAGTGGGGTCACAACTCAGCCTTCTCCCCTCCAAGCTGAACAAGCCAAGTGACCTCAGCTGCTCAAACTAAGTCTTGCCCTCAAGACTTCTCCCCATCTTTGTAACCCTCCTGTGGACACACTCTTATAGTCTGAGGTCCTTCTTATATTGAGGCACCTGTAGCCCCACACAATACTTGAGGCGGGACTACAACAGTGCAGTGTAGAGTTGGACAATTGCCTCCCTTGAGTGGCTAGCTATGCTGTGCTTGATGCACCTCAGGATATGGTTAGCCGTCTTAGCTGCCAGGCCACACTGTCGACTCATACCCAACTTGTCATTAACCCCTGACTATATCTAAACTGAATAGACCATAACATGATGAGTTACCATCATTTGCCTTTTGTTTTATAACACATGTATGAAAAAAAAAACCCCACAACAAACACTTCCTCTGTCAAGGACTGTATGAAGTATTTGTCCTAGCTCAGACCAAATTACTTGCTTACACTCAAAAGTATTTTTATATTGTTTTTGTAAGATAAAAACCTCTGAACATAAAAATGAATCAATATTAATATAAAGTCATTCTTGATAGTTAAAAAACATTTTTTTTAGAGAAAAAAGGTTCTTCTGTGAATTTTCAAAATGTAGATAAGTTAAAATGCCAAAGGTATAACATATCTGCTGAGGAACTTACTGAATTTATGTTCAAATTATGTACTGTCGTAGATATGATGCAAGAAACAGGGAATCCTCCAAAACTATAGTAGCGAAGGGTCTGGCTTTGTGCTCTTGTTGCTGTTACTTTCATATTTGTATCTACTCACCTGGCATGAGTACTTGCCATCTTGTCTTTCCTTGGCAGCAGCAGACTGCATGCCTCTCTTTTGTGCTATTGGGAAACAATGCAAAAGGAGGAACTGTCAGGACATCTCAGAAGTTCAGAGACACAGGCAGCGTCTAGGACCACTGTACTAGCCACCGATCAATCTTCTCAGCAGCAACATGCTGTCACTACCAAGCTATGAGTAGTTACTAAGTAAATAGGTGTTTCTCATCTCTTCCAGGGAAAAGGCAGCAAGCCAGAAGGTAATGGGTCTCCAGGGTGTTGTTTGATCTCTGCAGGACTAAACTGTGTCTTATTACTCAATTTGATTTTTCCTCATTATAAGAATGCATTCCTCTCCCACAGAACATTTTAACATCTAGATACCCTGGTTAATGTATCATTTGGCATGCTAATGCAAGAGACTGTTTAAGCTGTACAGTTAGAAACTCAGAATTCAAAGTAATTCCAATTGCACCTCTAATTCAATTATGCACTGTATTGGGTTTACATGAAAGTCTTTGGTAGTTGAGGAGGGCTTCTGTGAGAAGCTTCTAGAACCTTCCACTGTACCTGGTTGAGCCAATAGTAGTCGGCTCCAAGATGGATCCACTGCTGGCCAAAGCCCAGCCCATAAGCGACAGTGGCAGTGTTTGTGTGATAACATATTTAAGAATGGGGGAAAAATACCCTGGCAAACAGAAAACTGCAGCTAGAGAGACAAGAGAGAATATGTGAGAGAAAACAACACTGGTTGGTGTAGTCTGGTTGTTCCTGATCCCAGATCCTTGCATTCCTGAATCTAGCTCCTGAGTCCAGCTCCCTCCTAGCTGTGGAGTCATTCCTCTGTGTCTGCTACACAGCAAGGAGATTTTCTGGGTTTTTCTTACTGTTGTAGAATGACTTAAAAAAGATAGAGACGTAAGTGTTAATAAAAAAAAATATAATAAAAAGAAGAAAAAACAAATAATGTTTACTTGCCTCTCTTACAAGCCACAGAAGATGCTAGGTGTAAGGTACTTCATAGAATAAAAAAAAATGAGAACAAGTGTGGGGTTCCTGTAAGGAAGTATTAAATGAAGTCTTGTTCTAGTAAGTTTCTGTACATGAAAGAGTACAAAAAGAAAGTGTGTTTAATAAGTTCTTTTACATAAAATATTATTTACAAGTAATTACATTAACTGTGGCTAAACCCTTCTGCACTTCTTACTTTATATCACTTTTTAATGACAAATGTCAGTATAAGTTCTGATGGGCTGGAGCCCTTTCAAGTTTCCTTAAAATCAAACATAACTGAAAACAGAAAATTCCTTGAAAATGTAAAGGAGAGATGAAGGAAAGGGTTTTTTTTAATCTGTAGGAGATAGCAATGGTAGGACATTTTTTATCTCTTCTTCCCTATGGTTGGCAGAAGACACGAGCCTTTTATTCATGGGTGTACTGACACCTTTATCTTCACACAAATCCTTAATTAATTGTTATTCATATTCTGAAAAGACTGTATTTTTGTGCTCTAATCCCCTGTGGAAGCAGGATCAGATAGCTAGTGCACTTGAGCATGCTTCATCACTAGCTGGACAAACTACTTTGGGCCAAGGCAGGTATGATTTTTCTACAGTATGTATTAAACCAGGTAAATCTTGTACGCATGTACTAAGTTTTAAGATATGATTAGGAGAAATTTTACCTATTGTGATATTTATTTAAGAGTACCCAGTCTAAAACTAAGAAGCACAAGATTATTTACAAGCAGAAGAGCTAGATACTAATTTACATCTGAGCCTAGCTAGAAAGAAAATTTGAGATGTACATTTCTGGTGTTCTTCCAAGACAGACTGCACACTCAGGTGATGATATCTTACCCAAAAGAATTCACAGCTGAAGACTAGCTACACATGACATGCAGGTAGAGTGGAAATGCAAGTGGCTACAGTGGCTACCATTGCTAAGGGAGCTGAAGGGAAGGAATGATATTTTTCTTACTTGCATTGGAAAGGTAACAAACAGATGGGAGTAAAACATTTAGAAATGTTTGCAGAAAATTAGACAAGCCAAAGGTAAAGTCGATGATGATGGAGGAGCATGTGGTGTGGATCAGTGCGCTGGAGCAACAGCTGGGAAAAAAAGAACGTGGGTTCTGAAAAGCTTTGCCATTGAAATGGGAATCTGGATACTAATCTTCTGTCCACAAGATAAAGCTTTATATTGGAAAAAGAAAACACAAAAAACGTCCACCACTGACACCAATATCACAAATAAACTAGAAAGTGCTGTGTTTCCTAAGCCAAATTTTCTGGCATACCACTCCCTGTTACAATCCGTTGTGTGCATTTAGCTATGCTCTTTGTGGATAGTTTAAAATACATTATTTATCTTTTTACTTATTTATGTACTTTCTTTGTAAAGTTACTGCTTAAGTAATATATACAGCATTTAGATGAGTTCATCTTTTTACCCTTATAATGCAACAGTAATAGGTTTACAATATTTTTCCCCCTTTAAAGTTGCATTCCTTATATTGCTTAGTGTTTCAAGGTCTTCTCCCTTGCAAAAATTCACATGTCTATTGCAACGTGAGTTTTTTCTTACTAAGCAGGATTTCACTACCCACCTGGAATCTACAGGAATAATTTGATGAATATATTTCAAAAAAAGAAAAATGTTTTGTGTGATATAGAAGAGAGAAATAATGATAGTAAGAACTAACTTAAAACATGTTATTCTTTAGTTCACTTAGTCATGCGCAGAACAGAGTATTTATTGCATTCCCACAGTGCAATTAGTGAGTTCCCTTTCAGTGATAAATAGTAAATGTTTCTATCAAAGTCAGTTTTCAGGACAAGTTTTCTGATACTATAAACTGCATAAAACTTTGTAATTAGAATGTAAGCTTGCCCTGGAGAAGACTGCCTCTCCTAGTTCATAAAGCTAGTATAATTTTCTTGAAAGTCAGAAATGTTATTTATAAAGAATTTTCCTCTTTTTGCTTCTTTTCTATGTTACTATATCAAGAAATACTGGTTGTTGTAACAGACAATTTTAAAAATGAAAGAACAATTACGAGGTAGTCAGAGATGAGTGCTGCCTGGATGGGATGAACAAAGGCTGCTTGACAGTGTGGCCAAAATTCAGCTTCATTGCTTCAGGTTGTTATGCCAGGGTCTTATTACCTTATTCACAAGAGATCATGGGAGAAGAAAGGAGAGGGATGGTAATACTTGTTTACTGGTGGTAGGATGGACATGGTAAGTATTAATGTTAGAAATGATCACCTCTGCTTATGAGACAGGCTCATCCTTCAGTGGAAGGAGGAGCTGCAATCATTCTGGGTTTCCAGGGAGACAGCGTGGACAATGTAAGCATCATTGTAAGGTTATTTTTTTGCCCCAGGTAACTGGCTACTTTGCTTACATTAAAGTCCATCTCATGGCTTAAAGCATCCATTCTTCAAAGCAAACCACATTAATTCATTAATTAAATCTGTAGCGTGTTGTCATGGGTCACCAGAGAACATTTTAGCAGATAACTTGTGGCTTTTCAGCTAGTACAGTTAAGAAATATAATTGATAATGCTATAGGAATGTATTATAGTTCAGAAATAACATTTTAATCATCACAGCAAGGAAATACTGCCATGAACTACAGTCATAACATGCTTTCAGAATGCTATTCACAGATTCCATATAGTCTCAGCTTGTGCAGTGTTGCCATATATCTAGAACATGTTCTGAAAAAAGTACAGAAGCATGTATAATAGAACAGATTATGGAAATATTTTGTTCCTTTATGGCAATTTATCAAGTGCTTGTTTCTGGTTTTTTTTTTACTGAATTTTATTCATTATTTATTTAAAAGAAAAGACATGATGGAAAGGGAAACATCAGGGCTGTTATGTATGTCTCAACCTCATTTCTGATCAAAACAAAGAGAGGAGCTGAAAACACAGAACAAATTGCCTTTGTTTGCTTGCATGAAATAAATCCATTCCTTTTAGATCTCTAATTTCTAGTTTCTTTTAACTTTCTGGTTTGTGCATCAGGTTTGTTACAACGTGATGAGTTTAAAAAATGTAGTTTAGTTTGTGTAAATAGTTTTTTTTTCAATTTTTTTTTCTATTTCTTTTAAAACGTCCTAGGTAACATTGAAAAACTTTATCAAAATAGGAGGTGAACATGCCTAATTATTTTAGATTCATTAAGAGTTTTAAAACATATTGTCAACAGAAATTGTTTATATTTTTATAAACCATTACTAATTCAACGAGTTGCTACTGTACTGTTTTCTGTTAAAATATTTCATCTAAATTTAACTACAAAACACTGATTATTTAGTGTAATGGTGAATCACTTCTTCCACAACAGATTAGAGAGATCTACTCAGTGCTAGTCTCTTCCTGCAGTGTCATTGGTGAAAGGGTGAAAATTGGTGAAAATCTTACATTTTCTGCTCCCTAACAGTTTTCTCTTTGTCTTTGCCTTAGATCAATATCAAAACTCATCTGAAAAGTTTTTTGTCCTTGACCAGGTTCCCTGAATATAAGGGGACTATCAACTAAAATAAACAACTATTTTTCATTATTATTATTTAAATGTTGTAGGTGGATCTGTCTGATAAAAAGGAAAAAAAAAACCATTAATGAGTATTTTAGTATAGGTTGTGTCAAAACATTAATATTGGCAGAGTTGCAAGCATGCTTATAGACTATTTCAGAGAAAAAGATTTCAAGTGTGTGCATTGTACATTGGTAGTCAGCACTGGATATATACGAAAAAGCCTAGCCAAAATATGTGGAAAAGGAGGAATTTTCTTAATATACATGGTGTATTCTGTAGAAGTACTACCAGTTTCAGACATTTTATCATAGCCATGTCATTTATTTAAATAAAGAACCTTGAGGTGAAAAAAAATCTGCACTGTTTTGCATGGAAAATCATCACTATAAAAGTAGGAAAAACAACTGCAGTTTGAAGCTGTTTGTAAGTTCAGCTCTCAAAGTGTGGGAAAAGGAATTGGACTACTGAGAATTGAACTTTCTGGGCTATTAAGAGGAAAACATGGCCTGAAACCAAGATCAGCCTAATCAGATGGGACAGATATGTGACACGAGAGAACAGAAAGTATCTACGAGGTCAGCCAAGAGGATATTTTTTTTTCAGAACTGTGGAAACTTAAAGGTGAAATAGAAAAAGGATATAAATGGTGTGAGATTATTTTTCTTTCACTGGATAAGATGAGGAAGGGCTTGTGCTTTAAAAGAAATGGAAAAGAAAAAGGAGTAATAAAAAGGAAATCATGAGAGAAATATTGTGAGACAATTAAGGCAGCAGTATTTTAGAGGGAAGAAAGCATTTAAAAGGGGGGGGGGGGAAGGAAGTGAATTTCTTCATGCTAGTGCCAGAAAAACTAACTCAGTGATAAAGACATTTAATATCTTTGTGAAGGGGATGAGGACTGATAACACTTCAGAAGACAGAAATTAGACTTTGCAACTCTCTAAGACTAAAATGTCACTGGAATACTTAATAATTATTAGAACCTGACATGCATAAGTTCCCACAATGTTCAGGTAATTTCCTGTTTTAACATTTTCAACTGGTTTGCTCCTTTACCTTCTCTCTTTTAAAACTAATTTTCAGGAAGGTAGTTGGGCAACAAGATCAATATTACCAATGTCACTGTGACATTTGATTAAGTAAAGTCTTGCCTGGCTTATCATGAGAAAATTCTGGAATCTCATCGCCAGAACTTAATTAATTCCCATCTCTCTAATTTGATTAGCTTTGCAAATTCAACTTGCATTTTAATTGCGAGTAGTGTTTCAGAAGATAAATACTGCCTAGGTTGCCAGAATCATTGATATTTGTATAGTTTAGTCACCTTATTTTAAAAATGTGTGTTTTCCTTATTCGTGTGGTACATACCGTGTGATGTAAAATTTGATTCCTATCAGGGCTTGAAGGCTAAACAGATCAGATAGTAACGCCGTAGCTATGAAATAACATTGAGAAACTTAGCTTCCTTTCCCTGGCATGACTGCAGTTGCCATGTTATCTTGTCTAGCTATCAGTTACCTTATCTATCTTAAAAAAGTACTTTCAGGGTTTTCAATTTTATTTTTAGTGTGTGGTGTTAAGGGTTTGGGGTTTTTTTTCAGCTACAATTAAAACATAACATAATGAACACTCTATTCTTAATTATAAAGAGTTTTTGTTTTGCTCTGAATAGAGAAAGATACTGTATTTTGTCTCTGCAAAGTTCTTGCAGAAATCAGTGCAATAGCTCTTAACTTATAAAGAAGTGCCTTAACCAGATATTTGTCTGGGAAGTTGTGCGTAAGGGATGAGGCTAATTCTAAGGCCATAGAATGAATTAATGGCCACTACCCAGCACAACACTGATGATATTACAGTCTAAAGTTCTGGATTTGTGTGACCAAAATTCATGAAGCTTAATGAGGCTTTGGGTAATCTTTCTTTTGCAAAATGGATATAAAAATTCATATAAATTTAAATCAGAAGATGCTATTGTAAAAACGAATGTCATTATCTTAGAAGGCAACTTGTGGATTAAAACCAGTACCACCGAAACTGCTATTGGAGATAAAACTTCAAAACATTTTACGTTTTCTTCAGACTGGATTACATATAGTAGAAATGCTGACAGTTTAAGTCAATGGAAAGAAAGCATAGCTACACTACCACTAGTAACAGTGAGTTTCCTGCAGACATGTTTTATCTAGACAATGAAGGTCATAGTCTCTCTCTCTTCTGTAAACTCACTAAGTTACACAGCTAAAAAAGACTTGGTTTTCATTTCTGTCAGACTCCTACTCTTGTTATTGAATGACATGTCCCTAAACAATGATGTACCTCAGAAAACTCTGATCTAGAAGTGCATTTAAGGGTCTCTTGTAAACAGCAACACTGTTAACAGAGTTAGTAAAACTGCTGGGTAAAAAACAAAGTTGTGCTGAAGCTATCTGAGTCAAAAGTTCATAAGGCATCTCAAATATATCTGGAAAAAGACTAGGAAGAAGCTAAAGCTCTCTCCTCCGGGGCTGCTAAGCTTCTGACTTTCTTGAAATGTCACTGATCTTAAGACTAGTAATGCATTTATTATTATTATATTCCATTTTGAAAAAAAAAAACCCGAACAAACTTATTTATGTATAATGTATCATGTCTATTTCCTGCTGATATTTCAGTGTTAGTTTTAGATCCATAAACATGAAAAGATTTAGAGTTCTTTAAAAACTTCAGTGTTATGTGGCATTGTTCTCAAAACCTGAGCTTGCTGGAGGTCAGAGGTGTGCTGACCACCCAATGACTCATCTCATATAATGATTTCTAGCTTTACAAACTGCCCCAAGTGGGCATTCCAAAACCGATCTGTACAACTTGTAAATAAATTCATTGACCTGAAAACTGTTCGCTTGCAAGACCAAGTCCAATCCGTGCTCAGAGCAGCTCTGGCTAGACCAGCTTGTGCAGAGCCCCCCATGCGGGAGCTTTAAGGGATGGGGAGTTCAGAGCTGGTTTTACTGACGCGGTGTTGGCCGGGGAAGAGCGTTCGGCTGCCCGGCAGCCGGGGCTGAGCGGGACCCAGCGAGAACCAGCCCTGAGAGCCCCGAGGGCGGAGCAGGAGGAGGGGAGCGGCGGCTCCAGCGCCCCGGCAGGGACCCCCCGGGACAGACCCCGCGGGGCAGGGCTTTCCCTGCGGCCCCGGGAATACCGGAGCGGGGAGACGTGGGAGGAGGAGGAGGGAGCGGCGGAGAGGAGCTGTTATGGGCTGACCGCAGCCCCACATTCCCCACCCCCCTGTGCTGCTCAGTGGGGAGGAGATAACGGAGTCGGGAGTGAAGATTAGCCTGGGAAAAAGAGGAGGGGGAGGAGCCAGTCAATACCCAGAGGTGGGGTATTGATTTTTAGTTTTCTCACTACTCAAACGTATTTTAATTGGCAATAATTTGCATTAATTTCCCCCTGTGATGTTAATTAGTAAGTGGTATCCCTGTCATGAGCCTTTTCATCCTTTTTTCTCCCCCTGTCCTGTTTAAAAGGGGGAGTGAGAGAGTGTCTGGGTGGGCATCTGTCTCTTTGTCAAGGTGAACTCTCTGCATCTCCCTTCGAGGTAAATCCCCCTTACAATTCCTTTAATTAAGGCAAAGCAAGTCTTTTCCTCACCTGTGTGTCCATCTGCTGGAATCTCTCCAGTGCATTTTCTGTCTTGTACTAGAGAGACCAAAACTGGATACATTTTCCAGATGTGGTCCTGTAAGTGCCTGTTGTTACTGAACCAGGACATCCACTTCTGTTAATGTTATATCCCTACTGACTTTAGAAGCTAACATTCTCATTTGTTTGAGAGATTTTTGCCTTTGAATGTTCTCTGTCACAGAAAATGGAGACAGAAAAATTTCAAAACTGCTCTCATGTTTGGGTAGACAGAAACAATATAGATACATGGAATACGGAACTACTAAATTACGAAGGTTACAAGTGACCACTGTGATCATCATATATAATAGTACAGGGGAACTTCATCTCTGTCTTTAGTCTTTAATAAACCTTGAACTTTTAAACTATGTTTTTAAAAGGCATCCAAAGTAAATAAAAAAAATTGAAGACATAAAGGATCTTACCAATGTCTTTGGTAGATTTTGTGTCACCAAACACTTTAAAAAAATCATTATAAGAGAATTCAGCAACTGGATCTTGCCATGCACCCATCCAGCTATGCTAGGTTTCTTCTTTTAATCTCAGGAATTACTTTTACCTGATGGGTTTGAGGTGGGATTTTTTTTTTTTTTTTCAGACAAATTAGTCTTAGAGCAACACATATAAAAATGTAACAAAGCAAGTTTGCAGCAAATTCTTATGTAACAATGTCAGCATAATATTTCAGATTTTTACAGTCCTTAACTTCAGGACACTAGCTGACAGAGTAATATTCTTGCTTGCTTCAAAAAAATTGCTAAATGCTGACCAGATAGATAAATTATTGCTATGTTTGTACTCTGTTAAGGTATTACCATTTCTTAAGAATATTGCATCTGTTGGAGAAAAAAGAAAAGATCAACAGCAAAGTGCAAATGTGTATGTCATAGTAATAAATAATCAGAACAGCTGACAGGAGATTTTTGATGAAACACTATACCTTTTCAAAGGGATTTCATTATTAACTGCTTATAGTACTTTATATACCCGTAGTGGACCAGTAGATCAGTTTCTCTGTACAGTTTTCTTACATATTTCCATGTACATGTACATTGAATATATATACTTATATGTGTTCTTTTATATGATGAAAGTTGAATAAAGAAGAGCAGAAGATGGAAATTGCCCTTTTAGTGAATTATTAGTAGCATTATCTAGTAGTATTATTATTGTTTTACTTCCTTACAGAAGGAAGCTTTTCTCTTAAAGAACAAACTTTTCTGCTTCTTTAAGGAAATAAAAAAAAAATTAGAAACTTTTTCCATTTGCCAAATTCAAAATGGTTTTAGAAAGATACATTGGCAAGAACTAGAGATTTTTAATAAAGATTATAAAAATTAATACTGTTAAGGTAAGCCTAGAAATAGTCAAACTTTTTCTCTAAATTATCTACTTTTTCTGTCATCTCTTCCCAGGTTACCTGTTGTACATTTCTGGTTTTCAATTTATTGCATCGTAATAGTGAACAAATGAGTCATTAATGTTTTTTACTTCAATAGCTTCCATTTAAATCCTTGCCTCAGATACTTAGAATTATCCGTAATACTTACATTTTTTTTACATACTTTCGATTAGGTTTACTCCAAGCTAGGAATCCTGAACACTATAATGTATTTTGTTAGCTAATAAACTATCACAGTTTGAGTTGGAAACCATATCTTTAAATTTTCCTTGTAAAATTGTTTCAGATAACTGCATTAGGTATGTAATTTTGGATATCTGATGTACCTTAAAAAAAAGGTCATAGGATTTCTCCTACTTGTTAATGCTCCTTCCCTTGCCTCCTAGTAATTAATTTTCAGTTTCAGCAGTTTTTTGTTCTTCTATGTTGTTTGTTTGTTTGTTTTCCTCCTGCCTAGTGTTATTTAGCTTGTGCATTTTTGTGAAGGACGGCATTTGCTTGTTCAGCATTTACAGTGCTACAGACTAGGGGAAGAGTGGCTAGAAAGCTGCCTGGAGGAGAAGGACCTGGGGGTGTTGGTTGACAGCCGACTGAATATGGGCCAGCAGTGTGCCCAGGTGGCCAAGAAGGCCAATGGCATCTTGGCTTGTATCAGAAATGGCGTGACCAGCAGGTCAAAGGAGGTTGATCTGCCCCTGTACTTGGCACTGGTGAGACTGCACCTCGAGTACTGTGTTCAGTTCTGGGCCCCTCACCACAAGAAGAATGTTGAGGCTCTGGAGCGTGTCCAGAGAAGAGCAACAAAGCTGGTGAAGGGGCTAGAGAACAAGTCTTATGAGGAGCAGCGGATGGATCTGCGGTTGTTTAGCCTGGAGAAGAGGAGGCTGAGGGGAGACCTTATTGCTCTCTACAAGTACCTGAAAGGAGGTTGTGGAGAGGAGGATGCTGGCCTCTTCTCCCAAGTGACAGGGCACAGGACAAGGGGGAATGGCCTCAAGTTGCTCTCGGGGAGGTTCAGACTCAATATCAGGAAAAAAACTTCACAGAAAGGTTCGCTGGGCACTGGAACAGGCTACCCAGGGAGGTGGTTGAGTCACCGTCCCTGGAGGCATTTAAAAGAGGGTAGTTGAGGTGCTGAGGGGCATGGTTTAGTGGCAGATAGGAATGGTTGGACTTGATGATCCTGGTGGTCTCTTTCAACCTGGTGATCCTATGATTCTATGCAGCTACACTGCATTGTGCTGAGGCGAGACCTGAAGTGTTGAGATCTGTTTTCCAAACCTTTTATTTGTCTTACTCATTGGAATTGAATCTTCTCTAGTTAAACAATTTCCACTATTCCAGGTAATATTTTAATTAACCAGCACAAAGGATTTAAAGTCTTTGAGTATCTCTGGATATTTTCATTTAAAGAAGAGGTACAGGAAGGTACATCCCAGCTCTGTGCATAACACAGGATGCCATTGTGAGTTTCTTGATCTGTTCCTGTGTGACACTAAAATTGTTGTTGTACTCCATCAGCATAACATTTGAGACTATGAATTCTAAAAGAAATTGTAGTTTGTGGTTTGAATTGAAACTGAACCAATATCCATCATTAGAAAAATGAGTGCCTGCTTGAAAGGGCTTGAATAATTGCTTGATGTTCTGTAAGCAACTGGATGATTTTCCTTCTGCGTTCATACTATCTGTCTTCCAGATTTCTGCAGATTTAATCCAGGTGTGATTTCCAGTCTTTTTTCTTTGAATTCAAAAGAAAATAAACATTCCCTGTCTATTATATTCCTGTGTTGTTAGTCATTTTGATAACTTTCCTCTTTATGATTTTTAATTTCTGTTTAGATTTTTTTTTAAACACTGACTGTTACGTAAAGAAAAAAAACCAACAATTCTCTGTGCAACACTTTTTTACCGTTGTATTTGTTGCTTTGGATTTTTTTTTTTGTCCTGACATTAGAATGAATCACAAGACAACAAGGTTTTCTTAGTAACTGGAGCTAGAGAGGGAAAGATTATGAAAATTAATTTAGCAAAATAAAACAAATTCAACAAAACTTAAAAAATCTGGCTTTATTTTCAGAAATTCAGTGAAATATAATCAAACAACTTGATAGGTTGGAAAAGTCATTTTGTTGGAAGGGGTTTTTCTCTTCCTTCACCGTAGTAGATGGCTCAGCACTTATGCAGTAGTTTTACTGTGGTCTTGCATTTTCCTTATTAGCTTACTATGTAAAGTTTAAGGAAGGATTTGATAACCAAGAGGAATATCTTCAATTTCTAGAAAATGTGCATATGTGGTGGGTGATTAAATTGTTGGTTTACAGTATTGAATGGGCATTTCAACTGAGCTGTGTAGATTGTGCAGATATAAAATGCAAGGTCTGATATTCTTGCAATAAGTCGCTTCCGAAAAAAAAAAGAAACATGGACACTATTGCAAAGTTTCTTGTAATAATTTCCTCCAATGTATTATATACAATTTTTATGTGGTGTACTCTATAAAACTGTACTTGTTAAACAGTATTATTTAATGTGCTTTTCCAAAGCACAAGGTTAAGAAGACAATTAAACTTTTTTATGCTGCCTCCGCAAAATGAGTTGGGTAAGGAATTGACTACATTGTGTGTCCCTTTACCTTATGTTATAAGCAAATTAATTTTTTTACAATAGTTAATACTGAAATTTATTATAATTTTTATTAATGAAGAATTTATAATTTGCCAGGAACAGATTTTCCACTAAATAAATTCTGGGAGTTTATAAACTGAAAGAGACATAAGTGAGGTATAGTAATGCATGAATGCATTGTGAATGAATACACAAAAGCAAGCATTAGGTGATAAAATGTGGAGGGAAATTTAAGACTAGAAGTAGCTAAGTCCAAGAGGATCACTGGAAAGCTTAAAGGATTAAAATTGATGAGAAACTCCTGTGTCTGTAGGGAGGAAGAAGATATATAAGAAATAAGAAGTTCTTACTTCAGTTTCCGCTTGGAAAATGTCAGGCATTTAGTCAGAGAAAGTAGAAAAGAAAGTTTTTGAAAGGAGTCATAGAGACTGTAAGAGTAGCATTCACCTTGAGTATCCTGGTTTACCACCCAGCCTGGCCAGGCAGCTGGAGACCGAATTCCTACCCCTGCCCCATCAGGAAAAGGGGAAAAGGAAATGAGAGAGAGACTTCTAGGCTGGAAAATAGAACAGCATAAATGAAACAGTAATAATAAAACAGAAAACAATCATATTAATAAGAAAATTATAAAATATACAAAACCATTTCAGCCTTCTCCAATGACTATACATCCCCACAGACACTGCAATGCAAACATAGGGAAAGTCCCAGGCTGAACTCAATGGAAGACTGGAGCTAGACTCAGGAATTGGATTCAGGAATGCACAGATTGGATTCAGGAGTAGACAAATGGACGAGGACCTCCCTGAATGTCAGCCATCAAAGAAAAGGGTTTGACACTCATGATTCCTAAGCTTTATACTAAGCATGATGTGTATGGCATGGAATATTTAATTGGTCAGCTTTGGGTCACCTATCCTGTCTGCTCCTTTTTGCAGGTGCAACTGTGACCCTCTTCACCACCACCTCTGGGATGGCCTTGATTTACATAGGAATAAGGATAAGCAGTTATTTCTCTACCTTGGTGATAAACATCAGGTGTTATCATTTCTATAGGCAGATATTGTCTGAAAAATGTGTTAGTAACTTTCAGGAAATGAAGTTACTTAGACACGGCTTAGCTAAAAAATTAGAGAATTAGTTCTACTTTAGCTTAAATGAGAACATACAGAAGTAGAGGTCAGTTGATCGACAAAGAAAGAAAAAAAACTAAGCATTGTGCAGTGGTGGTGGGACTTCGAGGGTGGCTGACAAAGTGTACAGAGAAGGAAGTCAGTGCGGAGTGAACCTTGGAGAGATTATACTTAATGCTGGCTTCAGTCAGCGCAGCCACAGCGTCTCTTTGGGATGCTTGGTATAATTCAGAAAATTATCTTCTGCAATGCAAGGCAGTATGGTTAACTTTGAGGAATCATGCTTAAGGTGCTAGACAACACTTCTGGTTTGGTAATTATTTCTTTTTGAGTCTTTTGTTGCCATATTGGGACAAAAAAGGAAGTAACATACAGCTAACTGGTTATCTGACTCATAATGATGGAAAGTCTAGAAGGCCAAGAGTCAAAGCAAGGCGATAAATGAAAATGTGGTTTTCCTATAGGTTTATTTACCTTCTGACAACTATCTGATAACCTTGGATTTGACTGGTATCAAGTTTACATTGTCATACATTTTCCTTTTCTTATTTTGAGCGACATACAGAAGCTCTGATGTACCCAGATATTTCTAGTTTGAAAAGGGGAGAATAAAGTAGGAGAAGACGCCAATAATAATGTAAATATTTTCCCTTTTGGGTGAGAGATTCTGCATTATTAAATATATGAAAAACTTGCTGGCATCAGTTTCATTTCAGTCTTGTATTTTTTTTCTCTGAATTCTAGAATATGTGTCTCCAGAGTCTTTAAATAGCCTAGAGCGCACTGATAGTTTGAAAAAGAAGGTGAACACTGTCAGCAGCCTTCCCAGGCAGCTTCAAATATAGGGACCAATGACTAATCCAAATAGATTATAAACAATTAGGTACCACAGATGCAGAAGGCAGTCACAAATTAAGCCAAGAGATGCCCGTGAGTATTCTTACTCCATGTCACTAGTAAATATTCTCAGAAAACAAAAATAACTTGATGGTTATTAACATGTACAATATTGGACTTTTGGGGAGCAGGCCTCTGAGTAACAAGAATTTAAATGAAGAAATCATACTGAAATTGCACATATTAATAAATTAAAAGGAGTAACTTTCTAATTCAAAACTAGCCAAACATAACCAACCCCCCCCAAAAAGCCTGGCAACAGAAGAGAATGAAAAGAATTCTTACTGTCCTAGTGAAAAACTTACTGTTTCCATAGACAGGGACTTGATGACTTTTGATAGATTATATCCCACTAAAAAGATCTTGACTTTGACTAAATTAAACCAGTCTTTACCTGTGGGAAAGGTGAAATATCCTTTTGATCTTTTTTAATAATGTAATTCAGGTTCAAGTGTCACCTTTCTCTCATTGCACATGATCATTAATGTCACTTTAATATCAATAGCCTGTGTAATGCAGACAGTAACTGCACACTATGTTGTGCAAATCCAGGCAATGGTTAGCAACAAATAACTGATGGTAGTATTTACTGGTGTCCTAACCTCTTAGCTTTTATTTGACTATTATATTATTATTAAATATTTACTAAAAACGCAGCTTGAAAAATCAATTGGCATGCTCGTATTATCAGTTTGGAGGTGCCTCCTGGGTAGCCAAATCATTGAATGTTTTTCAGTCATTGCTGAATGAATATCCTAATAATGCCTCCTGTCAACTGTGCTTTGTAGGTTCCCTCCCCACTGCTCTACTACCCAAACAAAGTGCTATATTTCAATCTGGAATAAGTGTTCTTTGAAATAATGGAACCAAATTGACAAATTATATAGGTGTTGCCTCCCTGCTTCATCTCACTTGTTGTAATAGCATTAAAGCTTTTTGTAACTAATGGCTCAGTTTACCGTAGCAGACTGAGATATATTCAAAATTTTTCAACTTGTTAATGCTTCTTAAGTAAAGCTATACGTCTGTCAAAGGAAAGAATGTAGTTCTTTCTTTTGGTCATTCATTCTGTTTGACATTTAACCTCAGAGCTGAAATAAAATAAGATATTAGAATGATATGTGGTTAGCTTTTGTTTTTCCTAAGAAACTATTCTCTGAGTTGATGGAAGACTGAGAAGTTTGTAGGAGCCTAATTGACAGTGCATTTGTTTCTTCTTAATGGTTGACTTTTTAAGCTAAACTATACTAAAGATTTTGTATGCTCTCACACTTCATTAGATACAAGAAAATTGTCATTCAAGAGAAATGATACAAATGACATGACATGAAGAAAAATTTTGGTCAACATCTCTCACAGCAGAATCAGAGGTATAGACACCCACTGTCATTGGCTGCTACATGCCTCCCTTTCCCCTTTGTTTTTGAGGCATAGGCTAATATTATTTCCTGGAATAAGAAAGATACTGTATTAATCACCTTTGAATAAACTGTATTTCTAATTCCTGTAAAGTTCAATTTGTTTATTTCATCGAATCATGGAATCACCAGGTTTGAAAAGACCTCCAGGATCATTGAGTCAAACCATTCCTATCAACCACTAAATCATGCCCCTCGACACCTCATCCACCCGTCTTTTAAATACTTACAGAGATGGTGACTTCTCCTAGTCTGTAGCACTGCACAGGGTTGTTGTGCCCCAAGTGCAGGACTCGGCATTTGGCCTTGTTAAACCTCATGCCATTGGACTCTGCCCAGCAGTCCAGCCTGTTCAGATCCCTTTGCAGAGCCTCCCCGCCCTCCAGAAGATTGACACTTCCACCATTCATCCAGGTCATTGATAAAGATGTTAAATAGAGCTGGATCCAGCACAGAGCCCCGGGGGACACTACTTGTGACCAGCTTCCAGCTGGGGTTAACTCCATTTATCAAGACTCTTTGGGCCCAGCCATCCAACCAGTTTTCCACCCGGGAGAGTGTTTGCCTGTCCAGGCCAGAGGCAACCTATTTCCTAAGCAGAATACTGTGAGAAACTGTGTCAAAGGCTTTACTGAAATCCAAGAAGACTACATCCACAGCCTTTCCCTCATCCAGTAAGCAGGTCACCTTGTCATAGAAGGTGTTGACTGGGTGTGATCACCCGGTTCTCTTGCATGTGCTGTATGATAGCACTCAAGATCACCTGTTCCATGACTTTCCCTGGCACTGAGGTCAGGCTGACAGGCCTGTAGTTTCGTGGATCCTCCCTCTGACCATTCTTGTAAAGGGGTATAATATCAGCCAGCCTCCAGTCAAGTGGAACTTCCCCAGTCAGCCAGGACCACTGGAAGATGGTGGAAAGGGGTTTGGGGTTTCAACCTGATGAGCAGATTGCACAGCTTCCCACCCCTCCATTCAAAAAACTGCTGACATTAATAGACATATTTTATTAAATTTCTAGTAATGCAACATTTTTTCTGTGGGAAGTTTCATAGATGTTTATGTACATGCGTGTATATAACCATCTTACTTTATTGTCCTGGTTTCAGCTGGGATTTAATTAATTGTCTCCCAGCAAATGCTGTGTTTTAGAGTTAGTATGAAAAGAATGTTGATAATACACTGATGCTTTTGGTTGTTGCTAAGAAATCAAGAAATTTTTCGATTTCTAATACTCCTATACTGTGCTAATGAGCAGCTGTACAAGAAGCTGGGAGGGAGAAAAGCCAGGCAGCTGACCCAAGCTGGCCATAGAGCTATTAAAAACCATATAATGTCATGCTCATCTAGTTTCACCTCCCCTGCTGTGGGAAGGGACATCTTCCACTAGAAAGGATGCTCAAAGCCTCATCCAGCCTGGCCTCGAACACCTCCAGTAATGAGGCATCCATGACTTCTCTGAGCACTGTTCCAGTGCTTAAGCATTCTCCCCTTAAAAAATGTCTTCCTAATGTCTAATTGAAATCCACTCTCTTTCAGCTTAAAACTGTTGCCTCTCTTCCTACCACTGTTCTCCCTGATAAAGATTCCCTCCTCATCTTTCCTGTAAGCTCCCTTTAAGTACTGACAGGCTGCTGTAAGGTCTCCTCAGAGCCTTCTCTTCTCTAGGCTAAACAAGCCCATCATCATCTTCATTATTCTCTCTTCTTTTTGCTATCCTATTAAACTGTCTTCATCTCAGCCTATGAGTTTTCCTTGTTGGGGGATTGGTAGTGAGAGAGCAGCTGTACGGTTGTCATTGCTGGTTGGGGTTAAGCGATAACTTTTATGTACATAACTTTTTTAGTGTACCGTGAAACAGAACCTTTGTAAGAGCTAATGCAGTGCTGTGATTACTTCTGTAAACTGCCAAAATGATATATACCACAAAATGTGATGTGTACACATGTATCTAAATGACTTGAAAGGAGGAGAGAAATACCTTGAAAAATGTTGACAAAACTCCTCTGAACAGTTTAAGAAAAATTGTATATGTAGGTGGCTGCATTTTATTTGATTAAAAAAAGCATAGCTTATTCGGAAATCTTTTTAATATCTTCCACCTTGTCACTCAACTTAAAGGTTTACTTTAGTCAAACATACATCTTTTTGGTTGTTGAAAAGCTGTAAGTATTTTCATCTCAAGATGAGCATGCACCTCAGGATGAAGTACAGTGTGGATTTATCTTCAGTTCCTTAGCTGCATTCTGGCTCTGTTCAGTTTTTAAACTAGAAACCAGTTACTGTTGTGTACATAATGATTCAGACCCAGGTGTTTTTTTTTTTGTTTTTTTTTTTTTTAATTCTCCACTCTTTCACTTAACTGGTAAGGGAAGGATAAGAACAAAATCTAATAATGATACAAAAAAAATCTTGTACACTTTTGCATACACTTCTCTTCATTCTTGAGAGGAAAACCCCCCACACTATATATCCTTTTAACTAGAAAAGAAGAGATGTAGTGTCTCTGTCAGTTTTCTGTAGAATGCACTGGTGTAAAAGCACTTAGCCATATTAACAGGCTTTAGGGCATTTGTAACTGAGCCCTAACCTATTGCATGTGCCTGCAGGTATGTTGTATTGCTGACTAGTAACTTGGGCTCTGGGAACAGCAGTTAGAGAATTATTGTTTTAGAAAATGTCACAACTATAATAGGTTAAACCAAATAATTTTATAAGTTCTTTTGCCCTGAGGAAGTCTTCTAGATTGTGTTTCACATGAAAAAGTAACAGCAACTGATGTTAGATACGCTGTGCCATTATCCTGAATGGGTCATTCACACATACAAGAAATAAGTTTGCGTTCCCTGGTTACTTATTTATTTGCTTATGCACTGATGAGGAGAGGTATAATGATTTGTGCATGCTCGCTTAGACTAGAAATGCTCTATTGTTTTTAATTAGTTATATGATTTAGATAAAGACATTTCCTAAATTTGGTTAACATATTAAAATTTGACCCTCTCATGTTTTTAAAAAACAGATCTATTGTAATGTGTTGTCTCTCTATCCTACTTTGCTCTTTGTTCTTCTTTTCCACGGGTAAATACAAATCCAACGGAAGTTTTGAAGCAGAGACTGGATAGTGATTTTTCAGAAATTAACTAATACATGGAATAGAACTGCTCATACTCAAGGTAAGCAGATAATGAAATAGCCTTTTTCTGAGGATTAGCCTGCAGTTGGTTTTATGAAGCCCTGTTGAAAAGCTAGAGAATGTAAAAGGCTGATTCCTAGCCTGAAAACAAAGCTAAATGCAAATTTCAGAATTTACAAATAAGGTTGAGATAAATACAACCATAAACCATACAACATCATTAAAACATGCTACATAAATTACGGATAAAATGAGCTACTGTTTATTTTTGCTTTCCATCACAGTATGTTCAAGCTTCTTTTTTGAAGTCTTCCAAGACTAGTAAATGGTTCTGTATTTTAAAATATACCCTATTAGAGATGCACAGAAAACCAAACTATAAAACAAAGTAGATCTTGGTATGACAGTTCACTTATGTGTACATTCTCATCGTATCACAAGGAAGGTCATTAGGTACATGACCTAAATGTAATAACTCTGTCATATGACAGAGATTAACCTACCAGGCTAACTCTGTAGCAATTTCAGTCATCTTTTAATAACACACAACATTCTTGCATCTCCCAGTTGTTATTCCCTCAGAATCTGAAAGGACATTTCTAATTTATATACCTTGAAAGTAAGAAATACTGATTTAAAAGGACAGGAACTTCAGAATATAACTGTAATCTAGGAGTGTTGCTTTTGATATTCTGAGTATTTTAACAGGATTAATTTCTGTCTTTTATATCTGCAAAGTCTTCAAGTGAGAAATAAGGATTTAAATCCAAAGGGCCTTTGAAATATATCACGCTGTTATAAAATAACATAATTGTACCTTGCCAGTATGATGTGAAAGTTGGATCAACAAGGCATCTTTTTTTCTCTGGAAAACCTGGCTTTCTATTAGTCTGACCCAGAAAGAATGCCTTTTTGAGGAAAACAGCATGTCTGTAATGAGCAGAACAGTTGTCTCATTCCATTTTTATTTTTGCCTTTCTGGTGATCCATAGCAGGTTTGTCTAATCCTGTCTTTGCAGTGACCTCAACTCCATGGGCTAGAATGCTTTGGGTTTATTTATTTATTTATTTATTTTGGCCAGTAGTTCTTACGTATATGTTTCCTGACACAGTGAGAAGTTAACTGCTGCTCTCTGCAGGCACTGTTTCCATCTCTCCTTGTGTAGATTCTCAATATGGAGTCCTCGATTCTGGGAAAAGTCTTTTCACATTTCATTAGGAACCGTGACCTTTCAAGTCTGTTAAACTTATTGCAAACCTTAGAATTGTTTTTCCAGCTCCAAATAAAACAAAAATCTCAGAATAGTCTTATAAAAATATATATGCATTTTAATACACTCTGTTCAAAATATATAGTCATTGTAAATCTGTTTTTATTGCTATTATTTTTAACATCCAATTGCTTTCTGATAACACGGTATGAATATTAGTGTGACATTTCTTACAGTTCTTAGGAAGGGTGATGAATAAAGAATAATAAAATTATTATTTGGTAGTATTTACAGAAGTCATTTAGTATTCTTCAATATGATGCACTATTTCCCATTATGTTTCTATGACTATTTTGTGGAAGGTAATTAGGAATTTTTAGATACGTGTGGCTGGTAAAAAAAAATAATTGTTTTAAATTTTGGCTTATCCAATTAGAGGAAAAAACACAGTACCAGGTAAGTTTCCAGTCAAAATTAACCAGCATTACATGAGTTTCAGTGGAAAAGAAATTATTAGTTGAGAAGCTGAATGATTAATTATGCAGAAGGAATGTGAGGAAACTGTAAGCTTGCATAAGCAATGTGCAGATTGAAGGTGAAATATATTTATTCTATAATTAATATCTACATCATAGTGATGAACACGGATAAGTGATTGACCAGAATTCACAAAAGGGGTTAATGACAGAGATAGAACAGAGATGATTATCTCTAGAACTTGCCATGTGTAGTTGCTGTTGGACTAGACAACCTTTACAAATTACAAGCACTTGTATGATACCTATAGAAGGAGCTTCTTACTACTCTCTCACTACTCACATTCTTTTCCTGCAGAAAACCCGTTAATAGTAAGTGATGCCCTATGCATCATCTTACAGCTCCACAGTTTAGTGTGAAATTTTACTTTTTTTTTTTTAACTTACTTAAGTTAATTCCAATTTTTTAAAATTCAAGGCTATTCTTTTCTTAACAATGAAACCTAGGAAGCTGTTGTGGTAATCCCCTTGAGTGCACTGTATTTTCTACTCAGTGTAATTGTCCTGAGGCCTACATTTGAAGAAATTTCCCTTTTTATTCTTTTTTTTTCTTTTTTTTTTTTTTTTACTTGAAAGCAAAACCTAATCAAGGACCATAGTATGTCAAAATGTTATACAATGATATTCTGTTTTCAGGGTTCTGTTCTTTGGTCCACTTCTCTTAATTACTTGTTCTGCATATGGCATTTACGACAAAATGAATATTAAGAACTACTTGTTAGCTTAAAAAACTGTGCTAATAGTATCCCGTAGGCCTTCATTATACCTGATAACTTCATGTTATACTGCATAGTAATGTAATTAAAAAATGCCAGAACTTGAAACTTTTGAATACTTGTTTTCTTGGAGATGAGAATATAGCACAATAACTGACCTAACAAGAGAGTGCACCCAAGCTTCTTGGCTGATGTCCAGTTTGCAGATAAGCCATAAAAGGCTTTTGGCTGTTTTAGGTCTTCCTTGTTTAAGTTATTTTTATTTTATTTTATTTTTAATGCTACTGTCCTGAGGCTAAAATTTTATGGTCTTTTAGAAAGCTGTATGCAAAATTCATTTCATGCTATGTTGTGACATTTTGAACAAAAAGAGAAAGCATTAAATAAATGAAGTGTGAATCACTTTATAGAGTCTTATGTTACTGTTAGTGCCATAAAGGCCATATTGTGATGAAATGATTAAGGGTCAAATCTTGAAGGTAAATTCACTTCCTGTAACTTCTAAGTCACTTCCTGACACCCACATAAAAACATCTCATTAAACAGGAATATGTTTCTAGAAAGCTAAAGGATAGTAAATATTTGAAAACAACATTGTGATAAAAAATGTATATAAAGTCCAGAAAAGTTTTACATCTACTTTTGGAATAATATTAAAGTGACAATTCCTAAGCCTCAGGTAGTACTGAAAACGGTTCACATCTGTTGTTGTCAGAAAGCTATCAAAACACAGAAATAACATTTTCATTGTTTCTTATTCCTAAAAGTGTAAAATTTTATAGAAAAAACATAAAGCCATATATATATGTAGAGTGACCTTAAAGCATACGTTTAATTGTGTCTTAAATTACTTGTAAGAATTTTCCCCTGTTCTAGTCTAACTAAGCCATGCAAATCAGCAAGAAAGCAACACACTCTGTATTTTAGCTTTTGTTCTATTTAGGGACAACCAAATCCAAAAGATGTATTTCTCTATCAATCCATTTTTTTATTTATATGAGGTCTGACACAAAAAAAATCCCGAGACTGTGACTGTAACTCTTTTTATTTAACAAATTAGGAAAATCAACTATGATCACCTTCACAATAGTTCCCTTTGGAGTTGACACACAGCTGCGTACGATGCTGCCAATATTCAAGGCATTTCCACTGATCATTTTTCTGAAAGGCTATTGAGGATCTCCATCATTTTTGCTTTCACATCTTCTCACAACAAAAAATGGATTCTTTTGAGCACTGACTTTGTCTTTGGAATCTTTCTACCATAAGCCTCAGTTAGTAACTAAAACAATTCTGTTGCAGATTTCTTCAGTTGCGCAAGAAACTTGATGTTAACTCACTGTTCACTCTTGCACAATGAAATTTTCTGATTGAGGGTAAGAAATCGTCTATATTTGAATGCATGTCCACTATTACAGAGTGATCCAATTGAGCTGAGCCTGGTCTCACTGTGACAAGCTAAACCACTTTGTATAATCATCTTTTTCTCTCCCCTCCCACTCTTGATTCCCCAGCTATAGGGTTATGCTTGGGTACTTTGTGTACAACCTCGTGAATTTTAAACTTATCTGATTTCATAGGCAGTTTTCTGTGCCAGCGTTTGCTCATCCATTTTTATTTTGGCATCAGATGTTATGCTGTCACCTAAGCAAATCTTTTCTTTTCCGTTGAGTCTGCCAACAAGGTTGCTACTCTAATTAGTACTGATAACGATCTTTATGTGTGCATATTTATGATGTGAGTACTTATTCATTGGGCAGTTGTCCAAAGCAACATAGTGATTTTATATAAACCACTAACAGGACATTAAATGATGAAGATTTCTCATATTAACTACGGACTAAAGTGTGAGGTACCTTCATAGTCATGTCCTCGGTTATATACTTTGCCTATTCTAATCATGTCCATTTCTAAAATAAGATCTGCCTGTAGCTATCATATAATTTTGAATTGCAATTTAATAAGCTGTTATTTGGCTAAAAGTTGTCTTTTGACAATCAACATGTTTCTTTTTCAGAGAGTTTAATCATCAAAGTCCAGCACAAAATGTAGATGCAGATATTTTAGCCAGAATCCATAAAGAGTAGACTGGCTTGAAAAGGTTCTTCTCTCAAGGCAGAAAGATAAGTTTCAAGGCTTGAGAAGGAGGAACATTTGGGAACATTTGTTCAGTTCAGGTAATTTGCCTCTCAGGTTAGAGTTGAGCACATACCTGCACTCTGAAGTCTTTCCTGCTGGGTAAGGAAAATCATTCTCCTGCAGCCTGGAGTTCTGTTTCTTTTTTGCATCCCACTGAAATATTAAGAGTGTGAACTCTAATCTAGGGTGCTATTTCATACCTGAATTACTACGAGTCTCCTGACTGGTCTGTCTCTGGTCTTGTATTTGGAATAGAAGAGCTGATGATTTGACTGAATTTTCCAGAAAAAAAAAACCCAAAACAAAACAAAGGAAAAAACCCAAACACAGCACCACAGCTAAAAAAAACCCAAACAAACCAGAATGTGTAAAGCAGGTGAATACGTCAGTTTTGCTCCCAGATATTAATAATGTTTTTTTTGTGAACAATAATGGGTGACTGTCTTTTTCTCCTCTCCTCAGAGAAAGACACTGTTATTCCTATAGCAAAGATGTTTGCTCACCTGAGAAAGTCTAAGTCATAATACTATGGAGGGAAAGATGGTGTGTGCAACAGCATCCTTTGAGTATAGATGCAGATTTTCAGTAAATTGACTATTTGTTGTTTTTTTTTAAAGCATAATCTTTGTATTTTATGTGAGCATGTTGTTGGATTTTTTCCCCCTTAATTCAGAGTAAAACATACAGATGAGATTTGACTTCATGATAGAGAACTTAGGGTAAACTTCAATGTTAACAAAAAGTGCTGGTTCTTTTCTTCTGGTTCCTTGTTTCCTTTACTACATGAATACTTAAACTGCCTTCTGCTGCTTGGTATGTGTCTTTTAACAACTGCCTATGTAAGATGTAATTTGGGGGTTTAGATTGGGACTTCTCCCATTTTGTTTTCCTTTACTTCTAGTCTAAAATATATCAGTAACATTGTATATTAGTCTTTACAGCATTTGCCACCCTCCCAAGATTTCTGCCTTTATGGTACATATTTATAGTTTACTGATGCTTTTACTTATTTCTATTTATTCTGAGATTGCATCCTCACATCTTGATTTAGAAACATAATTAACAAGTCTCTGTTGTGAGCCTAACTTTTCTAGGATTATTTATCGTATCAATACAAGTGCAGATGAAACTGAAGGGATGCATATATAAAGGACCATTCCAGGAGTCTGATGGGTCTGATAAGACTTTCCTGATAGTGTCATTGTCTAACCTAAGTGGCAGAGGGTAGTGTATTTAATACCTCTTGGTGCTTCAGTTTCTTGAAAGCCAGCAAGAACAGTAATGGCTTTAAGGATATCCTTCTGAAGAGAAATTAATCATTACCTTGAAAAGGTCAGATCTCTTGACGGCCCAAGCAGAAAGGAAGAAGACAATTGTAGCCTGTTAGATTAGGAGGAATTATTGTAATGCCAAAGTGCACCATCCTGTGCAACAGAAAATTTAGATTTTATTCCCAGTTTTATCACGGAACAGTTTTACATTATTTCTTTTTCACTCATTGTCTGCCATCTGATTATGTTTGGGGTCTAACACAATGCTGTTCTAGCTTCTTGATTTTCTTTTCAAAATATAAGAAACTTGAAACTTCTGATGATGAAGTGAGTAAAAACTCTTTAATAAGGGGCAGCTACAAGATCAGACCAAGAAATAGTTTTAAAATGACAGAAAACTGGAGTTCAATGGAGTCAATGGTATAAAACCTGCATTTGTCATCCAGTAGAAGAGAAACACACTTCTACTTATATATATAATATACTTATATTAGCTTATTTGGTTTTGCCATATAATTAAAACATAAGAAATCATTTTTTACTGATACTTTCTGCCTCCCAGATGAATGCTTTAAGCACAGAGATAAAAATTTCTAGTAGTAATTATGCATTTTGTCGAAAACAGCTCTTACCTAGCATCCTGACTGCTTCCATGCTCTGAACATCCCATTTCTTAGTTACAATCTGATTTTCCACTGAAGAAAAAAAAAAGAAATTTCAACATACAGTAGTCCTTCCTTCTCCTCTTTAACCCTTTCGTTTATTCAATGGATCAGGTACCACGAGGTTCACGAGAATTCTGACAATGACAATAAGACTGCATGTGCACACAATTCCTACTGTCATAGAATGGTTTGGATTGGAAGGGACCTTAAAGATCATCTAGTTCCAACCTCTCTGCCATAGATGGGGACACCTCCCACTAGATCAGGCTGCTCAAGACCCCATAAACCTGGAAGTGAGCAATTCCAGAGAGGGGCCATCCACAACTTCCTGGGTAACTTTTTCCAGTGCCTCACCATCCTCATTGTGAAGAATTTCCTCCAGCTTCAGGTACTGGAAGACTGCTATAAGGTCTCCTTGGAGCCTTCTCTCCTCCAGGACTCTCTCAGCCTGTCCTCACAGCAGAGGTACTCCAAACCTCATATCATCTTTGTGGACCTCCTCTGGACCTGTTCCAACAGTTCCATAACCTTCTTATGTTGAGGACTGCAGAACTGGACACAGTACTTCAGGTAGGGTCTCAAGGGAGCAGAGCAGAGGAGGAGAATCACATCCCTCATGCTGCTGGCTGTGCTTCTTTTGATGCAGCCCAGGATAGTTGGCCTTGTGGGCTGCGAGCACATATTGCAGGCTCATGTTGAGCTTCTCATCAATTTGCACTCCAAAGCCCTTCTTCTCAGGGCTGCTCTCAGTCACATTTCCCACTAGTCTGTATTGAAACTGTGGATTACGCATGACCCATGTGTAGGACCTTGCACTTGGCCTTGTTGAACCTCATGAGGTTCGCAGAGGCCCGCTTCTCCAGCTTGTCCAGATCCCTCTGGATTACATCCAATCTTTCCAGTGAAGCAACTGCACCACGTTGATGTCATCTGCAAATTTGCTGAGGGTGCACTCAATCTCACTGTCAATATCATTGATGAAAATATTAAACAGCACTGGTCCCAGTATGGACCCCTGAGGGACACCACTTGTCATGGATCTCCATTTGGACACTGAGCCATTGACCACTACTCTCTGGATACAGCCTTCTAACCGATTCCTTACCACCGAATAATTCACCCATCAAATCCATATCTCTCTAATTTAGAGAGAAGGATGTTGTGGGGGGCTGTGTCAAAGGTTTTACAGAAGCCCAGATAGATTACATTTGTTGCCTTTCCCATGTCCACTGATGTGGTCAAACCATCATATAAAGCCACTAGATTGGTCAGGCAGGACTCATCCTTAGTGAAGCCATGCTGGCTGTTACGAATCACCTGCCTGTTCTTGCTTAGTGGACTGTATCTTAGTCACTGTAAAGTCCATCTTTACTTCTTTGTTTGCCTTAAACATTTCATCTGAAGGCTGGTCATTTGTGCTCTTGTTTTGTGGCACAGGTAATGAATAGTGGAGGAAGTGCAGCAACAGGTGATCCCCAAAGAATAATCTTAGGATATCGCCTGAGGGCCTCATCTCTGGTACCAGTTCAATGGCAGGGGAAGTGCAGGACTAAGCATCACTCCCCCTGGCCCGGCCAAGCTCAGGATCCTGAGCTGGCTGCTATTGTGGGAGGAGATGCAGCGGCGGGCACTGTCCCCCTCACCTCCTCACAACCACCTGACTGCCCTGTCTGGACCCTGCCAAAGGAGCTTCTGCACACAAGTGGTAAGAACACCCCAATGTGCTGATGAGGCATGGACTGGCCTGACAAAACAACTCATAAGGAGGCATGCCAGTTATGTCCATCGCTCCAATCGGACCAACCTGGACCATGCAGCCTGGAAGAAGCTGTTGCTGCAGCAACCACGTGTTCCCAAGGAACTGCTGGGTACCCATTGATTTGGTGACCCTTTCCTTTACCCTTCTCTCTCTTTCTCCCTCCACTCTTTCTCTCTCTCTCTTTATATATATCATTCACCTTATAGTGTTTTCTTGACTGGTGTCGGTTTGGTTGTTGGATCTGAGATCTGTTTTCTGCAACTTTGGGCAGTTGCATCCCAATATCTTGTCTCTGCATCCGAGTATTTTGGTCTGTTTATTTTGGTCAAAGCCAGAATAAATTTTGCTTTTGATTTTCACTCTGAGAGTGACCTTGTTGGCCTCCAGATCGTGACAGAGATAAACAAACCACCTTCTTTCCACTGTGCAGATCGAAAGAAGGCCCTGACATCAATGTGTAGCTTGTGGATTGGGGGCATGACAGTCAGTTTGTATTCACAAATATTTTGTAGGCATAGGTAAGTTTTGGGTTTGTGAATGATGCTTATGAAATAGTTATAACCAGATTCTGGAAGTATTTGATTTGTGTGTTGTTAACGTGATTTGCTTTTTGGTAAAGATCCTAAGCTTGGTCTTACTTCTTCTGTAGTATGTAAATACATGGAATTTAACTGTATGGTTTTCTGTTTGAACTATGGTACTGAGTAGGAAGTCATATAGTGAAGTCCCCCCTCTACCTGTTGTCAGAAGTAGATTGAATTATTGCCCATGTTATCTAGAATAGATAGAAATATTACCTGAATTATTTGGAACCAGTGCCCAAGCTGATCTTGTACTCTTAAACAGGAGAGTCATCATTACTGCTATTTTTGGTAGGACATAAAACATTAAATGCTATATCACTTTTCTGCTATTAGATAGCTTCCCTCTCACTAACCATTAAATTTATCTTTGTGCAATTATAGATACCAAAGAAGAGATTGTGAAAATGTTTGCAAACCAAGAATTGATACTTGACTCATTGCTAATTAGAAAAGAAAAAGTATTTTGCAACCTCTGCTGTTCCATAGTTTTGTACTCTCAGTCAGAATATGAATTCTCATCCAGTCCCTAGTCTAAGGTCTACTTAGGACGTGTTTCAAGGTAAAGGTCAAGTACAAGCTCAGGACTGATTCCTACTAGTAGAATGTATTGGTGAAAACTTTGAAGGAATAGAAAAGTCTGCTAATGGGACTTCTAGACCTACTGCTTACAACTGTACTTGGTAACTGTGAGTCATTAATCGCTGCTAAGAAAGAATTGTTTTATTTCTATTTCATCTCATTTGCACTCTGTTAATGCTACTCTCATTCATTGGAAAAAAAATTCTCAAGTGTACTTCTTTGAACACTGGAAGTTTGACTCATATCAGGGACAACCTAAGAAAGAACAGGTCCTTTATTTCACTTCTGTTATGCTATCCTAACTTTAAAGTGTAGCTCTTGATAAATAAGAAGGTACTGCAAGATAGCACTTTATATAATCTTTTAAAGCTGAAAAGAGAGTCAATGTGCGTCCTGCTAATTTCATATGAACACTTTAATGAATAAGGAGCTTAAAACGTCCCAAAATCTCTCTAAATCCAAATATCCTATAGCTACAGTGTTATACACATTTTGCAAGCAGCTTTCTTTTTGTATTTTTGTCTTTATTTTCTGAGTGGGGTTACGCTTTACTGTCTGCTTTTATCTACAAATGCAATTCCTGTTGTTATTATTATTTTGACTGAAAAAATACGCTTAGTTTGATTTTATTCTCTGCAGAAATATAGCTTCTTTCAAGTGTGAGTAACAGATCTAAAACTGTTTAGCAGTTTAGCTTTATTCACATATCACCATCACATTTGCCAAATGCAAAATTGATACATTTAATCTGTTCTTCCAGACGTTATCAAGGGAGGAGGGATTTATTGTGTATGTGTTCATTTCTTGTCAATTGCATATACATGCACATTCTTATTTTAGTGTAATGCTATAGCACTAAACATCCTGACAAACCTGCAGAGACAGATAGGTGTGTAACAGCATTGGTATACAGCAGTAAAATTAGAAACGTACAGCTGAAGCAAACATCTGAATAGACCCGATGTACAGAAATATTATTCGCCTGTGAATGCGGGGAAATATATTAATGTTAGATAGGAATCAAACAAATTGTTGGAATTGTGTGTACTGTTTCTGGTTTTCTGGTGCAGTTGTCACAGAATGGAAACTGAGCAATGTAAAGACCAAGGGAAAGGGAGACTGATAACTTTCACATTACTATTACTATGGACATCTTGCATAGCAGTATTGTGTTTACACAGGATATTGACTTATATCTGCAAGTAAACCTTAATGATGTTTTAGCCAGTACTAACAGAAAAGTAACAACCAACAAACTAACTTGAAAAGGGGAAAGACCTTTTAGTGAAGTCAAGTAAATACATATTCTGTAATATTTATTTTCATAATATTAAACAGAAATAATACCTTATGTCCAAATCAGAGGGTATGTGTTCTATCAAAAGTTCTCTGCTTTGTTGTGTTAATACAATTTTCTTTCCTAAAAGCACCCTGTCTATTCATTATGCTAAAAAAAGACAGCTGATTTGAAGAATGCTACCAATAATCCATAAAGACTTGTCTCTATGTTTGTTTTAAATGTTTTTCATAATAATTATATAAACCATAGACACAGTTATATACAATATAGATGTTTTATTGACATCCTTTTAAATAATTTCATCTTTTGTGTGGAGTCTTTTGTATTAATTATGCTCTGTTTATATCATGTTTGCTTTCTAGGTAACTATGAACTCTTAGTTTGGTGTACTAAAACTCAATTGTAGCGTTAGAACATCTGAATGCTCAGATACAGGAGTAGGAGGGCAGATGATTTATAAAACCAAAAAATTTTAGCAGATAGCAGGATGTGTGCCCTCTGGAATAACTGCTATGAATGAAAGAATGGATAGTTGATTCTTTGGAGACAGCTAGGTACACTTATGGTTTTCAATAACTGGGAAAAAAAGTGTGTTTGGGTTAAAATGAGATGCCAGAAGCTCAGAGAACTCAAAGAACTTTCTTGAGTTATTTTCTCCATCACTAAAGATCAAAGGAGATTTATAACAGAAATCGGGGCACTGCAAGGCATGGAGAATTAGAGAAAATTATTATTAGAGAATTAGAGAAATAGAGCAGGAGTTGCAGCTGGTATGAACATTACTTGAATGAAATGGAATGGTGATGTTACCTTTAGAAGAATAAGTTTTTGCACTGGGCACTTCCCTGTATAATTATTTTTCTTAATGCACATGCTCTTCTTTCCTTCATGAACAACCTTTTGTTCATAGTACTATCTATGTGTTCAGTGCTTAGGCTGTTTAACACAGTAGCTTCTGTTCCTTTATTACCATGACCTACAACCTCTCTCTATTTATTGCTTCTTTTTCCCTGGGTGGTTTTGGTGGCATTTTTTGTTGATTTATTTTTTTTTAATTAGCCACCTTTTAATGTTCTGTTTTCCATCCTTTCATGTCTTCTTTTTGGAAGAAATCTCTCTGTGTGGGATCTACTGTTACCGTATTTTTGTATGGATGCTCTCATAGAATCACAGAATTGTGTTTGAGACCACTGGAGGTCATCACCCCTGCTCAAACAAGACTATATAGAGTCAGCCACCCAGAGCTGTGTCTAGGCAGCTTTTGAATATCTTCAAGAATGGAGACTCCACAACTTCTCTGCATAACCTGTGCCAGTGCTTGGTAACCCTCACAGAATAAAAGTGTTCCCCAATTTTCAGAGGAATCTCTTGTGTTTCAGTTTGTGCCCATTGCCTCTTGTCCTGTCACTGGGTACCATGAAAAAAAGCGTGGCTCCTTCCTCTTTACTCTCTTCCTTCAGGTATTTATATACATTGATAAGATCCTTTCTGAGCCTCCTCTCCTCTAGGAGAGGAGAGTTCCAGCTCTCTCAGTCTTTTGTCATATCTGATGGTGCTCCAATCCCTTATTTGTCCTTTTGGCCCTTTGCTGGACTCCGATATGTCCATGTCTTTCTTGTACTGGGGTGCCCAGAACTTTGCCTAATGCAGCCATTGGCCTTCTTTTTGGCAAGGGCACATTGCTGGCTCATGTGCAACCTGGTATCCAGCAGAACCACCAGGTCCTTTGCTGTCAAGCTTATTTCGAGTTGGTCAGCCCCCAGCCTATACTGGTACCCGGGGTTGTTCCTTGCCAGGTGTGGTACTTTACATTTCTACTTGTTGAACTTCATGAGGTTTCTGACAGCCCATTTCTTTAGCCTGTCCAGAGCCCTCTGGATGGCAGTACAACCCTCTGGCATATCAGTCACTCTTCCCAGTTTGGCATCAGTTGCAAACTTGCTGAAGGCAAAATCTGTCACATCATCCCAATCATTAACAAAAATCTTGAATAGGACTGGGGTCAACACTGATCCCTGTCTTATACTGCTAGCTAGTGCTCTCCAACTAAACTTTATGCCTAGGTACCTAGTAAATTCATGGTCATTTAGTAAATAAATAATGAAATTATAAAATACTGATGTGCATGCAGTCATTGTAAAAGAATACTTAAGATTTTAGATTCAAGCTTGCAGAACACAGGAAATGTTAAAATTATGTGCTTGTCCTGCAGCTAACATGTTATGGTGCATAAGAATCATAATATTGTGATATATTACTGTATTGAACATACTTATTTTTTAATTAGAAGAAATTCTGCTTTAGTTTTACTATTAAATGTAGTTAATGGCTTTGTTTGAGGAACACTTAAAATACCGCTTTTGTAGAACTTTCTTATGGACTTCTGTGTTGCTTAACATTAAAATACCTGGTTTTTTCCTAACTATTAGCTTATACTCTCAGTGTTTGATATGGGGCCCTTTTCCACAAAATAGAATTTGAGGCATAGAGACGATGGTCAGAAGCAAAAGCTGACTTAGTGACAAGATACAGGGCACCCAACTTCATTTTTACAATTTTTTCTCTTATTATAGCACACTGTGTGCTGAAACTGTGAGTGTTCAGCATATCTTTATATCAGATCCAGCTCTTCAGTCAGAAGCTTAGCAATAATAGGACACAACAGGAAAACAGCCATGAAAGAAATCGGGTTCAAGTGACATGCTCAGCTTCATACAGGAGTAGGTGGCAGAGGATTAGATATGATCTGATTCTAAGGAGAATGTTTTCATTGTCAAAACTTCTATTTTCCTCCCCATTCAGCTTCAATTCACTACAATTTTTCTGGCTTCTACTCCATACAAGACAATCTTTTCTAGACTACTCCTGCCGTGCTCTGATTTACCCATATACCCCTATACCAATATGTTCTACCCATACACATCTTGTGCAATGACAAAGGGTACTTTTGGGGGTGTATGAAAGGAGATGGAAAGTAATTTGGAGACTAATAATAGGTGTGTAATAAATTGGCTTCTTTTCATATATACACTATAATACTTTTGTTTGGATTATACATAGATAAACAATTTGTGCCATTGTTAATTTTGAAGTGCTTGTGTTTTACTGTCAGTTTTTTGTGTACAAATTTAAAGAGGTTAAAAATATATCAAACTTGGAATAAAAATAGGGAGAAATAGGATCATCATATTCCATATTTTTGATTGCTAGTTTTGGAGTCTTTAAAAACACCACATAGATCATTATTTCATGAGCTCATGAAGCAGCTAATGAGCTTTCTTACTCCATGTGGGCCAGCACTGAGTGGAAACAATTCCAGTAGGTTTTACAGACTTTTGCTGATAGTGATACTTAGGAAAATGGGGTCTAATTCCAGATTTTTAATTTCTCATCCTTCTTATACCTGCTTGTCTTCCTACAAATGCAACTTTTGACTTCTGGAATCTCTGCCAAGTTTGTAACCAGAAAGCTAGGAAAGCATGGCTACTGTAGTCTGAGTAGATATCACACTAGACCTATCATTTCAGAGGATAAAGCTGCCTACCTTGAAGACAGTTGGCAAAAAATAGCCTCACAGTCCCTGGTAAGGTCTGTATTCCTCTTTCTGACATTTTATCTTGAGTGCTTCCTTTTCAATTTATTTTTCTTTGTTGTTGTTTTTTTTTCTCCCCCCCCACACCAGGTTTCCTTGTTCGGTCTCCGTGAATTTATGTCTTTACCCCTATTCTGCCACTTCCTTCTTCTTAAGCAGGAATAGATCTTTTTTTTCCTTTGCTGGCCAAGAAGAATACATCCTCAAGCTTTCACTCCTTCTGCTCCTACCACTCTTCCTTTATTTTAATGCTCCTTGACCTAATCTGTCCCCATTGGTAAGCTTCTCTGACTCAAAGGCCAGCTGTACCCTGTGGAGTTTCACATTCTGCCTTCAAAGCATGACGGTTGTTTTACTTCTGTGAGAAAATTCCAGCTATATAATTTTTCTTCATTCTCTGAAATCTCAGTATCATTTTGGCTGAAATGTTTTTAAATTATTTCTGCCTGAGGCAGACCATCAGTGTAGAAAATTTAATCCTAAAGAATTTGTTTGGTAAATTTATAAGCAACCATAAAAGGACTCTTCTAATGGGAAGTATTAGACAATGTTAAAAATAGGTTATGATGGCACTTTAGTCACTGATACGTGTATGGATAAGTGTATGGTTGAATAGTTACTTTGCCTTGGATACCAATATGCTATCAGTATAAATAAATACTGGCTTTTAAATAGTTGATCATAGCAATAGAAACAGGAGTTAGAGACAAAGAATGACTTTTCCACCACTGAAATTTAACTCTCAAACTTAGTTTGATTTAATTTTGCAAGTGTGACTTGCAGTAACTCTGCCTGAATAAATTAATATATCTCTAGGATACGATTGGTTCATTCTAGCTGAATAAAGCCCTAGCAGAGATGTACCAAAGTACTCTGCAGAAATGGGATCAAGTGCACATTCAGTGATTCTGAAGTTCTTGTTCATGAACAATTCTACTAGTTCAATAATTTTCTTTGACTTCAGAAGCTGGCACAGCTCTGTGTGTGTGTGACATTTCTAAATATCTGTATCTCCATTCATTATAATTAACTTTTTTTTTTATTTACTAACTGAAACTGCAACTTTTATTCTAAGACAATATCTTTAGCATGCTACTGTAGTGTCCAAGTCTAAATCTGATATTTTAGGAGGCAGAAGCACAGTTGGCACAGCCAGAAAAGAAAGTTCCATGAACTTTACCTTCAGATCAATGATACTGGATTTGCCCAAAAAAAGAGGATCTCGTACTTCCAGTTTTTCATAAATAAACGAGTTATCTTGGAAAACAGCACTAATATCTCAGTATTTTCAATCCCACATAGATCACTGGGAACTATGAATGTGTCTTTACATAGTGTAACGTCAATTGATGGCAGAGATTAAGAAGCTTGACTTGGAGTCTGCAGTCTCCTGCTTTCCTGTGGAAGAACTGAGAATATATTTCTTTGGAAACCAGGATCAGATGGACATACGGCAAATCTAATCCTTACATGGACACAACAATGGGAAAGGGAGAACGAAAGCAATGGAATTTTATTTTTTTTTTACAGAGGTTTTATGTGTTGCACTGTGTACTAATGTGCCCAAATACAACCAAAGCTCAAGAAATTGTCTTTCCTTGAAAGATAAAAAATTTATCATGGTAGATAAGTGTTTAAAAACCGAATAATTTTATATATAGTAGTAAAAAGAGATTCACACACATACACACTGGTATTTTGCAGCCTTGCTGCTTTCTGTATCTGGATAATGTGTTCACGTGCTAGTATAGCATGTTACTAAACTGCTGAGTGGCTCATCTGCAAAAAGATTGTGCTTAGGTAGTGGGTTGTTTCTGTTCCTGTGGATGGCTACAGATCTAGGGAAATGACAGCAGTCACTTAAATTAGGAAGTGATAGTAGGCACAGTAATGATCTTGCTTTTCTTTTCTTATTGTCTTTTTCACACAGAGATAGCAGTTGAAAATAAACCAAATACCACTGAGCAGCGTAAAAACAGCCAGTGATCTATCTAGACTTATATTAGATTTTCTAATAATTAAATAGTTTTGATTGTTACTTTCTTCCTCACTCCCAAATACAACATTTTTTAGCTCCTGTTTTATGGAATTTGGCTTTATTATTATTGTTATTACTATTTTGGAAGACTTTTTTAACAACCAGAGAAAGTCCCTTCTGACACTTTTTAGATAGAGCAATACTGACATCCATTGGTTTAATCTTCTGTTACTATTTGTTAAATCTCTCCTAACTAATGTGCACATAACCCTCTACAGTATCACAATGAAAGGATTGGACTTGATATGATCCAAGGAGGATTGTGCTAAGTCCAATTTGCTGTATTAGAAACATGAAACCAACACAGATTAACTTGATGAAAAGGAACCCACAGCAAAATGTCAAGTCCAGATACAGTGACTGAAATAAAATAAAAACAGGCATCGCAAGTGTCAAACAGGGAAAAAATATTAATGGGGGATTAGTAGTGATGTTGGTAGTTTTTTCAGATTAACTTCTGGAAACGTGAAAATACCTACTATTGTATGAATTTGTCTTGTATATATTAGTCATAAAACTGGTGAAGCACGAGGAAAAACGTTTTTAACCTAACAGCGTAAGCAGTTCAGTGAAGAAAATAACCACTCTCTGTGGTTTCATCTGAGCCCTCTGAGATTGCAGTTTAGCTTGTTACCGTGCCATTTTTCTAAAAAAAATATATATATAAATTTTATAAATAACGCTGTGAAATCACTGGTGGTATAGGAAAGCGGTAATATTTAATCACGAAAAACACACCATAAAAAGTGATGGTGTTTTCAGTATTTATTATCACAACAAGCTAAGCAGATGAGGCTGATTACCCTAGACTTCAAAAACAGAGAACCGTTCTGTCAGCGAAGGGAGGGCGACAGGCTTTAACAAAAAAAGCTCTCCGTTTGCTGTACCCTCCCACCGCATTCACTTGCAAATCACTGTGTGCTCGGAAAAGGCTGCACTTCCCCACTCTCCAACCTTCCCAGGGTAAGTGCTGCGGCTCCATCAGCAGCGCCTCTCTCCCCCACTCTCCTCCTCGGAGGGAGAGTGAGCGTGTGTGTGCGTGTCTGTGCATGTTGCGTGTGTCTAGTGGCGGTGATACTGTGTCTTCTCTTCTTTTTTTTTTTTTTCAAATCAGGAGCTCTGAATGAAAGCCAGTCAGAGGGAGAGCTCCCCCTTACCTTTGGTTCCCGGCTGTCCAGAGTTAAGTGATGCTGGGAGGAAAAACCTGAGTTAGATCCAAGTAGGATCAGTCTTAGAAAATAACAGGAAAAAAAACAAACAAAAAAAAGGATTCTAATCGCTCTTTTTCAGTTTGGTTGGGGTGGACACCACTTTCTCAGAAGCAGAATAAAAGGTAGGATTCTTTCTTATTTTCATGTCATTAAGCTTTTTGTAGTTAATATTGTAGCATGAATGGTATGGTGTTTAATGCAATGCATAGAATTTTTCTACTATATACAACTTTTTACATTTTATAAATATGCCTCGGGGGTAATGAGTCAAGGTATAGGAAATAAATTCTTTGTATTCTCTCCTCAAAGGAAACCAATATATTTACTCAAGACTGAGACACTAAACATTTTACAATTTTATTTTTTCTCTCCTAGTAGGCAGGCTCTCTTTTGAGCAGCAGTTCCATCTCTATTCAGCTCTAGCAAATTCAGTGGGAGAGAACAATACTACTTGAATTAGAAAAAGCATGTTTCATACTGTAATTATTATGAACATAGCATGAAACATACACATATGTATCCTCACTTTCTGTATACCAGTGCAAGTCTGTTACAGCCTTCACTGCTATTCGTTCTGCCCTGAATTAAATTTTAGAATAATTATACACACTCAGAGCAGATGCTTCTTATGAAGGAAATGTCTGTGGAAAGGGATGGCAAGGTAGATACAGGCAATATTTCAAGTATCTGTACTGAATTATATACACACAAACAGGGAAAATATTGCCAGATTCGGCATTTCACTAAAAAGTCGGGGGAGGGGGAGGAGAGGAAAGGGAAAAGGTGGAGGAAGGAAGAATTTAGTGTGTACCTGTGTGAGCATTTATTGTCACTGCTGCAATAAAATCCATATTTGATGTGGTGTTAAATTAATGCAGCACAATGAAAGTCTAAATCCGTGTTCCCAACTAGTAACTATTGATGGCATTGTCAGCTGCATTAGACATTCGCAGCAGGGTAATACTGTACATGATACTAGTTGCAGCTGTAAAAATCTAACTGTCCTTTAGCTTAAGAGAATGCATCTGCACGTGCAATCACTGACAAATAGCAACCAGCATTTTAAAACTGACCTATCATCTCTGTTGCTTCCATACAAATGGAGCTGTTGCCTGTAATCTTCATCTTTCATTTCAGTAAAAGCCTGTATTATCCCAACAGCACACTCATTGATTTTAAGGTATATTTTGAATTATACAAGTTGTTGTGTATGCATATGTGTAAGCATATAAGAGAGTGAGAGTGTATGCACGGTGTGAGGAAGCAAGTTTGTAAAAAATAATGTCTTTTTTCAGTTTAAGGAGTAGGCTTTAAATTTACATGGCGATATTACTGGAGGGGGAATGCAGGGAATAGGAGACTGGGACATAGTTCTGAATCTCTAAATCCTTTTCAAATATGTCATTTCCTAGGAATATTCTGAGTCTTGTACAAGCATTTATTGAGATTTTCCAGTTACTCAAACTTTTACATCAATTGGTTAGTTTTTTGAATGTAGTAGTAGTCTGTGCTATTTTAGAGAAGAAGATTAAAGAACAAACTTAGGGAACTGCAAAAAGCGAGTAGCAAACAACAAGCTATCTTTCTCATGAGCTGAAAACCAGCTTTTAGAGCCAATATGGACTTACATCGAGGGAGGAATACTTGTTGGATTATGAACTGGTGATCTCATTTGTGCCTGAGGGAGTCTTCTCAGATTTTTGTATACTTTGTTAAATAAAAGTGTGAATGAAGAGGTCAATACTGTAGCAGTTTCTGTTAATTTTAGGTTGGCTTTATATCTGTGTTTTCTTTGTGTGGTGTCAAGATGATTTTGTACACTTAAATGGGAACTTTATAATATCTGATAAGTGTTGATTATAATACAGATATTTAAACTTGAAACTGCTCCTGCTGGTTTGGGGGTTTTTTTGTTACTTCGTGTAGCACTGGAAAATATGTCTTGGTTGCTTGCTTTGCCAACAGTTTATGTTTGTAATGTTTTGTAACTGTTCATGGTAAAGAAAACAGCAGAATGTGTCCTAAAGGGACTCTATGTAGGAATTTGTATATTCTTATATGGTCTTGTTGGCTTTGCATTAGAGTAAATGAGTGTAAATACACTAAAACTTTGTACTTGAATGTTCTCAGTAGACAAAGGATCTTTGAAGAAACTGATGAAATACTGAAATTGCTCATAGCAGACACTGCGGTTGCTGTTCTTTTCTGTGCCTAACTGTAGTTGAAAAATGCATTAAAATAATGTTATATGTCAAAGCAAATGAGCTCATAATTAATTAAATGTAGAGAGATATTAATAAGATGTACATCTGTATGTGCACACCGGTATAGAAATTACAGTAAGTAATATAAGTTATTTTTGCTTTGTTAAGTAATTAAATGTAGAAGTCAGAAAATGTTAATTTGAAGATAATATCAACCTGTGATTCTGAGAAACTGATTTCCTGATCTAAACATGATTTCCCAGGGAAACAAGTGACTGAAACATAGTCTGTATCATCTGGATAATTCTGTGCATGTGACTTAGTTTCTGTGTCTATTAACCATATTTACTGACAGGTTGCAGGTGATAACACAGTGCCCTGAAAATAGTATAATTTTATACCTTAGCACACCACTAGGTTGCAGTATTAATGCAGGAGGGTAAATTAAGATTGGGTATTGTTGAATGATAGCAATGGGGTGAAATGTCTGACTGTTATCACTATATTATTTTTAATTCATTAATTATTATCACTTGAAACCAAGTTTGTAAACACCAAGGCATCTTAATTGGATGTCACAATATGTCCTTGTTCATAGATTTAAAAAAAATCTACTGCACAGTTAAGTTTTTGATATTACATGATAGACAGAAATGGAAGGAAAACACTGTTTATTTGGGCAAGTCAATAGGCAGAATATAAGGGTTTAAGAAGCATTTTATGATTGCCTTAAGTGAACCACATAAATGTATATTTTTCATTACCATTGCATTTTCTTTGCACTTTTTAATAGCATACTAATTGATTTATCATTAATTAGAAAGGAGGAAAATTGAAATTCAGAAGTAATTTCTTTTCTTATGGGTGGTTTAAGTGTGCTGAAGTAAAACATCATGAAAGATGACATCACTGCACATTAAGGATTCCATACCAGAGCACATTTTCAATTGCTCTGCGTAGTATGCAACCATCAATGAAAGTTCACCCATTCTAAAGGTACAAGTCACCGAAACCTTGATTGACTAGGAATGGTTGGACTTGATGATCCTGTGGGTCTTTTCCAACCTAGTGATTCTGTGTGTGTGATTCTGTGTGACTATATAATGTGCACACTGCACATGAACACACACACACACACACAAGTCTACACTTGATTTCTGAAACAAACAAACAAACAAACATGCTTCCTCTACCATTCAACTTCTGAAAAAACTTGAAAGCAAGAACCAATGAAGAAACAATGGTATTCTGATTTCTATCTTGATCTAAATGTTTCCCAAATCTCTCTTCAGGCCAAAGAGGTAGTTTGCTTTTCCCTCCCTCTTCAGCTTTGAGACCTTGATATGGTGACTTCCCTAACTTGCCTGTTCCTGTGAGTTAGCATCTCTGCAACACAACAATGAAAAATAATCTCCACCTCTGGGGGGCCGAGTGTGTTACAGTTATATGGCTGTGTTACTACACACAATAAAAATCAGCTTGACCTGAGCACTGTTTATTTCTTTGTTCTGTTTTCATCTGATGGGAAGCCAGAACCCTACTCAGCCAAAGACCTATTAAGCTTATATGTTCTGTTTACTGGTTTATCAGTCTAAATTTTAGTATGTGGAGAATCTGCCAAAAATCTGCCAGTTGAAGCTTTATTCACATTTCTTTGTACATTCAGTCTTACTGATTATTAAACATCAGAGCCAGTTACCTTGTGTGTGTGTGTGTGTGTGCGTGTGTGTGTGTGCATGTATGTACAGTAGATGCAATACAGGGAAAGCCTTTGTCATTTACAGGGATTGCGTTCTGGCAAGTAGAATACTGTATGATTGCTTTCTGAATTTATATTAACTTTTTATTACTTCACTTTTTCTGCTAGCTCCCACTATCATTTCTTGCCTTCACAAACTTCTACAAAATAGATTATTTTTATCACTTTTTCTTTGATAAATATATATGTCCAGCAGGAGGCATAATGCTCTAGCAGTATCTCAGAGATCTCAGAGGTACTCCCCAGCTTATACTGTCACAGAGCATCTCATCAGGTATACAAATGCAAGCCTGCTAGCTGGAAGTGTCTAATACTATGTTATAACCAACAGGCTGCATCAGGGGAATACAGAGGCTTAGGAAGTTAACTGGATATAACAAAAAGGAATGTTCCAGGTGTCCTTTTTATTATTGTTCCTATATGCACATAATTATGCCCACATTGTGGGGTTTTTTTATTTGTGACTTTTATGGCATCTCTTAATTGTAACTCTAAGTGAATGTTGACTCATATTTCAAACAGCAGGAAGTTATGGGAAGAGATCTAAATGTATGTGTGTTTATATAAAAGTAATGATCAAAAACTTAATTGAAAATAGATATTTCCAGAATTCTGTTGGTCAAAAGCTAGATCTGTGTTCTTCTGTGTTCTACAAAAATAAGAAAAAAACTCTCAAACATGTTTTCTCATGAAGAGTTGTGTATTATGTGACATATATGGATTTTTTATGATTTTTCTGTTAGCATTCTATTTCCTGCCACATTAGTTTAGTTTTATTATATTATTCAACTTTAGTGCTTTGCATTGTAACATAAAGAACATGATCAGATCATGATCCTTAAAAATGAAAGCAATCTTCATGAACTCGGCAATGCTATAGTATCCAGATTTTTAAGATATTCAGAATAGACACCATTATAATTTACAGTATTATGGACAAGGCCCAAAGTGCAATGTCCAACAGGACTGGTAATTTTTTTCCCTAAATTAACATAAAATAAAAATATGTTTAAGTGTACTGTTTTTGTGTGCTTGTGTCTACCACACTTCAGTAGTTCAGATGAGACTTACACCTGTTTAATGAATGAAAAGATAATTGTGTTGATTGTTATCCTTTCCTAATAGTGAACACAAACAAACCAGAGATATACTGGTGTCTAGGAAACTTAGATGCTGTGCCTTCTGTCATTGGTTCCTCTAAATGTCACAAATGTACAGCCAGTTTTTACTTCCACTGGAATTGAATTTTGTATGTAGATTTTCTACAATATGTTTCATATCTTACACATAAGACAACATACATGGACGAAATGTTTGAGTTTTTAAATAAAAGCAAGAAAAGAGATAGGAACCCAAACTATTTGTATTTATTTAGAGGTAACATTCAGGACAGAGGGAGGATGGTCAAGTTTATCCTACTTATAAAATTTCTAAGCAAAATTATCCTTTAAATGTATAAATTCTTTTCTCTTATAAAAAGTCACTTGGTGTTTTCCTGATGTCTTTTCGATGTTGCCTGGAACTGGGACCATAAATGCATGCAAAATCCAAGATGCAAGACTCAGTGGATGTCAGTAACATTGCTCTCTGTATAATCTTAGCATCCTTGCCTTTTTCCCTTGTCCTGGGGTAGTGCAATCTCCAGGGCCAAGGCTCCTTTAACCCTGCAAAGGTCTTTGTATTAAGTCTCCTAAAAAGGGATCGGTACACTCTTTTGAAAATCATTGAGGACAGCTGGGAAAAAAAGAAACTCCTTCCTCTCCCATGCCACTGAGATTTTCCTGACTTTGTCCACACGGTTTAATAGGCACAATACAAGAATTTTTTTATAGGTTTGTCATTCTCGTAATGTTCTTTTAACAATACTGTGCCTCGCTAGACCTTAAAATGCTGTCAGATATGACCATGACAGCCATATGGGCATCAGTTATGAATTGGAACCATAGTGTGTTTTCTCTACAAGTCCCTATTTTTTAATGGAAGGACTGACATCTTTTCTCCATGTATTGTTATATGCTTCTGGAGGAGAGAAAAAGGGGAGAAGCATATACTTAACCTTTTCGTAGTCTTGACTGAAAATTATGTATAGTATTACTATACTTAACATGAAATAAATAAATGGCTTCTTTCAGTCCTCAGGTTATTTTCTCTATTTTTTTTTTCTTAAAATACAAGAACCTATAATCCTGTTTTCATGTTCATTCGCTGTTAGAGATATAACTAAGCCTAAGCATATCAGGCAAGGTGTGAATCTATGAGTTTGGATTTTGGTCCCTCTCTCTTTTATGATACATAGGAGGATTCCTTGAAGACCTGTAGATCCATTTTATCTGTGTTTCATAAGCAAGTTACTAAAAATCGGCTTAAATGTCATTGATTTCTCTACATCATGAAGACACTAATTAATACATTCATGAAAGGTGCACATATGCTAATTACATGAATAAAATTTGATTCTTAAAATATTTTGGAGTTTGGTTTGGTTGTTTTAATATTGAGGCTACTCAGAACATGACCTGGATTTTCAGTAGCAGTCTCAATTGTTGAAAGTAATTGCAAAGCAAAACCCAAGAAAAATAGACCAAATACAAAGAAAAAGCAGAATGTGTTTAAAGCAGAAAATCCCAAACCCTGATGAGCTGAAGTAGGAGAATGGCAATATTTCAACTCTTATTTTCTTTCCACCTGTGAGAATAAATTTTAATAAATTATGCAAATATCCTTTCACAAGAATTTTACAAAATGCTACAGATAGCTTTTTCATTGTCAGAAGTGATGCCTTCTAATTTTTTTTTAACTTCACTTAGTAGGGGGAGGACTTCTTGTTTTATAGTCTTGATCCTGAAAATTAAGCTGTGTAGAGGTACTAGCCTACCCTCATAACTTTCTGCTAAAACATCAAAACAAAGGCATTTAATCAAGCTAATAGTCTAGTAGTGAAATACAGTTAAATACATAGTTTAAAATAACAAAAAAAAAATCAGAATCTATGAAATCGCAGCTATATAATAAGTGGGTTTGGGCAGAAAGCAGCATTCAGCCACTTACTCAGCCTATGTTAAATGGTAAGTAGTAGTGTAGACCTCAATTTGTGAATGAGTTACTGTGGTGTACTTAGTCATTTTGTTGCTATATTAAAAAAAAAAATCAATCTAATTTCTAAGATTAGGGAAATAAAATATTGCGTTATGACATGAAAGATAGTTTAAGATCTGCTTAAGCATACTTAAGCAAGTTCCTTAAATATGCTACTGCTTCCCACTTCCCAAGGCCAACTTTTGAATAGTATATTTTGTCCTACTTTGTTTCCTTTTAGGACAGTTTTTGGTGGAAATGTACTGTACATAAAAAGTAGGACATAGATCGCTATAGTAAGTATCATTTTGGAGAAGTGACCTTTTTTTCCCTCCGTTGCATGAAGTTTCTTCTGCCATTAGCATGTTGACACGTGCTCTTGAGTAAGACTATGATGCTCATGGTCAGGGTATCACTAAAGCTGATATCTTGATTAAAACGAGTGAACTGAGTCAGATACATTAGGTACAATTGGTTCTCTCCATGACTTTATGTTTGGGGTTAATTTATTGACAATTTATGATAAGAACGTAAAAGGTTATTTGTTACTATAACTACTTTTTTTTCTGGTAGTTACACCTGAATGGCAGATCTACAGACATAGATAGATGGATTTTCCTCTGCAGCATTGTACTTTGTGAAATATAAACTTTTTTCCTTGATTATAAAATTCTTTCAAATTTCTCTTCTTAAATGGTTTCAAATGAAGTAGTGCTGTCATTTGACTAATTAATTCAAGAAAATATTTCTTAAGCTGGAAATGTATTACTTTTTAATTTATTTATATTGTCCAGATAGTCTTTAATCATTCTGATAATGAGAGGAAATCGGTCTCTTTTCTAAAGCCTATGTATGTGTGTAGAGTATAAGTGCAGAATGGAAAACTAAGACAAAATCATTCATTTCTTCTTCCTATCCTTGACTAGCAAGGCATTTGAACCCACTCTGAAACAAGTATTATTTCTGAATATACCCTAATTGTGGCTTAGTTTCCTCTAGCTTTTTCTTCGAGGTCAGAATAATGAGAATTAGAAAAGAATCATGAACTGTGATATAGCATATTATAGTAATAATCCCATTAAAATTTCAGTGAGCGCAAATGTTCTAGAGACTTTAGGAAGAGTCACTGGGCTTGAGCCATCCTAAACGGGATGCCTAAAAGTTTGTGACAAAAGAGAAGCCAATTATTCAAGTTCCGAAAGGCAAAGTTTTTAAAAAGTAACAGAACAATTAGAATTAGTTACATTCAGGGGCAGTGGTGTGAAAATTATACTTGTTATGCTAATATTTTAGAACAGAACTTAAAAATAGTAATCTACAAATGAGTTTTTAAGGTTTTAAATTTTAAAGGTTTTAATATCTAACACCCACTTAGGTAAAGCTCAAAGTAGATAAACCTTCTAAATCACAGCAGTGACCTGTTGCTAAACTTTGGGTTACATACATTCAGGAGAGGAAATACCCACGTTTTCCTTTCTCCACGGCTACATCCATCAAGATCCAACCAGTAAGTGCTTATGTACATAGAGTTGGAGCTGTTTTGCTACTTGAACAGTTTGTGAAAGTCAAGTTTAATAAGATAAAAGCAGCCTAGGTGGATCCATCTCAAAGCTTCTAGTTAAATATGTCCAGCTCAATCTCTGGAAAAGCACCTAGACAGTCTTGTCTTACAGGTACACATGAATATGGGATCATTTTAGTCATGTGACTAGTTCCTTGCTACTCTGGGTATGCTGATTGGAGTCTATTTCTAGCTCTAGCTAATAAAAATCCTTTTCACTAATAAAAGGGCAGGCAAGTAAAACCATGATGCTGCAGCAGTAGAAAAATGGATTTCTGGACTAGTTTAGAAACTATTCTGTTATCAGCGTAGTAGTTTAAAATTGGACTATTGTTTACTGGGACAATAACATAAGAAAAGTGTGGTGTTGTAATGACATCAAGACAGCAAAAAAAAAATTAAAGGATTAAATTAAATTCTATTTAATGAAACAGAATCCATCTCAATGATTCTAATGTGTGATCAAGCACTGACTTCTCAAGGGTGATCCGTTAGCACTTTAAAATATATGAGCTAAAGTGAAGTGATGTACAGGAAAAAAAATATCGGAGGTACCTTAATATGTTTCCGTCACACAGAAATACTGGCAATGATGATCAGGATAATACTGACACAAAAATAATTCTTTTATAATCTTGAGATTGTTCAGGGTCTTTTCTCTTTAAGGGTAACTATTGCAGTGTCTTAAAGAAAATTGCTAGTGAATTAGTAGTTTCATTTCTGAGATGCTTAGTTTCTTCCTGACTGAAGGCTATTTTTTTTGTTATATAAATGAAAGGTACTACATGAAATAATTGCCGGTGAAGTAATTATGATAGGAGATTTTTTTCCTCCTCCACAAACCTTCAGGGTTTCAGTTTGGTTGTATGCAGTCAGTGTGCTCTGACTGTTCTGGTCATATCATAGTGTTCTTTGTGAAGGATGAAGTTTTGCTGTGGGAATAGAAAAGCATTTATTCGACAATGATTTATTCTATAAGCTACAAACATTGTTTCTTCGGTATTTCTCACCTTATATAACATGCAGTTTTTTAAGAGTTCATTAAATTTGAGATCAACATTTTTGTTTAATTGCAACTGGGAGGGAAGACTGAGTGGAGTAAAAAAAATTCTTAAAAAATAAGTTGTTGGATGTTTCTTTTATGAAATTTTGTTTTGGGAAATTCCTTTTGTGAGACTTTAAATTGTTGATAGGTTTGGAGTTATCATTTCTTCTCTTTCATTTGTATTCATATGTTTGCACGTTCTTACTTCCCTGACCTAGAAAGGAAATACATCATTCTAATTGTTCGTTGCTTGTTCTTTGCAGTTTCTAGAAAACTTAGGCTTTAGTAAAACCTTTTTTCTTCTCTCCATATTCATTAACACTATAGTAAATCTCTGTATGCTTGTTGAAGTAAGCAGAATGATATTCATGACTTGCGTACTAAATCAAAAGTCAAATGTTGATGTCATTTCTTGCGCAATTTGCTGTAAAGTTCGTTTTTTCAGGTGGGAATCTTAGGAATGCAGATATTGTTAATCTTTTGGTGCCATCTTGTGGCAAGAGGATAATTGTATGAAATCACGAGGTGCTCTCTTCTAGCCCACATTTCCTATGCTTACTAGCAAAATATCTTGCTTTGGTGATAGATACATACCTATGATTTTTATAGTAACTGTAAAATACCAAAGCAAGTTATACACAGGACAAAGTTCTCTTTTATTTCTTCTTTTTATTCCTTTGAGCTTTTCAAGTACATTGCTATAAATATTGATTAGAGAAATCTCAGAAAAATTGACTATAGTTACCAAATACAAATAGATTTTTAATCTTTTATGCATTAGATCTCTGTAGAACAGTTAAGCAGTTAACTAGTTCAAGGAAATTGTCAATAGATTTTTATTGTATTAGTGTGTTTGATCTCTGTAGAATACTTTTAACACTTAGATAGCTCAAGGCAATATTCACTTCAGCATCCCGTAACGTTTAACAGAAAGCCAAGGTTTGTGCTAGTATTCTCGTTTTTCCTGTTATCTTCTAGTTTTGGCTTGGGAAAAAATCATAGTAGCTTGCATAAAAAAAAAAAAAAAAGCAAGCAGCAAGCAGTAACAGCACAGGTGTTTTATTTTCCTGGTGTTTTCACTGAGATTCAGCAAGATGGGTAGTTTTGGTTCTGTGCTAAATGAATACTAGTTTAATATCTGGGGTTTTTTAAGATAATGCTTATAGATGCCTGCAATCAGTACAGATCACATTCTTCCTCTATTTCCTAAGGAGTTTTGTGTCTGATAGTCCATAATTACTTACTTATTTACCTCTGACTTCCAGTCATGCTGAAAGCCTCTAGATGTAAAAATCTTACTCCCTGTCAATACTTAAAAAGGAAAATCAAGATATCAGTGTGGTTGGGTTTTTTTGGCTTTTTTTTTGACTTAAGCAAGTGGTTCTCATTCTTTCAAAAGTAAAGATTATTTGGTTAGTTTTTTGGGTTTTTTTTTGTTTTTGGGGGTTTTTTGAAAAGGCATTATTATAGTCTGGTCTGGTCTATTTAAGCTCTTACGTCTGAAACTGAAATAGTTTCCGACTGGATACTCTTGCAATGGCAGACGCTTCAATCACTTCCTGTACACATGGACAACACTGCCTCCTTGTCTATTGTATTTTTTTCTAAACTAACACATAAAATAGAAATATGATAAGGAAATTAATGCGGGATATGTTTGCTAGCAATTATACTGAACATATTAAAATGTTAGTCACTAGAATGCAATTTTTAATAAGCAGTCACTAACTGAGGTGCAGTTGTATGCTGCACCATCTCATGACTGTGATAAATCTGTCAACAGTTGAAGGGCTTCTTTAGTACAATTAGAGATTGTGTGGTTTCTCTTATAAGGGTTAGCTGGGTAATCTAGAGGAATAGAGAGAAGAATCATAGCATTAATGTAATAAGATCTATAATTTCAACAAGTTTGTACATGCATGTGATGAGGTCTTTGTTAGAAATTTTCCTCCTGATTGCAGTAAAATTCTCTTGACAGCTAATACATGAATGCTTTTCTTTCTTTCTGTATCTTTAAGGGTTTTCTATAGTATACTTTTCCTACAAGATTAAAATGATAGGTGAATGAACAAAAAAAGGAATTGCAATTGTTAATTCCAGTGAATTCACTAAGGAAGATAAATCTAAGTATGTGTCGTAGTCTTTTTGATAGAAAGGTGTGAAGTTTAAGGCATAATTCTTAAAAATGTTTGTATAAACAAGATTATGATATTATGATATATATAATTTGTTAATAATAAATACATTTAAATCTAAAATATTATTTGTAGCTTTTGAAATTCATATAAAATTGGTTTCCATATCATTCTATAATTTGCTTTCTAGGCCAAATACAGATATTTTCTATAACCACATTTTCTAGGTCTAGTAAAGTTTACATTTTCTTACACTATAAAATAAAGTCAATATCTATCCATTAAACAGGATTTTCTGTTATTTCAAGGTAAACTGTGAATGGTTTGTAAAAATGAAATCTTAAAAACTTTCTAGAAAATTACTTTCCAAAACTGCATCTTCTTAACATCTTATTCCACATTAATATTTTCTATTTGTGTGTGCACGGCATTGTAATATTAATGTGGTTGCATTTAATGTAAATTGAATACAGAATATTTTAAAGACTATTCAAGGGGGGAAAAATAATTCGGTTATGTATATTTAAGTTTTTTTTTAATTTGGTTTATGGGTTTTTTTAAAGTGTATTATAAAAGCTGCAGGTAAGGCAGGTAGCATGCTTCCACTTCTTGTGGAGCAAGACAGTCAACAAATCAAGCACAGATACAGAAAGATTATGTAGCATGTCATGTTACCAAAGCGAAAGTCTCCAATGAGAAGTAGTTGTGTTTACACAATTCAAAAAGCAGAAATGTAACTGTGATAAGTCAATGGATGTTGTGGAGGAACAGACAGATTATTGATTATTCCTACTTGTGGAGCTTCTGAAGGTGAAAGAACAACAGAGGAAAGAAAATCTGCATAGTACTATTTCAGAATATTTAGTGGAATTGCTAGAATTTCTTCATCTCAGTTGCCAAATCCCTTGCATGCCCTCTCTGTAAATAACACCTGTTGGATAGCAGATTTTTGTCTTTCAATCCCAGTGTGCTTAATTTACTTAGAATTGTAGGTAGGTATGTAAATACATTATTTATGATGGAAACTGTTAGATCCTGTATATAAAGGGAAGACTGAAAAGTGTTACAGAACTTGTCTAGGTGATCAAAAAGGAAAAATGTTTTTTAAAACTGTATCTGGGCTTAGTCCATCAGGTAAGATTGATTGCTGATCTGTGGAACTTGTATACTTAGTGCGTACTTCTCCTGACTGTCTAAATCATTTATGTCTAGTGTGACTACTCGTTAGACTATGCAACGTGCACCTAGGCTGTGGCAGTAAAAGAAAAAACTTCACCCTGCTGTAAAACTTCAGTAATATATAACTGACATCTTTAAGGCTCTGAATGCCTAGAGAAATTCTAAACAAGATGCAAAGATCACAAAAGCACAGGATCACAACAAACGTGTGCTGTTCGTATATACAAAACGTAGGTGTACAATCTTTTCAGACACCTGCAGAAACAGTTTGAATTAATTTGTTGCTATGACTTTGTCCTTTGGGTATTACAGTATTTAGGACAAACCAGGAAGAATCATTCAATCAAAAAGAGAACTGCTAAAATAAGAGCAGTGACATTGATATTTCAGGCTATGAACTTTGTGGCATTAGGTTAAATGATCTTTCCTTTGCAAAAATGGAGTTGGTTTTCCCAAGAATATGAACAAATGCCTTTGTACACATTAGCTGCAAAGGAAGCACTTGCTTTTCCTACCTTTTACAGGATAGAGGTAATTTAAACTGGTTTTAAGGTATGAATGTACAAATAAGACAAAAATTAAAATTATATTTTATCAGGCCTATACAATGAAGCCTATGTGCTTCAGGAATAAAACTCTATTTTCCTGCAATGGACTTACATCCATGTCCTTTAATGCAGAGGAAACTGTGAAATGCTCACATGGAGACAGCTGATATTGCAAGGAGAATTCAGGAAACACAATAAAAAGAATTGGTAGTTCCTTACAAATGGGAGCAAAATGTCTTGACTTAAAAAAATTTAAAACATTAATTTTTTAAAACATTATTTTTGCCCTGATTTAACAATAAATTGTCTTGCAATGTCTTGGGCGGGAGAGAAAAAAATTCAGATAAACTAAAACCTTGTGTTTCTATAACTGTGTATCTTCAACAGCATTCAACTACTTTTCCTTAGCCAAACAAACATAGCAACAACAACAATAATAATAATACCACCTCCAGGTAGTCTAATAGTCTTCTGAAGCCTGATCTAAGACTAGAATGTCTTTTCTAGCTCCTGAGAGTTTGTGACAGCTGATTTGTGTGAGAAAGGAATGGTAGCAATCACCAGCTCTTCTGCTTTCTCCTTATTAGTCTCCATTGCTAAACATTAGAACTCTACAGTTTTTGCACTTTGAAAAGACCACATAAAAAACCCACAATCAAAACTGAAAGAGAGTAAATAAGAGTTAATTTACACTGCCTCTTTCTTTGTGTTTTGGTACTCTCTGTGAAAGGCATTTTGGTTAACAGCAGCAGTCAGGTGCTCTTGTCAATTAGGCCATGCTTGAAATACCATGTACCTTTACTTACTTATTCATGCGTAAGTGTCACGTGTTTGAAGAACCAGAAGATGCAGGGCTGGGCAGCACTGCAGAAGCTCCTCGTTGGCTGAAGATTTCTGATACTCTTCCTAATTAGAGGGAAAGAGCTTGCCTGCAGGGAGGATTAAAAGCCACCTTCTACTAAGTATTGCAATCTTGGAGGATGTATTAAACTGCAGAAGTTTGAGGGCTCCAGTGTGTTGTTAAATTAGTGTGGTTTTATGCTTGGGAGACCCCAGTATCTTGCAAAGGACTTCAGATTATGTTTAATTTCTATTACTATTGACAAGATTTGATCGTGTGTGTATATATATATATATATACACACACACACATATAAATTTAAGCACATTTAAATTGTTTTCAGCACTGTGCAGATATGTATACACTTAAGTGCTTTGGCCAACTTGGTCCTTAATCAAAGCTGTGTCTTGTTCTGAGACTTTAATTTCCTAGCTCAAAATATGGATAAAATCTCAGTATTTCTGAGATTAAATGGATGTTAACCATTGGCTCTGTCTGTCTCAGTTTGTTCTTGTACTGTGTCCAGCACTTCTAATTTTTATAGACATTTTATTGGTTTCCACCTAGGTTTTAATAAAAGGGCAATTTTCATCCCTCATGTAATTCTTTGAAGGCAATGGATTTTTTCATAACCTTTTAATGATCTCCAATAAGTATTTGTCAGGGAGTTGATTTAATTGATTTAAAGACCAAGATGGTCATTCTGCTTTAGTAATGAAATGTAAAGGACATCTGGAATGAATGAATTATATATAGAATACACGTGATCAGAGTTTGTCCTGGAAGAGAAGTGCAAAATAAGAACTTACACTGAGCTACTCATCCTTATTACCTAGGAAGTGTTTAACTGCTCTTTTGCTTCAGGGTGCATTAAGCAGAAATTTTCACATCCAAAGCAATATATAGACTTACAGATTTAATAAAATATCAACATACTCTCTCATTAAAAAGACTACAGTCTTGTAAGTCAACACTGCCAAATATTTTAGAATTATTAAATCTTCAACACAAGACTATGACATAAAATTATAAGGGAAATCAAATTCCAAGCTTTTTTCTCTGCTTCTTTTTAGACACATGTTTTATCTCTAGAATTTTAATGTTTGTTGTGTTTTCCTTGATGTGTTTCTGTTCATAAGCTTTCTAAAAGCAAGGTTGTTGTAATGTTTCATACATCCTAATGTTGCCGAAATGTTATTCAGAACCTGATCACCTGCTTTCTTATTGTGTTGTATCAACAATGTTCTCAGCTGTATTTCCTGGATAATTGTCAGCATATAATGGATTTTTTTTGAGGATTTAATTAATGATAAAGAAAACTCAGTTTCTATCATATGTCCCTTAATAGCTATTAATAGGTATGTGAACTACTGGGGTTTTTTTGAGCTGCAACAGTGTTTGTTCTTAGGCGTTATCCTCTTATCAATTTGTGCACTGCCTGGCTGGTTGCAAAACAGGAAGGGCTTCAGAGTCGTTGAAGAGCTGTAAGCGTTCTTTTTGTCCATATAGTATATTGTAATTAATGATCACAAAAAACCCCACACAAGCTATATCCACTCTGTTCAGTCTGTACTCCTATTAACTCCTACAAATTCCCTGAATTATACAGACAGTTGGGCAGCATATAAAGATTATTTAGTGAAATATAAAATAATACATAATGCCATAAATGATGTTTTTAGTTTTGAATCTAGACTGAACTTACAATTGGTATTCAATCTAGAGAGGGCAGAAATGTTGAGAATGGTGTTCTATCTCAGTTTCATCTTGAGAATTTGTCCTGCTAATCAGGCTGCTTTACACATAAACACTAGGGCCTTTTCTTTGTAAGGACATCCTGATGGGACTTGGTTATACTGTTCAAAACTTTTCCATCTGCCTTGAAGTCCTGCACCACCATACTTGCCTGTGAAAGGCTTGAGAAAAAAAAGTGTTTATGGGGGAGAGAAGAACCAGGAAGTCTGAGTTATTTATGGGGAGATGAAATATTTAACCCAGGGTACACATAACATGTACAGGGGCACACGATTCTCTAAAGATGTGAAGCTTCACCCATTGAACACTACACTGGAGTGAAAAGCAAACAAAAACACCTTACTATAGTGTGCTGGGGCTTCCAGCATTAACTAAGACCCATGTAAACTCTTTAGTCTGCTTGAATTTTCTTGCTCTTTTTGAAGTATATGTATAGAACTCTTTGTATGGAGGTGTTGTGGCCTGTTAGAGACTTTCACAGATATAAAGTATTTATAAGTTAAGTACACAGGACTAGAAAAGGGTAGGAGGTGGGAAATAGCTCACAGAGGTTTGAAATAGCTCACAGAGGTTTGAAATAGCATATGCTAGCTAACACCTGACATTGCTTTAAGTTTTAGGAACAGGAACGCTTTCTGTCAGGTTCATCCCTGTCCACTGACTATGCATCATATTAGTATACTTCAGTAAAAAAATGTGAAAATAGATAATAATATAAATATGGGGAAAGGAAGATAACTTCCTGGGACCTTTCAAGGCTGATGAAGTAATTGTTTACCCATTTAATAAAAATGTTGACTCTTAAAATTATTGTTCTTTTTTTAAAAATTTTTCTCTAAATTAAAAAAAAATATCGATTTGTTTCCTCTTTAACTTGTCAACACAATGCCTTTGGAAACATATTTTATGTTTGATGATAAGTGAAATATCACATTAGAGCTAAGTGTGATTTGAAATAGCTGAAATATCTAAAAGACTTAAAAATTATATTGGAGACAGGTTATCCTTAATAGCAATGTGATTTGTTTTCATACTATTTTCCTCTTTCAGACAGCATTTCTTCTGCATACTTGGAATCATTCCATCTTCCTTTGCTTGAAGACACAGCGGGTATATAAGCATTAACCATTGTATGTTTAGGCCCTTGGGCTATGTTTCCTGTTTCCAGTGATGTTAAAAGCTACTTCTGAAAATCTAGTAGTCTAAAGTGACAACTCGAAAAAAGCAAATCTAGGGTTAGCTACTACTAAACAAAATATGAGTAGGAATTTAATTTTTCAAATTATGTTTAAACCCTCGAGGGCTGTGGAAGCCAGCTTGCAAATATCACTTATTTTATGTTGAATCTGGGTTAACAGACCTTTTTATTATTTTCATTTCACAAAATAGGGTCTGTATATTTAAGACTGGCTCAAAAAATGTTGTTCTGCTACTTTGTTCAGTTACTGTATAAAAGTGAAAGATATCTGAAAGTATAAATTGTATAATAGCCTTTTATTACTTTTTTTTCTGTGTAAATAAAATAGAGTTCAGGATTCATCTTCTGGGTATGGCACTTACAAGATTAAGGATGCATAGAGGTGCAATGGGAAGTTAATATCCAAGGCAGTCTTAAGAGACAAATTGAGCTATATAAATGTGTGCTAGTTCTGTCTGTAAATGTAATTATCATTAAAGTTACAAAAAACTTCATTCACCGGGGAGGGATTTTTTTTTGTCCTAGCTACAAATAATCTCAACCATTACTTCTTGTCATGTTCAGTAAGTATGGATAACAGATTATCCCCCGTCTCTCTTATAGAAATCTTACATATTTGAAAGTTGTAACTTGTTCTCTTCTCTTATACACTTTTCTGTTTGCTTGTGCCAGGATGACAATTCCTCTTTTACCCCGACTTCTCCATATCTCTCTTAAGGTGTGGTCCATTCAAAAAATGGATTTATTATTTCAGCTGAGCCCTTTCCATTGTTTTCTGAATACAGAAGATATATTTTATTTTTCTTATAGGTAGTAATCCTCCTTAAATATCAGTTTCTTTTTTGGATCCAGATAATGCTGTTAAATCATATTCAGTGATCTTTTTGCCTCACTAGCATTAAGATGGTTGACATTTACTGATTTTTCTTTGTCCACGAGGCATGCTAATTATTCAGTTATAGAAAGAATTTGGAGTGGAATTGGAGTGGAAAATATATTTTTAAATAAAGGAATGACTAATTATTCTGAAACTGCTTCAGTCAATACATTTTCTATACTAGCCGTAAATTCATGAGGCCTAGTGCTTGTAAAACCTGTAATTTGCAGTGAACAGTATGTGGTCCTCCAGCATGCCTGATTCCCATGCTGAGGTGGTTTTATTTTATCAACACATGAATATGTTGATACTGGGTTGCTGGAATTTCAGAATGTCTTGTCACTGAAAGAAGAGCTGCACAACTTAACATAACTGGATTGCCTTGCTCATAGCTGCACACCTTGTCCAGTGTCATTCCATCTTCTTCAGGAGGAGTTCACATAACTTTCCACCTACAAATTGTCTCATACCTCTTAGTGGCAAATCTAGCTTGTTGCGCAGCTAATATGATTGCAAAGACTGGCCATTGTCATCTAAGTTCTGCAACCAGTCTTTATACTCACAATGTTGTGATCATAATATCTTGCTGACAACATTAATTTCATTAGGTACCTGCCCTAAATTTACTTTTAGAAACAGTGCTGCTAAGAAAATAACCTGCATTCTCCAACTTCCTTCATTCTATCTGTAAAAGTATTATTTCTCCATTGGTTATTGAACCAAAGTTTTACTCCTGCTCCTGTTGCTAATATTTTTACAGATTTGCTTCATCCTGGATGTCTCTAACTTCTCATTTTGTGCTCCAGCTTTGTCCATTTTACCTCATTCTTTGCCTGCTGTTCCTTAATACTCATATTTAGCAATATAATATATTTTATACTTTTGATGTGTTGCCTTCCTTATGTCTTGAATGAAATGACAGTGTCTGAACCAAAATCTGTTCTTTATTGCATTTTCTATCCCACTTTTGCACTAGAAAAGCTTTTGTTTGTGCCATATAGTTTCTTTCAAAAACTACTTCCTCTTTTGGCCTTCCTGTCTTTCCTGTATACAATATTATAATCTTTCCATCCTGTGGGGAACTTCATCAGCTCTCTATTATGCTTATTATATGATTTTCAACTTTTAAAACAAAAGGCTTCAAGGTTTTCTAGGTTTGCTTACTGTGTGTTTTGTCTTAATGTAAAGGTGTCAGAGGTGTTTGACAGATGACTAATGCTGTACCTTCTTCATTCTTTCTGACTTGCTGTCACCTGTTCTTTTTATTCTCCTTGCCCTTAGACCAGTTTCCAGATATTTCCTGTTTAATATACTTACATTGAGTGTTTATGTTAGCAATCTCATGTTTCATCCTTTTCATCCTAAGTTAGTTAGTGGATCTTCCTTCCTTATTTCCCTCCAGGTCCCATATGAAAACATTCATCTTTCTCTAATAGCTTGGTGAAAAATATCCCTTAGGTGAGAAAGCCAAAGCAGTCTAGGTGGCACCATCAGCCATGAGTTTATTTCTAGAATATTATGTATAGAACTGATGTTTCGTTCCTAACCAGAAAGTTCTCTAAAAGATAATGAATAAAAGGAACTTGCTGCTGAAAAGAGTACGAGGTTGTTCCAGATGTTGCTACTGTGGACAAAACTAGCATACCTTGGCACAGATAAGGATTTCATAGAATAATAGAATCATAGAATAACCAGGTTGGAAGAGACCCACTGGATCATTGAGTCCAACCATTCCTATCAAACACTAAATCATGCCCCTTAGCACCTCGTCCACCCGCCCCTTAAACACCTCCAGGGAAGGTGACTCAACCACCTCCCTGGGTAGCCTGTTCCAGTGCCCAATAACCATTTCTGTGAAAAATTACCTAATGTCCAGCCTAAATCTCCCCTGGCGGAGCTTGAGGCCATTCCCTCTTGTCCTGTCCCCTGTAACTTGGGAGAAGAAGCCAGCTCCCTCCTCTCCACAACCCCCTTTCAGGTAGTTGTAGAGAGCAATGAAGTCTTCCCTCAGCCTCCTCTTCTCCAGGCTAAACACCCCCAGCTCTCTCAGCCGTTCTTCATAAAGCCTGTTCTCCAGCCCCTTCACCATCCTTGTTGCTCTTCTCTGGACTCGCTCCAGAGCCTCAACATCCTTCTTGTGGTGAGGGGCCCAGAACTGAACACAGCAGCAGACCTCAGCAGTTTGCATAAATAGAACTTTTGGGGTTGAAATTTTCCAAACCAACTGGAAAAGGTGGAACAGAATTTTGGAAAAAAACATTGAGGTACAGAGGCTTTGAAGAGGCTACTGTCAAACTGCAGACCAGAAGGGACACAGGATAGAAATGACAGCAGCAGTGCTGCTGCTGTGATGTCGTTGCTCTGTGACATGACTTCTTGCTGACCTCATTGTCTATCAGATGGTGTTTGATGTCTTACCTCACAAATTGTCTGAAAGATGCAAAACTTTCAGCAGTATGAAAGTGACTTAATATCTTATTTGGTGTATGGCTGTTTTTTAAACATCTATGTATCTTCTAGAGCTGGTGTATTCATTGTGGTTTGGGGTTGTTTTTAATTTACTATGATATAGCTGTCTTTTTTAAAGAGTTGCACTAGTAATGTGATTAAGACATTGTGAATTGGAAGTCTTGTTCACAAGCACAGGAAAAATTTACAGTCGAGTTCTTAGATTATCACTCATAACAGTTACTAGAGCTGACATATGTATTTCACTTTATAATATTGTTTAAAGGAGAGGGAGGAACTAATTGCTTGACATTTTCTTAAAGTTTTCCTCACATGTGTATGTATACGTACTATAGCATTGTAGTTCTGTGTTTCTCACTTAGAAAGAAGTCCCCATAGTTTCTTTAAATGTGGTAATGTACACTTTAAATATGCATCACATTGTGCTGTGAGTGACACCAGTGAATATGTTCAGCAAGTACCCTTCAGTCACTGAAGTATCTGGCTTTTTGTTGCTGAAACTGAGAACAGATCCTTGACATTCTTGTAGTAACCTAAAACATTCATTGACATTAGATTCTTATGCTAGCCTGCCTTTCTCAAACAACTGTTTGGAAAAGAACTAAAAGAAACATCAGGGATAAAATGAAAATGTTAGGAAAAGAAAAGACAGCTGTCAACATATCAGTGAAAATCCATGTTCTAAGTGCAGGGTAGAGGAAGTAGCATATGAATGACACTGTACAGAAATTGCAAAAGTGAACAGAAAGTGAACCATCAGTTTGGAATCATTTTTCTTTTGCACCTTAAAGAATGGATGCAGGACCTCAAGTAACTTTCCTCTTCTGTCTGAAATCCTAAGCTCCTTGTGCTTGCTTGCTTTACTGTAAAGCAAACTATAAATGAGAATAGGAGCCTTTAAATGTTCAGCTTTCCTTCTTCCTATGCTGATACTAGCACTGGCTCATGCATATTTCTTGGCAGATGAGACAAATAATGTTTGCAGCAGTATGACAGAGACTTAGCCTGATGTAATCCTTCCAGAAGAGAGAAGCTGGACACCATTCTGTAAAATATAAAGGCAGGTTGCATAAGACAGTAATTCTTTATCTACTGGTCAAGTTATGGTATACTTTGGACAGAAATGGATTTGGTTCCCCAGGAGTGATTTTGATCACAAATGGTCAGTGTTTCCTATGTTGACACTTCCCAGAATATGTTTTTGCAGAAGGTATCTGAATATATTGTATCTGTATCTTTGTGAATTTATTTCTTGGCCAGCATTTAGACAACAGTGTTGGTAGAAAGTGTGAGATGCAGATTTTCCTGATGACTTTACAACCCAAGAATGTTAAGGAGAGTCTATGACAAATAGTTCTGTGATCTTCTGTAGTGCTTTGCTCTCTGCAGGGAACTTGAAGAGATCTGTTGGTAAAAATATGCAGATGACCTGGTTCTTGTTATCCTTGAAATATTACCTATATTTAAGATAGCTTCTGGGGGAAAAAAAAATGGATGGCTGTCATGGGTTAACCTTGGCAGGCAGCTAAACACCACACAGCTATTCCCTCACTCCCCTTGCAGTGGGATGGAGAAGAGAAAGGGAAGTATAAAAGTGGGAAAAGTCATAAAGACAAATTTGAATGTGTTTGTCTTTAAATATAGGAGAGCTACCAAATTTCAGTTGTGCTAAGAATAACACATTTGTTCAAGGCAGTTTTCTCAGGGAACTAGGTGCTATTTACATCATTATTTTTTTTTACTTATGAGGGTAGGATAGGGCGGAAGTCTGTTTATCACTAGGTAGATATTTTGTTTGAGTACACTGTTGACTTTTGGAATTAGAGAATTATTTTTCTGTAGTCTCCTTGTGGTTACCTATTTGTGATCTTTACAAAAGAGATTTCTCTTCACTTGATGTACTAGACCTTCAGTAAGTTTACAGAAGAATATTCTTTGAAGACAAATGTGTACATAATGCCTAAGACAGCATTACTCATTCAGAAATAAGCTGTTGCATATGTTACAGCACAAGGTAGGAATAAGTTCCTGTAAAAATACTTTAAAACTTTTTGTGGAAAAAATCGCTTCATAATCTGTAAGCTTTGAAGGTTAATACATCATTAATCACTGATAATTTGTTTTCTATTTGAAAACAGACTGTTTTTAGAGGAAACACAAATTATTAGCTGTGCGTATTTTATTAATTCTGCATGCATCAAAAAATAATTCCTTTATTTATGTAAACCCACAGAAGTTACACTAGATCAGGTATATTGATATAAATCATTGAGTTTTACTGTCAGGAATCTGTCAGGAAAATAATTTTTTTTTCTAGCTAACTGAATATGTGGAAATATATAATTTTAATTAAAACTATTTGTTGCTTAAGAAAAGAGGGAATTGTATAAACCTATAACATATGAATCCATTTTCACCTCACCATGACAGATAACTTGCTGTTGTAATACAATATCCTTAAGTGATCTTGCAGCCTGTTTTAGTTGTTTGCTTGCTAGCTAAGTGTTACAGCATATGCAGTGTATTTTGTTTTCTCTGTCATGGATGCAGTTGGAGAATCATTTGATGGAAATAGCAAGACTTAGTATAACTTTGGATATGTTGTGGACAGGTGAAGACTCTAGTAGAGGCCCTTGCAGATTTCCTTTTTCAGTTCAGACTGAAGAGAGCTGTTAGGCAAAAGACAGTTTCACTGGATGTGACTCAAGGGCCATGGATGTGATGCCAAAGGTCATTATTGCTTGAATAGTTAATATTGGTTTTTATTCATGGATGTCCAGCAGACATGTAAAAGGAATCTATGACTATAGTGATACAGATTTATAAAAAAACCACAAACCAAATAAATGAAGCACAGTTGATTAGAGAGGATTTATTAAAGAAACAGAAATGGATTTATTTGAAACAGATTATTGAAATGAATTAGCAATAAACACTAAATTACAAAAGCAAAACGAAGTCCTGAATATTTTTAGTTTTCTTTTGAGCTTCTGTTCAGAACAGGTATTTTTCTTTCTTCGTATAATATTCTGACTACTATATACTTTGCTGAATAAGTATCCTTATGTCTGCAAAGTTTATACATGCACAGGTACATACATACATACCTGCATAGAAACAAAAGAAGTGACTTCACCTAGAAAGGGATAACTTAAAATTTTATCAGCCAGCCAACCACCTCTCAGACAGCACTTCTGATAAAGCCATTGCAGTTTGAAGAGCTCCAGTTTCGTAAACTTGTTTCCAAAGCCTTTCATGAAATAAAGATTATCTCGCAGAATTCACCTGTGAAAAAGGCCAGTATAACATTAAAATCAATAAAAAAATCTAATTGTATCTGCACTTCTCCAGCTTTTCTCTTCATCTTGACCTTTTTGTGCTATTCCTAGTTCATAGAATCATAGAATAACCAGGTTGGAAGAGACCCACCGGATCATCGAGTCCAACCATTCCTATCAAACAATAAACCATGTCCCTCAGAACCTCATCCACCCGTCCTTTAAACACCTCCAGGGAAGGTGACTCAACCACCTCCCTGGGCAGACTCTGCCAGTGCCCAATCACCCTTTCCATGAAAAATTTTTTCTTGATGTCCAGCCTAAATCTCCTCTGGTGGAGCTTGAGGCCATTCCCTCTTGTCCTGTCCCCTGTCACTTGGGAGAAGAGCCCAGCTCCCTCCTCTCCACAACCTCCTTTCAGATAGTTCTTGATGATTTTAAAAAAAAAATTGCAGATCATTGCTTTGTTTAAGTGACTATTTTCTTCTTTTCTTCAATTTTTGTTTTTGTCCAAAAGGAGAATTTCTCTCTTCTTTTGAGACAAAAAGATGAAAACCCTCCAGCAGATAGTAGTTTTAAATAATACACTGATAGGCACTGTAGCTGCTACATATTAGCTGCCAATTGCCAATTCACTATATTTGAGTGTTTCAACTTAGAAGTCTGTTTGGCCAAAAACTGTTCTATGAACAAAAAGGTAACATTTGCCACCAATGTAATCTTTATGTAAGTTCTCACCTTCCAGTCATTGTTTTATAACTACCAAAAGTGCACAGTAAATGCAGAAAGTAGCTTTTATTGTCTGAATTATCTCTAGCAAAGAAATTCTTTATGAAATTTCTCGAGTTATCTGCAAATGATATTGAAACCTCATTCTTTTTATTACAGAATGTTACAAAATAATCTACTGTGCAGACAGTACTTTCTGCTTTTCTGTCACAAAACCCCCAAACAATCCTCCAAAATAAAACAACCCAAAGCTTAAAAATGGCAGCCAATAAAGGCTATATTCTGTTAGCTCCTGTCAAACAGTTTAATACAGATGGCTGGATGATTGCTTCAGAGCAATACTAGTGGTCATTGGGGACGGGGAGGAAAAGGGGACGATCTTTTCTGTTAGAAGGATTCTGACCAAACTGTTCATGTGGTCACAGGTTTCGAGGACTTCAGTTTTCAGGTTCCTAAATAGAACAAGATTAGCCTGAAAATTGTGGGCAATTGGGGCTTTTTGTGTCTGTTGCATTAAAAATTAAGTCTAGCAAGACTCAGAATATGTTTTCAATACGTTAGCACCTTGGAAATCATTGTTGAAGCACTGTTTTACTCAGGTTGTTCTGTGTGGTTCCTAGCGATACTAATTGGTGTTGCAAGCAGAAGGCAAGAGCAGTGAGAGATTGCCAAAATGCCCATTAGCAACAACTATAGTATACCTAGCTTTGATTTTTTCTGCCTCTGAGGCCTTCTTGAATGGCATCACTGCTGGGCAGCTGTCATTCTCTTACATTTTTTTCTATGTTTCATCAGCTATAAAAAAGTCTACAGTGTTGAATAATATCAGTGAGAGGAGCTGTGGGAGATCTTGAGACCTGGTGATCAGAAACAGTATTCTGGAGAAGCTGGCCTCAGTTAACATCTCTGCCTGATTAGCTACCATCTGTACTGAATTTTTGAGTGATTTTGGAGTTAATGAAGTCATACTTTGGAGAGTAAATGTGCTGGGCAGGGAGCAAAAATCCCTACCTTTTGAACACATCCTCCTTTCTTGTATTAACAGTTTTTAAAGTTTGTATTTTACAATGTTTAACCTACACATAGCACCTAATGGGCTTAATGTCATGATATAGGGCAAACTGGGAGAAAAGAAAAGAAAATCTTACACCACAAATGTACGTGAAGTTTTTGTGTTTGTTTGGGGTTATCTTAGTGGACTCTGGGTCACACCACTAAACTCAAAACTTACATTGAAAAACTTGGGTCCAGTAGACTTTTCTTAAGGATCTTTCTGTCATCTTTTCTCCTTCTGGCAGTCTGTGCAGATGAATGCCAAAGCCTGGGAAATTTCCCAGGCACCCTCTAGGTTGTTTTATTTTATTTTATTTTTTCTTTGACAGCTCTTTTAATATTATTCCAGGCTTTTTTTAAGTCCAATTGCTGTGTCAGTTCACTTTCACTTGCACTGGTAGATCTTTACTTTCCAAGCTAGAATAAATAAATACACACGCACACTATTATTGGATAATCATTCCTTTTAAATTGTATCGTGAGTCAGAGCTATTCTCTTGCTTGCTACCTGATCCCTCTCCTTGAAAATGTCTTTACTCTGGAATATCTTTATGCTGTACACCATGGATGGTGCTAATTCATTACTTGCTATTAAGCAAAGTTTGGAGGTGGGAGATCGGATTAAGAAAAGGATAGTACTGATTCTCTACGGTATTTTATTCTCCTCTCACTCTCCACTTTGTTCTGTTTGCCAATACGTGCGTTGCTTAACTATTCGTTCTGCATACACTGTGAATCACACTTAGACCTTCTAGGTACAACCATTCATTCACCAGTTACAAATGGCTTTCTGAATTTGCCTCATCTCTCACAACTTTTGAAGATAAGGCCTGCTTATGCTTACCGACATGACTTCACTCAAAACTTCATCTGATCCCTAAGTTTCTTCATTTGAGGCAGCAAAGCAGATTGTCCATGGTAGCCTGTACGTAGGAAGAGTTTACTATTTCAGTGATCTCAGTTTTCAGCAAAATTTCTTTCTGGGGAATAGTGTCTCTCCTGCATATCTCTTTAACAGTTCCTTATACATTGTATGATTCTCTCTTCTATTATTTGTCAATCCTTGACATATATGTTTTAAAAAATTAACAACTACATCTTTGCATATGTAATCTCACAAACTTTAATTACAGCCAGCACCAAATTTTAAATTCATTTTATTTGTATTTGAAAGTGACATATGGACATTTCTTGGTCTGCACATTCTCTGTCCCATAATAGCATTGATAAATTCTTTAAAACATTGTTATTCTTCTTTCAGACTAAGGAGATTCTGCTTGTTATTCCATTTTCTAGTTGCTCATCAATCCACACTCAGTTATTCAGTGCTCTATTACTTGATTTATACTGCTATAATGACTTTCGTGAATTTATAGCTCTTCAGAGCATAGCTTTATCCTATAGGTAGGAGCTTACTAATATTTTCTTGTCTACCCCACCCCAACACTAAGCAACTAAATGATTTTACTTAAATAATTACTGTTATTAGTCCATTACTATTCATAAACTTGATGATCTCATCAAACAGGCTTGAAACAGGATACATAAGTACAGAATACATAATAGAAGCCTCTCAAAAGAGGATAACTGTACAATGACTCAGCATTGTACCTTAGACTTCAAAAGGGGTAATTTGCCTCCTTGCCTTTCACATGCTTGCTCTGCAGTCTCAGTAATGACTTTGTCTTTCCCTGAGTTTCTATTCATACAGTCTAGATTAAGAAACTAGAATAATAGAATACTATTTTATTATTGTGTTCTGTAGGGTAACGGAACAGTATATTTCTTCACTGCATCTTGGGTGAAGTAGTAATGAATGCCATAAAGACTGCTAGCGTTTCTGTAACAGTAGTGATCCAAGGACTTAGAGATTATGTATACCTTTTTTAATGAAGTCAAAACATTTTATTACCTTTTCTGGCTTTATTTGGGAAAAAAAAAAACCCTTCTTTCAGGCACAGAGGCATTTTTTTAGATCTGAAATAGAAAAAGTAGGCTTAAAGACTAAAGAAAAGTTAAAGACAATTTCTCTAATTTTAAATAGATAGCTCTTGATTACATGAAGTCTGTAAAGAAAATTATATACATCTATATAGCTGCCACCAGTGAAGTAGACTAGGATAAGAAGGGTACTGAAGATAAAATAAATACAATTAACTTTCAAAGGAAAGAGACAGTTAGGTAGTTTATAACCTGTGGACATACAGATGTTATAAGGGAAGGGAGAGAGATTATGAAGTTCAATAAAACTGGAAACTCATTTGAGTCCACTGTTTTTTGTTTCCAGATGAGTTTTGAAGTTATGTTCCAGATTTATCTTTGAAAGGTGTTTTGTTGGTTTCCCCTGAAAATTGGGAGTGAAAGATCAGAGATGGCATAAGTATTTGGAATAAAAAAAAAAAAAAGTCTCTGGGGGTAGCTGGGTATAGCCCTTCACCTATTACCTATGCAAGTACATTCCAGTGCAAAGTGGTTTCTGATTTCCACCCATGTATTCATCAGAAAAGCATGCAGCACTGTGTGGAATATGATACATTTGGGGACAAAATCCTGTGTAGAATTCAGTGATCTTTTTGTCCAGAGGAGTGTTCTTGTTAGGAAGAGTTTCTCTTCACATTATTTAGGTATTACAAGTGTTTGTCAGCACATCGATTTTTTTTCCCCTTGAAATAATAGCATTTGTTTTGTCAAGCAGTGCTTTACATTGATGACGTCTGAATGGGAAAAGTAGGCAATTCCTTACTGACTTCCACCACAAATTCAGTAACTATCATCAGACTATCACTGCCATAGTCCTATATTATAACCATTTTCTCAGATGCTACGATCAGCATAAAAATATAACCACTAAACTACAGCACATAGAAAGCCAGCAAGCATACATATGCTTCTCTATCTAACCATCACCCATGAAAGACATGTTAAAAAGATTGTACTATACAAACATGCCTTTAAATATCATCAGATTTCCTCAGAGACTATTTCTGAAATCTGCAAGTTTATCTGACTTGTCCTGATAACCTTGCTAGTCCAATAGAATCTATTGAGATTATATAAAGCATAGAAATATACAGATATTGCAGGATGCTGTCAGAAGAATCTTAATAAAAGTGTGGAGCCCAGGGTCAGAATATGCATATTTCATTTATCTGATCAATGTCTATCTCTCTATTCTTACACAGCAGTGTCAGTATATGTATAAAGGACTCCTATAGAATGTAAAGAGTTCTCCGAGTGTCAGTATAATTACAGTGCTGGTGGAGCTTTAGAGTACACAGAAGCATTCTCTTTACTTTCAAAGTTTCTAATTGACCCAAGTGTGTTAGCAGCTTGTTCTGATGATATGTGATGCCTTATTCTAAGGGTGATGTGCTACTTAAGAGCAGATATCTTTTTCAAAACTAGTCAGGACATATCCTTTTCATTATTAAGATATGCAAAAAAGGTGAATTCCAGGTCTTTATAGTTAATCTTGGTGGAAAGCTAATTTTTATGTCAGTAGCAGCCTGCTGTGTACAATTTTAAAGCAAGGACAGGCAAAAAAGCTGGATGCAATCTTCTAATTAGCTCTTATCCTCATGCATACATCATATAACTGATAGTTTCACATTGCATAGGTAATATCAAATATTGTACTGCCTAAAATGAATACCTAATGTACAGTGCTTCACCTTGTTGCAATGCTCTGTAGAAGGTGTAATGTTGACTATACATATATGTGGTATCTTGTTAAGAGGTTTCTTGTCATGGTTTAACATTTAAAACAAATTATAGACAAATTATAAAGGAGGCTTGATAACTCTGACTAACTAATGATGACAAAATTATGATTGTTTTATCCAACCACAACAAACCAGTATAATAAATAATATTAAATAATATTACCACTCCCAATTTTTTTTTTTTTTCATAATTTCAAGTCATCCTGGCCCAACAAACTACAGTCACCCCATAGAGGTACTTTTACTTTACTGTATTAACTGAGAACAATACAAAAAGCTGTAGTAGGACTTCTTAATATACTAAAATAATTATAAAAGAATTTAACACAAGGTGGAACTCCAAAAACAGTAAGAAATATTTTTAGTGAAAAATTTCAATTGCATTGCAACTATACCTTCTTGTCATTCAAGATTCTTTTATGTAAAATGTAACATTTATGGAGTTTATGAATAATAAATTGTATTTTTCAATACTTACACTTTTATTCTAATAAATGTGAGAGTTACAATCATATGCTTTAACAAAGTTTCTTAAGATGTGATCCTCTCCTAGTTTCAACCGTGAGCTTCCATGAGAAATGGTTGTTTCCATTTCTTCCCGACTACTAAGAAAGAATATAATCCTTCTGCTATCATCTAATTAACAGGAATGGAACTATCCATGCTGCAGGCACAGGCACTAACACAAGTCTGAGGAGCCACTGTTAGACATCAATGAACACTTTATTAAATTACACAGTTTTCTAAGCAGGCATGGTCTCTCAATGCCCCAATTCTTTATCCTTTAGTGAACTGCTGCTGCTCTCTGAAGCTGTAAGGTTTCAGCCTGAGCTGAAGATATAAACTCCTGATGAGATTATGGTGAGTTTTTAGATATTTGGCATGCTTCTGTGCTTATTCAGTTTCTCTAATAAGGCTTAGAGCTTGCTGACAGGTGAAAGCATTGTATGGTAAAGGCTAGGAGATTTAGAATTCCACCTACCCTGAAAGAAAAGAATGTCTTTTTCGTAACTGTTTAGCATTATTCATTACAAGTAACCCTGTTCAGGAAAACCCTTCAGAAAGAATATTAAGTCCCCAGGTCTACATATTCAATGATCTCTGTTTTGGCAGTTGGCCACATCCAGATAGAATATTCTGGTATTTTCATTTCCAGAAAAATCATGGTTTGTCAAAGACAGAATGCAATTAATAATAAGAAGAAATTGGAGTGTTAACAAAATCTCTTCAGTATATGCTCTTGTGTCTAAATTACAATATCACAGTACTGCAAACAGATTTACTTTCTCTGATAAATCACTATTTTCCTCCTACTCGATACATCTTCAGAGAAGAAAACAACATTCTGGAACTTGCTGTTTGCTGCTTCCTATGAGAATGGGTCATCATCCTCCTCTCCACCACCACTCTCCCCTTCCCTTTGCATCATCATTGTCATAAAAAATAATGCTGAACATGAGAGCAAGAGGTTTTTTTTAATTGAAGGAAGTGGGATTTGGAGTTTTTAAACTAAATAAACAAAGAAAGAAAGGAAAAGGAAAGTATATTCAAATACTAAATTTACAACTAGTTTGGGGATAACTGCAATGCCAAAATTTTATGGAGGAAGGCTCAGAGAATTAGCACAGTCTTCTGAGGCAACTATATGGATAGGACTGTATTATTTGATGTGGAAGAATGTGCTATGTTGGCTAACAAGCAAGATAATTTAACTTGTGTTCAACCCACAAGAGTAATTCTACAGCTGTTTTTGAGATTAAATCAGATAAATAGAGAAGGGTGGGGTTGGGTGGAATGAATAATACATAGTCATAGAAACGAGAGGAGGGTGGCCTCTGGTAAAAGTGACACTAGAAGTAGGAAGACATGAAAAGAAATAATGACATGGAAAAAGATGGGACAGGGTTCTACAGAATATCTTGAGAAAACCTCTTGTCAACTATATGCACTCAATTAATTTAATGTATTAACTCTCTAATTGTTCATCCAAGTAATATGGAAAATACCGAGTAGCTACCCAGACCTCTGAAAGTTAACTCAGTATATATAATCAGACAGGAAAGAGTCATCTAGAGGAAGAACAGGATGCACCAAGGAATGAAATGCTGTCGGGACCATATATAGGGAACTAAGAACTATTGTTAATTATCCAAGTAATCTAATGAATACAGAAAAGCCTCATTAATAAACTGTCAAAATTGTTATGCAAGATAGTTTACTAATAACTTATACCTTTTCTCTGGTGTTCTCCTCACCCTTTCCATGTTGCACTGTGTCTTAAGACTGAGAGTTTCAGCCTTCCTTGAGAAGAATAGGATGCAGTGAAGCATCCAGAGATCTTTACAGGGAGGAGGACAGTGCTCCCTGCATCAGAGGAACTGGGAGGAGTGAGGTGTTAATGGTTTCTTCCTCTGCAGTTTAACATCCAATTGGAGTCATTTTGCCCATTTTTAAGATATTGAATTTACTGAACTGCCTGTGGAAGGCAGACTGAATCTTTAACCTTCCACTTTGAAGTCAGTGTAGTGCATGATAGCTTATTTTTTTTAATAACAATTAGGATTTGTGCTATATAAATATGCTTTAGAATAAGACCTAAGGTATGCTTTTATGTAATCTCTCTGTTGCCTAAAATATTGCTTAAATCTTGTAGCAAAAGTTATAACGTTCAGTATATAGTTTTTCTTTTCAGTCTTTCTCCCCATGAACTACGAAAATAATGGGAAAATCTCTCACTTGAATGAAGTAGTTTTGATAGCTGGGAAATATGATTACTACTACTAGTTAAAATACATAATTCCTGAAGTGGTAGTTGTTTTTTTTTTTACTTTAGCATCAAACTTTGCATACACAATTCAAATTCCAAAGTGGATCAAGAATTGCAGGACTTCATAAGGAGGATTGAGTTCTAAAGTTCAAAGGTATAGTTGTCTGCTTTGCAAATTCATGTTATAATTTAATAACTCAAAGTATGGTCACTGTGGTATGTAAGTGTCTGCTGGAAGCTATGGAATAAGAAGCTTATTGACAACTCAGCAATTATCTCTTAGTTCAGAACTAGGTGATTGCATTATGAATGGCTTTAGGCAACTCCATTGGGATATAATAGATAAAGCACAGAACATAAATCTATTATACAAGGAATGATGAGATTAAAATCCATTAAGAACTGATTATTTGAAAGAGTTCATTTGTTTGCTTCAAGTACTCTTAGAAAACTTTATAAAAAGTATTATCTTTCTTTTTCCCTTGAGGGATAACTTACACCTCTAAGTTGCATTTATGGAAGGAAATATTTTGTTGTGTTTTGAATAAGAGCCTGTAGGAAATGTGTCTTTTTCAAGCACTTGCTTCTTCATACTGTGCTCTAAAGCACTAGAACTTTATTCCTTTTTTCTTTCTTTGCCATAAAGAGATGGCAAATAAGTTAAAACTAATGAATTATCTGAACTGGAGAAATACAGCTTTTTCTGCAGTTAGCTGCCTTCCAAGTTCCATCTTCAGTAGCTAGTTTAATAGTTCCTATTACTTCAAAATCTAGCCAGAGTTTTTAATTTTGTTATGACATCATAAGCCAGGAATCAGAGTTGTAATGAAATAGAGAGGTATCTTACCAAGTTCAAGGAAGAAAGAAAAAGTAGAAAATCTCTCTTGTGGTTGATGGCTGTAGCCACTTTGAAAGAGCGTCTTCAGCTTTTGGTGGTAGCTCTGTATGGGTGGCTGGAGGGGCATCAAAGATTTGGAGGAGCAGGGCAGAAAATAAGAAAAGTTTCTCACTGTGGCTGCATATATGAGCAACTCTATTGAATTCACCTCTGCAGAGCAAGAACAAATAAGAAAAAAATGTGCTGCAGTGTCTTCCATTGTGGTAAAATTAAAGATTATTCTCCTCATAAAATTCCAATGTAGTTTAACCGAATTTGTCATGAAGCACCTTCAGTTCCAAAAACTTTTCTTTTGTTCAAACCTAGAAAAAAGTACTGAAAATCAAGATTAGATGTGTTAATATATAATGACTACCAACTGAAACAGAAATGGCAAACCCAGAAATGACTTTGCATAAATATCTTTCTTCAATCAAGCTTTTTGAAATGTTACACAATTAAAAAAACAGTTCAAGTTTGACCAAAGTTAAATACAGAACAAAATTATAAATGCCAGCTATCCCAAGTAAAATGTTTTGCTGTTCAAATTTACTCTTCACAGGAGAAAGATGTTTACTGAATTTCTTGACTCAAAAAACCAGATGAGGTTTTGATCTATATTACAATTTCTACTTTAAATTTACTTCTGCTCAGTTCCAGAAGAAGCTATATATTAATGCAGAGAGACGTACAAAAAGAGGAAATATTTTACTAGAGAAATAACATGTCAACTGTAAAAGATCAACCTCTTTGAGCCACCAGTAAATGGAAGTGCATTAGTTAGAGATATTCATGGCCCATCTTATGTGCCCACTAATTCTCATGAATTTCAAATTGTACGAAGTATGCTTTAGTGTTATATATAATTTATATAAAATTATATTTAGTAGCATGACTGATCAAGCAAAATATAATATTTTATTATTTAATATAATACAATATTTTCCAAATTTTGCAAAAGCTATGTTTGAAATCACATGAATACTGTTTGAACGGCATTAAAACATTTTCTTCTAAGCTCTGAGAGATATAAAAGTGATTGACCTGAGAAAAGTGAGAACTGCCTAATTATTTAAAATTGTTAGCTGAAAGCTAATGGTGAAATGATTAATAGCTTCAGTGATGATTGATCTCTATATCATCTCATCTCTACCAGAGACTGCTCCAAGTAAACTCATTAAAAATAATTCCAAAATGAAAACCTGTATAAACAAGAGCAGATAGGGTACAATGTTCCTCTGTAGTAAATGTAATGTAATTCAGAAAGATATTACACAGAAATATGAAACCATGCACAGGGTTGATAGTTTTTAGAAAGCCTTAATATATTTTTAGGGTTTTTCTTCTTTGTTTCTTTTCTATTTTGGGAAAAGTTGAGAAGTGATCTTCTGGAAGAGATTTGAGGAGAAAGACTAGTGAAATATTTTCATTTAAAACTATTTAAAATTAGTTCTGTTCTTTTACAAAAAATACATGCTTGAAGCCAGTAAAACTATTACAATTCTACTGTGTTCTCAGACCCTCTTCTAAGTTAAGATTTGCAGCAAAATATAGACATTTTTCCAATTAGTTTTCCAAGGTATTAAAAAACCAAGATGATAAATTTATCTTCCTCCATTGACTGTTCCAGCTCTGGCAGGGTAGCCCAGAACCCAAATATACAATGTATTACAGAACTGAGACTTCTGGATGTTTTTAAAAACTTTCCTTCATCTAATTATCTTCAAACATTTCCTTTATTCCAGTGCTTTTAATTTTAATTGTTACTAGTTTTTCTTGTTTCCTAGCTTGTTTTTATATTTTGAGAGGTAAATGTTACTGCTTTAGTGTACTTTACCATCAAACTCATTACATTTAAAGCAGAAAGCTGAACTCCAACATGAGTCTCAAAGGAGTGAAAAGACCTTGCTGGTGCTTACATCCATTAAGCAGCCATGCTTGCCAAGTCCATGTGCATTAGCTGCTTTTGTAACTTTAACAAATTTCTTCTGAGCTTTCACTCTGCTGACCTAATTTAACAAGAAAGAAATTCAATAACAACCCCTAATATTGAAGCATTATTTCCCAAGTGGAATTCAACAACGCTTCTACATCAAATAATAATGTGTGAATAATGGAATATATATACTGAAAGAAACACGAAAGCAAAAGAAGAACAACAAAAAAAACCCTCACACACCAAAAAAAAGAGACAATACCATATCTCCGTTTAAAAAGAAAACCCAATAACTTTTGAGTTTTTACAGAAATTAATAATACCTTGAAGTGCTAATGTCAAGATTGAAATTCCAGCGAAGAAGAAATATTGAGAAATTTGAGAAGAAATATTTTGAAGTATCTGAGAATAAATCATAGTATTCCTCTCTCACTCAATACATCTCTGTTTCCAAAAAACACAGACATTAGTTGTGAGAAATAATTTCTAAGATGGAGAAGCACATCTCCAGTTTGTATGTGCTGACATAAATCAACATATGTTATTAATGGTTTATAATCAAACAGATTCTTCTGGGTGGTATTCAAAGTTCAAACATCAAGTGAATGTCAAAGTTTTCAGATAAAGGAAGAAAGGGTAAATCAAACAATACATAATGTCTTGTTTATTAAGACAATTGGAAATGAATGCCTGTCAGTTACTGTGAACGGTCTTAGGGCTAAAATCCTTGAAAGCAGTCACTCTGAGTAGTATTCCAAGTGTTGGAGGACAGGGGGAAACAATCACAGAATCATAGAATAACTATGTTGGAAAAGACCTTTGAGATCAAGTCCAACCATACCTGTCCGCTACTAAATCATATCCCTCAGCATCATATCAGCATCATATCTACCCGTCTCTTAAATATCTCCAGGGTTGATGACTCAACCACCTTCCTGGGCAGCCTGTTCCAGTGCTTGATAACCCTTTCAGTGAAGAAATTTTACCTAATGTCCAATCTGAACTTCCCCTGGTGCAACTTGTGGCCATTCCCTTGTCCTGTTGCCTTTAACTTGGGAAATGGGACCAACACCCACATGGCTACAACCTCCTTTGGGGTAGTTGTACACATTGATAAGGTCCCCCCTCAGCCTCCTTTTCTCTAGGCTAAACAACCCCAGTTCCCTCAGCTGCTCTTCATAAGATTTGTTCTCTAGCCCCTTCACCAGCTTAATTGCCCTTCTGTGGACACACTCTATGACCTCAATGTCTTTCTTTTACTGTGGGACCAAAACCAAAGAGAGCATTCAAAGTGCAGCCTCGCCAATGCTGAGCACAGGGGCACAATCACTTCCCTGAAAGAATTTAGGACTGCAAAGAAAAAGATGCTTCATGAAATAAATCTGTTCATTTATTAACACACACACTCATGCGCATACATAGAGTCTTTTAACTGTAAGAAATCAGTACTTTTCCCAGACTTTTCACTCTAAACCCCATAGATTTTATTGCAAACTCTTTTAATCGACACAGGCTTACTGGAAATATCTTAAGTAACATGTCAATATCAAACTGAAAAGCAGAAGGAATTTCTGAAAGTTTTGCATAGCTCTACTTTGAAAAATAGAAAATATTTAGTATGATAGTGAGCTATAGTAGAATCTTAATGAAATGAGAGGACACCTGGGATTGCTGTGTGTGATATTTCCTATATATCAAAATCAGAAAGGAGGAGAAAAAACATCCCAAGGTTTTTACTGCTTGAGTTTTGTGTCACATGTGGAAGAATATACAAGGAACTGAAACCACCATCCACGCATTTTGTTTTCTGTGGGCACACTAAAAAAAAACCCACCACATCAATTAATTTGCAGAAACTACACACTATTAAGTAGGCAAATCATGTTTTCATTATTTACTGAAGGAAAACATTACAAAATGATCTCACTAGCAAAAAGTGTTACTCTAAATATTGAGACAGAATTAATGAGAAAGGAGTGTGGCTAAATTTTTTCTTGCTGAAATAACATCTTTTGTTTCTATTAGAGCAAGGAAAAACTAGAGGAAAACAAAGCAAAAACAACAAAAAAAAAGAAGAAATGGAAACAAAAATCAAAGTGGATTAGGAGAGGCTTGACTCCTCTGTATGATATCAGTTCCCACAATGAGATTAATTTCAGTACTTATCAAAATTAGTTATTCAGGATACTTGCAAAACAGGCACTCATTTTTAAAATACTTCTTTCAGTTTAAGGCTAAGTTTGAATCACTCCATATTGCAAGATCATCTCAAGAACATTTTCTGTTTAAAAGTTCAGTTCTTGTCATGTTGTATTTCTTCTGATGCATATGATGTTCACTTTTAGCATTTAAAACGCCCTGGAGAACTGGTGTTTTACCATTTCCTTCTTTCTAAAACTACTTTGTGTTGGCTTTTCAGTTCTCTTGATAGTAAGATTAATAAAACACTGGAATTCTTGTAAATGAAACCAGGTGGAAAACATTTGAAGTCAAGGCAGCAATATTTAAAGTGTGAGTTTCAGCAATATTAATCCCCCGGTCTACATAAAGAACACTCTTAGAAGTTTCTAAATTGAAAGATTTTAATGGGGAAATAGTTGATCATATCAGGGCACTCTTACCCTTTCTTAGGAAATATTTTGACAGCAGCTACCTAACATATTCATGTTCTCCCTATTTGGATAACCTTTATATTCTTAACCAGATTGCTTTCTGTGTCATAATGTTTTGTATCTGCAGGGTACAGTAGCAAGAATGTTGGACACTAGGGAGTGAATGCATTTCAACTTACATTCCCTCTTCCCTCTTTATTTTCAGGATTTGGTTACTATGTACAGTTCAGAGATGAGTTGCTGGAAACTGCTTGGCTACACCAGCAACTAGAGACATAAAACAAGTCAAGAAAACCAAAACTATAGACGCCATCACTGACCAGCTTGGAGAACATCAACAGTGGAGAACTATGACAACACAGCAAGTCTTGTTACTTCTGTTGCTCTGGATGTGGCTGCCGCATCCCTGCCATACAGAAATGTTGTTCAGAAGGACTCCTGATCTCAGACCCAAAAGCTTTGGTGGACGTGCATCAGGGAATGATGGAAAAGCAATTCACCGTCAGAAGCGAGGCTGGATGTGGAACCAGTTTTTTCTTTTAGAGGAATACACAGGATCTGATTATCAGTATGTAGGCAAGGTAGGTTTCTCATTAGGTTTCTGTATAATTGTCAAGTTTACTTATCCTTCTACAGAACCCTAATTTCTCTGGTTTATTCTAATGTGTAAAAGCACATTACCAGGTGGTATGTTTGTCCTGCTAGAATCGCTAAATTAATATTGCAAGTTGAAGTTTTTCAGAAATATTTGAATTAAAGAAATTAAGCCATCTGACAAATTTGTTTGCTTTAGCAAATTGTACCTACCAGCAGCCCACTCACTCTCTCTTCTGTATCAAAATATAATACTTTATAATTTATTATAAAATTTATATAAAATATTTATTTTATTTTTATTATTTTATTTATATATTTATATATTCTTAGGTTTTATTATTTTATGTACATATATCTTTTTATTATTTTATTTCTATAAAATAATGTATTTTATAATTTATTATAAAATTATTTTTTCAACTATTGCTCTTTAAATATTTCATGTTTCCTACAAAATAAGACATTCCTTTTATATGCTTATGTTTGAAGAATGTAACCTATTTTGAAGAAAAAATATTTTTCCTCTTAAGCTCTCCCTGAATTTCTATGAACTACAGTGAATAAAATTCATTAACAGTGTGAATGAAACAAGGTGATTAGAAGTGAACTACAACAGAAGTCAGCAGAACAGCTCAAGTGACTGTGTAGGATACTAGATGCATACATAAAGGACAGTGGAAACATCATTTAAATTATTTTCAGTCAAGGCATGTTTTGCCATGTGATTTATTGAAAAATATATAATGGATAGTGCTACACTAATATTCAAATAAGCACAATTAATTAATTCACTCATAGGTACTAGTCAGCATCAATGATTGGTGATAAACAAAGAAATTACTACAATCCAGATTTTAATTTCTTACAAGGCTTTGAACTTTTAAAGCACTGCAGAGCATCATAGAACTATAGAAAGTTTTGGACTGGAAAGGCTCTTCGAGATCATCTAGTTCCAACATTCCTGCCATTGGCAGGGACACCTTCCATTAGATGAAGTTACTCAAAGCCTCATCAAACACCTCCAGGGGCATGATAACCATAACTTCTCTGGGCAACCTGTTCCAGTGCCTCACCACTCTCACTGTAAAAGATTTCTTCCTAATATCAAATCTAAATCTATCCTGTTTCAGCTTAAAATCATTGCACCTCTTCCTATCACTACACTCCCTGATTTATTGCAATACTGACTTGTTATAAACCAGAATAACTAAGTTGTAAGGCACCTTTGGAGATCATCTAGCCCAATCACCCTGCTCAAAGCAAGGTCAGCTAGAGCTTGCTCAGGACTATCTTGAAAAGTGGAGACTCCACAATGTCTCTGGGCACCCTGCTCAAGTGTTTGACCACCCACTTGGTAAGAAGCTTGTTTCTATTTTTAAAGGGAATTTCCTCTATTTCAATTTGTGCCTGTTGTCTCTTGTGCAGTCACCAGGCACCACTGAAAAGAGATGGGGTCTGTTTCTCTCACTCCTTCCCATTATGTATTTATATAAATTAATAATATACTTGCTGAGCTTTCTCTTCTCCAGGCTGAAGAGTCTCGGCCTCTCTTTTTATGAAAAATACGCTAGTTCCTTAGTCATCTTAGTGGCCTTTTGTTGGCCTTTCTCCAGCAGCTCTATATCTTTCTTCTATTTGGGAGCCCATAACTGGACACAGCGCTCCAGATGAGTCTCACCAGGGCAGAGCAGAGTGGAAGGATCGTATTTCTCAATCTCCTGGTAATGCTTTTTCTAATAGAGCCAAAAGCGTTAAATGAAAATGTAACAGTGCAAGCTTATGAATGAATAAAATGTGGTTTTGTTTCCACTTTTTAATTATAGCTTTGGGTGTGTAATTTTCGCACTAATATTTCAATGCTAGTGCATTCCCACAGATGTTTCCAAACCATATTAAGAGCCTTGTAAATAGTTCTTGTATTTATTTCATACACTTATCAGACATAAAGCCATGTCTTTCATGTATTCCAAAGTATCTGGACCAGTTCCTCAGTCCAGGTTTATGAAAATTGGTCTTCCCCACAGAATAAGAAGTACCACTGTATCAAAACACCATACTGTTGCATTTGGAAGTGCATTGCTCCCAGAAAATAAATAGCTTTGCAGAGCACCCTGAATTTCAAATTATTTAGACTCCTTCAGAAACTCAATGATTACTTCTTTTATTGCATTCTTTTTGAATATTTATGATCCCAATTCATAAAGTGTGACTGGTGTTACTTAATAATTTTCTTGCTGTCATGATGATTGAAAGAAGACTCTTTAAAGGGAAAAGGGTTAACATTTTTACAGGCTTGCTCATCTGCATTAGAAAAAGAGAGAGATGTTGATAAACACAGAAGTACTTTAGCTGAGAGAACACAAGCATTTGCAAATTGGAAGTGATAAATAAAGATAAGGAAAATGGCAAATAAATAATACAGAACTGAGAAGAAACTTGAGGAGCAGTTAAGACTGCACTTTCTCCTTTTTTTCTCTGCTTAGGGCAAAAAAGTTGTTTATTTGAGCAAGCAAATTTAAAATTTACCTGAGTATATAAAGTTATCCTATATTAATTTTCTGACAAGTTTGGGAAAAGTGTAGAAAATACATGCAAAATGAAGACTATCATAGCTTTATATTTGCATGGGGATGGTTTTACACAAAGGAAGCAAAATGAAACACAGATGATACGTGCAGCTAAAAACTGATTGTTATGCTAATATTTTTTGTTGAAACTATCAAATTATTAGAGACAAAAAAAAAAAAGAATAAAATCTTGGTACATAAACTTTATAATAGCAACCTCTTTTCCCTGGAGTTATACTCATCTTTCCAAAGGCCATTTGGGTTGTAGAGTCAAAACATTTCTTGACGTTTCCTTTCATCTGATTTTACCTGAAGCCAAAATTATCTAGATAGGCAAGTAACATAAAATGCCACTGTCCTGTTAATTTCTCTGCAACATATTTGGAGATGGTGTTTGGAAGTTACAATTCAGTCCTTTGTTGGCATTGACTAGGAGAGAATGTTAGTCATGGAGAGATTTTAGTTAAAAATACGTACTAAGTGTAATTTTTAAAGCTTACAATAATAGTGAGATAACAAACATTAATCTCCAGTGAAAGGATCAACAGAAATTCCAAAATTTAAGCTAACAGATGCATCTAAATTTGTGATTTACATCTGCTTGCTTTCTGAGCTCATGATTGATATATTTTTTCTTGATATTTATCCTGTATCTGTATATCTTTCAAGGGAGCTTGAAAACTGTTGAATATCATATTACTCTTGAAAACAGTGTCTACAAATCACGATACAATTTATGGGTTCATTTCTTCACTGTTTAAGTCAGCTTGAGAATGTTCTACTAGAATAATATGATGGAAATAAGGTTCAATGAATGAATGGGATATGTGAACCAGTAACAGCTGAAGAGTCCCTCATTTATGTCGATCATGCTTGTAAAATGGTGACTAAGTACATATTGTCTGATTATGGACATTGACTGGTTGCTTCAGCTCAGTATTTGTTATTGCTATAAGAAAGCTGTATGTTCATCCTTTCCATCATGTAATACACAGCATCTTGAGGGTAGAAATCAAAACGATGTAAGTGAATTTTGTGTATGCAGAGCTTCAAATAGTAATTACAATGGCATTTCCTAGTAAAAGTTGAAACCATAAAAAAGAGCTGCATGGGAAACCAGACCTGTATACATATTGCACAATTTATCTTTGAGCCATCTTTGCAAAAATATACAAGAGGACAGATATTCTGAGAAAATGTACTTTTCCCCCTTTCAGAGAAGTAATGCAGGGATGTTCAAAAAGAAGCTTAAACCTCATATGAGAAAAGACAATTTATATATATATTTGGGGTTGTCATTATGCTTAATACTTCCTTTATGTCTTTTTCTATTCAGAAAGTCTATGCATGCTCTATTACTCTTCTTCCACATACCAAAAGCTGATTCATAATTTTTATTTCTTTTGTTTGTGCATAGTTTTAAGGCTCATTTATTATTATTCTCATAAAAATGGTGCAATTACAAACCTTTATGCATTTTCAAACTAGTTCTGAAAGTTTTCAGTTTATTTTGAGTATAAAACATTTTTCTTGTAAATCTAAAATAATGATCTAATAATTGTCACCTACAGGAAGCACTACCATGTACCAACAGTATCTTAATTCATAGTCATTCAAAATTTATAAATAAATTCTTCATCCATATAAAGGTTCATTTCCTTATTTATTATTTCACCAGGTCTTGCAATTTATTTCATTCTGGTGGATATTTTTTTCCCATTTTGCTTTCTGAGATAGTGACTTTTTCCAGCAATTTCCATCACAGTAGTTTTATTACATAAAGGATCAATTGACATGAATTTTGAATTGTGATTTGCTGTGTGTAGGACTCAGCTGCCAAGACAAAAGAAGACAGCTTGTCCTTTAACAGTTTCTGCTTGGGATTTTTTTGATGTAACTCTACTGGATGCAAAAAACCAAGTTTTTCACAGTTGTGTATCTTCAAAAATATTATCTCATTAAAGATACTACAGTGTGATAGAATTGACACTTGAGACACAACATTTAGAAAATTATTTCTTCCTCGGCAAAACTTAACACATAAGCTGTGAAGAGGGGCATTGAAGGCCCCAGTTTATGGGAAGGATAGGAATGCTAGGTTTTGGTGGTACATCTGTGGGCTCCTAGATATTGCAGTCAAGAGTGTCAGAGTGAAATATATTTCAATTTGTTTATTTTTTGAAGATCTAGTTCTTTTTACCTCTTCTGTGCTCCAGAATACAGGAACTATGATAGCTTCTCAAAACACATGCTACAAGTGTTCTTATTCCTTAACAACTGAGTCATCAATCTTCCTGTAAGATTGCTCTGGAGTCTCATTGATTCCCAGTGAGTGCTGAGAAGATATTCTTTCTCAAACTCTGTTGGGAACTACCTTACTAGAGCGTTTATGACTGCAACTGGTTAGATTCATCATCTACTCTTAATTTAAGTGCGCAGATGGTTTGTATTTTCTTTTTGCAGAAGGACTATTCTCCTGGAAACCTCAGTGTATATTGGAGTCCCTGACTCCTTGTGTTATTAAACAGTAGCAGAAGGTACTGGTGGCAAAGAGCTGACCTGGCTGAATAGTAATTTTTTATGCCCATAACGAATGAATTATTAATATTTGTTAGCTACGGTACTGGATGTATCCCTACAAGGCACTAGGTTTTGCTGGATGACACAGAACAGAATTTATAGAGAGTTGCTATGGAATGCAAAGACTTTGTGAAGATGGAAAAGCCAGAGCTGTCGCATGCCTGAATTGAAACCCAGATAGATTTGTACAAAGGTTGTGGAGTCCCAGCCCTGGACAGATGTCTGTATTTCTCAAGAGTGTTGTCTGGTAACAAGGGAAAAGGGCTTGGGTCATTTTGGGAGGGCATACTGAAACAGGGAATGAAAGGGTTAACCAACAGAGGCATTAAGTAACAAGAATTGAAGACATTCTTCAAAACAAGGCATTCTTCAAAACAAGGACATGTTAACAGGAACAGGGTGCCCAGGCAGAAGCTGTACAGCTGTGCTTCAGTGAGAAAGGAGGCTACCCAAGGCTAACAGGTTCTGTGGTTTGAAACACAGCCATAATAAATTCCTGACAATAATTGTAATTGTAACACCCTTTTAGTGAATTAATTGTAAATAGAAACTGAGGATAGATGTTGCAATGCAGTTTTGTCCCTCTTGGGGACCTTAGTGTCAGTATTTATTTTATGAAGAAGAAATACTGGATGTGTTGAATGCCTCTCTGCTTAAAATCAATCCCTATGACCAAACAGGTAGACTACTTGGGTATTGTACATTTTCTCTAAAATCGTAAATTCAATAGGACCACTCATCCAACTAGAACCACCTAGCACTGCAAAAGAAATATTTCATAATACCAGTGAGGCCTTATAGGATGATGGCAGCTCAAAGTGTCAAGTGAGGTATTTGAAGACATATAGCATGGGTCAGGAAGGAAGGAAGGACCTCTATAGGACCATGAGTATTAGATAGTTTTACCCTGTTAATGCTTATTAATTGAAATGCAAAGCATGGAAACTGCAACACATCCCCCAAAAAACATGAAGTGGCTTTAATCATTATTCTTTTTTTCCCCTTAAAGAAAAACTAAAGAAAAAGAAAAAGTAGAGGAAGCTGCTAAGAAACATTAAATTCTGCTTAACAGAGTTATTATACAGTTGAAAATTAAATGAACTCCCTAGTCCTTGCTGATGAAAATGACCCTTCACAGGCATTTACATGCTTTCTGCTTCAAGCACGCATTTTACATATTACTACTGTTACATTTAACTTCTGATGTAAAGTGCTAAATTGTATTTCCTATTTGCTATCATATGCTGCCCGCAGAGTTTTACCTTCCCTGATTCAGACTTTCCCCAAGACACCCACTCGTGGCTGAGTTGCTCAGCTGTGCCATGTGCTAGGGCTCTTGCAGCTGAGTGGAATTGTCTGTAGCCAGTGCAGCACAGCCCCTGGTACTCTGCACAGGGGCTACATGTGCAGCTACGTCTACACCAACACCTGCATAACTGCACTTTATATGATAACTTATAGTTCATCTATATTAAACCATTTTTTTTTAAATTTCCTTTTCCATGTGTCAATAGCTCTCAATATTGTAGAATGAGACACTATGCTCAATCTGCTATGCGTGCTTCACAAATAATGCTTTCAAAACATTGTGTAGTTTTCATATCATGATTTTATACGTCCACCTAATTGCTTTCATGTTCTTACCCCTTATGGAAATACTTTCAAGTCTAGTCAGAATCTAATGCAAATATGAGTATGGACTAGTAGTGAATATTGTTTGCTCTTTTTCTCTCAAGTAACTGAAAGCTACATCTAATGGTGTTCAGTGCTACAAGGTAGTAATGTAAATGCCAGCAACTGATAGAATGTATGCATGGTTTAATGAAAACCTGCTAGTTTTGATACAAAAGCGAAGAAGAGATTCAACTTCTCTGTTTTTCTGTTTTTACTAATTGATACTTGAGTGCAAGTCATTCATAAATATATTCCATTTTTGTTTCCAAAGAAGAACAAAAGCAGGTTCCTTGTGACCATAATTTAGAATCAAAATGTGGAACCTCAAACTGTGATCTAATATGGATCTAATATGTCAGAGAGATTTTGTGTGTGTTTGTGTATTGTTTTGATCAGCTCACATTTAAGTTTCAGCTAAGGAAGGTTTTCTTTTCTGAGTGCAAGAGATGTCTACAAAAGTAGTGGTGGTAGTTACGTTATAAATAATACATGGAATAAAGGCAAGTGGTCAGTATGGTCCTACTAGTCCTGTAGTAAGTTTCCTGCCGCTACCTTTCTCAGTCTCTGAGAAAACTATTTTAAAACAGTTGCTTTTTTTTCCCCCTAATAAACCCAATAGTAATGATCTACCATTTTAAAACTAATTTGTGACAGAGACTGTTTTGCTGTGTGCAAGCACCAAGTGCAATAGCTTCAATCAATTGATGTGAAGATTTAGGGGGAAGATAGTCTAAGTTATAGGCAACTTACCAGCAGGTGCAAAATCACCAATAAGATTCATTTTGCTGTCTTCGCAGAGAAGAGTTATAGCTCTTTTGGGTGGTTTCCAGACTCTGAGTTTGTGCATGATTATGCATTGCACTTAAAATAGCATCATGCTTCAAAATAGTATAAGAAACATGAAAGTACTCTAGTCTGAATTCTCTGGTTTCTTTCAGTTAAATTTCTCTTTGAATTTTAAAATTGTATCTACTTGTCACAAAAAGGTACTCCAAAAAGGAAAGAACTGATAAAACTGAAAGGATTTATAGTTAAAGCCATAGCTCAGGAAAAGTTGTCCACTTCATCACAGTACATTTGTTCACTCAGGGAATTAAAAAATATAACAGAAGAGGGAGCTTTGGAAATATTTGACCTACACCTTGTTTGAAATGATAAATATATGTATAACCAATTGCTTCAACCACAATTCAAAGGCTGATGCTTTAGGGCCTTTTCTTTAACGCTCTTGATTTTTTTTTTTAAATCAGACGCAGATGACCTTTTAAGTATCCTATATACACAGACAGTAAGGAAGAGCTGGGGGTAATACTGAGGGAAAATTGGTGACTTGCAACAAAATACCCATGAGGGAGAGAGTTCTAAGAAGTTAAAATTTGATGTTTACCCTTTTAAAATGTCTTCCTGAAGGTAATTAAAAATAAGCAGAACCAAAAAGGCTGTAATGGCAAGTTCTTTCAAACTCTCCAATGCTTTATACTCAGAGGCAGTGAGTAACTATACAGTCAATGTATCTGAGGTCCCTGGAAGATAAAGTAGGATTTGTTTGTTAGGGCAAACAAGCATCATTGTCCAACTCATCAGTGTTACTCCCTCAAACTGAATTATTTCTGTTTCCTGAGTCTTTTAACAGTTATTTACCTAAGAGTGTTAAAGGAGAGAAAAAGTTGCTCTCTAATTTGACAATATTTAGGTTTGTAGAAGTTTTAAATGTGCAATCATCGATTAGTTCATATGGTCTTCAAGTCTGAGAACACAGACTTTCTTGTTTTCATTAAAAAGATTCAATTCACAGGCCATCTGGTTGCCTGAAATGCCAGTGCAAGTTACCTTTCATGTCTGAATAGACCTAAAAACTTAGAAAAGCATTAATGAATAGTTGTCTTGGCGTGCTAAAAGTGATGTCCAGACTGTATGCATCATCTAGGTGGAAAATATGAATGAAAGAAGGAACACAATAATCTGGGACAGTAATGATATTGTACTTCAAAGATTACGTCTTGCAAAGATTACTGCCTGCACTGTAAGACTTGGATGGCTGGGTACGCAAAATTTCTGTGGAAAAAAACTGGATACTTCCAAGAACACATAAAAGTTAAAGAAAATCTCAGTGCCCCGTTGCAATTCTGTTCATTTCTTCTATTCCCATTCCCCTTTTCCTAGTTGCAGAAAAGCCTTGCTACTTCTTGTTGGCTTTCACTGATACTCTGTACCTCTATTTCATTTTCTACATCAATGGTCTTCAGTGCAGTTATGCTACCTGGATTTAACATTATTGTTAATGTAAAATAATGCATTGAATTAACTTTGCTTGGCTCAGAGCATCACAGAATCACAGAATCACAGAATCATAGAATCATTGAATAGTTTTGGTTGGAAGGGACCTTAAAGATCATCTAGTTCCAACCTCCATGCCATGAGCAGGGACATCCACTAGATCAGGCTGCCCAAGGCCTCATCCAGCCTGCCCTTGAACACCTTCAGGGATGAGGCAGCCACAAATTCCCTGAGCAGCCTGTTCCAGTGCCTCACTACTCTCATGGTGAAGAAATTCTTTCTAATGTCTAGCCTAAATCTCCCTTCTCCAGTTTATACCCATTGCCCCTAGTCTTCTTAGGTCAGTTTAGGTGACAGACCATTCTCTGTGTGTCAGGAGTGGCATGTTTTCTACTGAAAACCAAATAAAATAAATGTAATAGCTAGAGGATTACTGAGTGACGTGATGCTGAAAAGAGCTGCATGGGCTTAATCAGGGTTTATCATTTAAGAATAATGGTAGAGATTTCAGTAATACTCATGTATTTGGTAGGAGAGTATAATGATGTACTATAGAAAACAAAGTCATTGAAGGAGTAAGAAATATTATTTCAAGTGCCATGTAAGGCTGTGTACCATAAAAGAGAATTAAGAAGATTTCCAGGAACAGAGTAGAATTCTTTTTATTGCCAAAACAAGAAAGTAGGAACGAATAGTGCACAAGGCAAGAACTAAAGCTTCATGAAACTGGGACTAATTCTGGGGAAAAAAAAGAGAATGCAAAAGCTCTCTGTGGTTCTAAAAAGAAAATAAAAATAATAGAATGTTTTGGTATAAATGATAAAGCAGCAAGTTATGCTAAACGAAGGAGATTTTTTTTTAAAAAGAAAAAGAAAGTGATTGAGGAGCCAACAAGAAGTGCTCTGATGGACTTCATGTTCACCAGAAAGTAGGGCATCATTGATGATATGAAAGTCATAGGTAGCTTTGCCTGCAGTGACCATGAGATCGTGGAGTTGAGGATCCTGAGGGGAGAGAGCACGGTGAAAAGCAAACTCACAATACTACTCTTGAGGAGAGCAGACTTTGGTCTTTTCAAAGATCTATTCAGAAGAGTCCCATGGGATAAGGCCCTAGAGTGAAAAGAAGCCCACAAAAAGCTGTTTAATATACAAAGATAATCACCTCTAAGTTCAAGACAGCTCCATCCCAGTGACTAAGAAGTAGGGCAAAATTCCAGTAGGCCTGCGTGGATGAACAAGGAGCTCTTGGCCAAACTCAAATACTCAAATGAAAGCAAGGACAGGTAACCTGGGAGGAATACCGAAACAATGCCCAAGCAGCCAGGGATGAAGTTAGGACAGCTAAGAATTGCATCTGGCTAGAGATGTCAAAGACAACAAGAAGAGTTTCTGTAAGTACATAGCAGACAAAGACTAGGGGAAATGTGGGCCCATTACTTAATGAGATGGAGGACCTGACTACACAGGAAATGAAGAAGATGGTAGTACCAAAACCACTCTTTGCCTCAGTCTTTACTAGCAAGACCAGCCTTCAAGAATCCCACATCCCAGACACCAGGGAGAAAGGTCGGTGCAAGGAATGCATATCCTTGGTAGAAGAGGATCAGACCAAGGAATACTTGAGCAAACTGGACCACCATATGTCCATCAGCCTTGATTGGATGAACCTTTGTGTGTTGAAGGAGCTGGCAGATTTGTTGAAAGGCCACTCTCTAAAATCTTTCACCTATCATGGTGACTAGAAGAACCCAAAGACTGAAATAATGCAATTGTCAGCCTATTTTCAGAAAGGTCAAGAAAGAGCACCTCAGCAACTACAGGCCAGTCAACTTCACCTCAGTCTCTGCAAAGGTGATGGAACGGTTCATCCTGGAAACCATTTCCAAGCACAATAAAACCAAGAAAATTATCAGAAGTCAGTGTGGCTTTACCAGGGGAAGTCACACTTGATCAGCTTGATAACCACCTCTGATGAAACAGCTGGCCCGTATGATAAAGGGAGAGCAATGGATATTGTCTGTTTGTACTTCTGTAAGGCCTTTGACACTGTGTCCCATAAGCTCCTCATAGAGAAGATGTTGATGTGCAGGCTGGATGAGCAGACTCTGAGGTGGACTGAAAACTGAGTTAATAACCAGGTCCAGAGGACACTGAGCAGTGGTGCAAAGTTTAGTTGGAGGCCAGTAGCCAGTGGTATACCCGAGGGACTAACATCATGTGCAGTCCTGTTTAACATCTTTATTAATGATCTGGATGATGGGACAGATTTTACCCTCAGACAGTTGGCAAATGACTGAGACGAGTGGCTGATGGATCATGCTGCCGTCCAGAAGGACCTCAACAGCCTAGAGAAATGGGCTGGCAGGAACCTCATGAAGTTCAACAAGAGAAATTGTGAAGTCCTGCATCCGTGGAGGAACTACTCCAGGCACCAGTATACACTGGGAGCTGACCAGCTCTAAAACAGCTTGGCAGGAAAGGACCTAGTGTTTCTACAGGATAACGGATTGAATATGCCCTTGCCACAAAGAATGATGATGACTGTATTAGGCCAAGTATTGTTAGCAGGTTAAGAGAGGGGATCCTTCCCCTCTACTCAGCACTGTTGAGGTTCCACTGACTTCACTGTGATATATAATGAAGCCAGGATTGATCCAAGACATCTTTGTTGTTTGAAATCTTATAGCATTAGATAGAGTAACAGTTAAGATTCATCAGTAGTTTCCTGAAATGTACTAAAAATAGGTCTGCTTTCTCCGTTTTCTTCTCTTCCTTCCCTTGGGATTTAATTTAACAATATACTGTGTTATCATAGATATCACTGTTTTGAAGATTATAAAAATATTCCCTTAATGTTTTTCATTACTTAATTCTGATATACACCCGTCATCTTAGCTGACATTTTCCACTTCCTAGGCTGACATTGTCATTTAGTTCTCTGTGGTACATTCACATTAAACTTCCAGAGGGCAGACTTTGGACTGTTCAGAAGGCTGGTTGACAAAGTCCCATGGGAGACAGTCCTTAAGGGCAAGGGAGCCCATGAGGACTGGGTGCTTTTCAAAAAGGAAATCTTAGCAGCTCAGGAGTAAACTGTCCCCATGTTCTGGAAAATGAGCCAGCAGGGGAAAAAAACAGCTTTGTTGAGCAGGGAGATCTTGAGGGACATCAAAAAGAAGAAGAATGTCTATGAACTTTGGAAGAAGGGACAGGCATCTTGGGTGGGCTACAGGGAGGAAGTGAGGCAGAGAAAATTTAGGATGGCTAAGGCCCAACTAGAGCTCAGGTTGGCCAAGTCAGTGAAAGGTAACAAAAAAACTTTCTATAAATAAACAATAAAAGGAGGACCAGGGGGAATATTCAGTCCCTATTGGATGCAAATGGAACAACTGCGACAAGGGATGAGGACAAGGCTGAGGTACTTAACACCTTCTTTGTCTCAATCTTTAACAGTAAGGAAAATTGTTCCCTGTGTGTACATACGCAGGAGTTAGAGGACCAGAACAAAACTCCCGTGATCCAAGAGGAGGTGATTAGAAACTTGCTTGCCCAGCTAGACACTCACAAGTCTATGGGGCCAGATGGGATCCATCCAAGAGTTGGATTGAGGGAGCTGGTGGATGTGCTGGCCAAACCCCTTTCCATTATCTTCCAGCAGTCCTGGCTGACTGGGGAAGTCCCACTGGACTGCAGGCTGGCTGATGTTGTGCCCATCTACAAGGAGGATCGCAGGGAGGACTCGGGAAACTACAGGCCTGTCAGTCTGACCTCAGTGTCAGGAAAAGTCACGGAACAGGTGATCTTGAGCGCTATCATGAAGCACATGCAAGAGAACTGAGTGATCAGGCCCAATCAACACAGGTTCATGAAAGACAGGTCTTGACAAACTAACCAGATCACCTTCTGTGACAAAGTGACTTGCCTACTGGACAAGGGAAAGGCTGTGGATGTGGTCTTCTTGGACTTCAGTAAAGCCTTTGACACAGTTTCTCACAGCATTCTGCTTGAGAAACCGTCAGCCTCTGGCCTGGACAGGCGCACACTCTCCTGGGTGGAAAACTGGTTGGATGGCCGGGCCCAGAGAGTGGTGGTAAATGGTGTGAAATCCAGCTGGAGGCCAGTGACAAGTGGGGTTCCCCAGGGCTCAGTGTTGGGTCCAGCCCTGTTCAATGTCTTTATCAAGGGAGGGGAATGGCTTCAAGCTCCACCAGGGGAGGTTCAGGCTGGACATCAGGAAGAAATTTTTTATGGAAAGGGTCATTGGCACTGGAACAGGCTGTCCAGGGAGGTGGTTGAGTCACCATCTCTGGAGGTATTTAAAAGACAGGTGGATGAGGTGTTGAGGGGCATGGTTTAGTGGTTGATAGGAATGGTTGGACTCAATGATCCTGTAGGTGTTTTCCAACCTAGTGATTCTGTGATTCTGTGATTCGTTGTCCCTAAGTATACCTCTTCCAAAGATGCTTACACTTTAGAATATTCATGAGGAGAATATGCACACACAGTAAGGCAGAAAATATTCACAGCTCTTACCAATTTACATGTTACAGTGATTTCAGCTGGAAACAAACGCAATCTTTTTTTAAAATGTTTTAAAATGGCCTCCAGCAGTAAGTAGAATGAACTAAGCACCACTATTCTTAACAGTGTTTTGTATTTGTTTAAAAAATGCAATGCTTTTATGTATAGTGCATTAGGGTATATAAAAATAATGTTTTAATGGTTATTTTGTTAACAACTAGGCTCCTTAAGTAAAAACACATATGTAGGCTATAATGGAAAAGTTCTGAAGAAAAAAAAATTGCCTAGCATTGCTTTTTAATTACCTCTGTTCCTTGGTGGAATAGTGAGATTGTTCTGGTAACTACTTAATCCTTTAAACAATATTTAGTACTATTTTTTATTTTAGTCCAGAACCAGGCAAACAACATAAAAAATTGCATGGTAAAAGAAAAAACAAAAATAACCCCAAACCACAACAAATCAAACCAGAATAGCAGACAGAGGTCAAGATGTTTCCCCCGCTTTAACACAGGAATTCCCTTAGGCCTGTTCATACCAAATCATCTAAATAGGTATTAGGTCAAGCTGCCAGAAACTAAGGGTGCTTCAGTTTCAGTCAGCTTTCTACTTTCTGTCTTGACCTAATCTATGGTCTATACTTATTACATTAAAATTGGAAGAGAACATGCATATTGGCTCATGCAAGAACTCTTTGGTGTATGAAATTTAATCAGTCTCTAGTTTGTGTTAGTGCAATGCTTGTGTGTGTTCTGTATTGGAAGCTGCAACAGTCTAATGAAGCCAAAACTTTCTTGTTCTATCTCTCGGAACATCAGGTAAAGATCTTGGCTTGAGAAGGAAGTCTAATTATTGGCACATTGACTGAGTGCATCTACATAAGACTGCTGTTCATATGATGTCATAAAAAAAGAAACTGCCCTTCTCAGCTCAGTTGAAATGCTAGAAGAATTTGTCAGCGACAGGACCGTCTACTGTCTGTAGATTGTGAATCCTCCTTTTAGAATAAGCTACAATAATGGGGAAAATAAGCAAGTGTAGTGATGAAAAAATACCTCCACTGTATCACTAGTTTGTGGAAACTGAGAATCTTGCAGATGATATCACTTGGTAGTGATGATTGTAAGGAGCTGGGAAAACAATATTTCTAATCGTGTGATAGACATTGCTTCACCAGAGATGTGTAAAGGAGTCCTAAAATTATTATTAATTTTAATTTATCTCTGACTGTTTTAAAACCTTTGTAGGAAGAAACAAAAACCTTAAATAGCAAGGAATTACTGTAATCTTTTCCAATAGAAATGACAACAACGATTCCCATCTTTCCTTTGGATAAGGAATCAAGTTAAAGTAAACTAATATAATCTGTAAGTGCTCTGCAGACTGGAGTTTTTAACTTCTGTTTGTTGCTCCTTCTCAGCAAGCAAAAGAATTTCAAAGCATTCCTCATCATGCATTACTTGTTATGCTTCCATTTTAGTTTGCTTTATCTATCCCATTCTCACAAAAATTTCATTTTGCAATATGCCCTTTTCCTTTCCTGTCTCCTTTTTTTACATAGCACGCAATAGCACAGGACTGGCAAAGTGACAATGTAACCGAGTGAGAAAATTAAATGTGTGACATGTCTCATTAAAACTTAGTGCAAATTCTTGCCTCACTGAAGACAGTTGCTTTAAATGTTACCTTGAGGACGAAGTGAAATAAATGAATCTCTTTGGTGAGTAAAATCTGGCTCAAAGCCATGACAGTTAAATCTAGCAACTAAGAGAATACTGCACAGGACATAAACTAATCTGAAAATCTTTTAGAACAAGTGCAGTTAATGTTAAACAACTGCATAATTTGATAGTTAATTCATGATGCTTAAGATATAAATACCTCCATTGAGGAAATTGTCTATCAATTTTTCTTTGCTGGTTTCAGATCAAATCCACACACTGTTGTGATTATATTTAGAGAGATTATCATTATTATTCTGCAAAGCACCCAGTGAAGGTGCTAATATTATATGTGCTGTAGAAAACTTAAGAGTGAAATTGTGAATGCTTCCACAACTGCATTTTGGCATCACGTGCCTAATCTTAGAAAAAAGCTAACAGATTACCATCTGTCCTGTAACTTGTCCTCAGAATTAGGAGAAATTCAGGACTTATTTGAACAAAATCTAAAAGATAGTATAATTCAGGAGTACACTGAGGTTTCATTGTTACTGCAATATTGGATTAAATTGAAATGTTGACAAACATATTGCAGAAGACAGGAGGAAAAAAAACCATCTTCTATATTATGCAAACAATAATGGCTATTATAAAGTAGGAGAGTAAAAATATATTTAGTGAGGTAGTATTAGAATAGCCTTTCCTTTGGGAAGGACTAAAGGAAAATGTAAACTGTATTTGAAGCGGTTCTACACAGAGACATATCAAATTAAATTTTAAAGAAACAAAAAAAAAAACAAAAAACCCAAATTGAACTGTACTTATGACTACAATAAGAATTCAGACTAAAAGCTGATTTGTTAATACAGTCATTATCTAGTCTCTAGTTATCTGAATACCAATCACTAAAAACTCATAGAAGGACTTCTGAATCTGAAATTCAAATAGAAATAGGTGTGTAAAATGCTAAAGCCTTTATCTGACATTGTCATAAAACATTTCAAATTCCAGGAGTACTTTGTATGATTAAGTGGGTGTGACTAACCTAATCTGCTCTCATTTTTTCAAAGTAGCATCTTCTGGGGTTTTTGGTCAAAAAAGGAGTAACACTTTGTCTGCCATTAGAAAAAAGTCCACAACCTTTATATTCAATTAAAGAGATTTCCGACATGAGTGGAATTCATGAGGACGGGGGGTGGAGAGGGAAGGGAAAACCCACTGCTGTAATTGGTGAGTTTGATTTGAATCGTTGGTGTATTATTATGTAGTTCATCTTAAGTCTTCTGAATGATGTTTTGCATAGATCTTTTATTGATCTTAAAAGATATTGAGCTGAATTTGATTGTGGCATCTTTTCATTAACATTTATCTTGCGTTTATCTTGAAAAACAAGGCAATATATATTAATTAATTCTATCTTTATTGTACTTGTAGAAAAAAAAATTCATCTTTTAAAACCTGTTTTTCTTTCTGTCTTGGATTGATAACTCAGTTTCTTTTTTAAGTACTGACATAACACTATTTTGTTACCCACTCTAAATATTCATTATCTTCTGTTTATCATTACCTTTCTTTTTCATTTATATGAAATCTTTCTCGGTTTAAGAGTTTGTGTAACTAGTTTGGATAGATGATCAAATGTGCAAAATTGTCTTTCACAGTAATTGCAATTATTGTATGATGAAATGCGGCTATTTAAAATAAAACCAACAGACATTCTGATTTTCTCTGCAGTGAGGAAAATTTATATATAAGGCACGTATAACACTGATGGCTGAAAAGGGAAGTATTTCTGTGGAAGAACAGCAAGAAATTCACTGAAACAAGAGTTTGCAAAATATCAGTGACAGATATAAAAACAAAACCACTTCTTCACAGCTGATCATTTTGTGTAATAAAATTGCTAAATGAAACAGATGTCCTCCATTTCTTAGCTTGGCTGACGTGAATCACAGATGCCCATTAGCCAAAATAACTATAGGAAACACTTGATACTAAAAATAGCAGAGAATTATTTCACAGAATCTTTTTTAATAGTGGAGTAAAATGACAAAACTTTGCAGTGCTGAGTGACACACAGTTTGTGTATTTCAGAGCTGGGTAAAGATTCCGTGTTAAAGGCTGTCAGGCACACAGGGTAGCCTTTAGCCATCTTGATTCTTCTGATAATATCTGGATTGAATTAAGAGGTGTTCTCTTTCTTTACTTGTATATAATACACATTTTCACTCCTTGCATTATGTCCAGAAGCCTCATCCATTGTATCTATAGCTTTGTGTTTCCTGATCACCCAAGAAAACCTTCTGAAATGTCATTCTGAATTTGAAGTTTTCTACGGTAACTGTGGACTGTTATGTGTGTATATATAAAATTCATATTGGATTACCAATCTGAAAGGAAATCATGGACATTTCTTTGAAAATGTGAAGTGTTATAGCTTAAAGTGTTCTTCTAAACTATGGAGATTGTTGGTCCTTAGAAATACATTACCCTGAAGTGCAACTATCAGCTCTCCAAAAGCCTTTATGTAGACATTTCAAAATGTTATATGCAGTTTCCTTGCCAGTCTTTTGGCTAATATAGGTAGAAACCTATAAAATTTGAATTTGGTGGAGGTCAGAGGATAATGATTTTGTGAGTTTTGTAAAAAGAGTATTTTTCACTTCCATCTAAGATTAGTAGAAATTTTTGACATACATAGCTACAGATAGAACCTTACATGCTAAACAAATAAGTATGTAAAAAGAGCTCTACAATCTGAATTGATCTAAATATAGTGGTTCAAAAGCTTAATGTTTTGTATTGTAGGGTTTTTCTTGTTTTTATGATTTAGTTCTATTCACTACACTGTCTTTATGCTTATAGTGACAGGTAACATCCTGAGGCACCAGAAAGTATTGTTAGGATTACTAAATTATTTTACAGTTCCCTGTGTCCTTTTGCTAAATGTGACTCTTCAAAACAAATTCTGAACATGATTTGTGAATTAAATTTGGCCAGATACTTTTTCTGGGAATAGTTTGCATGGTGTTAAACTATTCTGGAGATAGGTAATTTATTAGAATGGATTTTGCCAGACTCTGCTAACTGTTTTCTGAGTTAAAGAACAGGCACTTCAACCTCAGTGTACTATCATCAACTTTTACAAGAATTCATAATACCAGATCTACCTTTGGAAAGCATATGGGAAAAATTTAATATGCCCATTTAAAGATTTCCCCCTATCCCACTCTTTCTTGCTCAAACTGACCTTTATTTTGTATTTCCAGTACAGATCTCTAAGGAAGAGCAGCCTCCTATAACTAAACGCTCTTCATCATTCTGCTGTGAAAATACTGTACCTAGTGGTCATGACCACCAGTGAGCTCTTAGGACCAAAACAATTTTGAAGATGAGGTGGTATCCACCATTCTTTAATAAATATTTACAATGTTTCTCAAAGTTTATTTCTGAACTGAAGGAAAACAGAGAAACCTTTATATACAAAATCAAAGTACAGAACAATAATAGTTTTCTAAATTTCTACCATAAAGGCTTTAATCTAAGATTCTGCATGAGATTCTTCTGTTCTACTTCTTGCAAGTGTGTGGGAAACATTCAGTGTTTGAAAATGTTTCACAGCAGAGAAGTTTACTTTCTGACTTCAGCTTATTCCACCAGTCTTAGAATCATAGGGTGATAGAATTGGGACCCTAAAGATCATCCAGTCCTAACCCCCCCCACCATGGGCAGGAACACCTCCCACTAGGTCAGGTTGCTCAAAGCCTCATTCAGTGTAGCCTTGAACACCTCCAGGGATTGGGCATCCGTAACATCCCTGGGCAAGCTGTTCCAGTGTCTCACCACCCTCACAGTAAAAATTTTTTTCCTAATATCTAACTAATTTAAATTGACTGTCTTTCAGCTTAAAACCATCACCACTCATACTTTCACTGCACTCGCTGATTAAAATCCTTTCTCCCTCTTTCCTTCAGGCTCCCTTTAAGTACTGTAAGGCTGCTATAAACGTCTTTACAGAGCCTTCTCTTCTTTAGGCTAAACAAGCCCAACTCTCAGCCTGTCCTCATACGGGAGGTGCTCTGCCTTCTGAACATTTATGTAGCCCTCCTCTGGACTCACTCTAATAGAACCATGTCTTTACTATGCTGAGGACCCCAAAACTAAATGCAATACTCCAGGTGAGGTCTCACAAGAGCAAAGTAGAGTGGGAGTATCACCTCCCTCAAACTGCTGGTCACAATTCGTGTGATGCAGTTCAGGATACAGTTGGCAGTCCAATGTGTATATTTGGGTTTAGCCCAAAAGGCAAGGAAATCTACATAGAAGTTGAATATTCTACCTCTGCTACTGACTTAAAATGGGTGTTATGAAAGACAATACAAAGGCCCCATAGATAAAAAAAGAGGAACATTTATCTGACTGCATACCAAGGGGGATATTTATACTAAGCTACTTATATAATGTTATGATCTGAAACATGATCTTAAATTAACAAAAAACTACACATGATCATATGGTAATTTTAAATTATGTTGTTAATTTGTGCTCAAATAACTATATTTAGAGAGGAAAAAAATGTACTAGTTCAGTCTTAATCTGTTTGGAACATTCTGATATTTTTAATATGCTTTTAAAAAAGTCTTTATATATGCACTTAATATTTTAATGAGAGCTTCTACTTGATTTGATCCTTCTGCTGAACCCAAAATTAACGCAAAATACATTTCTGAAAATAAATCTGAATGCCTGATTCTTTCAGTTAATTATGAAATCAATGAAATTAGAAAGAACTTTCCAAGAAACTGATGAGACAAATTATGGTAAATGTATCCAAACGATCGAATGAGCCTATTACATTACTGTAGTGAACAAAGCAACATAATTAAATAATTTTTCTTCTTATGGATGTGCTAAAGTCATGCAGTACTACAGGACATTAATAGATAAAGTTAAGCTTTCTATTACTTACATAATGGGTATCAAATCAATACTGAATGCTTAATACATTTGTTTCTTTCCTTTAGGCTATTTACTTAGCTGATGGAGTGAAAATGATAATGACTAAAAATGAAATGTTCTCCATTTTAGCAGAACTATAAATGAAACAAAGTTCAAAAAAAATTAGTATGACATGGAACCAGTTGTTCTATTTTCCTTAATTGTCGTGTATTCTGCCATGTTCTTTATCTGCTTAGTGAATTTACAACTAGCACAGCAGGCTGTGAATTTTTAATAGGATCTCTTCAAGGAAGGAAAAGGTCAATATTAACATAAAAATATTCTTTAAGAATTGTAGTGCAAAGGTTTCTTAGCAGATAACAGGTGTTGCTGCAAAACTAAAACCTGCCACCACAGACAAGTGAAAAGATTCTCGGAGCTAAGTTAGGAAACAAATGCCTCAGTATGACACCATGACTGTCAATCAATGGTGTCTGAAAATTACTTTGTTTTGTTGGTATTAAATATGTTTACTGCACACAGAACAATTTAACAACTTTTCATTTTTTTCCTAAATAAAATGCTCTTATTTTTCTTTCTTTTCAGCTTCATTCTGACCAGGACAAGGGAGATGGATCCCTCAAATACATTTTGTCAGGAGATGGGGCTGGTACTCTTTTTATAATTGATGAAAAAACAGGTGATATTCATGCTACTCGGAGAATTGATAGGGAAGAGAAAGCCTTTTACACCCTGCGTGCCCAAGCTATTAATAGAAGAACTCTGAGACCAGTGGAACCCGAATCTGAATTTGTCATCAAAATCCATGACATCAATGACAATGAACCGACATTTCCAGAAGAAATTTACACCGCTAGTGTTCCCGAAATGTCAGTAGTGGGTGAGTGCTTTATACTGAGGCACAAATGCATGCTCTGTGTTACTTGTTGAATAATTTCCCCATCCTCTAAGAAGTCAGTCATTTTCCAATTCTACCTCATAGGTTAAGTAGTTTTCATTTTGGCTTGCTTAAGTATTGGAACTTCATCCAGAAGCAGATTTTGTTGATTTGAGATCCATTTCTACTTAGAATATTCACTTAGAATATGCTTAGACTATTAAAGCTATTAATTTACAGTGATTTGGAAAATAAATCTAAAGTAGTGAATGGTGAATCACTGTCCTCCTTGAGAACTGTTAGAACAAGATCACTAAGTAAGCCTGTTGGAAGCACAATGATTTTTTTCATTTCCACTGGAGGTCCCCAGTAATGATGAGCACTGAATGGAGAGCTCTTTCACTCTTTCTGTGGCTGAAGGCTGTTCTATATTTACTTATACTTTGATGATGCAACTGCCTGAAGGTAGACACTATATTCATTTTGCTTTCAGTTTTTAGTGTATGGACAAATCATCTTATTCTTTCAGTTCCTCCTTTAACTACCTCATGAATGGAAGCTTCAAGAATCTTAAAGAACTGTTCAAGTTAATCTTCCCTCTGTTTCCAATGTATTTTCAGTTCCTGTCTTATCTACAAAGTTGTGGCCTGGGTCACGCCAACTGATCAGATATATGAGCTATTATTATAATATATTTACTACCACTGCCTGAACTAGGTCTGACAGTGGTCTGAGATGTTTTATAAGTTTTACTTTCCTGGGTTTTGGGAAATGTTAGAAGAGCAAAAAAATATGTAATTATTGAAAGAGAATGACCTCAGCAATGCTGTGCAGCGTTGTGTGGAAGCATATTACTGATAATTTTCCATTCTTAGTAAGATATTTTAATCAGCTTTTTGTCTGATTGAATAATTTTTAAAACATCCAGCACTGAAGAAGCAGTTTTTAGTATAAAGGAAAATAAAAAGGAAAGAGGAAGAAATCTTTCAGAGGATTGCACAGAGCTTTACTGGAATCCAATCAAACTAGTGCAATAAAGAGGAAAACTGAGGGCCTTCTTTCTTTACTGCTTCAAAATAGAACAAAATGTAATACTTACTTATTAATTTACTGATCAGTTCACTAGAATCATGCATTTCAGTAAATGTATATAGATTTATGTAGGGCATCTTGAAGGTGCATTGCTGCATTTTCTAGAGAGGCATACAGCAAGATGACAGTAGGGTTGAAAAAATACATTTTAGACCTTCCACTTTATTTCTCATGTTCTTTCTAGAAATACCAGAAGGTATTGCTTAAAATATTCTTGGAAAGATTTTATGAAAACAATTCAGTGTTTTCATCAAATATTATGCTATAATGTAACATGTAGTTAAAATCTGTTGATTCCTAATGTTGTCAGTCTCAGTGATGTAAAGGTCATATTTTTTCTGAAGTGTTCTCAAACATCCAAGACATTATTTCAATCATTTTAAAATACTCAGGATGTGAGGTTCCAGTATATCTGTATGTCAACATAGATCATACAAATTTTGAAACCTCAAATTTTGCTGCACAGCAATAAAATAAAAACATTATGAGAAAAAGACATAAGCTATTAAGAAAAATATCAAAAAAACCCCATACACTGAGGGACAAAAAACCAAACTCTGAACATTGGATGGCTTTAGAACATTAACTCTGTATCTTGCACAAATAGTTGTGTTAAAACAAAGAGACTTTATTCTGTCCATAAAATGAGCATAATTTAGAGAACTGTAACTAGGATTTTATAAATGTGGTCATTCAAGTGCCAAGCTACTGTCTACCTTATAGGTGAATCCACTTTCAGCTTCATGGATTTTTGCTTTATGACTGATCCCTAGAGGCATCTGTTATCCATAAGTGGATGATGTGATTTTATAAGGAATTCCTCAGTTTATTAATTTCTTCTTTACATCAATTTAATTTTCCAACTTAAACAAATCTACATGCAGAGCTAAAGGCTGAATAAAGAAGGGGAGAAATGTTCTAAATGCACAAGCTACATAAAACTTTCGAGGTAAACAGAATTTATTAGAATTATTAAAGTCACAATGTTCAAATGTATTTATTTATTAATAATAAAAATATCACATAATAAATTACAAACCATTTTTAAATCAGTACATTTTTTTTCAGACATTATAGTATTCGAGGAAAACAGAGAGAAATTGCAGTCCTGGACATAATTGTACCATTGCATTGAATCTGTCTCTTGTGGTACTCACCTCTGTGAGCATATAGAAACATATACCCTATCTATCAGTGTCGGAAAACATTAAGCAGAGTATATATATGATTATTCCCTCAGGTGTAGGTACTAGAAAGAGAAATTACAAAGCTAAATTATCGTGGCATTTACCTGGGCAAGTAGATAGAAGTTATATTGTTCTGTAAAAAGTACTGCCCTACTGGGACTGTAATATTTTCACTATCTAGTCCAGCATAGTCAATTTAGCACACCATTGCACTATGTTGTGAGACAGAGAGAAAGATAGTTTACTGGAACTGCACCCTATTTTCCCTAGAATAGGCTATCAGGCAGACAGGAGACGTGATACAGAGAATTCGTATCCGCTCTCCAGCTGTCTGGATGTGATGACTCAAAAGACGGGACAACAGTTACAAGTTCCTGCCCAGCACCGCGGATGTGTCTACTCCATGACTACTCCACCTTCCCAGGTCCCTTTGCAGAACAGGTACAAGGCTCTGCAAGTGGAAGTGAGAAATGACAACGACGATTGTTCATCTAGGTTGGAGATGTCACCAAGGATAAGTTAGCCCATGCCCTGTGCCAAAACCACTTCCATAAAGAAAAAAAGATGGGAGACTCACCTGAGGGGAACAGAAGACCCAATATCCTGACCTAACCCACTTCTTAAGGAAGTATGCTGCCTCCCTGGGGCCCAGGTGAAAGATGTGGAGAGAAAACTTCCCACCCTAATATAGCCCCTGGTTTATTATCTTTTTATTGCTTTTTCAGGCAGGCAGCAATTAAGTTGTAGTAAGAACTCCAAGGGCATTTAAGAGAGGCTTCAGGGCATTGGGACAACTGGTTAAAGGATCAGAAGCACAGGCGGTGTTACACTCTATCCTTCTAGCTGCAGGGAATCATGAGTGAAGAAACAGGAAGTGTCAGCAGATCAGTACTCGGCTCTGAGACTGGTGTCACCATCAGAATTTGGGGGGGTTGACCAAAAGTTGGTCTATATGACACCAGGCCTGCTGGCGACAGAGTGGGTACACTATTGCTTTTGTTCATTCATTCCAATTCTTGCAGAGGCTTTCATCATCTTTTATATCCTCTAGTTGTCTTCTGTTCCTTGTCTTTATTTTCACTATACAAGTGATCTTGTACAGATGTTAGATACTTCTTTTTTTTCCCTTTGTTATAGGATAATCCAAGTCAGATTGTAATATGACAAGGAATTTGCAACTTGTATTTAAGCCTTTGGGGCCTCTGATATGTTATTCTGGTACTGGATTCTCAGGAATTCTGCTGTCTCTGCCTGCACTTTCAATCTCATTACTGTATATCATTGTTTCAAATGGACAAGCTTAATCGTTATCTCTTTTTCAAGAAGTATCACAAAAATTGTCAACTACTCTGCATTTTTGCAACTATGTTGTCTATTTGTACATATCTGTACTGCAAACACAGTGATGAGATGTTCATATTAACTCCAAATGCACTCATCTGAATACCAGACAGAAGATAGACATGGTAGCATATCATACTATGCATGTTTACTCGTATGCCTCATTACTTTCAGAGCTATGCTGTAAAATGTAGACAGCAGCTAGAGTTCAGAGCAATTGGTTTTCTCTTCATACATTTTAACTGTTCTGCAAGATTTCATATATCATTCATTTAATCCGTATGCAACCATATCTTTATTACTTAATAACTGAGTAAATTGTTACTTAATAACCGAGTAAATAGGTAAACACTTAATCACTAGTATTTCTTTACTAATTCATAATTGAAGACTGTTATTTCCTAATATCCTCCTTTCTTCACCAAAAGAACTGCACAAGTAGCAAACCCAAGCAAAAAGCATCAGCTTGAAATAATTGAAATCTGTGCATCCCTAGGAGCACAAGATTTGCTCCATCCTAAAATTCCCTGTTCCTCCTATAAAGGGGACCAAGAGGTAAGAAAAGGACTATTAATTATGTATCTAGTCCTTCTGCCCCCATCATAAGGTATCAAATCACGATGTAGCCATTGTTTAATCTCTTTCAGACCAGAAACAGAAATTTCAATTTCTTCCTTGAGCTGTGGTATTAGCCAGATTGATAGCTAAGAATGTGGCTATTTCTGTTATCAAATACAGTGACTTGACAAAGGCCCATAAGTTCTTTGTTGTCTTTTTCATCTTTGTTCTGATGCTTAATAATCATAGTGAAGGCAGAGATAAATGGGCCAACTTCAGGATCTTGCAGTTGGATCAATATCCTATAGGAAATCTTGTTCTCCTGAAGTCTTTGTACTGATTACTGGATATTTTCTCTTCTTTCACTTTTTTCCCTTTCGTTACTTTCAAATTTTATGACAAATTTTATTCTTACCATTTTCACTACAATCTTCTGTGGCCATCGTATTCTTGTGGCCATCATATTCTTCACCTCTCTAACTCTTTCTGCTCATTCAAAGGTTTCTTTTCAGAACAGCAGATGAGTCTGCTTTCCTCTATACAGCTTTTCCTGATTTTTTTTTTGCCTATTGGTATATTTTAGACAAGTTTTCAGAACTTTCTTCTGTTTAGACCTTTTTTTTATATGATCACTTTTTTTTTATTTTTTTATGTTTCTCTGTTCACCTATCCTAGCCTCCATATTCCTGTGTTCCTGTATCTTCAGCACTATTTCTGCTGTTTGCCATGCTCCCTAGCTGGTCTTTTCTGCTTCTGAATTAGGGATATCAATGCTCCATAATCTCCCTCTATATTAGCTACAGGTAGGGTATCCCACAGTTAGCCTGTCATCAATACTTGTGGTAATCTTTTTGTTTTTCTCTTAAGACAGCATTTAGAGCTACTATTGTTTGGCTTTCTCCCTAGGTTTTTTATACACACCCTTATTAGTGCTGTTCAACTGATTCCCAGTGCTTAATCCTCTCTGTCACAGCCTTTATCTTGTAACACTTCCTTCTTGTTCCCGATTAACAATGTTATTTTAATCCCTTTTTTTTACAGTTTTCACACCAAACCCTTTTGCATCTTCTGATTTATAATATAATATCAATAATGACAGATTTTGAAAAATCAGATTTTTTAGATTTTTTACGCCTTCCAATTTCACTTTGCACACAAATCCTACTATAAAGAGAAGGGACAAAACAGAGAGAAAAAAACCCAAAACAAAACAAAAAGCTCCCAAGTTTATTCTTTTTTCTTGAAAAGGGGCATTTTAAAAGAAATGGAAATATCCACTGATGTGCTGTTTCCGGGTTATTATTTAACAAGTTATGGGAGAACTATGTAGCCAAAGATCTTTCTGACATCAATTTTTCTGAATATGCAGCCCTTTCTACTTCTTGTCTGTTTTCTGCTGCATTAAACAGTTTACTTCAGGGAAGAATGTGTCATTATTTCGTCTTTTCTGCTAGAAAGAATAGAAAATTTCTATTAATTTGACTTGTTATTTATATGGATAATTTACTATGGAGGGCACTTGCTATAGTTAAATATCACATAACTCAGTTGAGACTAAGAAAAAGAAAATCTGAGTTTCAAATTCACCTCTGTAATGGCTGTTCTGTGGATTCTTTTTCCTAGTTAATTATCTTCAGTGATTCTTATCTAATACATCTACATTATAAATGCATTATAAGGTCAAAGTCATTAATACTTGTATGGTGTTTTAGGATGCTTACAAGGAACACATTAAAAATGGACAAATATATTAATTACAATTATAATACCAGACCCTAAGGAGATTCAAACATTATAATTAAAATTATGTTGAATTATAATCTGACAAATTAATGTTTCTTTCTGGGCCTAGCTCATCATCATAGAAGTCTAGTTTGATGTATGATAAAATTGCCAAGTATACAAGGAGAAAATTACAGAATTTATAGGTTTTATAACACAGCTAGTGCCACATTCTCTGGTATATTATTGCTGTCTCCTTCCTGCACTCTATAAGAGTTCAGATTAGGCTTTAGATCCTGAAGGCCGAAGACTCTCAGCAACCAAATCAGAAGCAATCTGTGACTACATTAAAGACAGAACAAGGTTCAAACCAAGTAGTGTTACTGCTGACTAAGTTACATCCACAATGTAGTTTTGAAACCCCAGCACAACTGGCTTCCTATGATGGTGTTAGTGGCTTTCTATGATGGGGTAACCACAGTAGTGGACATAGGAAAACCAATAGATGTGGTCTATCTGTACTTCTGTAAAGTCCTTGATACGGTCTCCCACAACATCCTTCTCTCTAAATTGGAGAGATAAGGATTTGATGGGTGAACTATTCGGTGGATAAGATATTGGTTGAATGGTCGTACTCAGAGAGTAGTGGTCAATGGCTCAAAGTCCAGATAAAGATCTGTGAGAAGCGGTGTCCCTCAGGGGTCTGTACTGGGACCAGTGTTGTTTAATACCTTCATCAGTGATACAAAGAGCGAGACTGAGTGCACCCTCAGCAGATTTGCAGATGACACCAAGCTGAGTGGTGTAGTTGCCACACCAGAAAGACTGGATGTCATCCAAAGGGACCTGGACAAGCTGGAGAAGTGGGCCTCTGTGAACCACATGAGGTTCAGTAAAGCCAAGTGCAACGTCCTACTCCTGGGTCAGGCCAATCTCCGGTTTCAGTACATGATGGGGGTTGATGTGATTGAGAGCTGCCCTGCAGAGAAGGACTTGGGGGTGCTGATTGAGGAGAAGCTCAACATGAGCTAGTAATGTGTGCTTGCAGTGCACAATGCCAACTATATCCTGGGCTGCATCAAAAGAATCATGGCCAGCAGGTCAAGGGAGGTGATCCTGCCCCTCAATTCCTCTCTTTTGAGACTTCATCTGGAGTACTGCATCCAGTTCTGGAATCCTCAACATAAGAAGGATATGGAGCTGTTGGAATGGATCCAGAGAAGGGCTACAAAGATGATCAGAGGGCTGGGGCACCTCCTATTCGAGGACAGGCTGAGAGAGTTGTGATTGTTCAGCCTGGAGAAGAGAAGGCTCCGAGGGGACCTTATAGCGACCTTCTAGTTCCTGAAAGGGGATCTCCAAGAAAGCTGGGGAGGGACTATTCACAAAGGCTTATAGTGATAGGACTGGGGGCAATGGGTATAAACTGGAGAGGGCAGATTTAGGCTAGACATAAGGAAAAAATTCTTCACTATGAGGGTGGTGAGGCACTGGAACAGGTTGCCAAGGGAAGTTGTGAATGCCTCATCCCTGGAGGTGTTCAAGGCCAGGTTGGATGGTGTCTTGGACAGCCTGATCTGGTAGGATGTGTCCCTGCCCATGGCAGGAGGATTGGAAATGGATGACCTTTAAGGTCCCTTCTAACCTAAACTAAACAGTGCGGCTAGCAGGACCAGAGAAGTGTACTCTGCACCAGCGAGGCTGCACCTCAAATTCTTGTTCAGTTTTGGGCCTCTTACTGTAAGAAAGACATTAAGGTCCTGGAGTATGTCCAGAGAAGAGCAATGAAGCTGGTGAAGGGGCTGGAGAACAAGTCTTACAAGGAGCGATTGAGGGAACTGGGGTTGTTTCACCTGGAGAAGAGGAGGCTAAGGGGAGACCTGGTTGATTTCTATAGCTACTTAAAAGGAGGTTGTAGAGAGGTAGGTGTTGGTCTCTTTTCCCAAGTGATACGTGATAGGACAAGAGGGAATGGCCTCAAGCTGTATCAGGGGAAGTTTAGATTGGACATTAGGAAAAATTTCTTCACATAAGAAGTTATCAAGCCCTACTGGAACAGGCTGCCCAGGAAGGTAGTTTAGTCATCATCCCTGAAGGTGTTTAAAAGGTGGGTAGATGAGGTGCTTGGGGACATGATTTAGTAGTGGACAGGTATGATTAGAGTTGATGATCTCAAAGGTCTTTTCTAGCCTAATGATTCTATGATTCATTCTACGATTCTATGATTGATGTGCACAATGTAATTGATATACTGATATATCACCTATTCACTTCTTTGCATGGTTTCTTGAGGTTTTTCATAGGAATCACTGATTTGTTGGTGGAAGATTAGAGAGTGTGTCTTTCTTCCTTTTGTGAATAAGGGCCACAATCAATGTGGTGACTTCTGTATCATAAATATCAGGCAGAAGTGTAGTGGTGCCTTTGCATTTTTCCTGCCAGGTTCCTGACCAGTGGCTGACCAGCAAAAACCAAAGAGGTGATGCAACATTAAAAAGTATAGTTCGTTCTTACTGATTTTGGGTAATGGTGTGTATGTTAACCTAAGTATAGTCCACTGAGTGAATTGCACTGTTTGATGGTGATGAAATTAAAGAGCCCAAATGCATGAAAAGGTACATTTTTCAGAAGTGTCTGATAGATTTTATTGGGTTCATATGCAGCCATGATCATTACAGACAGAGAGAAGGAAAACTGATATTTGTTCCACTTCATGTATATGTGTATTAAAATAGCATTAATTAATATATGTGCATTATGACACTCAAAACTGAGGCAGCACTATTAGACACATTATTAAATTGCAAATGGAACATCTTATAATTTGTTTTAAAGCTATCGAACCTGTTCTTGAGTTTTCTCCCAAATTATCCTTCAAAGATGATTCTGTGTGGGTTTTTTTTTAATTAAAATCATATAAAAATCTCATACAATTTACCTGTTAATAAATACTGGTAGTCTGAACATATGAAGGATGTATGAAAATTAGAAAGAAGAAATAATTCAGTTACATGTAATAGAGACATAATATCACCTTTCATGTGTTTGCAACATAAGATTTTTCCGATTAATATTTTTTAGATGCAAGTATACATTCTAACACTGCAATTTGCCACATAATTGGATGGTCAAAAAAAGGTCATTTCATAATCAAGTTAATACTCCTCAGAACTCAAACATATTCAACAAAAAGTCCCCTGTATCTTCAAAGAATGATTTCCTACACATATATCTACGAATGGAGTTCAACATGGATGGAGATATGAGACATCTGTGAAATAGAAACAGATGAAGGTTTTTTAGGATAGCCCATAACCTCTACATTCTCATACCTTAAAGACATTCAGATATTCAGTTTTGGCTGTAGTCTAGATGATCACTAAAGCACTCATTTTTACAGTAGGAAGTATTCATAATTTTTATCTTATTTTTTCATTATACTTATGTAGGAGATTTTTATCATTTTTAATTATATTTTGTGATTGAGCTTTTGTTCTGTTAAATGAGTGATTAATTCCATTTTAGTATCAGTTAAAACCAGGAATTTGCCTATTATGATTTCTTTATGTAAGTATTTTTAGGGACTCACTGAAACAAGTGTTTCTGTTCTAAAACAGCTGAAAATCGAACATTTCTGAGAACTCATCTCTGATCCAAAAGTTAGGCACATTCTCAATCCATTGTATTAGCGGAGTTATTCACATGATTGAACAACTGACTTGTAAAAAGCAGATTTGTTGTCATCCTGTGAAATCCCTAACAAATTGAGGAAGCTTATAATTTACTTCTATTTGCCTTTCTATGTCTGTTAGAATAAATATGTAATGTAGTCAACCTATGAGAGGGAGTGAATAGTTGTGCCAATTATCTTGGATTTACAGGTGCTTTATTTGGTGGAAGGAAAGAATTGGGATAAAAGTAGAAATAGGTTTGAAAGTCTTTTGATCCTCAGAATAGCCCATGTCTAACCAGTCACAATCATATGATGATTTATTTTCTTTTCCTTGGTTTTATTCACTTCTTTCCTATATACTTAATTTCATATCTGCACTTTATGGAGGTATAGCAGGGGAGATCCTTGTTGATACTTTATTTCTCTGGTTGAAGATCTGAACATGATGTAGAAACTATTTTGATTCAGCAAGAAATGGCAGAGGAAATGGTAAACAGTCCATGTTTTGAAGGACTGATATATCCCACCAAAATTTAGAGATGGACTTTAAGATTAGAAAATGTTATGGAATCTAAGTAACCAGCCCAAATGGCAGTATATCTTCTGGTAGTATCTATCCATATCAACACTTAGAAGGTAGGGAGTACTGATGACTAGTTTTTCCCAGGTTCCAATGATTTATTTAATTGTCTTTTTCTGTCATGTTGCTACATGTGTAGTTTCGTATCATGTTGTTATGAATATGTCCATCACTGGACAAAAAAAACCAAAAAACACAAACCAAATCTGTTCTAGGAAATGGAAAGCAGACATTTATTGCAATAAAAGCAAATAAGTCTTTTGAAAAAAAGAAGTGAATATATAATTATTAAATGATTGTAGCTGGGTAAGGATACAAATTCAGTACAATCATAGCTATTGTTTACCTTTACTAATTAGTTCTTAATCACTCTTGTGCAATTAGGGAAGTTTAGATTCAATTTATATAGAATGAGATCCTGAAACAGGGAAGAATGTACCTGAGGTTGGCTATAAGTCCATAAATACATTTCAAGAGTCCAGTCAACATTAGCTGAAATGTTTTTTGGGATCTGCTCAAATGGAAATTTATGTTCTTGGACCTTGACCTCGTACCAGGTGAAACTAAGTTGATTTTGGTTGTTTCAGGTACTTCCGTGGTGCAAGTTACAGCTACTGATGCTGATGACCCTTCATACGGAAACAGTGCCAGAATAATTTATAGCATACTTCAAGGACAGCCATATTTCTCTGTGGAACCAGAAACAGGTCAGGAGAATTGTCATTATTTCCATTTACTATAAACCTTAGACTCTTTTCTTTCATTTTAAAAATCAAAGATCACCAAATTTATTTTTTTTTTAGAACTAACTGAAATGAAATAATATTTCCTGGATTTTTCTGACACTATAAAGTATAAATAACTTTACAGTGGTACTATTAATAGCTTAAGGATCTAAGTAACAACATTTCCAATAAAGGCAAAAATAAGGTCTGTGTCCTAGAAAATGTTGTTCTTTTTCTAAATGGTTCTACTTGGACTAAGAAAAGATGTTCTTTCCACTCATAAGCCTTGTGCATAAATATCTTGAATCTTTTTTAGCATGAAATGTAAACTGGAAAGGGAGCTGTGATGTAGAAATAAGGTTTGTTCAAAAAAAAGCCTGTACTGAAGACTATTTATAAAGCTTATGAATAGAAATTTGTGTGTTAAAACATGATATGAATATTTTAGAAATATATTTCACAGACTAATTAAAAAAAAAGATTCAGCAGATTGCTATACATAAAAATTAAAGTAATTATTAACACTTTTTTCCCCTTTATTTATTTAAGGCATCATAAGGACTGCTTTGCCAAACATGAACAGAGAGAACAGGGAGCACTACCAAGTAGTTATCCAGGCAAAGGACATGGGAGGCCAGATGGGTGGATTATCAGGGACCACCACCGTGAACATCACTTTGACTGATGTCAACGACAATCCACCTCGATTCCCCCAGAGTAAGCTGCATTTAATAGTTGTCTTCCCCTGTAAGAGGTTCAAACTAAAGAGTTAAGCAATCACCATCTGGTTTAATTTAGAGTAAATCTAGATTATGTGGTACACATGAACAAAAGGCTTATGTACTGATTTATTCACTATTATTAAAGCTGTATATTAAATGTTACAGGATTTATTTGTTAGGAAAACAGTTACATGGTCAAATATAACTAGCAAATGTGGAATACTTTCCACTAATATGGGAGGGGTGGTAGGTGGACACATAAAAGCGTTAGAGCAATGTTTTTCCTTACCTATTGCTTAAATCCTACATACTGCCCCACTGGAAAATAAAACATGTTGTAATTCTAGACATGCAGAAATGTTTGAATTGTAGTATCTGCTTAAAAATTTAATCATGAAGAATGTGGGAAATTACTTGAAGGGAATCAAGGAGATTTGTACTTTTGCAGTTACAGTGCTACGAAACCTTATAGAAAATTTCCCAAAGTAAATTAAAAGGCATTTAGCTGTTTATTTTTTATTTTTTATTAACATCTCAGGTTTAGTAAAGCTTTTTATAATGCTTTTAACTTGATAGTACTGCTATTAAGACTTTGTATCCTCAAACAAAAATATTCTTGGTTGCCATGTATTATGAAAATATTAAATTTTGTAATGTCAAAATTCTTAAAGATTAAGCATGTCATGTACATTTGAAGCCTTTTTCATGTATTGAAGTTGTAATATTTGCAAGACAATTTGGACATACGTGATAGCAAAAGGATTTATAGTATCCCCACCACCCATTTTTTCTTCCGTATAACTACTGTATCCAGTAGTTACTGATGATCAGCCTTCAGGCTCCAAATAACAGAATCAGCTTTAGATTATTCTGATTTTAACATGATCCTTATGGAAAAAATGGAGTACAGATTTTTGTTCAATTAAATATTGTAATTAATGTATATGTTTATTTAAGATGTTTATCGAGATGTGATTTCATATAAATACTCAAAATAGAAAAATCATGAACAATTGAGTGCTTATATTTTGTGCATATCCACACAGTCCCTGTTCTGGACAGATTTACTGCTAATTTTTTGTTTTATGTTCTTTGTATTTCCACAACTTTTTGATTTAGTTTTTCTCTTCTTTCCATTTGTATATAGAGGCTTATGGTAATTCCAGTGTTGTGTAGGTGAGGAATGCTGTATTACTCTGGTCTGGACCTATTGAGGAAGACTATTCAGAGAGATGGCATGTTCAATGTTTTACAGAAAAGCTGATTTCAACAATTAAATTTAAGGCAGTAAATAAGCATAAAACAATCATATTTATGTTTTTCTTTTTTTTTCCCTTTGTTTCTAGAACAGTGTGTTAAATAGAAGGTTAGAAGGGACCTTTAAATATCTTTATATTTAATCTCAAAATGTCAAAATGCAAATAGACATTATAAAGATTCTTGAGTTTTACAGAATAAGATGAGACTACTAGATTCACACTAAGTTAAATTATTCTTTTTCTATTCCATTAAT